>NC_060129.1:87355013-87980013 GCF_021461395.2 Schistocerca americana
GACATTGAGGCCCTGTAACTGCTGAGAGCAATTGTAGGACAACCCTCCTTTTCTCTATTTACAAAATGCTATTATTCATGATCATTTAATTATTATTAAATGTTGTTAATAAAAAACTGAAGTGATTTCCACAACAGCCTGTGTATTGGTCAATGATAATGATAGGCAAGCTGCGGACTCTATCTCTGAATGACGGAAGGTTCGATTATCAAATATTAAGAAGCATAAACTGTGACTTAAAAGTTGTTTAACATTTCATTTCCAAATCGGACAGAAATAATATGAAATCAGAAACAGTGCGGATAAGTAGTAACGCGGGAAAAAGGAATTTGAGATAATAACTAATATCTAAAACCGTTATTCACCATCTTGTCTTCGGTAACGCAGCAACAAATGAAGGGTGATCGACTGTGCAAAAAGACAACGTTAATTATTACGGTAACCCAAAATTTAATCGCCCTTACAGGGAACATGTCTGATATGTAGATATACAGGAGAGGCCAACATCAATACCTCAGTGACGTCAGAGAAGCCGACGGCAGCAGGTCGGCGGAGGACGGCCACAGTGGGCAGGCAAGACCGCGGCTGCCTGCCGCACGCCTTCGTCCGACAGGAGTCGTCGACACGTCAGGACCTTTCTCAATGGGCCGAAGACGTGATAATCGCACGGGGGGAAATCAGGACTACAGGGCCGGGTCGTTGCCCGTAATGGATAGGGCTGGCTTCCCAGATCGACTGACGTCTTGCGTGGAATCGCAACAGCACGTTGGTCTTATCTGGATACATTTTGTAATAACGTCGCGATTTCGCATTTACCTCTCGCACCCGAGAAAAACACGAATGTCACACTAATTCCTTGCCTACAAGTCGGTGATTATATACCCGCATCGGAGCTGCGCTACGTTGCATATACACTTTGTGGTCAAAAGTATCCGGACACCTGACTGAAAATGACTTACAAGATTGTGGCGACCCACTCCTCACGGAGTGCTGCCCTGAAGAGAGGTATTGATGACGGTTGGTCATACCCGGCACGAAGGCGCCGTTCCAAAACATCCCAAAGGTGTTCTGTAGGACTCAAGGCTCTGTGCAGGCCAGTCCACTAGAGGGATGTTATTGTCGTGTAACCACTCCGCCACAGGCCGTCTGATATGAACGGGTGATCGATCGTGTTGCAATCGCCATACCCGAATTGTTCAAAAGTGGAAAGTAAGAAGGTCCTTAAAACATCAAAATGGTTCAAATGGCTCTGAGCACTATTGGACTTAACATCTGAGGTCATCAGTGCCCTAGAACTTAGAACTACTTAAACCTGACTAAGCTAAGGCCATCACATACATCCATGCCCGAGGCAAGATTCGAACCTGCAACTGTAGCAGTCGTGCGATTCCAGACTGAAGCGGATAGAACCGCTCGGCCACAGCGGCCGGCTTAAAACATCAATGTAGGCCTGTGCTGTTATAGTGCCACGCAAAACAGCAAGGTGTGCAAGCCCTCCCATAAAAAACACGAGCACACCATACACCACCGCCTCCGAATTTACTGCTGGCACTACACACGCTGGCGGATAACGTTCACTGGGCATTCGCCGTATCTACAGCCATCGGATCGCCACGTTGTGTACCGTGATTCGTTAGTCTACACAACGTTTTTCCACTGTTCAATTGTCCAATGTTTACGCTCCTTATGCCGAGCGAGGCGTCGTGTGGCATTTACAAGCATGATGTGTGGCTTATGAGAGGCCGCTCGACCATGAAAGCCAAGTTTCCTCACGTCCCGCCCGACTGACATAGTACTTGCAGTGGATCCTGATTCAGTTTGGAATTCCTGTGTGATGGTCTGGATAGATGTCTGCCTATCACACATTACGACCCTCTTCAGTAGTCGGCGGTCTCTGTGAGTCAACAGACGAGGTCGGCCTGTATGCTTTTGTGCTGTACGTGTCCCTTCACGTTTCCACCACTATCACTTCGGAAACAGTGGACCTAGGGAAGCTTAGGAGTGTGGCAATACCGCGTACAGACGTATGACACAAGTGACACCCAATCACCTGACCACCTTCAAAGACCATGAGTTCCACGGAACACCCCATTCGGCTCTCATACGATGTCTAATTACAGCTGAGGTCATTGACATGTAGTACCTGGCAGAAGGTGGCAGCACAATGCACGTGACATGAAAAAGTATGTTTTTGGGGGGTCTCTGTATACTTTTGATCACATAGTGTACCGCCAGTTTCGTGACATATAACAACTACTCCCGTATGCAAACAGCAAAGTAAAACTGCTCTGTTAGAAATATTAAGTTTCTTATCTTCTCATTTCACTTCCTTCTTTCTCCTCATTATTCTGGCGTTGTTGTTGGCTTAGGGACTGACTTTCAAGGTTTGACAGCTCTCACAGAACCAATTGGCAACAGTGGTTGTCTTGTAGTAACCCCACACCTGCTAACTGTCCCACCATAAAACGAGTTACAGGCATAATAACTTTCGAGAATGCCAAAATAGCAGCAACTCAAATTGTAGAATAGTTTTTAAAAAATCGACGTTCGCTAAACTAGAAATACACAATGGAAACATACCAGCATCGCACAGCATATCGTCTGGCAGGTCTGTCAACTTGAGAAACAGTTATGTAGTATATGTTTCCCCAACAGGAGTGTGATGACTATATTCACGTGTCAAAGTGGCAGGGATGTGGGTGCGGACATGGACTGAGAGATCTGTAGGTTGATTTTTAAACAACTTCCTGATGTCCAATTCAGTTCCTTTAACCAACGTTTTCTTCAAAAATATCTAAATAGCGATTTAAGATGAAAAACAGAAACACCGATTTTTTGAAGTGGATTCACAGGCAAGTTATCTTAATCACATCACCCCGTCTCACTTATCAAAAATCCAGACTGTGACCATCTGCGTGACGAAACCATTCACATGTTGCTCCCTTGTCGCCACGTCATGTTGTTTCGCTTCTTTATACTACGACGCCTATTCGAAAGTAAGTTCCGATCGCTCGTGAAATGGAAACCACTGCGAAAATCAGAAATGTTTTATTTTCAATAGTTATCTAAACCTTCCAAATACTTGTCTACGTAGTCGCCGCTCAGATGTAGACATTTGTTGTAGCACTGTACCAACTTTCCAGTACCCTCGTCATAGGAGGCAGATGCCTCTGCTCTCTGCCAATTCTCTACGCTATTATGCAGCTTGTAGTGTGTGCCAAAATGTTGTCTTCATAGCCAGCGTTTCAAGTGAGCGGAGATGAATCTTGGTGGGAGCCAATTACGGGCTGTATTGTGGGTGATCAAATACTTCGAATCGAAAACGCTGCAGGAGCGTCTTCATTCCCCTGCAGAGTGCAGCTGAGAATTGTCATGAAGAAGGAAACGCGGAACAGTTATGTTATGTGGGCTGCGTGACATCAGGCGAAATATCTCATTAGGCCCCCATACTTGGCAGAAGACGCTGTTGTTGTAGGCATCTATACGTGCCCACTGTGCGCTCAGAACTGAAAAGAGCGACGTGACGCGATCGACGAGATTACTAGAGATGCTGTCCAGCACATCTGTGCAAAGGTTCATCGGCTTTCCACTATGGTTTCCATTTCGCACGCAATAGGACCTTACTTTCAGAATAGCCCTCGCAATTTTTTACGGACGTGAACCACATGACAATGGCATTTTGTTGTGTGAATGTTATTGTTGACACTCGCAAATAATACGATAGGCATAAACTGCTGAAGAAAGGCACTGACTGCTAATTATTTCGTCATGTCATCAATGGAATTCCGCTGCACAGGATAACCAACAGCAAAAAGCACAAGACCTTTTCTTCAGTAGGCAAATCAGACTCATAGCTTTGTAGGATGTTCAGCGTGTGGTGCACTTCGAATTCATACCATCACAGACTCTAGAAGATTACGGTGAGACTCCCAGAAAGGCCAGAGCACAAATTCGAACTGTTCGTCCTCGTACAGAGCATGCTCTTCTTCAGTATGACAATACCTGACCAAACTCGAGCACTGCGACATCTGGAACAATCTGGGTTCACTGACATCCATCATCCTCCTTGCGTGCATGACTTGGCACCATTCCAGTTTCAGCTGCTTCCGAAACTCGAAGAACACCTACGCAGACTTCACTTTCATAGTGATGACGTAGCGCAAGCAGGGGTGTGGTTGTGCCTCCCTGAACATAGTCAGACAATCTACAGTGACGGTATCAGCAAACTGATCTCTCGTTGGGAGAAATATGTTCGTCGCCAGAGTGACCATCTTGAGAAATATATATTGATGTAGAATTGTATAAAGTTCATTTCATTCAGACTCGACAGCGTTACATTTCAGCACACCCTCCTACACCTCTCTGACTTTTTAGCTGACATATCGAGACTGTAGACTTAGAAACGTAAAAACTGTGTTCATACTCATCAGAGAAACGACTGCAAGTATCTTAATAGAAATAAAATTAGTTGTTTGCAGCAGGGGCGATTCTAGAATTTGGTCAAGGGGAGAGGGGGGCAGGGGGTTTGGGGGAATGGACTATCGCTCAGCAAAAGGAGACTTGGGGTCCACCACCGACAAATTGGTAAAATTTGGTGTTGCTTAAACTAGTTTTTTGTAAATGTTTTCGAGTTCGGTATAAAAACGTCTCTACAGAATGTGTGTTCCCAGGAAATTAATACGATTTGACCCAGATGTCCGGCGATTTCGAGGTTTTTGTCTGGGGTCAGCAATATGAGTGTTGGTAGTAATTCCAATTTCACAGAACAGTAAATAATTTTGACAGAAATACAGCTAGAAAAAATTTGTACCACACCAAGTTGTGTTACACTATGAACAAATTCTGCAGAAAACTTTACTTTTCTATATCCAATGGTTCAGGGGAAAATGTTTCTTGTACACGGAAAAATGAAAGTTCTGGGAAATGCACATAAAAGTTTTATAAAGATTTACACCATAAACTAGTACCTTAACGCTGACCATAACCATACATTTGGTCTTCTTGCTGTTCGCGTACCTGTCTCCCTTTTATCTGATGTTTCTGGCCTGCTCTTTTGGCTATATTTTTCACAGTCAGTTCAGAAGACGATTGTTTAGTGCAGAGTACAGGGCAGACAGAGATGGCATATACATTACTGTGCAAAACAAATTGCTACCCTCCCTTCTTACACCAACACATCTCATCCCATAGCATAATCTTATATTGGCTTTGTACACCCAATTCTTAGCAGTTGATGTTTTGTGAAAGGTGTAAAATTGACATTCAATTCAAAACAAGTGCATAATACATACAATACCGTCTCTGTCATTATGTCGTATAATCTTAAAGATTTATTGCCATAGTTACCACATCCACAAGAATTTCTAATAATAGAACAGATAATTTATAAATCACTTATCGTAAAACCACTATTCACTTCGTCTTTAGTGGACTGAAACTCTACACTAGATCCAGGTTTCTTCTGTGAACTGCTCGTCGTCTTATCTTCACAACTGTCTTCTGCTGACTTAGTTCACTCACCTGTAGATGCTGATATTCACACGTAAATGGTGAGCTTTGACCAATTTCTTAAGCACTTCGCCACTATATCTTGGCATTTTATACAGTAAATCACACAAAAAAAGCCTGAACACAGTCTCACACTAACACAAGAACTGAAATGTTAGTATCTCTGCACCACAGACAATAAGAGCTGCCAAAGATAGCTAGCGGAAGGCAATTGTAACACGACGTAAACGAGTCCACAGCGTTCTTTACTGTTCCGATGCTTTTATGACAGCAGGAAGTAATAAAACATCGCAAACAAGGAGAGTGTCGTCTAGAAAAGTGGGCGTGGCGCTGCGCAGTGATTGAAACAAGACAGTTTTTTTTATCATTTGTAGTTCGAACTAATCAGTGAAAATTGTAGACAGTATTTCTAACATGCTACAGAACTATCTGGTGGCAAAAATTCTTCTATAAATTTTTTTAACTATTTTGCCAACGTCCACCCTTAACAGTTTTGTCTGGAATTTTGCTTCCCCAGTGTGCGACGTTATCGGAGTTGGTGCAGTGACCGGTTGCCAAAAGGGCCTGGCTGCAAGCGTGTGGCCAACACAGAAGCCAAGCAGCCGGTTATGACGAAACGCAAAATCAGAGACGCCACCGAAATACTTAAACACCCCAATAACAAGAACAGGGAGGATGGACTCAGGCTTGCCCCACCTTGGCTGCCAGCAATCAGAGCCCAACAGACCGCGCTGTCAACACGAGGCCCGAGCACTGCCCCCGAGTAACTGCCGCCGCGCGGCCGACGTACAGCATTTGGTAAACAGCAGCCAACTCATCATTCGACGGTGACTACCAATCACGGCACATAACACAGGAGCCAACAGATAACAGAGGTTACGCTCTTCCTTCACCGCAGTGACCTATTAAAATAAAGTTCCCTCTCCTTCTTCCTTAAGTGACCAATGAAACGAACTATCTTTTTAAAATTATGACGTAATGGCATACGCAGTGAACAGTAACAACAAAATATAAGGGACACTTGTTAGTTAGAACGCACCAGTAGACCCAGAAGAAGGCCGCTGCAACCGTGGCCGAAACGTAGGTTTCTCTACAACAGCAGAATTTTATACAGTATGACGCGCGATACCACACCCAGAAAACTCTTATGTCGACTGACTATGGGCGTGAAAGCCTGCGCAATTACACTTCTGGTGTTACTATTATGAAGAGGAATACAAGCTGGACTGCGAGGGTTTAGCATCCACATGCAGTAACGAGTGTAAAAACGCAAAGTATAAAAAGTTGTAATGTAAATTGTGAAGATGTGTGTAACTAGAACATCGTGTACAGGCAGGGCTGTGACCAGCCATGTTCCATCACAGGCAACACGTGGGTGTGCGTTAGATCATGTTGCCAGTTCGTCACTGGAAGGAGCCGATGAAAGCTTAGGTGAGCTGTTGAATAGAAGCGAGATCGTGGCTATGGGAAAGAAGCCGAAAGCTAGACAGATAGATTTTAGTGTATAGGTTACGCCTGACCAACTCCGTAATCTGTTGAGCTTTCGGCACGAAAACGAAACAGGTAGAAAACATTTTGTATTCCGAGATATGTGCTTAAAACACATGTGGTTGGCAATCACACTGAGTTATGTGCATGCACAATAAATTGCAATGAAACCACAGTCGATTTTGCTTATCGATCCATTATGTCCGAATACAGAACTGGAGCCGTTCGGTAACTACAGTATGCTTCAGTGACATCGAAAAAGTTCAAAGGACAGGTCGTTTTGTATCATCGCGAAAGAGGGGGGATAGTGCTACAGACATCATATTTGAACTGGAGTGGCAATCATTAAAACAAAGACATTTTTCGATGCGACGGGATCTTCTCATGAAATTTCAGTTATCAGTTTTCTCCTCCGGTATGTAAAAACATTCCGATGGCACACATCCTCATACGGAGAAATGATCATCACAATAAAATAACAGAAATCGGGGCTCGCAAGGAAAAATTTAAGTGCTCGTTTTTCCCGCGCGCCGTTCGAGAATGGAACAGTAGACAGACAGCTTGAAATTGAAACCTCTGCCAGGCACTTTATTGTGGACAGCAGAGTAATCACGCAGATGTAGATCTTCGTGAGTGCCGTAGGAACGACAGACTGACGGCCGAAAAATCTCGAATTTGTTTTCATTATGAAATTCGAATGTATATACATTGCAGAATTATTCCCCACAATATTATGCTAGAACTCTAAAAAGTAACGATTCTGTGAGCGTGTGAATCCGAGTGTGCACTGCACGCCTCGGCGTTAGAGAACCGCTTTCCACAAGTCGTTATCGATGCCTTCACCCCCATTTTCACCGATTTGAGTAAACCTGATTTGCTGGAGCGTTCTTTGGACGGTTTTATTCAAAATGTGAAGGAACGTTTGAATAGTTTCATTCAAAGATATGCTCCAGAAATAACATCCAGGCGACGCGAAATTGTCAACTTTGCTTCAAACCACCACCATCAGTACCTGAATTTTGACAGCTGTCATCCCTTTCAGACCAAAAAATCCCTCCCATGTAGCCTGGCTACCCGAGGATGGCATGTGGGTAGAGAGATGAAAACTGTCTGGTGGAGTGTGCAGGGACTAGACTTCTAACAGGTGCAGCATCAGGAGACTGTGGACTAGGCAGGTGGGAGAAAAAGGAACAAAAAAGGAGAGGAGCAGAAAAAGACGGGCAGATGCGTTGGGAGAGGGCTGCAAATAAACTGTGGGGGAGACAAAAATTGGGAGGAGATGTGAGGACAGAGGAAACTGTTGGGTGGAGGATGTGGAAACAATATGTTACCAAAGGTTGAGGCCAGGATGATTACAGGACTGCAGAATGTATTGTAAGAATAACTCCCATCTGTGCAGCTCAGTAAAGCTGATAGTGGAGGGAAATATCCAGATGGCTCAGGTAGTGAAGCAGCCACTGAAATCAAGTGTGTTACGTTCAGCTACATATTGTGCCACAGGATGGTCTACTTGGCCTCTGTTTGACAGTGGCCACTCATCCTGAAGGACAGCTGGTTGGTAGTAATACAAATATAAAAAGCTGTGCAGTGATTGCAGCAGAGTTGGTAAATGACATGGATGTTTTCACAGGCGACCCAGCCCCTGATGGGGTAGGATAAACCTGTGACAAGTCTCGAATAGGAAGTGCTGGTGGGGGATTGGGCAAGTTTTGCACCTAGTTACTTCACAGGGATGTGACCTCTTGTGACAAGGGATTGGCATTTGGAGTGGCACAGGGATGGGCTGGGATTTTGTGGTTGGGTGGGCGACAGAACACGTTTTAGGAGGAGTGGGAAGTATTGCATGTAGGATATCCCTCATTTCTGGACACAGAAGGATATGGTTCAGTTGTTCCAGTTCAGGATGGTACTGGATGACAAAGGGGACACTCCTTTGTGGCTGGTTTTTGGGGGGTGTTGGGAGGATTGGGGTTATGAGGAGAAATCACATGCATGAGAGATCTGTTTGTGGACTATGTCTGGAGATAGTGCCTGCCTGTGAAAGCCTTAACGAGCATCCACATACTGAGGAAGGGAGTTTTTGTCACTGCAGGTATGCTATTCTCAGGTAGCCAGGCTATATGCGAGGGGTTCTTTGGTGTGAAAGGGATGACAGCCGTCAAAATGCAGGTACTGTTGTTAGTTGCTGGGTTTATTGTGGACAGAGGTACAGATGGAGCATCATAGAAGGGGAGGTCACCATCTTGGAAGTTGGCACACTGGGTTGAGGAAGACCACATGAAGTGGTTGTGAGAGAAGGTGTTGAGGTTGTGAAGGAACGAAGATAGGGTGTCTTGGTACTAAATCATGAAGATATCATCAATGAACCAGAATGAGACTAGAGGTTCAGTGTTTTGAGAGGCTAGGAAGATCTCCTCTAGATGCCCCATAAAAAGGTGGGCATAGGAGCGTGCCATGCAATGCCCATAGCTATACTGCTGATTTGTTCATGTATCTCCCCTTCAAATGAGAAGTAGTTGTGTTTTAGGATATAGTTAGTAAGCTGTGTGAGGAATTAGGTAGGGGGCTTGGGAAATATAGCATTCAATAGTGGTAAGACCATGGGCATGAGGGATGTTGGTTGATAGGGAGGTGGCATCAACAGTGATGAATAGGGATTCAGGAGGTAAAAAGATGGGGATACGGGAGACTCAGCGAAGGAAGTGGTCTTTGACTTGTGAGGCTAGATTATGGGCAATTGGTGGGAGATGTTGATGAATGAGTGGCAAATAATCTAATGTCAGAGCTGTCACTGGAAGGCACATTGAATCGGCAGGAGTCTAACAATCTAAAACCCCATTGCAACTGAGGAGATGAATCCATAAATAGTACGAATCAGACTGTTGTTGAGATAAGAGTTCATTGCAATGTTACACTTGATAAGGACTGTACTGATGGGAAATATGTCCACAGTCTGATCTGACTTGTAAAATTTACTACGTTCCTTCTTCAAACGTGCCCTTTCGTGAAACCCAGTAGGCGCCCTATAGAACCTTTCTGGTTAAAGTCAATCGTTGCATTTACAGTCCTTATTTCAGACTTAAGTGTATTGATATCTGCACATAGCTAAATACCTTTTCCAGACTGTTTTCAGACTTTATTTAAATTGTCGATATCGTATGCACCCGGTTCTATTTACACAATATCTTTTTCACAATTAATATCCAGGTGCAGTTTGTTGTTAGTCTCGGTGATATTTGGGGTGCTGTTGTACATCTCCAGTCCATTCAGTGCAATACTACATTCACCAATACTCAAATCAATTGGAGGGAAGCAATTTGCATGCAATACAGATGATCGTTCTTTTAACATCAAAGTTTACGACATTGCATCTAAACTTTAACTGATGAAGGACTGGTTAAAGCTCCTCCTTATACAGTCTCCTTCTCCTTCTTTGTAAACGTCAAGAGAAACATGATACATAGTTGTACACAGTGCTGTGTATTAGAGTCCTGATAGCGCCAGAAATTGTAGGACACACGTCTTCTGTGAGTGACGTGTCGTGGTAACTCTCCTGGCAGTTACTGCCCATGCAGTATACCTTCCAGTGACAGCTCAGGTATTGGATTATTTGACGCTGCGTATTGTGCACCAGGTTAAACACCTTGTGGACTTTCGTGGTGAGGAAATCATTGTACGATTACATCCAAGGCAAGATGGGCATACAGCATAAAACCAGTGGTCGCAATCTACAGAATGTCACTACGTTACCAAACTGCTAAGTGATAACATGTGAGAACAATGAGTTTCATAAGTCAGTTGGCTTGAAACCCCGCAACGACGCCCTCACTCAATATAATCAGTCCAGTAGAGAATGTTGAGAGAATTATACCTCAGGAATACTTCTCGCGTAAACCTTACGCTTCAACCACATTTAATAAGAACGACATTCCTGTTCCAAGAGAGACTCTATGAACTCAGTGGGTCTGAGATTGACTGTACACTCAGTGTCAGCATAGCATCAACTCTGCTTCACGTGCAGATTTGAATAGTTTAGAAATTGCGAGATGATTCATAGATGATACATAGGACAGAGCAGTTGCAGGTATAAGCGATTTACTGCATGCATACCTCGAAAAATGCTTATGGAGTACTTTGAGGACATGAGGCACATTATTATGAACGCTAAACAGGAACTCATTCTGGTGCAGAGTGCAACAGATAATAAATCATACATTCAAGGAGCTCAAGAGGAGAAAATTATCACAATCAGAAAGATAATATGGAAAATGGCTCACATCAGTGTATCAGACGAGGAGCATTTGAAGCTTTTAAAAGTCCTAAATTCTGGTATATTTCTGTCACTGACATTTCGGTCATGGAAGTTTTTCGAGTACCCAGTGTTACCGACTGCGAGCAGTAAAACAAGGGCTAGGAAAACCTCTTCGCTGTTAGAGACACCTATATACATCGTACTTGCGTTTCAGATTGAAAGACGAGGAAATATAGCAAATGATTCCACCGTGTCCGGCAAATGCAAGTTAACTAATGAATTCATATTTGTACCCATATGACATATATGCAAGGTTTCTCGCTTCTTACTATGAAAGTGGTGAAGAAGAAGGAGGAGGTTCTCTACTCAGCCCATGGAAGTTCAAAGAGCTATCACGGATCATCGTGATAGACTGCTCGAAACAGAACAAAATAATTAAGTCTGGACTGATAGACATGCGAAATGAAATTGAATCTTCGACAAATTCCACAGAACACATTGCCGTGTATGCTCTAGTTCTACATGTCCGTGTGATCTACTACTGCCCACGCGCCAGTGTTGTGAAACAAGCTGCGCAAATGCCTAGAGCATTTTACAATGACGTCTCAAGGTGTGGACATCATTGCGGATGCTCAGGGTCTGTATGAGGGTGAGCGTAGACAGTTCATATTTAAATATGTTACGTTTTTACCATACACAGAAGATGCAGGAATAATAAAGACTCAGTAAACATTGCATCACTTAGGTCTTTCAAGTGTGTGAAGTGTGCTAAGACATGGAAGAGTGCAAAGTGGTTAACACATTTCTACCATAGAATTGACTGGGACGATCATGGCATACCCTGTAAAGATATTGTGACGTCGCTTCAATTATTCGACCACACGGATACCATCATCTACGTGAAGGTGAAGGAGAAGGGCTCATGGATGCATCGAATCTTTAAGTTTGCTGCTACTTAAGACCTTGAATTCTACAGGTGTCCTTCTCTCCATCGACTCAAGAAGAAGAACAAGAAGATGTGTGGAAATATTGTTGATGTGGCTACTTATGAAAATGTAAAATTACTTCCAAGTTGGATTACAAATAAATGATTTTTTACCTCACAACCTCTGTGTTCTTGTTTTCAACCCTGTTCCCACTTTCACAGTGTACATTTTTAACCACATCCTATGTCTGTGGTTTCCTTCAAGCACAGAAGATATAATTTTCGAAATGTAATGGTACGCATTTCCCCTCCTTGCACGAGGCGTCACAACATTTCACAAGGCTACGCCAGTCAACTGCTGTTTGTGTATGACAAATCGGTTGGAAACTTTCCTCATGTCAGCACGTTGTAGGTGTCGCCACCGGCGCCAACCTTGTGTGAATGCTCTGAAAGCTAATCATTTGCTTATCACAGCATCTTCTCCCTGTCGGTTAAATTTCGTGTCTGTAGCACGTCATCTTCGTGGTGTAGCAATTTTAATGGCCAGTAGTGTAATAAAAATGAATTTGGCACCCCTAAAATTGTCACCCAAGATACCCCGGTTTGCCTCCCCCCCCCCCCCCCTCCCGTTTCGCCTTAGATCCGGGACCAGCTTATGAGGATCACCTTGTCAATTACATGTCATCATTTTTCATTCTCTATGCGCAGTTGTTTTGCTAGCTGGACTGCTGTCAGCACTTTGAAGCTCACGAGTGATTCCTTTCACTGATTTCATGCGATTTTCTACAACCCCGTCCACAGTACTCGACAGTCCCCCTCCGTCACTACATGTGGTCTACTCGGTCACGCTCCTTACACCAAGCGAGGCATTGTTTGGCATTTACCGGCTTATGAGTAGCCGCTCGATCATGAAATCCAAGTTTTCTCATCTGCCCCCCGACTGTCATAGTACCTGCAGTGGATCCTGATGAAGTTTGTAATTCCTGTGTGATGGTCTGGATAGATGTCTGCCTATAACACATTATGACCCCCTTCAACTGTCAGCAGTCTCTGTCAGTCAACAGACGAGGTCGGCCTGTACGCTTTTGTGCTGTACGTGTCCTCTTCACTATCACATCGGAAACAGTGGATCTAGGCTTGTTTAGGAGTATGGAAATCTCACGTACAGACATATGACACAAGTGGCACCTAATCACCTGTCACGTTTGAAGCCCGTGAGTTCCACGGAGCGCCCCATTCTGCTCTCTCACGATGTCTAATGACTACTGAGGTCGCTGATATGGAGTACCTGGCAATATGTGGCAGCACAATGCACCTAATGTGAAAAACGTTTGTTTTTGGGGGTATCCGGATACTTTTGATCACATAGTGTATACTCTATATTATATTACACCTAAATTCAATTTAGATAGTGTACAACCGATTTCAGTGTTTCCAGTTATACCTGTCTCATTATTTCATTAGAGTACGAACACTGTTCATAAAATACGATGCTTACGAGAATTGCTCACTAGGTAATGTTATAAAATGCCCTTTGCTACTAATATTTGTTACTAGGCCCAGATATCTACGCAGTGATGTTTGGCGGAGTTTTCTTTTCTTTTTTTCCAACTTTCGGAAAGCGTCTTCGGCAGCATAAAGAGAGTGACGGCATTCATCAAAGGACTTGTGACGCTAACACGCCAAGTTCCTTGCATTATATTTGTTCCATGCCGGCTTAATCATATTTGGGTTTCACTGAACTTTGTTCCTCTAAGCACTATATGCAGTGCTGTTTTTCTGGGGAACGCTGGGGGATGCGTATCCCTAAACATTTTCGTCGACAAAGTAATTTTTTTACGATGTCGAGAACTTGGAAGAGTGCCAAAAATGTATTTCACGGACGTAAATTTTTTATTTCTTTTTGTCGTGTTGGCAATTGCAATACGAACGACACCAGTGCAGTTTTTGGTGGGAAAATCGATGTCATTGACTGTTTCAAGCATTTCGAAGCTGTGGCAACCGTTTTCGACAACTGAATCGCTGGCAGCCAGTTGGACAAGCACGTAGTGCCTTCGCCCGTTAATAGTGGGCAATGGTAGTGCTAAACGGATATGCGTGCGCTCAAATCGCATGCTTCACTTGAGGTGATGTAAACTGAAGTGTTTGACACCACTTTCTCTTGAATGTTTCTCAGCATCGCCTGCTTCATTTGAGCTGTAAAGTCAACTTAAGAGTCCGATACTAATTTTTGTTTTCGTAGTTCGACATGCTGATGACGTCATGGCTAAAAGCTGACGGTGGTATCCCATGCTTCAATTATAACTATTTTTCGCTGCATTATATCCCATGTCGGAGTACCCTCAAACTTTTATTTTTTTTAAAAAAAAGTACTGATTATTTGTAATTCGAAATTTGTGTCGAACAGAGTTGCAATCTGGGGCAAATGTTCATCGGGCTACTGAAAATGAACTGAAGGAAAAAAACTGCAACACCAAACAATAACTAATGTAGAGTAATGAAATTTTGTGAATACACTTGTCTAGTAATATATGTAAGTGACTAAGATTGCGAGATCACACGTTAATGTAAGTGCGAGATAAGCCATTGCAATTGTGAAATGCTAGGACATTAATGACCAGTGTGTCCGCCCCGATGGTCAGCGTGACGGACTGCCGTCCTAAGGGGCCCGGGTTCGATTCCCGGGTGGGTCGAGGATTTCCTCCGCTCAGGGTCTGGGTGTTGCGTTGTCTTCATGATCATTTCATCCCCATTAGGCACGCAGGTCGCCCAATGTGGCGCCGAATGTAGTAAGGCCTGCACCGAGGCGGCCGGACCTACCCCGTAAGGGCCCTCCCAGCCAATGACGCCAAACGCTCATTTCCATTTCCAGTGACCAGTGTAACCGCCAGAATGTTGCATGCAAATATGGAAACGTGCACGCATTGTGTTGTACAGGTGCTGGTTGTCAGTTTGTGGGTCTAAGATCTGTACCAGTTGCACTCGGTCGGTCAAAACAGGGATGGTTAATGCCATTTGTGGATGGCACCGAAGTTGTTGTCCGACGATATCATTCGAGGCAGATCTGGTGATTGAGCAGGCCACGACAACGTGTCGACGAGCATGTCCGGTTATAACACTGGTTTGTTGGAAAACGTTATCCTGTTGGAAAACACCTACTGCGGTGCTGTTCAAGAATGGAAGTACAACGTGTCGGATCACCAGATTTGTAGTCAGGGTGCGTGGGATAATCACGAGAGCGCTCCTGCTGTCACCACTGAAGCTGTAAACGGCGGTGGTTTGGGGTCAGTGGAATGCACGTTACAGGGCGTCTGGCTCGGAGCTGTCCTTTAAGTAACCGACTTGTAGCAGTTCGCTGTGTCACTGTGGTGCCGACCGCTGCTCAGACTGCTGCAGCGGATGCAGAGCGATGCGACGGAGCCACGTCTGAACGCGACGGTCTTCGCTCTCGGCAGTGCCGCGTGGGCGTCCAGAGCCCAGACTTCTGGCGACCGTACATCCTCGTGACCGACGCTGCCCGCCGTCACGTACAGTGCCTGCATTCCTGCCGAGTATTTCTGCAATGCCGTAGATGGAACATCCGGCTTCTCGTAGCCCAATAACGCGACCTCGTTCAAATTGGTCGGTCGGTTTGTGGGACTGAAGGGACCAGACTACAAGGGCCATCGGTCCCTTTTCCCACGAACTTGAAACACTCACAGGGAATAAGAACAAACACTGGTCATGACGAGAGACGACACAGGACAAGAAAGACTTAGACAGAGACCAGAAAAAAGGAATTAAAATCACACCGAGTGTGACAGTGGTTGGCCGACCGTAGAAACAAAAAGGAAAAGCCAACCACCAAGAAACGCACTAAAAACCCCAGTCTAAAACCGTAGGCCAAAGGCCAGACTCGACACAAAAAAAGGGACAAAAGCATAGATCGAGCGATAAAAAAACCCTGCACGAATAAAACTCAAAACTAAATCTACCATTGCAACATCGTCCGATAAAAGTGCGAGAAGCGCACCGGGCAGCGCAAACGTGAGCCCGAGAGGAGTTAAAAGCGGGCAGTCCGACAAGATGTGGACCACCGCCGAATCTGACCCGCAGACACATAAAGGCTGATCCTCGCGGTTCAATAAATAGCTGTGTGTCATCCTGGTGTGGCCCATGCAGAGCCGGCAGAGGACGACAGAGTCCTGGCGGATCTCTCGCCTCGCGCCGGTAGCCTCCTCGGTGGCCCGAAGTTTGTCGGGTGAAGGAAGGGCGCGCCATTCTTCACCCCAGCTGCGAAGTACCTTCTGCCACAGAACTAACCCGAGGTCACTCTCCGAAAGGCCGACCTCCGACGCCGGTGCACCGACAGCCCGTTTGTCCAGCGCGTCGACACGTCCGTTTCCCGAAATGCCGACAGGACCCGGGATCCACAAGGAGACCACACAGTGGCAGCAATGGACAAGAGTATGGAGGGTCTCCTGGACAGACATCAGCAGTTGATAATGGCATCGTTCTCGCCTTAAAGGCACTCTCGACTAACATCAACTCGTCACGTCCAGTCTCAAAGGTAACTAACGCTCACGACCGTTACAGCGCGTATTTAGAGCAAACCTGATTTGCTGTCTCGTAGTGGCGCAGCTGTCGCCACTCCTATGCGACTGGCAATAAATTGGAACATACATCATTTTCCAGATATATGAGACAGGCGAAATACCCTCAGCCTTCAAGAAGAATATAATAATTCCAGTCCCAAAGAAAGCAGGTGTTGACAGATGTGAAAATTACCGAACTATCAGTTTAATAAGCGACGCCTGCAAAATACTAACACGAATTCTTTACAGACGAATGGAAAAGCTGGAAGAAGCTGACCTCGGAGAAGATCAGTTTGGATTCCGTAGAAATGTTGGAACACGTGAGGCAATACTGACCCTACGACTTATCTTAGAAGAAAGATTAAGGAAAGGCAAACCTACGTTTCTAGCATTTGTAGACTTAGAGAAAGCTTTTGACAATGTCGACTGGAATACTCTCTTTCATATTCTGAAGGTGGCAGGGGTAAAATATAGGGAGCGAAAGGCTATTTACAATTTGTACAGAAACCAGATGGCAGTTATAAAAGTCGAGGGGCATGAAAGGGAAGCAGCGGTTGGGAAGGGAGTGAGACAGGGTTGAAGCCTGTCCCCAATGTTATTTAAACTGTATATTGAGCAAGCAGTAAGGGAAACAAAAGAAAAATTTGGAGTAGGAATTAAAATCCACGGACAAGAAATAAAAACTTTGAGGTTCGCCAATGACATTGTAATTCTGTCAGAGACAGCAAAGGACCTGGAAGAGCAGTTGAACAGAATGGACAGTGTATTGAAAAGAGGATATAAGATGAACTTAAACAAAAGCAAAACGAGAATAATGCAATGTAGTAGAAATAAATCGGGGATGCTGAGCGTATAAGGCTAGGAAATGAGACGCTTAAAGAAGTAAATGAGGTTTCGTATTTGGGGAACAAAAAAACCGAGGATTGTCGAAGTAGAGAGGAAATAAAATGTAGACTGGCAATGGCAAGAAAAGCGTTTCTGAAGAAGAGAAATTTGTTAACATCGAGTATAGATTCAAATATCAGGAAGTCGTTTCTGAAAGTAGTTGTATGGAGTGTAGCCAGGTATGGAAGTGAAACGTGGACGATAAATAGTTTAGAAAAGAAGAGAATGGAAGATTTCGAGATGTGGTGGTACAGAAGAATGCTGAAGATTAGATGGGATATCACATAACTAATGACGAGGTATTGAATAGAATTGGGGAGAAGAGGATTTTGTGGCACAACTTGACTAGAAGAAGGGATCAGTTGGTAGGACATATTCTGAGGCATCAAAGGATCACCAATTTAGTATTGGAGAGCAGCGTGGAGAGTAAAACTCGTAGAGGGAGACCATGAGATGAATACACTAAACAGATTCAGAAGGATGTAGGTTGCAGTAGGTACTGGGAGATGAAGAAGCTTGCACAGGATAGAGTAGCATGGAGAGCTGCATCGAACCAGTCTCAGGACTGAAGACCACAACAACAACAACCTTTTTTCAGATGTAGTGCGATTTTTTTCCGTCAGTGTATTTAGCGAGTTGAAGTTTTTGATATCGTAACTCTGTAATTTCGATCACGTATAAATTGATTACGCAGATATTAAGTAAAGCGCAGTTGCTGCACAGAAAAGAAAAAGATGGTCTATGATCTTATTTGATGTAGGTGTGATCAACACAGAAACTGCTGCAATATTATTACTGAATAATATTAGTGGATTAAATTGATAAATACGTCTCACTTTCGTCTGAAATGCTGTCGTTTAAGGTTCATCAGTCACAGTCATAAATTTTCCCTTTCTCAGTAGAACGATGATCATAGTTAGTGATGCCGACATTACTCGTATTAAACGATCCTGACAGTCTGCCCAAAATCTGCGTGAATTCTAGCACTCAGACTTCTGGGTTGCCTTAGTCGAGGAGAAAACAAGTATATGATGTTTGTGCACGAATTCAGCAATTTTGTGACTTGGAATGCACGCACATACGCTATGTCATCAAAAATATACGGACATACCCAAAATATACGTTTTTAATATTAGGTGTGTTGTACTGCCACCAACTTCCAGGTACTCCATATCAGCGACCTCAGTAGTCATTAGACATCGTGAGAGACCAAGTACTAACAAAATGTCAGTTTGGTTTCCAGAAAGGTTTTTCAACAGAAAATGCCATATATGCTTTCACCAGTCAAATTTTGAATGATCTGAATAACCGAACACCTCCCATTGGGATTTTTTGTGATCTCTCAAAGGCTTTTGATTGTGTAAATCATGAAATTCTGCTAGACAAGCTCAAGTATTGTGGCATGAGTGGAACAGTGCACAAATGGTTTAATTCGTACCTAACTGGAAGAGTACAGAAAGTTGAAATAAGTAGTTCTCGTAACATGCAAACATCAGCACATTCCTCAAACTAGGGAACTATCAAGAATGGGGTTCCACAAGGGTCAGTCTTGGGTCCTTTGCTTTTCTTATTATATATTAATGACTTGCCATTCTATATTCATGAAGAGGCAAAGTTAGTTCTCTTTGCTGATGATACAAGTATAGTAATCACACCTGAGAAACAAGAATTAACTGATGAAATTGTCAATACTGTCTTTCAGAAAATTACTAAGTGGTTCCTTGTAAACGGACTCTCACTGAATTTTGATAAGACACAGTACATACAGTTCCGTACAGTGAATGGTATGACACCATTAATAAATATAGACCTTAATCAGAAGCATATAGCTAAGGTAGAATATTCCAAATTTTTAGGTATGTCCATTGATGAGAGATTAAATTGGAAGAAACACATTGATGATCTGCTGAAACGTTTGAGTTCAGCTACTTATGCAATAAGGGTCATAGCAAATTTTGGTGATAAACATCTTAGTAAATTAGCTTACTACGCCTATTTTCACTCATTGCTTTCATATGGCATCATATTTTGGGGTAATTCATCACTGAGGAATAAAGTATTTATTGCACAGAAGCGTGTAATCAGAATAATAGCTGGAGTCCACCCAAGATCATCCTGCAGACATTTATTTAAGGATCTAGGGATATTCACAGTAGCTTCTCAGTATATATACTCTCTTATGAAATTTGTTATTAACAACCAAACCCAATTCAAAAGTAATAGCAGTGTGCATAACTACAATACTAGGAGAAAGGACGATCTTCACTATTCAAGATTAAATCTAACTTTGGCACAGAAAGGGGTGAATTATACTGGCACTAAAGTCTTTGGTCACTTACCAAATAGTATCAAAAGTCTGACAGATAACCAACAAGTATTTAAGAAGAAATTAAAAGAATTTCTGAATGACAACTCCTTCTACTCCATAGAGGAATTTTTAGATATAAATTAAGAAAAAAAATATTAAAAAAATTTTAAAAAAAATAAAAATAAAAAAACACAAAAAAATAAAGTTGTTATATTAACTTAAGTATGTTGTTAAATTAACCTAATTATGTCATGTATTGGAAAATTTGACTCGTTCCACATCATTACGAAATATCGTATTCATGATCCATGGAACTAGTAGTAATCTAATCTAATCTAATCTAAACCAGAAAGGGGTGCTCCGCAGAACTCACTGACTTCGAATGTGGTCAGGTGATTGGGTGTCATTTGTGTCCTAAGTCTGTACGCGAGATCACCACACTCCTAAACATCCCTAGGTCCACTGTTTCCGATGTGATAATGAAGTGGAAATGCGAAGGGACACGTACAGCATAAAAGCGTACAGGCCGACCTCGTCTGTTGACTGACAGACACTGCCGACAGTCTAACAGTGCCATAATGTGTAATAGACAGACATCTATTCAGACCATCACACAGAAATTCCAAACTCCATCAGGATCCGCTGCAAGCGCTATGGTAGTTAGGCGGGAGGTGAGAAAACTTGGATTACATGGTCGACCAGCTGCTTGTAAGCCACACATCATGCCGGTAAATACTAAACAAAGCCTCCCTTGGTGTAAGGAGTGTAAACACTGATGGATCAAACAGTGGAAAAAGTTTGTGTGGAGTGACGAATCACGGTACACAATGTGGCGATCTGATGGCAGGGTGTGGGTATGGAGAATGCCCGGTGAATGACATCTGCCAGCGTGTGTAGTGCCAACAGTAAAATTCGGAGGGAGTGGTGTTGTGGTGTGTCGTGTTTTTCACTGAGGGCGTTTGCACCCTTTGTGGTTACGCGTGGCACCATCACAGCGCAGGTCTACATTGATGTTTTAAGCACCTTCTTGCTTCCCACTGTCGAAGGGAAATTTGGGGATGGTGACTGTATCTTTCAACAGGATCGAACATCTGTTCATAATGCACGCCATGTGGCGGAGTGGTTCCACGACAATAGCATCCCTGTAATGGACTGGCCTGCATAGAGTCACGACCTGAGTCCTACAGAACACCTTTGGGATGTTTTCGAACGCCGACTTCGTGTCAGCTCATTCCAAATGACATCGATACCTCTCCTCAGTACAGCACTCCGTGAAGAATGGGCTGCCATTCCCCAAGAAACCTTCCAGCACCTGACTGAATGTGTGCCTGCGAGAGTGGAAGCGGTCATCAGAGCTAATGGTGAGCCAACACCATATTGAATTCCAGCATTGCTGATGGAGGGGGCCACGTACTTGTAAGTCATTTTCAGCCAGGTGCCCGGATACTTTTGATCACATAGTGTACATGGTGTAGAGACGTTTCGCCGCATGGGTACTTGTAGCACAAAGACAAAATAGGGCGTGTATTCCGTAGTGACCTACACGAGACAGACGTTCGATTATCAAACGAAGTTCACTCACCGAAGGCGCCGAAGTTCACTCCCCGAATGCGTCGCACACCCGCCTCCACAAAAGTGGTTGGTGGCCATCGAGCATCGGGTCCTCACTCTCTGGAACAGCTGCCACAACCCTGTTTCAAACAATTATCCCTCGCACAGTAAACTAGATTTACAATTGTAGATGTTTACACAATGGCGTAAGTTCTTTGACTGTACTTCCAAGAGGACGTATTCCTACCTGAAAGATCGCTGCTTCTTTCGCGCCTGGTTTCCATAGGCCCCTGCTGCGTTTGCTGTAAATACGGGAGCTCCTAAGGTTTCTGATAACCTGTGGTTTAGAATTATCAAGAAGAAACTCTTCTACGTTCATCAGGTCACGTAAAGAAGATTTCGCTGCGACTGTGATCAGCAATTACTGTAGAGGGACGCTTTGCGTTGTGCGGTTAACAATGAGCGTATAGGCGCGCTCTGCACTTCTTGCCGAGATACGAACTCTGCTGTATCTGTATTGAAAGATTCCATCTGACCAACACAGATAGGGTGTATTTGAATATCCATTCAGAATGGTTATACGCTTCAGCGGACAACTGCTGAGAAAAAACGGTCACTAAATCAGAGTGATTAGAGTAGACAGTCTGGATGGAGATAAAGCAGAATTTTTGTCCCAATAGTCCCCATGATGTAATTTACAACTCTACAGGAAAACCTCAATTGCAGCCACACATTAACAAATACCTTCTCAGAAATGATCACGAAACGTAAGAGATCTACCATTTATTATATTATGACAACGTAACTGATAGAAACTCGCGTTATATTTGTGACCTGAAACTTGTAACAGAGGAATACGAATTTTTCATTTAAATGCCGTTGAAGTTGCGTCTAATGTTACTTCGTGAAGAGGGGGCTGTGACTGTTTGTGTGGTGGGGAGAGGGGGTTTGGGGGGGTGTCTGCAAAATTCCCATCTTCAGAGACACACACACACGTCCGTGCGCGCACATGAGAGCGTATAGGTGTGCGCATGCGCGAGCTTGCGCGCTCATATACACTGCCAAAAATGAACGCAACCTGCTAACAAATAATTTACATTATTGCACATAGTGCCAAGACTGACTGAACGCATTCTAGAGAAAACGCATCACGGAACTATAGCACCAGTTGAGTGGTACTAAACGTACAAGGCAGTCATTGCCATCAACAGAATGTTTGCAAGTTTCGAACATTAACTCGACAGGCAGTAGATCATGAACATAAAACTGACCAAGAACTTACTACGGAGCAGCGACACTAAAGACACACGTAGCTAGTTTTTTACTATTCCAAGCCACTGACAACCAGAAGAAACACCATTTCAGTTATCGTAGTGATTTTGCTTGTGGGTGATCACTAAGCAAATGACTGTCGCAGAAACTGCAGAACACGAGAAACTGCGTGCAGTTAGACCACGTATGTTTTTCATATACGTTGACATGTCTAATAAAGACGCAAAAACCTTAACATCCTAGAAGAACACCAACATCACACATTTTCGCAACTACCTATGAGCACGATCGCTATTGATTACGCGTCAGCCACGTTTTGTGCTACAAAAGTTGAGTATCTCTTACCTCTTCGCCGAGAGAATTTTCTGCTGGACGCTGGAAACCGAAAATAAAAGCTTCTGTTACAGAACTCTGTTATAGAATTCTGCAAGCTTCGAATTCGCGTCGTATGTAACTCTCGAGGGCAGCGCAACAAGACAAGTGTCGCAAACCGACAGCTGCTCGTATAAATACGCCATTCAGAGAGCAATTATTCGTCGCGGGAAAACGCTCAGAGAGTAAATAATACGTGGCGGGAAAAACAATCTCGCAGCGAATATTACTGAAAGATGCGCATCAGTCGTACAGAGTTTTGACATGAGCTAAAAATAAAATATATTATCTGAAGTAATGTATAGTTTTGTAAATAGCACCGCCGATTGCACTAGCCCTCTGTCAACCTGTATGTTTACAGAAATAATCCTCCCGAGTTTTCCAGCCATTGATATAACGCTATTTATACACATCTAAAAAAAGTTTTCCATCACCTCGGTTCCGAGAGTTCCGGAACCTGTACAGAAAACTGGAATAGAGGTCAACATAAACACCATTTCCGCCCGTTTTATTGCTCATGAAAACCACACATTGCATGTTGTACCGCCATACAGCGAGACCTTCAGAGGTGGTGGTCCAGATTGCTGTACACACCGGTACCCAGTAGCACGTGCTCTTGCATTGATGCATGCCTGTATTCCTGTATTCGTTGTGGCAAACTATCCACATGTTCATCAAGCTACTGCCGGTCCAGATTGTCCCACTCCTCAACGGTGATTCGGCGTAGATGCCTCTGAGTGCTTGGTGGATCACGTCGTCCACAGACAGTCCTTTTCAATGTACCCCAGGCATGTTCGACAGAGTTCATATGTGGAGAACATGCTGGCCACTCTAGTCAAATGTTGTAGTTATCTTGAAGGGAGTTATTCACAAGATGTGCGCGACGGAGGCGCGAATTGACACGTGGAGACGAATGCCTCGCCAATATGCTGCCGATATGGTTCCACTATCGGTCGGAGGATGGCATTCACGTATCGTACAGCCGTTACGGCGCCTTCCGTGACCACCAGCGGCGTACGTCGGCCCCACATAATGCCACCCCAAAACATCAGGGAACCTCCACCTTGCTGCACTCGCTGAACAGTGTGTCTAATTCGTTCAGCCTGACCGGGTTGCCTCCAAACACGTCTCTGACAATTGTGTGGTTGAAGGCATATGCGACACTCATCAGTGCAGAGAACGTGATACCAAACCTGAGCGGTCCATTCGGCATGTTGTTGAGCCCATCCCTACCGCACTGCACGGTGTCGCGGTTGCAAAGATGGATCTCGCCATGGACATCGCGAGTGAAGTTGCGCATCATGCAGCCTATTGCGCACAGTTTGAGTGGTAACACGACGTCCTGTGACTGCACGAAAAGCATTGTTCAACATGGTGGCGTTGCTGTCGGGGTTGCTCCGAGCCATAATCCGTAGGTAGCGGTCACCCACTGCAGTAGTAGCCCTTGGCCGGCCTGAGCGAGGCATGACATCGACAGTTCCTGTCTCTCAGTATCTCCTCCATGTCCGAACACATTGCTTTGGTTCATTCCGAGACGCCTGGACACTTCCCTTGCTGAGAGCGCTTCCTGGCACAAAGTAACAATGCGGACGCGATCGAACCGCGGTGTTGACCGTCTACGCATGGTTGAACTACAGACAACACGAGCCGTGTACCTTCTTCTTCATGGAATGTCTGGAACTGATCGGCTGTCGGCCCCCCGACGTCTAATAGGCATGGTTGTTTACACCTTTGGGCGGGTTTAGTGAGCTCTCTGAACAGTCAAAAGGACTGTGTCTGTGATACAATATCCACAGTCAACGTCTATCTTCAGGAGTTCTGGGGATCAGGGCATGAGGTAGCAAAAACACATATTTTGCATGAAGAGGTTTGACTTGTCGTGAGCACTTCGTTCCGGCAGTTTTGAGGAAAATTAACTAATGACAATCATCGCAGCACAGCATAAAATTTGTTGTACGACGTATAAGTTGACAGAATTAATTAATCCTGCCACCTTATATCACTAACAGATTAATATACTGACCCTGTGAAGATATAGGACACAGGCCAGGAGAAAGAAGAGTAACTAACTTAAATTTGAATACCATCATAGTTGATATTTTACGGTTTCCAACCGGAGACATTCCAAAGCATGTTTAACCGATTTATTTTTCATAATGCGGGGCCACAGTCATAATATATTTCCTTAAAGTCAGTACCGCCATTAGACTGTCGTTCATTTGCAAAATGGTATACTCAGTGATGAAACAAACCAGTAGGCTTTACCAGAAATATCGACCCTTAGACAATGTGTCTAATAGTGTATTTTAAATACGAGAGTATGCCTTCTTAGGCACTGTATAACACTTAAAACACTTGATAATGGCACTTTGAAGCCGAAATTTATCGTGTAAGTGTAAATGTAACACCAGATAAACAACGGTCTAATATCGGTACTGACTTCAAAGAAAGGTTTAACAGATTTCAGCTCTTGTTTTTTTACAAGCAATGACGACTATGGTGTTTGGCACATGGCGCACAGTAGGACCTGAATGCGAAATGAATCACCTACCAGCAGCTGGAATTTGAGCGAACGCTACCACTTCATTACAAAGGAGACGAGAAGCCAAGGAAATGTGGGAGCACTAAACTATTATTAAGGATGCGAACAGCACTAGCACAAAGGCGATAAATCACCCCCACCTTATTTAACGACACTTAAAGGGACCATACCGTGGTTCAAGTCGAAAAAAATCGATTTCAGGTTTTCATCATATTTCGACGGATTAAGGTTTTATTTAAGTAATCTGAAAAGGATTGTGCTGAAAAAAAATTTTTCGAGCATTTTCCTACCACGTGTGTTCATGTGCCACGCCCACTTTTCTGTCACCCACTCTTCTGCATATACACTCCTGGAAATGGAAAAAAGAACACATTGACACCGGTGTGTCAGACCCACCATACTTGATCCGGACACTGCGAGAGGGCTGTACAAGCAATGATCACACGCACGGCACAGCGGACACACCAGGAACCGTGGTGTTAGCCGTCGAATGGCGCTAGCTGCGCAGCATTTGTGCACCGCCGCCGTCAGTGTCAGCCAGTTTGCCGTGGCATACGGAGCTCCATCGCAGTCTTTAACACTGGTAGCACGCCGCGACAGCGTGGACGTGAACCGTATGTGCAGTTGACGGATTTTGAGCGAGGGTGTATAGTGGGCATGCGGGAGGCTGGGTGGACGTAACGCCGAATTGCTCAACACGTGGGGCGTGAGGTCTCCACAGTACATCGATGTTGTCGCCAGTGGTCGGCGGAAGGTGCACGTGCCCGTCGACCTGGGACCGGACCGCAGCGACGCACGTATGCACGCCAAGACCGTAGGATCCTACTCAGTGCCGTAGGGGACCGCACCGCCACTTCCCAGCAAATTAGGGACACTGTTGCTCCTGGGGTATCGGCGAGGACCATTCGCAACCGTCTCCATGAAGCTGGGCTACGGTCCCGCACACCGTTAGGCCGTCTTCCGCTCACGCCCCAACATCGTGCAGCCCGCCTCCAGTGGTGTCGCGACAGGCGTGAATGGAGGGACGAATGGAGACGTGTCGTCTTCAGCGATGAGAGTCGCTTCTGCCTTGGTGCCAATGATGGTCGTATGCGTGTTTGGCGCCGTGCAGGTGAGCGCCACAATCAGGACTGCATACGACCGAGGCACACAGGGCCAACACCCGGCGTCATGGTGTGGGGAGCGATCTCCTACACTGGCCGTACACCACTGGTGATCGTCGAGAGGACACTGAATAGTGCACGGTACATACAAACCGTCATCGAACCCATCGTTCTACCATTCCTAGACCGGCAAGGGAACTTGCTGTTCCAACAGGACAATGCACGTCCGCATGTATCCCGTGCCACCCAACGTGCTCTAGAAGGTGTAAGTCAACTACCCTGGCCAGCAAGATCTCCGGATCTGTCCCCCACTGAGCATGTTTGGGACTGGATGAAGCGTCGTCTCACGCGGTCTGCACGTCCAGCACGAACGCTGGTCCAACTGAGGCGCCAGGTGGAAATGGCATGGCAAGCCGTTCCACAGGACTACATCCAGCATCTCTACGATCGTCTCCATGGGAGAACAGCAGCCTGCATTGCTGCGAAAGGTGGATATACACTGTACTAGTGCCGACATTGTGCATGCTCTGTTGCCTGTGTCTATGTGCCTGTGGTTCTGTCAGTGTGATCATGTGATGTATCTGACCCCAGGAATGTGTCAATAAAGTTTCCCCTTCCTGGGACAATGAATTTACGGTGTTCTTATTTCAATTTCCAGGAGTGTATTTTAGATCTTTATATCCCCTACATTGCACGTTAGGATTTTTTTTTTACTTCCGAGTGTGTTGGCTATCCTTGGAATGCAGCAGTCGGTGTTCTTTTGTTTCTGCTGTTTGTAAACAACACACTTGCAAACACGCGGTCAGTTTTGTTCAAGTGTGATTGCGAGTAGTTGTTATAGAAAACTTGCAGGTATACTATGGGCAGGCAATTAGGAGAAATAAAGAAAATCTGTAGGCAATGAAGAGAGATGTTTGGACCACATTCTTCCGTAAGTCCTCTACTGATGGTAGGCCATGTGATGGATTGTGTCCATCAGGAGAAAATTCGTGGTGCAAATACAATAGGGCTCAGGCAACTGGAGAATCTTTTTCTCACCAGAATTTTCTTCCTGCTGCTGTTATTACAGCAATTAAACATATTTTCAGAGACTTGGCTCATCCTGACCTTCTAACGAAATGTCTGCAGGGGCAGACACAGAACCCAAATGAATGTTTCAACAGCATAACTTGGAACCACCTTCCTAAAACGGTATTTGTAGGCATGCATACAATGAAACTAGGAGTTCATGATGCTGTTATTGCATTCAGTTGTGGTAATATTGGAAAGTGTTGAGTACTGAAAAAGCTGGCAATTAATCCTGGTGAAAATAAGATCACTGGGCTGCAACACTGCGATAAAATGAAGATACCCGATGCAGACAGGTCTGCATCTAATATGGCCAAGAAAGCTAGACAGACATCCAGCAAGGTGAAAAAGAAGCTGGAAGACCTGCTAGAGACCAAAGAAGGGCCATCATTTGCAGCAGGACAGTTTTAATTAGCTGTAAATAACAAATTTCAAAAGTTTTTTCTTTGAAGTCAATTTTCCGCAAACTAAAATTTTCAGTACATATGCCCCTTATATCTGAAACTGTCATAGATAAATGAATGAAGTTTTCAGAGACTCTGCATAACATAAAAAGCCACCTCTGGTACTACATTCATTAATATTTCCCCATTAGAAAGTTAACAAAAAGAATTTTCTGCTGAAAAAAATTTATATTCTTTGTTAATAAATTTAAAAAGTATATCTTGAAGACTATAAAATGTATAAAGTAGATTTTAGTACACTTCACTCTATTAGCATCATGTAACATACAGTAAAAATATTAACGTCTTGCATCAAATAATTTTTTTCAGAAATGGGTCAAATACTTGCCTAAATTAACATGGGTTAGATAGGCAGGGTGTGGTCCCCTTGAACAGAAAAACAATTTCGAAAGGCATCTCGCTCCATGAAGTAGACAGCTATGATTGAAATGGCAAATAAGCGTTCTGTCGAAAATAGAGGATAAATTCTCGCTTCCGTTTCCAACTGTCGGCTTCCACCAATGACGTCAGACCTAAGTCACGGTCGCTACTTACAACGTTAACTCCCCATCGCACCCCCGTCGTATTTAGTGGTAAGATGGCCCAGTGGATAGGATAGCCCATCAAAAACTGAACACAGACCAAGCGTGAAAACAGGGAGAGGCTGTACTGAACTGTGAAAGAAATAGAAGAGCGAACGGTTGAAGAACAAGAAGTGCAATATAGGGCAGCCTGAAACATTAGCGGCGCCGTGCGAAGTCATCATGGTGAATGACTGTATGGTGGGAAAACTGGCAATTGACCCTGAATAACGAAAAGTGTGACGTCATCCACATGAGTACTAAAGGAAAACCGTTAAACTTCGGTTACACGATAGATCAGTCGAATCCAAGGGCCGTAAATCCAACAAAATACCTAGGAATTACAATTACAAACAACTTAAATTGGAAGGAATACACACAAAATGTTGTGGGGAAGGCTAACCAAAGACTGCGTTTTATTGGCAGTACACAAAATGTAACAGAGCTACTAAAGAGACTGCCTACACTACGCTTGTCCGCCGTCTTTCAGAATAGTGTTGCCCGGTGTGGGATCCTTGCCAGAGAGAGTTGACGGAGTACAGGTAAGTCCTAAAAGAACTAGGGACTCACGCCTCCTGAAAATGACGTAATAAAGGAACGTGGAGTCAATAATGAGAGCGACACCGACTTGAAAATTCTAAAAGAGTGCATAGCAGGAGTGTGCAATGGTTTGTTATACGATGCCAGTCTCTGGACTGTAGACCACAACAACATCTGTTTTGGTGTTGCTTTCGGTACTACTATTGTTGCTGTAGCTGTGTACTGTCCATTGTTTGAGTATTGCCATGTATGGTATCACTCCATTTGTTGATTCCACGTTCTGTTATCATTCATGATTTTTATTGGCTGTTAATTATTTCGTCAAGGGTTTGACGTTTTCGTATCGCTTGCTATGCTCTTGGAAGCACGAAAAACATTACTAACTTTGGAATCGACAACTACACTTAACCTAGCGTATATCAGACAATAAATAAGTAAATAATCCTAGAAGAAACAACAAACACTTTTGAAAAACCACGAAAAATAACGAACCGAGGGATGCAGAACTACAATTGACCTATGTAACTGTCGTCTTTGGTTGCTGCCACGCCTCTCCCTCGGCAATCGTGGCACATTCGGAAAAAGACGGCCAAATATTTGTGAGAAGCAAGATTATAGACGCAACTGAGGATCGCCTCACACGCAGCAATTTCAGCTACACTCTTTAAGTTCCTGTCCAACCCCGCCTTCGGAAATCATGCCGTATTAGCAAAAAATAGCCATATATATTTACGAGAATACGATTGCTACTTGATTGACACGCAGCAACTTAAGCTGTGCACTTAGGTTCTTGACTAACCACAACCTGGTAAATCGAGATATGTTTATAATAAACAGCGTAGTTTACGTCAGACGCAAAGACAACCACAGATAAAATTTAATAACAAGCCACTTGAACATCGTAAACTCATGGCATCCTTCACTCGGGATGTCATTGGTCAAAGCTGACAGGTAGAAACGGACACTAGATTTGTTTCAACATAGAACTTAATGCCTGAAATTCATTTAAAATAAGTTAGGAAGTGTTTAAAATACGTAACTTCTTGCGATATTGCCATGGAAAATGTGTGTTTCACGGCAGCACGGTGATGTACTGAACATGTCACGTTGTCTATGCGAGCGAATACAGCAAGCACTTCGCATGGGCATCTTCGTAGCACCATGTACAATTTGTAGTAATTCCGAGCTTACTCTGATTACAAGATTTATGAAGTTAACGGTTCTCCAACACAAACTGCTTTAGACGAACCGTAATAAAAAGTCTGGACGCCTGTTTTGCAAAACTAAATTACCTCGAATATAATTGCTGTGTCGAAGACCGTATTCACCCAACATACGTGATGTGAGAAGTAATGTTATGCGTCCGCGGAATCTTGGAGCGATTTAACGCCTGTGCTTTGGCTGCCAAGGATTGGCGGAAAACATATGCTGGTTCAAGACTTACCAGAGACGGCTATTGGCGTTGCCCGTGCCGCTACAGCATTTCACGGTTTTTTAAGGTTTTGCTGAACGCGGACAGAACCATTCGTGATGCTCGACATTCGACTCGTCTCAGAATGTTGCTAAGACACGACATGGGACGTCGAAGAGATTCCTGTATTGTTGAAAACTGCATCACGTCGCGATTGCCGTTGTTTACTCTAAGAGGGTATGAGGACAATTATCGCCATATAATTACAGGAGGCGTATATGGGGTGTTGTGTCCGGGGCAATTTCGCCGAAAACAACGCCCGCACAGCCTTACTTCCTGCCCCGTCCAACGCTTTCCGAACATCACAGAGACTCTCCTGCGAAACATGCAAGACCGGCAGTCCTGAAAGAAAGGATATTGCGGAGACACGGCATAGCTCCAGGCTGAAGCCAAGCAACGCCTCCGCAAGTTTCTTTCTTCCAGGAGCGCCGGTCTTGCACGTTTCGCAGGAGAGCCTCTGTGAAGTTTGGAAGGCAGGAGCCGAGGTACTGGCGGAAGTACGGCTGTGAGGGCGGGGCGTGAGTCCTACTTGGGTAGCTCAGCTGGTAGACCACTCGCCCGCAAATGGCAAAGGTGCCGAGTTAGATTCTCGGTCTGGCACACAGTTTTAATCTGCCAGGAATTTCACATCAACGCTCGCTCTGCTCAGAGTGAAAATTGTATTCTGGCAAGTAGTTTATTTTTTTTTTTTTTATTTTACACGTCTAGTTCATTAGGACCAAATTTACGAGGAAATGTCCGTGGTCATGGAACGAGACAGTACATGAAATTAACATCAGAAACGTTGACAACAGATAACATCTACACGATGATGAGCAAAAACTAGCATAATCAACAATATAACACACTAATTTTCATTCTTTTATCCAGGAACTCCCTGACACACTAGAAGGACTGAGCTGTTTTCTTCGTGGCAGCTTACCGAAAATGGATGCACAGGAGTACAGTAGTAAATGAGGTGCGGGCCAAGTGCAGACTGGATTCCTGCCTGGCATTAACCGAGCGGAAAGCTGCTGCTTCTCGACAGTAGGCTCATGTTGTTAACAGCGAACGGAACTGAAGGAAATGCCTGTTGAGAGGCCAGTGTCAGAATTCCAGGGGTCGAGAAGAGGTTCGCGATCGTGTACCACGTTTTGCCCGAACTGCCCATTTCTGAGCCAAAAATACCCTTTGAGAACGGGTGGAGTTACCCCAGAGAAAGTAATAACAGATGGCATAAATGAATGAAAATTAACAAAGTACACTAATTTCCACGTTCGACTACCACTTACTGCAGATACTGTACTAATAGTAAATACAGCAACATCACGTTTTTGGAGACGGGCTTTCCTTGACAGCTTATCTCTTACGAATTTGGAGTGTTCAGATTCCCTTATCATTTGCCCCTTCTGTGTAAATCAGAACGACGGTTTTGTTTAAACTGAGTGATGGAAACTGTAAAAGAGTTTTAATGTAATTTAGCATAAATTTTATTTCTACAAGTCTTGAACTGCACCATTTGACACTTTGCCTATGTTGCACTCAACATCCTTCTCTATGAAGTTAGTGTCATCAGTAAACAGAAATATCTTATAATCACGTGTCATATATAAACATATATCATTCACATATATAAGAAACGGGAACGGTCCCAGCACCGACCTCTCAACCCCGCCCCCCCTCCACCCCCGCTTTACATAACAGTCTCCCAGTCAGACTCCGTGTTATGCCCGTTCTTATTTACTATGGACACATCATCTTTCGCTGTATGTTCTTAAGATATGAGTGAACTAGTTGGGTTTTATTCATATTATTCCATAATGGCCCAACTTCTGCAATAACATTTTGTGACCGTCCGCCCCCAGCAGCTGAGTGGTCAGTGCGACGAAATGTCATACCTAACGGCCTGGGTTCGGTTCCCGGCTAGGTCGGAGATTTCCTCCGCTCAGGGACTGGGTGTTGTCTTGTCGTTATCATCGTCATTTCATCCCCATCGACACGCAAGTCGACGAAGTGGCGTCGACTCGGAAGACTTGCACCAGGCGAACGGTCTACCCGACAGGAGGCTCTAGCCACACGACATTTCTATTTTTTTACATTTTGTGACCAACGCAATCAAATACCTTATTTAAATCAAAAAACATCCCTGCTCTTCGCGAATATTTGCTTAGCGCGTCGAGTGAGTCAGAGAGAAAAAAGAATACAGCATTTTCAGTTGTTAAAGCACATGAAGCTGATGGCTTGACAGCAAATTTTGTGAACTAAAATGATCAACTAAGCTTATATGTACAGTCTTTTCGATAACTTCAGCATACATCGATGGCATAGAAAAGGTCTAAAATTGTCGACATTACCCCTTTCTCTTTTTTACAAAGTGGTTTCACTTCTGAGTACTTAAATCGTTCAGGAAACCGACCATTTTTAAAGGAAAAATTACTAGTATAACATACGCATCACAGTGCTTTAGTATTCCGCTACGTACCACGTCATATCTACGAGAGCCCTTAGTCTGCAGCGATCTAGGTATTGACTCAGTCCACACCCCCCCCCCCCCCCCCCCCTGTCAGTATCACTGACGAGTGTTTCAGAAAGCAGTCTCGAAAAGCCGTCTTCTGTGAGAGTTATGTGATTCCCCCTACAAACTAAATTTTTCTTTAATTCACCTTCTATATTGCTCAAATGGTTTTAATTTTATGCAGAGGATTAGGTACTGTATTTGCATATCACGCTTTTTGCCTCCTTAATAACACTTTTAAGCAGTTTACAGTTCTGTTTGTAACGGGCTACAGCAACTCGATTGTGGCTGTTTCTAACATTATAAATTCCCACTAGTCAGCCACCAAGATTGCCTGTTAGTGCTAGTATCCTGTTTTCAGTGTTCTAATGGAAAGCGACTTCCAAACGCCATGAGAAATGTGATAAGGAAAGCGTTTATTTGTCAGTCGTCTATGATACCAGCAGTATAAACGTCCTGCCACTCTTCTTCTTTAATGAGGTTCGAAAAAACGTCTGTTGGCGCTGGGTTAACTTTTCTAAATAGTTTGCAATTATGTTTAACATTTGTGTACGCACAGATTTCTTTTACCATTAACATTTGTGTGTCATGTTTTGAAGGCAATTCACCCTTTCACAAACAGAATGCCTGTCTAGCAATGAAGAATGAACCAGAATGTTGTCTTTGGTTGTGCTACCGTTCCCCTGCACTCTTGTCACAAGGAATATAATCTGCATTAGATGATGTGAATTTAGGATATCTTTCAGCATTCTTTTAGTTGCACAGTCACTTGTAAAATTAATATTAAAGTCACCACGTGTACAACTTTGGCTTCCGCCGTCTTTTTCCCCAACATTTGAGGCTTTCATGAAACAAATTGGTCACGCATGTATCATTCAAAGTATTTTCCATCGCTGGCCACTACTTTCTCCCATTTTTCGGGCAGTGTACGAATCCCATGTCGAAAAAAATTGTTCATCTTTTGAAGCGATCCACGAACCGATCCAGTTTGGACTTCTTCATGAGACCGGAAGTGTTGGTCAGCCAGGCCGTGCGCCATTGATCTAAACAGGTGATAGTCAGAGGGAGCAATGCCTGGAGAATACGGCGGCTGGGGTAGGACTTCCCATTTTAACGTTTCCAGGTACGTTTTGACTTCTTTTGCAACGTGGGGTCGAGCGTTGTCCTGCTGCAAAATCACCTTATCGTACCTCTCGCTGTATTGCGGCCGTTTGTCTTTTAATGCTCTGCTCAAACACACTGATTGCGTTCTATATCGAGCACCTGTCATTGTTTCACTTGGTTTTAAAACCTCACAGTACACGACGCCGAGCTGGTGCCACCAAATGCAGGGCATGATCTTGCAGCCGTGAATATTCGGTTTGGCCGTCGACGTGGAAGCATGGCCGGGATATGCCCATGATTTTTTGCCTTTGGTGTATCGTAATGAACCCATTTTTCGTCCCCGGTCACAATGCGATGCAGAAATCCCTTCCGTTTTTGCCTCTGAAGCAACTGTTCACAAACACACAAACGTCGTTCAACGTCTCTTGGTTTCAGCTCACACGGGACCAAACTTCCATCTTTCTGAATCATGTCCATAGCTTTGAGACGTTTTGAAATGGCTTGCTGTGTCACTCCCACTAATTGTGCCAATTCTTCTTGAGTTTGACGTGAGTCTTCACTCAGCAATGTTCCCAATTCTGCGTCTTCGAAAACATTCTCTCTTCCACCACTATGCCGGTCTACGTTAAAATCGCCCTTTTTGAACCGTTGAAACCACTCACGACACTTTCTTTCACTAATAGCGTCTCTCCCAGACGTACTTGAGATCAGTCGATGACACTCAGCCGCTGTTTTCTTCATACTGAAACAAAACAGTAACGAGTCTCGCAAATGACGATGATTATGCTCGTAAACTGACATTTTCAATCGAGAACAACTTTATGATGTAGACACAAACAGACTAATGTTTGAATGAGGTTATGCTGAACGAGTTCCAAGCTAACTGCCTGACGTCTGCGATCTGTTTCTTTCGACCGCTACTTACCGTTGTAGCCACCTATCGGCAAACGGCAGAAGCAAAGTTGTACACGTTGTAATTTTTGGTGCTTTCTGTAAAGTGAACCAAGAGCTCTTCTTAGCTGGAACGAAAATGTCCTAAAATCAGAGTTAGGGGACCTATCAATAACTGTAATTAATACTTAAATTTCACTAAATTCGACTGCTTCAGCAGAATACTCGTAGACATAAAAGGCGCAGTGCTTTGCTGTGTTAAAAGACTGAAATAGAATACCATTTTTCACGTACATGTCCATACCCCACTCCGAGAAGAGCGCCTTGAAAACTAGCCAGCTAATCTGTAAACTGGTAAAGGACGCCTATGAACTTTCACATTATTTAAGTGATGCTCTGATATTCCAGCAATGGCACTATCAACATCTATGTGCATTTCACTAATTTAAACCCTATTACTTCTTACATTTGATGAAATGTGCTAATTCCTTCATTATGTAGACACCTGACTTTTTCTAAAGGTGAATTCTTGATTAGAGAGACTTCCCTTAAGCTGAGATACCTATCAGCCGACTTCAAAAATGGTTCAAATGGCTCTGAGCACTATGGGACTTGACTACTAAGGTCATCAGTCCCCTAGAACTTAGAACTACTTAAACCTAACTAACCTAAGGACGTCACACACATCCATGCCCGAGGCAGGATTCGAACCTGCGACCGTAGCAGTCGCGCGGTTCCAGACTGAAGCGCCTAGAACCGCTCGGCCACCCCAGCAGGCCAGCCGACTTCAATCCAAAAAGGGCACAGCTCTAGCACCAACAACTGCGGGAATTTTCCCATAAGCGATCCCACCCTCCCCCACTACACTGTCACCTATAAGCTTTGCCAGCCGCTCATCCCATACCTATCGACACGCAGGCTGTGCCTAGCAAAACCCGATCTATCGATAGATTAGATTTGATGAGATTAACTTTCATTCCAATTGATCCGTAGTGAGGAGGTCCTATAGGAAGTAGAACATTTCAGAAAAGCAGTAACACATGACAAATATTTACAACTAAAACAAATAAACTAGTATACCTTCCACAGGACCCAAGTGGAATGATTGTCATTTTATTTTTTATTTTTTTTTGAAATGAAACTATATGAAACGAGCACTTTACAACACTCATTTACTAAGATCGCATTAATCACTGAATTTAAAATTAAAAAAAATGTTTTTATATGTAAGGTAATAAACATATAATAGAACTTGAAACACGTATGTAACATAGCAGCGATGGCGAGGCATTGTAGCATCTGTGACCAGAGAGTATGCTCTTGACCGCGCGAGTGTTGCGAGCGGTTCTCAGTCTGTCAGTCAGTCGTTGCGAGTCTGTAGCTCTGGCTAGTTGAGGGCAGTACTCTGTCAGTAGTCGTCGCGTGCAGTACGCCAGTAGTCGTCATGCAGAGCGGTCGGTCAGTGGTAGCAGTCCAGTGGGATTGCGTGATGTGGTCTGGCGACAACACTGGTCAAGATGCTGAATGAGGTATACTGTTAATTAAGATAATCATCGGATAATGTAAAGTTTAACTATTGTAACTAATTTTCAACAAGTGCCCCCAATAATAACTTTGATTTCAAAAGCAATTTTACATAAAATTTTCATTTAATTGAAGTAACTATTTCGTTCCACTTCCCTTAAACAAAAGTTTCAGTTTTCAATTAGATTACAAAAAAAAAGGGAATATTATTATTTGCAATGCAGTTCCTCCAAGCGGTGCGCAAGAACAAGAGCAGAAATTTGATTAGGTGTTGTAATGAGGTAAGAATTTTAATTTTGATTTTTTGCACAGGGCCAAAGACCGATATTTCGATTTAATTGAATAATCATTATCACTGAATGGACTTTCATTATTTTAGTGGGAGCTTACACCAGAGTCAGATTGCGAATTTCACATTTTTGTTGCCTTTGTTAGTACATTTCATTGCACGGAGATTATTCTTGGGTCCCGTTTATTATTATAATTTTTTATTTAAATATTTCTGAGGGGACGATATTGCCGCTTGGCTCCATTTCCATATAATATTGTCTACAAAATTTTTGTGGGGAGGTTACACTTGGCGACACCCAGTCCAGGATCGAATTTCGTTGAGAGTCTTTTGAGCAACAGTCAGATATCTGCTCTTATTTGCTTAGATATAATTAGGATTTGGCGCTACGCTTTTATTAACTTGTGACTTTCTTTCTACAGGTCAACGGCAATTTGTTGCTCTGTTGTATTTGTGTGTTGTTTTTGCATTTGTGCTTATTGTTTTGTGAATATTTGTGACTGTTGTAAAAATGCCGCGAAAGACTATGAATAGTGTATCGCGAGGTATTGTGAATGAATTTACCGACTTAAACAACGTGACTGATAATAATTTTGACACGCAGAGTAATGATGACAATCCTGCGTTCACTAACAATCAGTGCATTCCAACCACTAGTGATGACTTTTACCCTGATAATGAACAAACGAACTCAATTGTCTCGTCTGTTAATTTGACGACAATTGATGACGCAGAACGCTCTATAGTAATGACCGCTGCCGAGCTTAACACACCCGATTTAGAAAATCCAAGTAATGTACAGACAAATTTTTCGAATGAAAATGGTCAGTGTAGTGAAAGTACGACGGATTTATTTAATTCCGAAATAATGTCTGACAGTGTACATCCGACTGACAAACGTTTTTCTAAATCTGAGAATAACCAAATGGTTACAGTAAGCGAGAAAGTTCCAGATCCACCACTAAACAGCACAGAGAGTATAAACGCTAACTTTGGCTTTGAACAAATTATGGCAAGATTGCTCAAACAACAATTTAGTGAACAGGACAAAAAATTTAATAAAATTGATGAAAATTTCAGACAACTTAGGGAAGATAGCAAACACTTAAATGAAAAACTTGACAATAATGACGAAAATCTCAAATAACTTAATAAAAAATTAGACGACAATTCCAGACAGCTTAGTGAACAAATTAGAGCCGTTGCCGCGCAGTGCCATGACACTAAGGAACAGTTGCGCGTGGAAATTGAAGCTTGTTCAAAAAAAAAAATAGCGAAGAAATTAAGTCTGTTGCGCAGGAATTAAGAGAAATGCAAACAGCCGCAACAGACACACTCAGAGACGAAATTAGCGGAGTCGCTAAACAATGCTCTGAAAAAGCTACACAATTACGGGATGAGTTTAAAGCAATGACGGTAGAACTTTCGCGCACAATGGACGCAAAGATAGACGCGAAATTTGAACAACAGAACACTCAGATGAACGAGCGCTTTAATCAGCACATACAAAACAGTGATACGCGTTTCCGCAAATTTATTCAAGATCAAAACAAAGTAAAACGACAAGTCATGGAAACAATCTCTGCACAAAGACAAGAAGACAAACGTAAAATATTCGCGAAAGCGAAGACGTATGTAGACAATAATATTACTACAGTGTCCGACAAAATTAATACCATAGAACAATGGAACGCGGAATTACGGGATGAAATTTCTGATCTTAAATCAAAAACAGATACACACACAGTAAATATTCAAACAGTGACAGACAGATTCGAACAATTAGAACTAACACAGGATTGCGATGTCATCAAAGCTGATATTAAAAAACTGAGCGAAACTACGCGTAAGTTGCAAAAACAGATTAATGCGTCTGATTCTAAAACCGACGATCAGGTTAAAATACTGACTGAAAAATGTGATGAATTGGCCAGTCGTATTGATGTTATCGAAAATACTAATGACAATAAATCAGACGATACTGCACCGGTTTCATTTAACCAAACACCTGAATTTCAAAATTTACAGCAGACAATTAATGAGATCGATTCATCTAACAACACGTTACGTAGGAAGTTGTCAAATTTACAACAAGAAGTAACAGAGATGAAAAACATTTCAGTTAATAACATACCACAACAGACGCCACTTTATGAACATTTGTCAGACTCACGCAGCGCGTATAATTTGGGTAATCTACAGAGAGTACGGGACTTAGATTCCGATCAACCACAGTTCAATAGATTCTCTTACGATCCTGAACCTGTTCCATCACACAGAGATGATAATTTCGACTACAAACATTTTCTGTCAGTGAGAAAGTTTAAGGTTTTCAAAAACGATAGAACGCAGATTCACCCACTGGATTCGATTCAACAATTTAGCTTTGCTCTTCCACCGACTTGGCCTGTAACACATAAACTTGAATTTATTTACAGTTTTCTGGAAGGCGAACCGGCAACTCGTATGAGAGCGATCGCGAGGCAATGCTATTCAGTAGAAGAGTTTCAGAATGCTTTTCTGTCAGCGTACTGGTCGAAGACGACACAGCGCGGAATTAAAGATCAGTTAATTAGTTTGCCGAATTACGAGAACTCAAAATTTCCCAGTGTGACGCAATTTTTTGAGCACATGGTACAACAAAACCAATACCTGAGTGAGCCGTACAGTGAATCCGCACTTATACAATTATGCATCTCTAAATTACCACGGTCATTACGAGTGTCACTTCTAACGGGCCAGCAAAAAGAAAACATTTCAGCATTCAGAGATCTTTTACAGCTCTTGGAAGTACAGCAATCTGATTATTCTTTTGTAAACAAAAACTTTTCGTATAATAACCAAGGTCAACAAAAGTACGGCAATTATAATCAGACACGTAATTTCAATAGGAAAGATAACAGACGCTTTAGGAACGACTACTACCAAAACTCTAATAACAGCCAAAATTTTAATTATCAATATCGTCAAAATTTTCAGCAACAGGAACCACACTTTAGTAACAATAGAGGTATTTCACAACAACAACATCAAAACCAGCCGGTTAGCATACCTAACCAACAATGGAATGCACAAGGTCAACCAGGCTTTAATGTTCCGCCGCGTGCACGTATAGTCCCTGATACAACAAATAGTAACGTACGTCAGCAAGGAAACAACTACGTACAAAGAAGACAGTATTTCAATTGCTATCGTAATGCACCGTATAGGAATGACTATTACGACAGACGTAAAAACGATGAGCACAATTATCAGCGTACTTATAATAACAGTCGGTCTCACCAACAGCAAAATTATACGCAAGAACATATTCTCATGAATGAACCCGACAGTAGGTACCATCCAGAGCGTAATACGTCTGGAAGAAGTAATAGAACTATTCAAATAGTAGAAATGCCACAGAATCCTCCTAATAATAATAACACGTCAGATAGAATCTGACTAGATACTGTACAGATCGCATCTTCCAATAATACAAGCACTACTTCAGACACGCAAAATGTTGTTCACGAAAATGTAATTACTTTTGACGATATCAGAGACACTCTCTTGCAGGAAAGACCATTTGTTCAGAAATCTATTTCACATCCTGTTATCGAAATTAAAATTGGTTCATCGAAATTCTCAGCAGTAATTGATTCCGGCTCGCCTATATCAGTAATAAATGAGGAGACTTTCAACGAGTGCAACAAAGGGAATACTTATCCGACATTACCTTTAGGCAAAACAAAAGTGAAGGGAGCAGTACCGAGTAAAGGAGTACACGTTAGATTACAGACGCATTTATCATTTTGTATTGGAGGTCATACTTTCCACTCTAATTTTTGGATTGTTCCTTTATTGACAACAGACGTTATTTTAGGTACGAATTTTCTGGTACAACACGACGCAGTTATCGATTTTCAAAATTCTTATTTAATGTTAAAGGATGAAAATGTACAATTGGCTTTAGAATTTCAGCACTCATTATCTGCGGAAGAACAAACAATTAACCGCACAGAGGTCATTTCCGCAACACGTAACATAGACTGTAATCCCACATTGTTCACGGATACGTACGTACACAACTATAATACTCCAGACGAAGCTGACTACGACGTAATGCAATTGATTTCTGATAAGGTTAAAGAGAGCAGTGCAACTACAGACGACGAACGAACGCACTTACACAAAATTCTTTTACAGCAAGCTCCAGTTTTTGACAATGTTCCTGGTACTATGTCCGGATTTATGTATGAATTTCAAGTCAAGCAGCACGATACATTTAAAGCTAAGCATTATCCTATTCCGTATATTCATAGAGAACAAGTTAAAAAAGAATTGCAGGATATGCTCGATCAAGGAATTATTGAACCAGCAGTTAGTCCGTACATAAACCCGTTGCATATTGTTAAGAAAAAAGATGGCTCACTTCGCCTTGTACTTGATTCACGTCACATTAATGACATTATTATTAACGAAACAGATCGACCACAGACATTAGAGGAACTTTTACAGAAATTTCATGGTACAGCTATTTATTCTACACTAGATTTGAAATCGGGATTTTGGCAAATTCAACTTCATCCGAGTTGCAGAAAATACACAGCTTTTCTTTGTTTTGGTGACTGTTATCAATTTTGCAAATTACCATTCGGTTTAACTATTTCTTCTGCAGCTTTTATTCGCGGTTTGAACACAATACTTCCGACAGAACTTAAAGACAGAATTACGACGTATGTAGACGACATTCTTATCGCAGAAGCTAACTGGTCTGAACACAATCTGATTCTTGAACAACTGTTACAAACTTTTCGTGCACAAGGACTTACAGTTAACCTCAGTAAATCGCATTCTGGCAAAACTTCTATAAAATTTCTTGGACACGTAATTTCAGCAGAAGGCATTGCACCTGATCCGGAAAAACTTCAAGCTCTACGTGACATTACTGTTCCTACGACGAAGAAGCAATTACGCAGTTTTTTGGGCTTAATTAACTTTTTTCGTAAATTTATTCATTATTCCGCTTTAGACACGCCTAGACTATGCCAATTAACAGGTAAAAACACTATTTGGTCTTGGGATAGCAAGCACATTCTGAATTCATGGACCTGAAACATGCTCTGTTGAATGCTCCACTGTTATCGCACCCCGATCTTACTAGAAATTTTTCCATTGCTACCGACAGTTCCAACACCGCTTTAGGCGTACACATTTTCCAGGAAATTGAAGAAGATGGTTCTACTGTAATTAAAAACATCGCATTTGCAAGTCGCATTTTGTCACCTGCTGAACGAAATTACTCCGTTACAGAACTTGAAACATTATGTGTTGTATGGGCTTTTACGAGATTTAGGCATTTTCTTTACGGCAGACATACCACCGTCTACACAGACCACAGAGCAATACAATTTTTACTTTCGGCTAAATTTACTCACGACAGGTTAAGTAGATGGAAACTATATTTACAAGAATTTAATTTTACGATTGTTCACATTCCCGGCACACAAAATGTTATGGCAGACGCACTATCGCGTTCTCTCGGCAACAATCAGCAAGACGTAGCAACCAACTTCTGCAAAACAAATTTCAGTGTCATGTACATTCAGCAAGTTGCATTTGAAAACTTTATTTCACCGTCATTACAGGACATAGCAAAGAAGCAAAATAAAGACAATGTGTGGAAAGAAATTCAACACCTTTGGCAAGATAGGAAAAATGTTACGATTAGGAACCACTACACTGTACGCAATGACATTCTGTTTCGCCGCTCTCATCCTGACAGCAACAATTGGTTATTACGCATTCCTGACGAACTGGTTAACAAATTAATTTGGTACACTCATTTAAGTTACGCACATTACGGAGCACGAAAATGTTTTCTTATACTGAGACAGAACTCTTATTTTACTAACATGGAGAAACGTATACGACGAGTTTTAGCGTCTTGTAAAATTTGCCAGAAAGCTAAATCAGACACCACTTCACATATTCCTCCATTATATCCCATTATACCTGTTAAATTAAGACACATGGCCGCAGTAGATATTTTTGGTCCGATTCCGAGAACTAACAGAGGTTTTTGCTACATCTTTGTCGCTGTTGAACTCACTTCAAAATTTGTTACCTTCACTCCGTTACGTAAAGCTACTGCTAAAACTGTTTCGAAAGCATTTGTAAAACATTTTCTATTTCATGTAGGGCATGTGATGAAAGTAATTTCTGACAATGGATCTCAATTTCGTAGTAGCGTATGGACACGCATGTTACGAGCCAGAAACATTTCTCCGATCTATATGTCCAAGTACCACGCTTCTTCGAACCCCTGTGAAAGATTAATGAAAGAAATTGGTAAACTGTGCCGAATATACTGCCACAAAAGACATATTGATTGGGATACACACATACTCTCATTACAAGATGTAATTAATTCCATTCCAAATGAATCCACTATGCTATCTCCGTCTATTATACTGAAAAACGTTGAACCCCCAAACAAAATTAAAGAATTAGTAAACTTCCCTAAATGTCGTCGACTAAGACACCACGAAATAATTGACATTGCGCTGAACAACATCAAACGTGCCGCAGAGCGCCGGAGAAGACGGCAAAAACAGGTTTGTAGACGCCGAGACTTTCACGTTGGACAGAAAATATTAGTGCGTACACACTATTTATCCAGCAAATTAAAAGGTAAGTGCAGTAAATTTGAACTTCTATACGCAGGTCCATATCGGATTCGCAGCATCCCTCACCCCAATGTTGTACACGTCGAAACTTTGAGAACTAGAAAATCGAAAGGCAACCACCATATCTCAAACATTAAACCGTTTATTGAATGAAGACACTTTATGATTCAACACACTATGATGTCATTTATTAATGCAATTATTTCACTTGACTAATTAGTGATGATTATCGTATTTTTTTTTCTTGGCAAGTGCCCGGCAAGGTAAGGTTAGCAAGTCGCTTTTCTTGTCGTTACTCATCAGACCGTGCACATTTTCCACTTTTTTTGTGTATATGATTGTACTCCAGTTTTGTTTGTATGCACTGTGAAATAGTTAAGATATAACACACTTGTTGACTTTGACATCTTTTGCCTTATGACATCTCAACATCGTGACTGTTTTACATTTTTGCTGCTGCATTGTGATATTATCTGTACATTTTGCCTCTGAACACTGTCAATGCCTTTGACATATTACGTTTTCTGTCATGTTATGCTGTATGGTTAATTATGTTGCCATAAACCAGTCATTATTTAGTGGGTATATGATTTAAATGCAAGACATTAATCTCTGTTCATCAATTTCAGAAAGAAATGATGCGTGTAAGAAATAAATTCAACAGAAATGGGAATTTCACCTACGGAATAAACGAAAGAAGATGCAATAACTTTATGAGGAAGAGTAAATGGATCAGGATTAACAAGCATTAACAAGAATATACTATACTCATCGTAGAATAGCAGTCTTAACTAATTTTTTCTTTCAGAATACAAGGTGATTGATGCAGGCTGTCAGACTGAACTACACATCTTAGTTTTAGTGATGAAATATGCTAGAGATAAGGAATAGTTGTATAATGAGTAATGAAGTGATTTTTTGCAGATGATAATGAATGCTGATGAATAATGATGAAGGATATGGTATTATGAATAATGAAGTTTTTCTTTACAGGTGATGATAATAGTGAAGTTATGATAATATGGATAATGAAGTGATTGATAATGAAGTTTTTTCTTTACAGATGAGGATAATGTTGGAGTTTTATATTTATGCTATGTAGTTATTTAAGTATTTGTTGCAGTTTGTTTTGACAGCAGGTGTTATATTGCATAGGTGGATGACGGAAAGTTTTGGAAAGGACAGCTATGGAACACATTTTATACACATTTCACTACTTGTTAATTCGAAGTTCACTACTTTTTAGCATAGTGTGCGTTTCTTCTTTCAGGTCAATAATCCATTTTGTATTTTTTCCAGGAGATGCTTGTCATGATACTTACTAAAACTGTTACTTATTATACCTGTTCTAGTACTTGCATTTTTTTTTTTACCCATTTGTGTTTACCATTTATAAATGTAATCACATATACTGCCTTGTTACATAACCTTGCTACAGCTGACTCATGACGAATGACGTTACCTATCCTCATTTGCAGCAATAGGTCAAAAGCAAAAAGTGTTATGCCTCACCAATTAATTATCGATCCCAACGCAATGCATTGCTAACAAAAAAATGTATTAACAGTCCCAAATAGTGATATCAGTTTGAGAAAATTCTGAATAATACTGATTAGCTCTGAATAGTATGTCACTTGAGTAATGACTTCTTAATGAGACAACAAAAATACACATATATATAAAATAATGCTTAGTAACTGGCTAGTAATTGCCACTGTTATTGTAATGAGACTACTTATAATCCCTATGATTATTAATGCTATGACTATAATTAACTGATTTTTAATAATGACTTCGTAATGATCTGAATAATACTGAATGAGGAACAATGCTTTATACTATTCGATACCTGATGGCCACTGAGTGCCAATAATTAGTGTCACTTAATGAATTGTTATTAATTATGCCATTAATTAGCTCTTGTTTTCAATGTTCATACTTTGTAATTGGAAATGAATGTGACTGTTTAATAATGCTTTGTAATTAGAAGAAGGCTAATGATTCTTACTAGATTGGAATGACACATAATTAATTAACTATGCTATTGTTTCATAATGTTTTGTAATTAGGAAAAAGCTAATGATTATTACTATTGAAATGACAAATGATTAATTAACTATGCTTTATAATTGGAAATGAATGTGACTGTTTAATAGTGCTTTGTAATTAGGAAAAAGCTAATGATTATTACTATTGAAATGACAAATGATTAATTAACTATGCCATACTTTGTAACTGGAAAAGAATGCGATTATTTAATAATGCTTTGTAACTAGGAAAAGAAGATTACTGATTCTATGTAAAACAATTAATGAACATTTTTCTGTAATACTACATACATGGTACAGAAATGTTCAATAACTGGGCTATGAATGCCGCAAACTACTACTGTAATTGACAATATTATGTGACTTAATGTCCTTCACCTTATGAGCTAACTACCCTGAATTACTGCAATGTCAATTTGTCCTGTTTATCCTAGTGATCATGGAGCACTATATTTGGTTTTGCACTAATTCTACGTTGATGTGCCGTGTAAGAGCGTGGTGTTGACACGACATGCTGCCCACCACCGTGAGCGATGAAGACGTTATTATGGTCCCACTGTTTGGTGTACCTAATGTACTGCCAAAATGAAAACATGAAACATTAATACGACAGTTCAGTGTCTTGGCTACACTGATAAATTCTGAGGGGAAAAGAACTTCAAGTTGTGTCACTTGGTGTTGTACTTCTGTGGAAAGATATGGACTTTCAAAACAGCTGTGTGCAATCTAAAGTGCTACAACCATGATGCAATCCTTCCCTTTCCTATCCTAATTCTTGTCACATAGTGAAAATCATTCTTGCTAACATTATTTATGTTCATGGCTATACATTTTTTCAATTCGCTAAACTCCAGTGCGAGTACACTTATGTCACTGGTCGACATGATTTTTTTTGCTATTATGTTTATTTATTGCCAAAATGCTAAAGACATTTTTTTTTATTTGTCCTGAAGTACAGTATATGTGCACTTTGTCTTTTATATTGTATATACGTTTTATTTTCTGAACTACAGTGCATGTGCACTTCTGTTAGGTGTTAATATGTTTTCTACTGAACTTCGGTGCCTGTACACTTTTCTCATTTTTCAATATGATTTCTACTATTCTGTATATTCAATACCTTAATGCGTATGCACTTATGTCATTTGTTACTAATTGTACATACATTTCATCAATTACTGATATGTTCTCAACTGCAGTGCATGTGCACTCATGTCACTTGTCAACATAATATTTTTTGCCAGTCTGTTTGTTTGTTCTGAATATGCTAAAGAATTTTTTTTTCAGTGCCTGTGCACATTGTTATCTGTCAAATAATTTGTATATACATTTTTCTGATTTGCTACTATGTTTTGTACTCACATTTTGTCTTTGTCTGATATATTTTATACTTAGTGCGCGTGCACAACATTTAAATATTCTGTAAGTTGTAGAATTTTGTTAATGAAAGAAAAATTTTGCCGCGCTTGGCAAGTCCAAATGACTCACCATCGCTGCCAAATTTTTGCCCCCCCAGTGGAGGGTTATGAAACACGTATTTAACATAGCAGCGATGGCGAGGCATTGTAGCATCTGTGACCAGAGAGTATGCTCTTGACCGCGCGAGTGTTGCGAGCGGTTCTCAGTCTGTCAGTCAGTCGTTGCGAGTCTGTAGCTCTGGCTAGTTGAGGGCAGTACTCTGTCAGTAGTCATCGCGTGCTGTACGCCAGTAGTCGTCATGCAGAGCGGTCGGTCAGTGGTAGCAGTCCAGTGGGATTGCGTGATGTGGTCTGGGGACAACACTGGTCAAGATGCTGAATGACGTATACTGTTAATTAAGATAATCATCGGATAATGTAAAGTTTAACTATTGTAACTAATTTTCAACAAGTGCCCCCAATAATAACTTTGATTTCAAAAGCAATTTTACATAAAATTTTCATTTAATTGAAGTAACTATTTCGTTCCACTTCCCTTAAACAAAAGTTTCAGTTTTCAATTAGATTACAAAAAAAAAAGGGAATATTATTATTTGCAATGCAGTTCCTCCAAGCGGTGCGCAAGAACAAGAGCAGAAATTTGATTAGGTGTCGTAATGAGGTAAGAATTTTAATTTTGATTTTTTGCACAGGGCCAAAGACCGATATTTCGGTTTAATTGAATCATTATTATCACTGAAATTTTCTTATCACTGAATGGACCTTAATTTTTTATGAAGAACTTATACTTGAGTCAGATTGCGATTCTCACTTTTATTGTCATTAAATTTAATTGCTAGGGATGTTACATTTGGCTCCTATTCATTTATTATTTCTGTCTTTAAAATTTCAGTGGAGAGGTTACACTTAGCGCAATGTGCATTAGCATTCTTAAATAATATTGTCATTCATTACAAAATTTTTGTGGGGTGGTTACAAACTACAACAATACTTATTTACAGTGAACACATTACTGCACCAAAATGATGCAGAAGTTAGATTGTATATATTGTTTTGGAAATCTTTCATTTGTTAAGGGGACCACATCCGGCCTATCTAACCCATGTTAATTTAGGCAAGTATTTGATCCATTAATGAAAAAACTAATTCATGCAGGACCTTAATATTTTACTATATGTTACATGATGCTAACAGAGTCAACAGTACTAAAATCTACAATATCCATTTTATAGTTTTTAAGAAATACTTTTTTAAATTTATTAACAAAAATATTAAGTATTTTCTGCAGAAAATATCTTTTTGTTAACTTCCTAACGGGGAAATATTAATGAATGTAGTACCAAAGGCGGCTTTTTATGTTATGCAGAGTCTCTGAAAACTTCATTCATTTATCTATGATAGTTTCTGATATGATGCGGCATATGTGCTGAAAATTTTAGTTTGTGGGAAATTGACTTTAAAGAAAAAACTTTTGAAATTTGTTACTTACAGTTAATTAAAACTGTCCTGCTGCATATGATGGCCCTTCTTTGGCCTCTAGCAGGTCTTCCACCTTCTTTTTCATCTTGCTGGATGTTTGTCTTGCTTTCTTGGCCATATTAGATGCAGACCTGCCTGCATCGTCTATCCTCATTTTATCGCAGTGTTGCAGCCCAGTGATCATATTTTCACCAGGACTAATTCCCAGCTTTTTCAGTACCCAACACTTTCCAATACTACCACAACTGAATGTAATAACAGCATTATGAACTCCTAGTTACATTGTATGTATGCCTACAAATACAGTTTTAGGAAGGCAGTTTCAAATTATGCTGCTGAAACATTCATTTGGGTTCTGTGTCTGCCCCTGCAGACATTTAGTTAGAAGGTCAGGGTGAGCCAAGTCTCTGAAAATAAGTTTAATTGCTGTAATAACAGCAGCAGGAAGAGAATCCTGGTGAGAATAAGATTCTCCAGTTGCCTGAGCCCTATTGTATTTGCGCCACAAATTTTCTCCTGATGAACACAATCCATGACATGGCTTATCATCAGTAGAGGACTTATGGAGGAATATGGCCCAAACATCTCTCTTCATTGCCTCCAGATTTTTTTTGTTTCTCCTAATTGCCTGCCCATAGTACACCTGTAAGTTTTCTATTTCAGTTTTAGTTAACCAACCCTGTCCGGTGAACAGTTTTACAAACAATTTTACAAACTGCCGAAACAAAAGAATATCGGCTGTTGCATTGCAAGGATAGCCAACACACTTGGGAGTAAAAGGAAATCCCCAACGTGCAATGTAGGGGATATAAAGATCTAAAATATATGCATAAAAGTGGGTGACAGAGAAGTGGGCGTGGTTCATAAACACACGTGGTAGGAAAATGCTCTTTAAATGCTGGGAAAAAAAATTTCCAGAGTATTTGAATAAAATCGTGATCTATCGAATTATGATGAAAACCGAAAATCGTTTTTTTTCTACTTGAACCACGGTGTGGTGCCCTTAATATAGCAGAATCATTTACCTCTATTACCCAGGTCAGAAACCGATCTCGGACATCAGTTCATTGAATATATAGAACGAAAGGCGTCCAGACGTGGGCAAGTGTTATGGCCAACACAATGATGATGATGTTTGGTTTGTGGGGCTCTCCAGTGCGTGGTCATCAGCGCCCGCACAAAGTCCCAATTTTTACGCAATCCATTTTTTTACGCAGTCCAATCTAGCCGCTGTCACGAATGATGATGATGAGGACGAAATGTGGAGGACAGCACAAACACCTAGTCCTCGGGCAGAGAAAATCCCCAACCCGGCCGGGAATCGAACCCGTGATCCACATTCAGCAACGCTAGTGATTAGACAACGAGTTGCGGACTGGCCAACACTATAACGGAACATTTATCATGAGTGGTGTAAAATATCTACAAATTTTTTGGTCTAAACGTGATACAGAGACGAGAAACAATGTGTGGGCGACGTTTTATTTTGTCGGCACTGGGGTGGACAAGCAGGAGACAGAGGGGTACTCACTGTGGGTATTCACCCCACGGTCCTCAAGACTGTACGTAGTTACGCTCCTGTAGCAGGTCCAATCTTTTTTGAAATAGTTGTGTTTTTCACTATCAGGTATCAGCATTGTTCAGGCACCACCTATCCCAGTATAGTGTAGCCATTAAGCGTTTCTTACCACATTTCCGTTTTTATGTAGTTCTTTTACTGCAATATGAAACTGTACTAGTTTTCCAATTAATAGTAATAACAATGATAATAATAATGGCAAACCGAAAAAATCCTGGATGACTGGAAGATTGCTCTATTCATCCACTACATAAAAAAGTTATAAATCAGATGTAAACAACTATAGGCGAATCTCTCGATTACCAGTCACCTACAAAATTCTATCAGCTTGTCTCTTGAATACAACACAACAGCAAATAAAACCCTAAATAGCAGAATATCAAGCAGAATTCAGACTGAACAGATCATGCTTGGACAAATTTTCAACCACAAAACCATACTCAAAATGCGAGCTCTCAGACAAGAACGGGTGTAGTATGCACATTTGTAGATTTCAAAAAATCATGCGATTCAATAGACAGGCCCTCACTATTCCAAATTTTAGAAGAGAGGGGATTGTATCCCAAAACACGAGAAATCATAAAACAAACACTAATTGGCACGAAATCCGAATAAAAATGTATGAGAGTCGTCTCAGAATCCTTCGACATTCAAACAGGTGTGAGACAAGGTGATGGATTCTCTCCTATTCTGTTCAACGTAGTTCTAGACAAAGTCATGGAAGAATGGGGGAAAGAGCTCAAGAAATGTGGGTTTTGGGAGCCAATCCGACTGGGCGTTGCCAAAAACAACCTCTACATACCATATCTTGCATTTGCGGACGACCTGGCGATACTAACAGAGGATGAGCAGACTGCACTCAAACAGCTGGAAATACTCAAATCATGTGCAGAAAAAGTAGGTTTACAAACTTCATTTGAGAAGACAGAATTTATTTGTTTAAAAACAGAAATTGCAAGCTTGAAAACAAAAAATAGTAAACTTAACAGGGTCCCATACTTTAAAACCCTGGAGAATTCACCGAACCGACAGGTATTGAAAACATCTCAGAATAACGCCTCCAAAAAATTAAAAAAGGATTATGGTTAACGCAAAACCTCTACAACAAAATGTCAGTGTGAAGAGGGGCAAAAATTCGACACCACAATACTGTCATAAAACCAGCAATCCTCTATGCAAGTGAAACACTTACCCCTAACAGAAAACAATAACTTGAAGACATCAAAAAATAAGAGAGAAAGATCATCAGGAAAATTCTAGGAGGAAGACATATCCAAGACGGTTATAGGCTACAATCAATTTAAACAACAGAAAAGTTTTCAAATTTCGGAAGTGATATTAGGAAAAGGAGAATTAAATTTCTTGGGCATCTCAGCCAACTACCAGAAAATCTATTGACGAAGAGAATAGTAGATTATGTAACCGAAGAGAATAATAGATTATGTAACCTCACTTAAGAATTCCACACCTTGGCTAGATGAAATGCGAAAGGACATAAATAATGCAAACATAAGACCAGCCGACATTCTAGAAAGAGACACCTTCAGACACAAAGTAGACGAATGGGAAGTTATATCAGAACAGTACAGACCTAAGTGGTAGGATGAGCCTAAACAAGCATTTTCGGAAAGAGTGAAAGCCTATTGAAGGAACAAGAAGAACTCAAAGAAACATTGATCGAGTTATTTGCTTAACGTCATCCATTTCTGGGAGAATTCGTCAATAATAGTAATAATAATAATAATAAAAATGCTCACAATCGGAAGTGAACTCTTGGTTTACAAATTACCAACCATCATTGCTAATACACTCCTGGAAATGGAAAAAAGAACACATTGACACCGGTGTATCAGACCCACCATACTTGCTCCGGACACTGCGAGAGGGCTGTACAAGCAATGATCACACGCACGGCACAGCGGACACACCAGGATCCGCGGTGTTGGCCGTCGAATGGCGCTAGCTGCGCAGCATTTGTGCACCGCCGCCGTCAGTGTCAGCCAGTTTGCCGTGGCATACGGAGCTCCATCGCAGTCTTTAACACTGGTAGCATGCCGCGACAGCGTGGACGTGAACCGTATGTGCAGTTGACGGACTTTGAGCGAGGGCGTATAGTGGGCATGCGGGAGGCCGGGTGGACGTACCGCCGATTGCTCAACACGTGGGGCGTGAGGTCTCCACAGTAAATCGATGTTGTCGCCAGTGGTCGGCGGAACGTGCACGTGCCCGTCGACCTGGGACCGGACCGCAGCGACGCACGGATGCACGCCAAGACCGTAGGATCCTACTCAGTGCCGTAGGGGACCGCACCGCCACTTCCCAGCAAATTAGGGACACTGTTGCTCCTGGGGTATCGGCGAGGACCATTCGCAACCGTCTCCATGAAGCTGGGCTACGGTCCCGCACACCGTTAGGCCGTCTTCCGCTCACGCCCCAACATCGTGCAGCCCGCCTCCAGTGGTGTCGCGACAGGCGTGAATGGAGGGACGAATGGAGACGTGTCGTCTTCAGCGATGAGAGTCGCTTCTGCTTTGGTGCCAATGATGGTCGTATGCGTGTTTGGCGCCGTGCAGGTGAGCGCCACAATCAGGACTGCATACGACCGAGGCACACAGGGCCAACACCCGGCATCATGGTGTGGGGAGCGATCTCCTACACTGGCCGTACACCACTGGTGATCGTCGAGGGGACACTGAATAGTGCACGGTACATCCAAACCGTCATCGAACCCATCGTTCTACCATTCCTAGACCGGCAAGGGAACTTGCTGTTCCAACAGGACAATGCACGTCCGCATGTATCCCGTGCCACCCAACGTGCTCTAGAAGGTGTAAGTCAACTACCCTGGCCAGCAAGATCTCCGGATCTGTCCCCCATTGAGCATGTTTGGGACTGGATGAAGCGTCGTCTCACGCGGTCTGCACGTCCATCACGAACGCTGGTCCAACTGAGGCGCCAGGTGGAAATAGCATGGCAAGCCGTTCCACAGGACTACATCCAGCATCTCTACGATCGTCTCCATGGGAGAATAGCAGCCTGCATTGCTGCGAAAGGTGGATATACACTGTACTAGTGCCGACATTGTGCATGCTCTGTTGCCTGTGTCTATGTGCCTGTGGTTCTGTCAGTGTGATCATGTGATGTATCTGACCCCAGGAATGTGTCAATAAAGTTTCCCCTTCCTGGGACAATGAATTCACGGTGTTCTTATTTCAATTTCCAGGAGTGTATATGGGAAAACAGCATAATACCAGCTTTGGAAAACTGCTTTGATCCAGCCACTACACACAAAGGCGTGTGGTACAGATCCAAACATTTACCGAGGTATTTCACTTCTAGCAATTGTCTCACATGCTCTGCTTACCAGACTGGAGCAGCAGACAGGCCATTTGATAGGCAGGCTTCCGACCTGGCCGACCAGATGCGCAACAGATCTGGAACCGCAAGACGATACTGCAAACTTCAAAGTTTCTACTTTTATAGACTTCAAAACAGCGTTGCGTTTCATTTGACCGCATCACCCTGTTTAATGATCTTGGTGAATGCGGTGTGCAGAACGAGACGACTATGTTAATCGAGCAGGCCCCGACAGGTACAGCTCTAAAGTAACATTAATGGGCGAAATCTCCGAAACTTTTCAAATTAGATCTGGACTATCCCCACGCCTATTCAACAGCACTCAATAAGATCACCAAACTTGGGAGAAATAAATACCTGCGATAAGTATGGGAATGGAAGGTAAACGAATGAACATCAAGTGCCTTGCTTTTGCTGACGATCTAGCAAGGTTCAAATGGTACAAATGGCTCTGAGCACTATGGGACTTAACATCTGTGGTCATCAGTCCCCTAGAACTTAGAACTACTTAAACCTAACTAACCTAAGGACATCACGCACATCCATGCCCGAGGCAGGATTCGAACCTGCGACCGTAGCAGGGTCTAGCAAGGAAGCCAGCCACGCCATGAGACCGCCATCAAGACCGGATTCCAAATCTCTTACGAAAAAACGCAATACACAGACTGCAAGAGCCCAAAATTCTCCCCACTTGCAACCAAGTATGGTAACACCACACAAGTAGAACAGTTGAAGTGCCTAGAGGAAACTGCTGGAAACACTAGCAACAGAAGAGTAGCTTACAAAACACGTGTACAGAAACTGCGCAAGCCTGCGCAATTACGTGGTATGTGTACAACAAGAAGTCGCTGCCCATCAGAGCCAACCTTTGTCACCACCACACAGTCGGCCTCACAGAAGTGCTCCACGCGACGGAGACGCCTACCGATGTCGAAGACACGGAGAAAATAGAACGGCAAAACAGAAAATATTTAGACCCAAAATTCAAATGATATCTGGGAGCGCAAACGCTCGGAAGAACTATATTCGCTGACTGAGTGGTTCACCTCACTTGCACGGAAAAGGCGCATGGAATTCTACGGTCATATGGCAAGAGTGGACGACTCTCGCTTGATCAAGAAAATCCTCCACATCGTCAACAGAATCCGACTGTCTAAAATACGCTGCCTAGTAGACACCCGAAGTGATTTTACAGGAAATCGGTATTGCCCTCCTGACAATTACTTGTACAATATACAAGAAGAAAATCAGTGCACATAACTTCATACCCAAGAACTCAATAGGAATGAATTTGAAAATCAAAAACATATGGACGCAAGGAAGAAAACAAGTCCAAAGTGAAAAACTGAGGAACTTTTAATAACTATAAACTACACAAGTCCAAGGGGTGAATAATAGAGCTTTTTTTATTTTATCAAACAGTTTTGCTGCAAATGGCTGTGAAAAAATTGCCGTACAAGTAGATTCTCGACCGACTCTTTTGTGACGACGAAAGTGACGCTGGAGGACGAGACGAATGTGGATGCAACGAAGCAGACGAAGGTGACTGTAATTTTACAATCGCATTCGCAATTTGCAACTGCATTTCATTAATATTTAATTATTAACTGTTCCCCGGTTCAGGAGGATTGCGCATATGTGCAGTACTGCACGGTTAAACAGTCTTGTTTGTATTAATGTTTGGCGGTCAGCTTTTGGGCCCCCTCTCTGCCGGCGCGCTTGGCGGGTGCTTATCTCACCCCCCCCCCCTCCCTGCCACCCTCCCTCCACTCTTCCCCACGCCACAGGTTCCAACGCATCCCTATTGGGGTCGAAAACTGAATGATACCGCTGCCTAGTATTTCGAACTTGTCATTCCTTGATTTTCCCTTTTTTTGACACATTTTATTTGCAGTTCTTAGTAATATTAAAACACAACTAGCTCTTTACTCGCATGAAGTGCTGAGTGCTATTGACAAGGGATTTAAAATTGATATCGTATTTCTGGATTTCCAGAAGGCTTTTGACACTGCGTGCTTATGGAATATCGTCTTAGTAATGTGACTGGATTCGTGATTTCCTGTCAGAGAGATCACAGTTTGCAGTAATTGACGGAAAGTCATTGAGTCCAAAAGAAGTGATTTCTGGCGTTCCCCAAGGTAGTGTTACAGGCCATTTGCTGTTCCTTATACGTAAAAAGGATTTGGGAGACAGTCTGAACAGCCGTCTTGTTTGCAGACGACGCTGTCGTTTATCGACTAATAAAGTCATCTGAAGATCAAAACAAATTGCAAAACGATTTAGAATAGATATCTGTATGGTGCGATAGTTGAAAATTGATCCTAAATAATGAAAAGTGTGAGGTCATGCACATGAGTGGTGAAAGGAATCTGTTAAACTTCGGTTACATGATAAATCAGTCGAATCTAAAGGTTGTAAATTCAACCAAATACCTAGTAATTAGTTACGAACTACTTAAATTGGAAGGAACACGTATAAAATACTGTGGGGAAGGCTAACGAAATGTAACAGATCTACTAAAGAGACTGCCTACAGTACGCTTGTCTGTCCCATTTTAGAATACTGCTGCGCGGTGTGGGATCCTTACCAAATAGGACTGTCGGAGTACATCAAAAAAGTTCAAAGGAGGGCAGCACGTTTTGTATTATCCCGAAATAGGGGAGAGAGTGTCATTCAAATCATACAGGATTTGGGCGTTTTCGTTGTGGCGGAATCTTCTCACGATATTTCAATCACCAACTTCCTCCTCCGAATGCGAAAATATTTTGTTGTCGCGGACCTACATAGGGAGAAACGATCACCATAATACAAAAGGGACAACAGAGCTCATACGGAAAGAAATGGGTGTTCGTTCTTTCCGCGCGATATATGAGATTGGAATAAAAGAGAATTGTGAAGGTGGATCGATGAATCCTCTGCCACACATTTAAATGTGATTTGCAGAGTATCCATATAGACGTAGGTGTAGATATGTACCTACAACGTTTATCAAAGTACTTGTAGCTAAGAGATTGAGATTAGTAAATTGTATAGGACAAAAGAATGGGAAAAATTAAAACACTGGAATATGCTGTTGAGACGCATCAGGAAGAAGAATTGGTGCAGAATAACCAGAGAAAGAAGAGAGAAAAATATTGAGGCTCCAAGGCTACAGCCTCGCAAACGCGTTTTTCGCCGGCGTCTGTGACGTAATTCACGCAACACTTGTCAGTGATAGCCGCAGGGCGCACTTCTCACGCAGTGTGATGCCCGGGGAAATCCCGTCAGCAGTGCGCCGCGCCGGTGCAGGCTGCGGACACATGTCCCGGGACTGTGAGTGGAAGCTGATTGAATAAGAATGCCGTTCTCGCATGATGTGCTGCGATAGTTGTCCACAGGGGCCAGAAACTACGATATGAGAAAAACCACCGGATTCATCCTATGCTAAGCGAGAGATCGACAAAGGGAAAATTTGTGCTCCTACACAGAAAACTGAAGGCAAATCCAGACAAATTTTTCGAATACTACAGCATGCCTGTTGACTGATTTGAAATGCTTCTGAGCATGGTCAGAGACGGAATTTAAAAGGAACACATCTACATCTGTAAGGCAATGTAACAGTGCAGAAGAAAAACTCGCAGTTACTTTAAGGTACGTCTTATTTTTTATTTTCTATTCTTTGTGTCTATGATTGTTGAAAATTATTTTAATTAATATATAATGTTAAAGTCCATGAGCCCACAGAATTTACGGAATATAATTAAAGGGCAATTAAAGCTCTAAAAGTGTAACAGAACCTTCTTCTTCAACTTGTTCAGTACAATTTCATGCACTGCTTTCGTAGTGTCGTACTGCACATGCTGTTTAACTGTGCTGCCACTTGGTGAAGATGATGGATGTTGTGTCTAGGAATCCTACATACTCGGTTCGGTAGACAAACAACCAAACAACTCGTATTAACGAGGTTTACTACAACAAAGCCAATACAAAACTTAACTTTGATAGATGTGCGGAAGCAAAGGGAGACATACAAAACAATCAATATTCTTCGTTTGTGCTACATAAAGATTCCTAACGAAGTGGCTAACATAGAAGTTGCTACCGAAGTGGGCTCCCACCATTCGGGCGCGGCGCTTATGTCCCCTTCACGTAGGAGCCGCTGCTGTAGCGTTGTCATCCTGGAGGGAGGTCGGTCAGCGTGCGATTGGCTGTCCTCTTCTCACAGTCTTCTCTTCCCTGACACTCCCGACTGGCGTCCTGGCGTTGACATTACACCATAACAGTGAAGAGGAAGGCATGAGCGCTAAATAAGATTTTAAAAGCTGAATAAATTTAAACTGGAAGTCTTGTTTCACGTGCAATTTGAGTATTCTAATCACAGGGATCTGCGATATGAAAAACATCCAGTCCGTGTCACGTACAGGGGGTGTAGATAGTATGAGATATCGTTTTAACACTTGTCTTACATTTTTGCCTGAGTGTACTTCCTCCTGATGGAGACTGAGTTATCACTGTAATCAGATCACCTGCAATGGTGTTCTTATTCCCACAAGTTCTGAAAAAATAACGCTTTTTATATAATTTAACGAATATTAAAAAGGGGTACTACTTGGCTTCCGCCTTTTTTTCCCCAACTTTTGAGGCTTTCATGAAACAAATTGGTTACACATCTATCATTCAAAGTTTTTCCATCGCTGGCCACTACTTTCTCCCACTTTCGGGCAGTGTACGAATCCTGCATCGATAAAATATTTCATCTTTTGAAGCGATCCACGAACCGATCCAGTTTGTGACTTCTTCATGAGACCGGAAGTGTTGGTCAGCCAGGCCGTGCGCCATTGATCTAAACAGGTGATAGTCAGAGGGAGCTATGTCTGGAGAATACGGCGGCTGGGGTAGGACTTCCCATTTTAACGTTTCCAAGTACGTTTTGACTTCTTTTGCAACGTGGGGTCGAGCGTTGTCCTGCTGCAAAATCACCTTATCGCGCCTCTTGCTGTATTGCGGCCGTTTGTCTTTTAATGCTCTGCTCAAACGCATTGATTGCGTTCGATATCGAGCACCTGTCATTGTTTCACTTGGTTTTAAAACCTCACAGTACACGACGCCGAGCTGGTCCCACCAAATGCAGGGCATGATCTTGGAGCCGTGAATATTGGGTTTGGCCGTCGACGTGGAAGCACGGCCGGGATATGCCCATGATAGTTTGCGTTTAGGGTTAACGTAATGAGCTCATTTTTCGTCCCCGGTCACAATGCGATGCAGAAATCCCGTCTCTCGGCTTCAGCTCACACGGTACCAAACTTCCTTCTTTCTGATTCATGCTCATAGCCTTTAGATGTTTGAAATGGCTTGCTGTGTCACTCCCACTAGTCGTGCCAGTTCTTCTTCAGTTTGACGCGAGTCTTCACTCAGCAACGCCTCCAATTCTGCATCTTCGAAAACATTCTCTCTTCCACCACTATGCCAGTCTACGACGTTACAATCACCGTTCTTGAGGCGTTGAAACCACTCGCGACCCGTTCTTTCACTAATAGCGTCCTTACCATACGTGCTTGAGAGCATCCGATGAGACTCAGCCGCTGTTTCCTTCATATTGAAACAAAAGGGAAAAGGACGAGGAGTAGGCTCGTAAACTGACATTTTCAATCAAGAACAACTTTATGATGCAGACACAAATCGATTAATGTTGACCGAGTTCCAAGCTAACTGCCTGACGTATGCGATCTGTTTCTTTCGACCGCTGCTTACCGTTGTCGCCACCTATCGGAAAACGGCGGAAGCTAGGTTGTACACCTCGTTTGTTAAATGAACGAGCTACTACAGCTCAAAGAGTGCAGTTGTACATCCAACGACAATAATGTGTAATTCACCCTTACGCCCTTTCTTGAAACACAATGTTCTCATTATTTATATTCTCCACAACGTGTTTCGGGGAACGGTTCTTATTTTCAGTTGCTTTTTCTCTGTGATACGCCAGTTATTCGTGATGTTTCGCATATGTGAAGTGCTCCATTGTTCTGTTGTCTTTACTGTAACGTATAAAAACACGTGCAATTTTTTAATTGGTCTTTATATTCAGATCGATCATTAATTAAAAATTTCATGTGCTTTTATGCATTACAGTAAAGACAACAAATCACTTAGCACATCACACATGTAAATCATCACAAATAAACGGCATACCGCACAGAAAACACACTTTAAAATGGGACTGATTTCCCGAAACCCAAAGTGCAAAAAATTAGTAAAAAGAAAATCCGCAGGCTTTCGCCAACCATTTATAATGCATCAAGTCAAATTTCACAGGTATCTAGGGCATGGGAATTCGAAGCGTTCTCTACATTTTCAATTTCTGCTCGGCTGATTTACAGTTGCTGGCATTATTGGGCACACATCCACGACCATTTGGCAGATGTTAAAAGAGGAATACGTGAAACAACTCACCACAGAAGAGTGGAAGAATATTAGCGACCAACATGAGAAGACAGCAAATTTCCCTCACTGTACGGGATCCATAGACGGACAACACGTCACAATCGTTAAACCGTGCATATCAGGCAGCGATTATTACAATTGCAAGAAGTACTTTTCTGTTGTACTGACGGCCATATCAGACAGCAATTATTATTTCAGATTCGTAAACGCTGGGTCATTTGGTCATCAAGGAGACTCTAACATATTCAAAGCTACTGCATTAGCTAAAAAATTTAGAATCAAACTTTGAATTGGCCAGCTGCTTCACCACTTCTCAGTGATCGTTGTGGCCGAAAATGCGTCACGTGTTTGATGTAGAATGTGCATTTGGCACTTTAGTTAATAAATGGAGAATTTTTCGTCGTCCAACCGAAGTCAATGTGAATGTGGCAGATACTGTCATTCAGGCATGTTGCGCACTTAACAAACATGATGGCTACAGTTTCGGTGACACTCTGACATGCAGTATGGAAAGTATTCCTGCACATGAGACAAAAGGGAATAATAATGGGAAAAGTATCAGAGATCGTTTTGCTGATTACTTCTGTATCATGGCTTCGATCTGTACCGCTGCAAGATCGTTGCGGTAACATTCTCGAACAAAGACGTAGTTTTATTAGTGTAGCAATTCACTTGTTGGCATTTTATACATGAATCTGTACACGTTACGTGTTTGTAGCTTATGAGGTTCTCACAACGAGTAACAACTTAATGAGACCATATCCCACAAAAAACCTGACTAATAAACAAAAAGTCTTCAGTTAGAGGATGTCACGATCATGTCGTCATGTAGAATGTGCATTTGGCACTTTAGTTAATAAATGCAGATAATAGAAAAACATTTTACTGTTAGTACTGGCCAAGATCTGATTTCTGCTTGTCAACTACACCATCCCCCTTTCTGCCAAAACGGCTGCAGTAACTGCTCGCCACGACTCTCTCCCGTTGTCTTTGTTTTTATACTCTTCGTCCCGTGTGTCGCACACTTTCATGAATGATGATGGAATGATGAGGAGAACACAAACACCCAGTCCCCGAGCAGAGAAAATCACCAACCCGACCTGGAATCGAACCCAGGGGCCAGTGATCCAGAGGTAGCAACGTCAGCTACTAGACCACGAGCTGCGGACGTCGTACAGGCGGTGTCGTAGGGTTTCCTACCGTGGAGTTTCCTAGGAGCAGTTTCGCACTAAACCTGTCAGAGGCCCTGGCCGGCAAAACAAATTGAGGCTACCCTTGCTTTCCCCTCCCACCCTCCTCACCACACATGAGTTCTCTGAGAGTTTCAAACGCAAACGTAAGTAAGTCCCACATTGCTTATCATCTTCATTTTGTGTCGTGATAATTTACAATGTAGAACGTTATTTTACGTAACACTGTAAGTGACTGCTCTCGTAATCTCGTTGCTATTATTTAATAGCTATGTTGCCCCTTATACGACAGAATTCATTACATGATTTCTGTTGTTCGAATCTATTATTTATGTTTCGCAACTAAGTCGGCATAGAGGGAGCGGGGCGTATAAAAATGAATCCCTATTTCCCAAGCCAAGAGGAAGGTCACTGTCTACATAAAACTTCGTTCAGTGCATGGTGGAGGGTACTTACGGATTTCAACAAAAACCACAGTGTTGCTCCGAACTTGATGAAATTTTGTACATTTGATCTTCAAAGCAAGGGGAACCTCACCGTCTGCGTGAAATTTCAGACGGTGTATGGTGGATGGAGGGTACCTTACAACATAATTACACACCGTTTGACTGATCAGCTTGGGAGTTGCCTCATGTAAGTATGTTTTCGTGGGGAAGGCATTTGTAAAAGCCAACGTATGCTGGATGGCGGAGGGTTGGCCTACCTTTAAATAATTTCAACATCGTTTCGTCAATCAGCATGAAAGTTGGCAGATATACGTATTTTTTTATAGACAGGGAGAGAGGAGATGGCATGACAGGCGGAGGAGGAGATTTACGGAGTGAGGAGAATGTGATGGGGGCGGGGAGGGGGGAGGAGTTGCATCCAGAGAAGTGAGAGAAGCAGATTACAAGAGAGAGGGAGCAGTAGGTAAACAGAGAAAGGGGGAAGGTGGTGAATGACTAATGGAACACTGTAATAAATGCATAAATTAGGGGTGTTATTGTGAATTCGATGTGCTATTAGAAAAAGGGGAAGAGGAGGTGGATAGAGACGGTAAGATGGATGGAAAAGGAGAGGAGGATGGAGAGGAGGAGGATGTGTTGTGAGCGAGGGGGCAAATGGAGGAGATGGAAAGGGAGACGGATGGGCGGAAGGAGGAGGTGGATAGAGAGACGAGGCAGGACTAAGTGGACAAGAGAGATGAGGGAAGAGGGGATGAACTGACATAAAACTGGGGTGAATAAATATCTGGGGAACGCCGGGTTTCTGTTAGTAATTAGATAAAGATTTACGTGACAACGGGCGTGTTCATTTTAAAGAAATTACACAATATTTCCCTATGGTTCGATGAGGCATTTAAAGTCTCGATAACTAGAGTGTTGTTCTTGATGTCTACATATGATAAAATTCGTTGCTTAATACAGATGACTCCACCAAAGTTCATCTAGTTGGAATTTCATCTTTACAAAATGAACTACATAACAATAAGCTGAAAAATGCTACTGTTGGAGCACAATAAAGGCAAATATGTTCGTGTTTAAAAGACTGTGACAGAAAAGTGGGCAACCAGCTGTCTGAGTCCTCATTCCGCCTTCCTCACCAAAAATTCTGTAAGCTTCGCAGGACGAGTGACCATGTTATGTAAGCAATTTACCAAGTAAAATTTCAGTTTTGTTGAATTAAAAATTCAATAAATAGCAGATTTTGTATTAGAACTTCAGAAATACCGTTCAAAGCGTACTTTTGTGAATGAAATCCACCAAATACAAATAATTAGTTTTGTATGACATATATGACGAAACTCCAGAATCGGCAAGTTAACTTTGCGAAATTATTGATGCTGGTAAAATGTGTGCTTTATTTACACATACCGTTTTGAAACAACAATATTTTTAAGGCCCACAGAAAGCTGCACAATTTTTCACACAGAACATCACGGTAAATTTTTTATCATCCAACTTTTCGAGTCTCTAGACCACCTCCGTGGTGACGCTCGTATTTCCGACTACAAATAAATATCGTAACAGTGAACTTTCCGACTGACATGATAATAAGAACATCCCTTCACATTTTATCCAGGCTTAGGACTGGCTATGCACGTAGTACATAGGCATGTTCAAATGTTTGTTTTTTCATTTTATTTCTTTTTATTTATTTCTTCTTGTTTTTGTTGTTATTGTTGTCCAGAATTACAGTAGCAAATTAAAGACATTTTTTCTTATCAATCGTAATTTCTTATTCAATTTTTTGTAAAAAAGCCAGAGATTTTAAACGCCTTTTTAAATCTCCAGAGTCTTCGTATGTTTTCATAATGTCTTTTAATCTTTTGTCAAGATCTATGTACCTTTCATTTCTTTTTTCAAGAGGTAGGCCAATGGAATAGCATTCACTGCCTCCTCCTTCAGCTTCTGAACCAGAAAGTATACATTTGGATGTTTCTGATTTATTGAGGAGTTCAGTTTTCTATGCCAACATTTGACAGCATTCGTCGTTCTGTGTCGTTGGTTATAAACATTCCACATTTCAATAGATATATTAGGATTTTCCATCCACTGATCAACCATATAGTCTCCAAATGCTGTGATCTTCTCTCCACTGGGAATTTGTTCCATTATTAAAATCCATGCTTCATCGACAGTGTTAAGTGGAAGATGTGCCATTGCAGCACACATGCGACAAAACAATCGGATTTCCTCCATATCCCTGTAGTCTCCCGTTAATCCCAGTTCCTGTATCTTTTTCCACAGACACTGGTTAAAGTGAAAATTACAACCGGAAAGTTGAGTTTCAGGGAACACTGAATTCATTGCTTTAATTGTAGCCATTTCAAAATCTAGCACTGCAGTTTTTGGTGACCACTCAGGCATCTTAGATTTCAATCCAGAAAAAAGCCTTTCGTATAAATTTTGACTTTTGTCTGGCAGCAAAGCAAATAAAACAGGAAATATCTTAGTTGCCTCTTCTGTACTTCCGATGTCGACATGGATTGTGTACAATTGTTTGAACTGTTTCAAACAGCTGTCAAATGTGCCATCCATAAGCACAGTTCCATTGTCACAAAGGATTTTCTCTGCTTCTTCACAAGCAAATACTAGAAGTCTCTTGCCTGGAACAGAGCCATCATCAATCTTCAAAAAACTATTACTTTCTGTTAATTTCAAAAGGTCTTCGCTAAAGTGAATTTCCGAACTAGAGCCAGGGTTCTGGGTTGTCCCAATAGCTCCTCTTCCCGCCTTACACAATTGAGTCTTGGAGCTGTCATAATTCGGCATATTTGCCACGAATTCTAACCCTTTATCTTTCAAATCTTGAAATTCCTGCTTAAAAATGTGGGCTACAGGCACTGTCTTTTCCTCACGAATTCTTTTTCTGCTGTTATGTAGTCTTTTCTTTATCTCCACATCTGTTTTGTCAGTTGGACAAGAATGTTGCTGTTGAGCAACAATTTCACCATTTCCAATTTTTAAACGAACTTTTGCACCTACTCCGTTCATAATTGACGCACATCCAGTTCGTATATTCTTCATTTTTCCTATGAATACGGTAGCAATGACTATCCCTGATAAGACACGGCCTCACTTCCATCATGTACACTGCGTAGAACAGAAGTCGTATAGGAAAACGCACGGAATGAAAGCTATCGACGACGACACTGTCTGAGAAACGGTGACAACTTCTGCACTCAGGGTGAGCGACTGGGGTAGACAAGCAGGGGGGGAGGCTCAGTTCGCAAACACCTCGTTACGGAACTGGTTGCTCTGGACAGCTTCACTACCTGCTGCACCCTTGTGGGAAACCCCACGTAGCCATGCAGACAGAGGGCCAGCTGTCAGCTTTGTGTATGGAACTACGCTGAACGCCGACTCCTGGTGCTTCAGATGGGTCTTAAGTATACTGTTACAGACGTATGTACGTTTCCAGTTTTTAAGGAACAACTACAGTTGTGTCACGCAGTTTCCCATTGAAACCCTCCATAATGCTGCTCACTTATCAGTGCCGAAATAGAGATGCCATTCATGCTTCATCGTGATAAACAGTCTGTTCACGGAAAAACGAATTCTCTAATCAAGAATGGCAAACAAAAAAAACTGGAAATACTTAAAAAAAACAAATTCAGATTTTAGCAATTCAAGAAACAAAGGTTCCTGGAAGAAAATGTAGTAGATTCTTGTAGCTACAAAATCTTCAAAGGCAAACCAGCAATAAAAATTACGAATCCGATGCCATTATGGGGTACAGCTTTCTGTGTTCATAAAAACGTAATCAGAATAGTTACAGAATTTAGATCCACCTCAGACACACAATCTTTCTTGTCAGTAAGATGCAAAAACAAGATATACAATAAATGAAAACAACGAGAAAAATCCACCAAAAAACAGAGGAATTCTTCTGTCTTTTAGAAACTGAAATATCTAAAATTCCATAGATGAACATTGTATTACTATTTCTCGACATCAGTACACAAATACGCAGAGGAAAGAAATTTAGAAATGTAGTAGAACACTGCCCAGCTCATAGAATAACCAACACAAATGTTATGAGCTAATCAGCTCGTGTTAAAGGTCTCATCAGAAACTAACACCAATCTTATTTAGGAAACTCCCAAGAAAAGGTGAAACGTGGATATCTCCTAATCCAATGTTAGGACGATTTCAATTAGGTCATGTGGCTATTTCGCAAAAAAGTGCAACGGAAACTGTAAATGTGAAAACAGTACCGAATAGTGAATCTGATTCTGATCAGTACCTCTCCAAAATCAGGCAAACTCCTACCGAATTAAGAACATAGAAAGTCACAAAGATTAATAATGTATAATACAGACAGGCTTACTATAACGAAATAATCAATAAAAAACTGTTGTTGTTGTTGTTGTTTTGTTCTTCAGTCCAGAGACTGGTTTCATGCAGCTCTCCATGCTACCCTATCCCATGCAAAGTTCTTCATCTCCCAGTACCTACTGCAGCCTACATCCTTCTGAATCTGCTTAGTGTATTCATCTTTTGGCCTTCCTCTACGATTTTCACCATCCACGTTGCCTTCCAATACAAAATTGATGATTCCTTGATGCCTCAGAACATGTTCTAGCAACTAATCCCTTCTTCTTGTCAAGTTGTGCCACAAATTCCTCTTCTCCCCAATTCTATTCAGTACGTCCTCTTTAGTTATGTGATCTACCCATCTAATCTTCAGCATTCTTCTGTAGTACCACATTTCGAAAGCTTCTATTCTCTTCTTCTCTAAACTACTTACCATCCATGTTTCACTTCCGTACATGGCTAAACTCCATCCAAATACTTTCAGAAACGACTTCCTGACACTTAAATCTATACTCGATGTTAACAAATTCCTCTTCTTCAGAAACGCTTTCCTTGCCATTGCTAGTATACATTTTATATCCTCTGTATATCGACCATCATCAGTTATTTTGCTCCCCAAACAGCAAAACTCATTTACAACTTTGTCTCATTCCCTAATCTAATTCCCTCAACAACCCCTGATTTAATTCTACTACATTCCCTTACCCTCGCTTTGCCTTTGTTAATGTTCATCTTATATCCTCCTTTCAAGACACTGTCCATTTCATTCAACTGCTTTTCCAGGTCCTTTTCTCTAAGTCTACATATGCTAGAAACATAGGTTCGCCTTTCCTTAATCTAAGGTAAGTCGTAGAGTCAGTATAGCCTCACGTGTTCCAACACTTCTACGGAATCCAAACTGATCTTCCCCAAGGTCGGCTTCTACCAGTTTTTCCATTCGTTTGTAAAGAACTCGTGTTAGTATTTTGCACCTGTGACTTATTAAACTAATACTTCGATAATTTTCATACATGTCAGCACCTACCTTCTTTGGGATTATTATATTCTTCTTGAAGCCTGAGGGTATTTCGCCTGTCTCGTACATCCTGCTCACCAGATGGTAGAGTTTTGTCAGGGCAGGCTCTCCCAAGGCTATCAGTAGTTCTAATGGAATGTTTTCTACTCCTGGGGCCTTGTTTCAACTCAGATCTTTCAGTGCTCTGTCAAACTCATCACCCACTATCATATCTCCCATTTCATCTTCATCCACGTGCTCTCCCGTTTCCATAATATTGCCTGCAGTACATCGCCCTTGTATAGACCCTCTACGTACTCTTTCCACTTTTCTGCTTTCCCATCTTTGCTTGGAACTGATTTTCCACCTGAGCTCTTGATATTCATACAAGTGGTTCTGTTTTCTTCAAAGGTCTCTTCCTGTAGGCAGTATCTATCTTACCCCTAGTGATATATGCCTCTACATCCTTACAGTTGTCCTATAGCCATCCTTGCTTAGCAAATTTGAACTTCCTGTCGGTCTCATTTTTGTGATGTTTGTATTCCTTTTTGCCTGCTTCATTTATTGCATTTTTATATTTTCTTCTGTCGTCAATTTAATTCAGTATATCTTCTGTTACCCAAGGATTTATACTAGCTCTCGTCTTTCTACCTACTTGATCCTCTGCTGTCTTCACTATTTCATCCCTCAAAGCTGCCCATTCTTCTTCTACTGTATTTTTCCCCCCATTCTTGTCAATCGTTCCCTAAAGCTCTCCCTAAAACTCACTACAACCACTGGTTCTTTCAGTTTATCCAGGTCCCATCTCCTTAAATTCCTACCTTTTTGCAGTGTCTTCAATTTTAATCTACAGCTCATAACCAATAAATTGTGGTTAGAGTCCACATCTGCCCCTGAAAATGTATTACAGTTTAAAACCTGGTTCCTAAATCTTTGTCTTACCATTATATAATGTATCTAAAACCTTCCAGTATCTCCAGGCCTCTACCATGTAAACAACCTTCTTTCGTGATTCTTGAACCGAAGTTATGCTCTGTGCAAAATTCCTCTTTCATTCCTTACCCCCATTCCATATTCACCTACTACTTTTCCTTCTCTACCTTTTACTACTACTGAATTCCAGTCCCCCATGACTGTTAAATTTTCGTTTCATTTCAATATCTGAACGATTTCCTTTATCTCACCATACATTTCTTCCACCTCTTCGTCATCTGCGGAGCTAGTTGGCATATAAACCTGTACTACTGTGGTAGGCAAAGGGCCTCATGTCTATCTTGGCTACAATAATGTGTTCAATATGCTGTTGATAGTAGCTTACTCGGACTCATACTTTTTATTCATTATTAAACCTACTCCTGCATAACCCCTACTTAATTTTGTACTTATAATCTTGTATTCACCTGACCCAAAGTCTTGTTCCTCCTGCCACTGAACTTCACTAATGCCCGCTATATCTAACTTTAACCTATCCATTTCCCTTTTTAAATTTTCTAACCTACCAGTCCGATTAAGGAATCTGACATTCCACACCCTGATCGGTAGAAAGCCAGTTTTCTTTCTCCTGATAACGGCGACCTCTTTTGTAGGCCGGACAGGGGACTTTTTTACCTCCAGAATATTTTACCCAAGAGGACCGCATCATCATTTAACCATACAGTAATGCTGCATGCCCTTGTGAAAAATTACGGCTGTCGTTTCCTTTTGGTTTCAGCTGTTCGCAGTACCAGCACAGCAAGGCCGTTTCGGTTAGTGTTACAAGGCCAGATGAGTCAATCATCCAGACTGTTGCCCCTGCAACTACTGAAAAGGCTGCTGCCCGTCTTCAGGAACCACACGTTGTCCGTCCTCTCAACAGATACCCCTCAGTTGTGGTTGCACCTATGGTACACCTGTCTGTAGCACTGAGGCACCCAAGCCTCCCCACCAACGGCAACAGCAAGCTCCATGGCTCATGGGGGGGGGGGGGGGGGCGCTCCAGATTACTTAATTCAAAAGATATTGTAGGTATGTTCTTGGATTTCAAAAAGGCTTTTGATTCTCTTGACAGAGAAACTATAGATAAAATAATTCGATAATTCGGCGTTAAATCTAAACTGGCAAACCTAATCCGTGAAACAATTAAACATACAGTGAGCAAGGTAAAATTTATGGGAGAAATTTCACAGCCTTTCAAAATAAAAACAGGCGTACTCCAAGGTGACGGCCTCTCACCAATTCTTTTTATAGTGTGTTAGGGAAAAGAGTAACAATTTGGAACGAAAAACTACTACTGAATTCCAGTCCCCCATGACTGTTAAACAACATCTCACCTATAAGGTTAGAAAGAGGAAGTAAGTAGATCGATATCAACTGTCTAGCATTTGCAGATGATTTTGTTATACTTTCCGAAAATGTGGCGCCTACTATAACACAAATAAATCTCTTGGAAGAAATAGCCAGCAGAACCGGCTTAAGAATTTCTGCAGAAAACACAAATTTTGTAACAAACGTTAAAGATGCTCCAAAATTTCTCAGAACAGATATTGGCCCCATAGAGAAGGTAAGAAAATTCAAATAGCTAGGGGAGATAATGCAACGAAATGCTTTGGAAAATTCTGCAATAGAGGAAAGGTTGCATGACAGGGGGAAAGCGTTTGGTATCGGCAAAGACATCTACAATACAAAGCGTCTATCGAAAAATGCAAAACTAAGGTATTACAGCACAGTAGTGAAGCCAGAATGCCTACATGCAAACGTATACCGGGCATTAAACTACAATTTAGATAAATTAGAAGTACCAGAAAGGCGAATTACAAGGAAAATATTAGGAGCACAAAACACAGCAGAAAGTTGGCAATTATGAAGTAATGCTGAAGTATACCAAAGTATAGAATATATTTCAAACGTAACGAGAAAAAGAAGACTCGTGATTTTTTGACATCTGTTTCGAATGAAAGACAGTAGATTAACTAATAAGATTTTCAGATGCCCACAACAAGCTGGGTCAACGAAATGAAACAGGATTTAGAATGCAACAATATGAAATTGGAAATTATAAACAACAGCGAAGCCTTTAGGGTGAAAGGATTGAAAATGGAAGGATCCTAAGGTGGGGTAGCTAAAAAGACTGGTTCAAAAGGATCTGAAGACAGAACGAAGAAACATAGTGCGCAGATGAAGACATACCTGAAGAAAAAAAAGAGAACGAAGAACGAATAACTGAAATTGGAATGTGATCGCCGGATGACCTATTCGCAATAATAATAATAATAACAAGACCTGACCGTCTTTCGCAGGAGACTCCTGAATGCTTCTTAAAGGCAAAACGCCTGCTGTTGAAAAATTTGTCTACAGATACTACGTGAAATTGTAATCAGTCGAAAGACACTTAAAATAAACATTTTATTCACAATGACTGACGACATGCCACCCACAAAATAAATATTTTTCTTAATGAAACGTAGATTTACACTTTACTTAACTACGTGCTCGAATTGTTTACCATTGACTGCAGACTTGCAACCGCCGTTCGAGAGATAGATGAACAGATAAAAGTAGACTGGATGTTACGTCGTAGCATACTGTGGGGATGCGACGGCAGGCTGTGACGGGGGCTTCGTGACAGGCTGCACCTTCCAGCGCTGCCCTCAGAGATGAGCAATCGAGAGCGGCCCTCCACTGTAGTGCAGCACTGCTTCCTATCGGATGACCGAGCTGGGCAGCCGTCTTGTCGGAACCACGTACGCTGACTCTTATCCAGCGGTCCGTCTTCCAGGAGAAGAGACGGAGTGTTCGTAGAGAAGGGTGCCTATTCAACAGCCCTGTGATGACGTGAGAACTCACGGTGGAGTTTCCTACGGCGCCGCACCAGGCGTTTACGCTCCACGGTCGTCGGTGCTGTGCGTGACGGGGCCAGCGTGGACTTTGAGCTGGCCAGTAGTGCACGTTACGTAAATCTACATTACTGCCGTTCGTCAGCGTCGCTTCCTCGGTAAATGGGTAACACATTGGAAAATCGCAGTGTCGCGTCCCTGGGGCCGCAGAGCAAAGCGGAAGAATTCTGCACCGACGTTCGAAATCACGTCCTCCGGGCGGCTGATGCAGTGACAGACGACGAGGGTGGAATTTGTATCGATGCGAGATGCGGATGACACTCGCCTGGCCGATCCCGCGTTCCTCTGCCCGACACCCCGCGGACTGAACAGCCGCCGCAGCCAGCACGGCTCCCTGGTGAGCTGCGTCGGCCGCAGCCCTCGTCGCCGCCCCCCGCCTGGCGCCGGAACTGCCCGGTCGCGCTGCTAGCCTCGTAACTCGTGCCTCACGCGACGGGCAGCGTCGATCGGGATGGCCGTCCCTGCCGTCTCGACAGCATTTCTTCGGAATTCGCAGTACAGAAGTGGCACGTCCAACTTCTCCTCATCAGCGTGCGAGGAGCCTTACAGCGGAAATGACCTGCCGACAGCAGACACAGTTCCTGCTGGTCCCGCAATGCAGACGAGTAAACAGTCGACATGCTTACACAAACAAGTAGCCTACCATGAGCCTCTTTAAACGCGATAGTCGACTCCAGCCGACTTGACTTTGACTCTTAGAACATTTCTCGGATTATTTTACGAAAAGTTTCAACTCCAAAATCAAATGGTTCAAATGGCTCTGAGCACCATGCGACTTAACCTCTGAGCTCATCAGTCGCCTAGAACTTAGAACTAATTAAACCTAACTAACCTAAGGACATCACACACATTCATGCCCGAGGCAGGATTCGAACCTGCGACCGTAGCGGTCGCTCAGCTCCACACTGTAGCGCCTAGAACCTCGCGGCCACTCCGGCCGGCTCAACTCCAAAATCAACAATCTCCATATCATCGTATTTTAAAAAATCACACTCGCTTCAATATCTCGATGTCTTCTTAACATTCTCTGTGACTCACCAGAATACGTACCCGCAAACCACTGCCCATCGTCAGGAGTACAGGTTCCACAAATGTATGCCCTATTATACCAAATGTAAGCAAACCCGAACTCACATCTGGGCCGCACTGGGTAGCCGCGCGGTCTGGGGCGCCTTGTCACGGTCCGTGCGGTTCCCCCCGTCGGAGGTTCGAATCCTCCCTCGGACATGGCAGTGTGTATTTTCCATAGTGCAAGTTAGTTTAAGTTAGTTTAAGTAGAGCGTAGGCTTAGGGACCCATGATCTCTGCAGTTTGGTCCCATAAGACCTTACGACAAACTTCCAAAAAAACATTTTCTCACATACTGTCGTCTGTTTATTGTCACGGCTGTCATACAAAGTGCTCAAAACGTTGATAACGAGCATCCCTATAAAATGATTTTCGACAAATAATACTGGACGCTGAGTTACATCAGGAGTTAGCGGCAGCACAGGTCCGTGTTATACGGCATTTCGTGCCTTTGGCAGTCGTGGGTGTTTCCTAACAGAATGCTTGTTTTAATTTTTGCCACAGATGAAAACATAGTAGTGTTAGGTTTGGCGAGTGAGCAGACCGTTTCGCGTTTTCTGAACGACCGTTCCAGTGCTCTCCAAGTGTTCTCTCCAGAGGCTCCGCCGCCAGAAGTGAGAAAGCGGGGGTCACGATGATGAAACATTGGTTGCCTTATGTCCCGCACTAGCTGCGGCGGCAGCACATCTGAGGAACTCGAGATGCCCGGGTGCGTTTAGATTCCCGTCAGTAGACCGCAGACCACGATGCGAGTCTCGAAAAACACGCACTGAATGACAATATACCGATGGCGTCGCTTTTGTCAAGTTCTTCGACTCGTATTGATTTTTCAACTGACGATTACAGCGTGTTGCGAAGATTGACTTGCCCACGGTGTGTAAACGATTGTTCTTCCTTAAGGTACGTTCTCCTTGTTGCGACTGTTGCCATTATCGTTCAACAATGATCGTGGAACGATTATCGTAGAACGCTATTGCTCTGAATTGTACTGTGTTCGTTCTTCCGTCTGCCGACACGGTCATTAAACGACGATCGTTCGTCTCGAATAGTTCCTACGGTCGCTCGCGATTTCTGTTGTGGAAGGCCTCACGTGTGACGCCTCCTTCGTTTTCTGACGCAGATGGCGAAAACCTTGTCGAGGAAGTGGCGAATCATCCGCCACTGTGGCAGCTGTCAAACGCGTCCTACAAGCGTCAAAGCGCCGAGAAAAATATAGGGGCTGAGACTGCCAATAAAGTTGGAAGATCGAGTAAGTCGTTCTCTGTGACCTAAATAACAATATTTACTAGTAATAATTACTTGTATAATTTGGAGTGTAAAATTTGTTGACAAAAAGGCACTGCATAATAAGCAAAGTTTTAATAATTCAATACCTACATTATGTAATATTGTGCAGTTCGGGTACAGAGTTATGAATAATAATAATAACAAGACAAATGAAATTACATTGAAATCCAGACCTTTAGCTGATGCAGCCGTCGATAAATATCAACGGGGCAGTTGAAAATGTATGCCTCGACGGGGACTCGAAGCCGGGATATACGCTACATTTAGTTGGTAACCGAGATCAGTTATAGTAATAGAAGGAAGAATATAACGGGTCCGGAATTAGTTTCGGTCGGTTCTATTAACTTGTTGATCTTGCCAGCAAAGGAATCTCTTACTTCAAATGCTTCAACATTAGCACACCCACGATCTCTTGCCAAACTGATCAAATGGTCTGCGAGTCACTGTTGCGAAGTATCTGGGTCGTGGAGAGAGCATCCAATTTGTGCTATATAGGCATCCCACTTTATGTTGTGGATGCAGCAGGAAATTATTACCGGATTGTCAACAGTTTGGGGGAGTAAATTTACAGGGTCGTAGAAAATGCGAAAAACTTCTGCTAACAAGCCAACAGCACTTCCAGAAGTTCGGCGAGCACGGCACAGTCTGTAATCGAGTACACATTTATAGAGTTGCCTCTGATCGCGGCCCCTCGCCAGTACAGCTGCCACGCGACCCTACGCGAGCGAAGAGCGCCGCCAGCGGCAAGCAGGTGAGGCGGCGCCACGGTGCGCCACGACGCGCCACGTCATGCCTCGCTGCAACACTCCACGCCACGCCACGCCACGCCACGCCACGCAAGCCGCGCTACGCCACGCCACGCCACTCCACCCACTCCACGCCACATCTGCCTCCGCCGCGCCACTCCACGCCACGCACAACCGCGCCGTGGGACGCCACACCACGCCATGTCACGCCACGCCATACCGCGCCACGCCTAGCCACACCACACCGCGCCCCATGGCGCAGCGGCACGTCACACCGCAACGCCATGCCACGCCACGCCCCGCCACACAACATTGCGCCACGCCACGCCACGCCGCACCGCACCGCGCCACACCGCGCCACGCCGCACATGCCTCGCCATGCCACGCCACACCACGCTACGCAGTGCCACTCCGCGCCACACCACGCCACACCACGCCACGCAGCGCACCACGGCGCTGCGCCATGCCTTACCGCGACGCCATGCCACGCCACTCCACACCACACTGCATCACGCCACGCTACGCCGCGCCGCGCCACACAGTGCGTCACGTCACACCACGCCATGACACGTAACGCCACGGCGCGCCACGCCCGCCACAGCACGCCACCCCACGACATACCACGCCACGCCATGACACGGCACGCCATGTTACCCCACAGCACGCCGCGCCACGCCCCCCTCGCTTCGCCGCGCCGCGACGCGCTACTGCACGCCACGCCGAGCCATGCCACACAACGCCATGCTGCGCCACCCTGCGACACGCCACGCCGCACAGCGCCATAACACGCGAAGCCGCACTACGCCATGCTGAGCCCCGCTGCACAACTCCATGCCACGCCACACCGCGCCACGCCACTCCATTTCACGCCACGCCCCACCAAGCCACGCGACGCTGCGCCACGCCACGCCACGCTACGCCATGTCGTGACCCGCTACGATACGCCACGCCACGCCACGCCACGTCACACCATGCCCCGCCACGCCACGCCGCCAAACTGTGGAGTGTGCATTTGGTATCTTGAGTTCCCGATTTCGTGTGTTTAAACAGCGTTTTGAGTGTAAACTAGAGACTGTAGATAGAATTGTGACAGCTACATGTGTACTTCATAATTACTTGAGGACTGATAACATTACGTCAAATGATCCCGCCAAGGAGGACGACATGGAACCACTGAGTACCAACCAGCTTCCGTCGCCTGCTCCAAGTAGGTGCAGAAGCATGAGTGAAGCTTTCCTTACGAGAGAAAAATGTAATGAGTGTTTTAATTCACCAGAAGGTTCTTTTCAATGGCAGTATGCAGCTATAAAAAGAGGCCAATACTAAAGAGAACGACTTATGTCATTAATATTACATGTATATTGTGAAAATGCATATAAAATAAATAAATTAATTAATAAATAATACTTACAATTGCTGTAATGTACGTAATTCCTCTGCAACCTTCTTCCATATTTCGTCCTTCAATTTACTCCGCATGTAGTCGTACAGCACTAGGTTGCCGTGAACTAACTGAATGAGGTGTTCCATAACTGAAAGACTTCGTACACGAACGAAAGTGAGGTACTGTCACACACGCACACACTGCTGCTGGAAAGTCACTACTGGCCGAGCTCAGCGCGGTGCCACAGACCACCTCTGTGGTGGTGCGAACCGCTGACAGAGATGGGACCTGAGACAACGGGCCCCTGGGGCCGCAGGCAGAGCAGAACTGTGCGGTTCGGACCGCGGGGCAGAGGGCTGCGCCTCGGCTGCGTGCAGAATGCGGCGCCCCACTGGAAAGCGTGCTCCACAAAGGCGGCTCTGCCTCTGCTGCGTGCTGTGTGCGCCGGAGGCGGCGCCCGCGGTGGCTCCGGTGTCGGTGGATTCCGCCGACGACCGACGATCTTTTCAAATCAGTACGCCGCTACGTGCGCCGTCACACTACGGCACGTCTTCTCTCCCGAACGTACAGACTTCGGAAGACAATCGGTGAAGTTCAGATGAGTTAGTTTTCTTCGATCAAACCGACCGATGTTTTCATGCAGTAAATATGGAGCGAAAGGAAACTGACTAAAGTCCGTTTCTGGCATCCTGAGGATGAAAATATATCGGGATGTAATCCGGAATTTTGGACTGAAATCGGAGGTTTATTCGAAACCTCAAGTAGGTAAAATGTATATTGGAAATTTTAGGCATAGACCATAACCTCAATAAATAATTTGTTCGAGTCAAAAGCGTGGCGTATCTTATGCACTTATAGCTACTGTACTGGGTCTTTTTTGGGCAGGCTGCCGTTAGTTGCGCACAACTTATTATTACTCCTTACTGGCGTTTTATGCCAGTAGGACAGTGATTGTGTTGATATGAAGTGGTGTGCAAAGGTGGTCCACACAGTGATTGTGTTGATATCATGTGGTTTGCAAAGGTGGTCCACAGTGTGTAGCTACACTTTTAAGTGCTGTAGGTTATCACAGTATCTTACGCTACACCTTATGTTTGTGTTTTACTGGTGTGGTCAGTGACATTCATTGACAGTTAATTGACGCATGTCTGCGCAACTTTAAACAAACACAGCGAACCAAAGTGTTTACAACTTGCTTTTATCTCGAGTATTAATGGAACGTTTCTCCCGTCATCTCATATATTCGTACAACTTGTCTGGTTATTCCGACAACAGCGTGTATAGTAGTGCCGGCCGGAGTGGCCGAGCAGTTCTAGGCCCTACAGTCAGTAACCGCGCGACCGCTACGGTCGCAGGTTCCAATCCTGCCTCGGGCATGGATGTGTGTGATGTCCTTAGGTTAGTTAGGTTTAAGTAGTTCTAAGTCCTAGGGGACTGATGACCTCAGAGTCCTATAGTGCTCAGAGCCATTTTTTGTATAGTACTCGTCACGTTGTTTACGAGACAGGAAAGCTCATTCCACGGATTCGGCGTCTCCTTAAAAACAGAAGCCGCTATGCAGTAGTCGTATCCAACGAGAGGGGCGTCTTTAGAATCTAACCTACTTGATTCATAGTGTAGTTTCTAACCTGACCTAACCTCCTTTGGCCCAGTCAAAAAATGACGAAGGAGGTCGGGCGCAGTGTGCGCACGCTGTCGACTGACTCTGTCGGGCGACGTCTGGCGACGGTGTGTGACGACCGTTGTCGGTGCCACTGTGATGGCAGCCGTACGGCCGGGGACGTCGCTGTCTCAGCAGCTCCGTACCGGTTCTTGCGCCGTGTGTTTGTTCCTCGTTTCTGTCAGCATTGTTAGTAAAATAGCACTGATCGCCTTTGCCATTTTGTATAATAAAGCAATATTTCGAACTGATATTACGGTTTTTTACTCTGTATACAGTAAAAAATTAAAAAAAGCGCCTGTTACAAGAAATACCGTTTATTCGGAACTAAAATACCGGTATCGGTTTTAACCGGTCGGTTTTTCCCATTCCTGCCAGGCACTACTGTGCCACCACCCTTCTATTAACAAAGCTGTGCAGGTAACGTCATCGCTAATCACCCAGGGCTCCGGAATGTCACATTTCGAAACATTTCAGTCCGAGCTTCCTTTATTCTCAGGACAGAGTTAACGACAGCCTGTGCGAACGCGCAGGTGTTGATTATCTAAGTTTAGTGTAACAGAGATGGGCATTTATGTTATGGCTGTGGACAGAGAGATTTCGCGTAAACGACAACATGACGCGAAATCGGCGATTTTTACGAAAAATGGCGAAATTTGTCATTTTCCTCGTTCGAGCGCAACATCTTATAAATCGGATGCCAGTAGTTTAGAGACTTTGTACAGTGGTAGTTACTTAATGTCGACGTTAGACCTGGATTTTTGTTCTGAAGACTGAGATGCTGACGCCGCTCTTCCAGGCGACCCTTTCGCGGAGGAGCTCGCGATCGGCGGGTAGCACTCCCCACTCCAGGGTGGGCCGCACGTGTGATTCGTAAACCAGTCCCGGACCGGCTGCACTTCCTCTGTATCCTACCAACAAATCGATGCCCACCACCTGCTTCACTCACTGCAGAGCCTGCGTGCTCATTCCATTCCGTATCCCTAGAACGTCTGACACGCAGCCATTTGTAAACGACTCCAGCTGTGACTCATCGATAATACAGCCACAGGATACTACGTTTTTTTTTTTCGTTTTGTGAAGTGCACAATACTGCATTTCCGAACATTTCAAGCAAGATACCGATTTTTGTACACCTTGAAATCTTTTAAAAACCTGACTGAGTATTTTATGCATCTTTTGTCAAACACTACTTCCATACAGAGAATTGCATCATCTGCAAAATGTTTGAGGTTACTATTAATACTGTCTGCATGGTCATTAACGGGACATCACGAACACGAAAAGCTACGATCTCAACACAGTTCCCTAAGGCAAGAAGTTACTTCTACATCCGCCGATGAATCTTCGATGCGTGACAATTTTCTTCGTCTTCCCTACCAAAAAATGCTCGATCAGGTCACATATTTTGCTCGATACACCGTACAATTCTACTTTTGATAATAAGAGTAGATGTGGTACTGATTCAAATGACTTTCGGACATCGAGAAGTACTGGGTCTACCTGACTGCCTCCACTCGTGGCTTTTAGTATGCCGTGAGAGAAATAAGTGAGTTGGGTTTCACGAGATTGACGTTTCCGAAATGCGTGCTACTTGACATAGAGGACCTCATTCTGTTCGAGGCACCTCACTATGTTTTAACTCAGATTATCTGCTAAAATTCCACAACAAATCGATGTGGAGGATAGTTGGCGGCAGTTTTATGAATGGCTTCTGCTGCCCACCTTACCTGCGCTCTCTTCTGACAACTGGGGACGGTTTTCTGTTTGAGACATTATAATTAACAGATTACACCTTATAAAAGAAAATATTATGAAATGCGTCAATGCATAGCAGACGTGACAGAAGAGTCGATAGCGACCCGCTAAAACGTCCAGGTGCGGACTTTTCGCTAATTTTTCTCGACAATAATAGTAAGCGGTGCACACAACACCGCACGTTAGACAACAATGTCTACTTTACTACTACAAGACTGTTGCATATTTAAAACTGAGAGCGAGTCTTAACGATCCGTAGTGGTCCCACGTCATCCGAATTTGATGGATCATAAGAGAAACACTTTAAATTTTGCGATTAAAGTGATTTTCATTTTCTGTTTAAAAAAGTGATGTGGCGACAACTGCTGAACAAACTTTCCTCACCCTACTGTACGACAAATCGCAGAAAAAACGCCGCGTTCTGGACAGGTCTCTAGTGCGGTGCATTAATTAAACTGCATATTTTCGTAGTATGCACGTATAGGTCCACCAAATAAGGTACTTTAGCTTTGCAAACACGTAAACAAACGTAGCGGCGCGTCGCTTTGCTTCTTTCAGCCAGCCGCGGTTTCCCACACATCAGGCCGTCACCAGAAACTTCATTTGACAGAACAGTGAAAATAATACCGCACGAATACTGCGGTGAGCGTCCTCGGTGCTGTGTCGTACCGCCAGAAGCACGTCCGTGTGGCGTCACGTGTCCCGTGCTGTGACCGGCCGACAGGAGAACACGAAGCGGCTGCCGTGTCGATTTAAGGTCCGCGCACTTATTTGTCAATCGTGAACCAACGAGTCTGTTAATTTAATCTCACTTTTGGAGCAGACGCTGCTTGTCTATGCTCCAAATGCAGGTACAACATTTCTAACATACCCTGGCACTGTCTTCAGAGAAGAAGAAAACAAGATGCTGGTCGAGAGGTGATTTAGAATGAGAAATACACGAGCTGTAACCTGTTAAAGGGAAATGTTACACTCGGAACGTGACGGCTACGTCAGCTTTCTGCGAATGGACAGGGAAACTTCGAATAACTTTGGAGCACCTTCCCGCTCACATTTAAAAAGAAGACACAAGTATGAGAAAATTTATTCTCTTCTACTTGGTATTCTATGACAGATTATTAAGGTACCACAATGTGGGAACATGAAGCGTACATCGCCCTTGGAAGAATTTCGACTTTTTATTTTACTGCGTGTTGTGCGTAGAATGGTGATTTTCTTCTTAACCTTATCCTGCGTAAACTATGGCTGGGAATGATGCGACACGTCTACTGTTTTGGTAACTGCCAGTGCTATTTTGCTTTCTTGCTTGATCGTAGCTTGCACGGGTTGTGGTGACTCACGATACACTCATATATAAATTCTAACAAAAGTACTTCACTAAGCATGTGCGGCAAAACACCAGCACACAAGTCAGCCACGTTTTCAAATTTTCCATCAATCAAAATTTCGCTCAAACGCGTCAAACACGCCCCGTGTCAAACAAAACCCTACACGTTCAAATATTTGGCACACAGAGTAAAATTTGGTGCCACTATTTGATTGTGTAGCGGGCCTTTAGGTGTTTTTAAGGATGAATTGCGAATCTGATAGTCTCAGCAGTTATACGTACGCCATACGAAAACGTGCAGCGTAACTCACGGGCAGAATCAGAGATCTCCCCAAAGTGTACAGATTTGGTCACGATTTGCTGTGTAAAAGTTTCGGGAAATATAACTTCAGTAGATTACCCGTGCTGCAAGTAAAACGGTTTTAAGATGGGTTCATTATTACGGGGAAAGCAATTTTTAATTATGAAACTAGCAAACTTTCAAAACTAAGGAGAGAAGCACTACCGCAGAAGAGGTGAAGGGAAAGCCAGAAGAGATAGAAGGCGGGGGGAACAGGGTGTGGGCATAAACCCCGGCCATCAGGCGTCATAGGGGGCCCCACGTCTCTCAAGGCTTCGGCTGCCCTAGAATACAAAGCTGGCAAATATGACGCTGCTTTTGTAAAACAATTTCTTCATCCTGCAACAGCGTGCCCCATCCAGCTCTTTCTTGTCACCTTTACCATTCTTGCAGGTGAATTGCACGCAATTCTATTTCTTGCTTGATCTTAAAAGCACGACTTTTCCTTTAGACACTGTACATTGAAACCGCGCTACTTGTGATGGAATCTGAAGTGTGCTTCCTTTAAATGCTGTCGGAAAAACTGCCAAAGCATGTGCGTAACAAATGTACATAGCAACAGCTGTAGAATGTCGCTATGATCTGTTACGATTGCCAGCAACATTAAAATCTAAGGTAATCTGATCGCATCACAAGGTGATTTTACACGAAATATGCAGAAAATATTTTCATTCGAGAATGGACACAAAATAAAGTACAGTAAAATTTGATCAATGCAGAACTGCCCAAACCGTAGATGTATTTCAGTCCCGAAACATTCAATACACTTTTACAAGCTAACTTTTTTTTTAAATATACACAGCGGAACGTGTCTAAAGCGGATCGCTAATTCTACGACTTTATTAAGAATTTACTGTGTAATGCCGAAAGTTAATTTTGACACAAAGACAATACATGCCTGACTGTCTGCTCGGCGGCGCAAAACGAGAAAAGAGCATATGTGCTGCGGGCGTGGACACCAGATTGCATCGCTCTGTGCAACAACGAACAGGTTAGCGAGTAGTGTCGGTGCATCAAAGGAAATGTTTCGTTCGTGAGCGCTCGGTTTGGCGGGGTCTCTGGTTTTCCATTATTATTGATGCATAGGGGGGGGGGAGGGGGGGGGGAGGCGCACGCTGGAACACTGTGGCGCAGCTGTGGACGCTGCTGCAGTCGGTGCAGTGAAGGAGACGAGTGTTGTTCCGATGACGCACTAACTGCATTATTGTCTGTCCGTTTCATTTGACCAGTAGCGCCGTAAGTGATAAAATGATTCGAAGGACAAGGACAAGTCGCAAACACTTACACTTAATGAAAACATTAAGATAATCGAGGCGAGTGAGAAAGACAACTCTCTGTACACGAAATAATGCTGCGTTTCAAATGCGGTAAAAAACAAATTTACGGTGCAGAAACAAGAAGAAGATACCGGATGAATGGATGATTGGGATGGGGCAAACGAAAAGAAAGGCGAAGTAGACGGGAGATGAAGAAATTAACGGAATAATGTGGGAATGGTTCGTAAGTGCGTGGGAAAATAACTTACCTTTTTCTGGACCCACGTTGCATAGTGAGCCAAAGAGCTTGGAAACACCGGGATTATGCATACACGGGAAGGCTGTACAGTTTCAGAGCTAGGCACAACATCGTGTGGAATGAAGTTGTGGGGAAGCTAAGGATGTGCAGCAAAGTGTAGCAACAGAACGGAAGACAATATTGTGCGACCTAATTGCGGATTATGATCCGAAAGACGTGTTCGGAACCGATAAAACGGGTCTGTTTCGTTGCGCACTGCCTTCAAAATCTCTAGCAATTCGAGGTAAAAAGTTCACCGGTGGAAAAATGTCCCAGGAGAGACTCACTGTACTACTGTGTGGAAATATATTACGTGTAAAACAGACGCCAAAGGTGACTGGATAGGGGGCAAAACCGCGTTGTTTCGAAAATATAGGCCTCAGTAACCTTCTAGTCACAGGGCAAGGCAATGTAAAGGCATGGATAATGTGCGGTCTTACGGAAGAATGGCTGTGATCTTCAACGCCATAATGAAAACAGTAAATTGCCAAGTTTTCCTTTTCCCAGACAATGCAACCTGCCACGAGAAAGTCAAGTAAGTTGTCAAACGTGAAACTGGCTCGGTTCCCGCCACAAACAGTGGACCAGGGGGCTATTTACATATACCAGTCCCGTTACGTGCGATTGTAGATGCAATCTCGTATTCTTTGTGCTGAAGAAGCAGAAAGTGAATTTGCTCTGGCACGGCCAGTATCTGTCCTGGATGGAGTAAATTGGATTGGCTTGGCAGTCAGCGAAATGAAGTGAAAAACTGTTACAAGTGCTTCAGGAAAGCGGAGTTTCGAGCTCAAGAACAAGACGCATTTATGGCCATCGAAACTCAAGGAAATGCAGCATTAATTGGTTAATTTATTAAAATGCGAAACATTTCTTGTAGTGCAGCTGACTACATTCGAAGTTATGACTTTCTGTCAACTCACTCCACTTTGGGATGTCAGCAACAAATTTAACAGGAATCCGAAACACAGAAGATGATCTACACGAAGAAAAGGAGCAAAATTATGTCCCTAGAAAAATTAATTTCCCGAAGAAGTTATTGCAGGCGTAAACGATGTTATGCAAGTTACAGTACACACAAATACTCCCCCGCTGTTGGAACTACAGTATAGTGCAAAACATTACGTAGAGTAAATGATTTTGAAAAGGAATTTCGCATAATTTCCCTCCGTGATATGTGACAAATAAGTGAACTGTAACGGAAATAAACATAGGAATACTGTGTATTAAATACAACAATACACGAATTTATGTGACAAATAAGTGAACTGTAACGGAAATAAACATAGGAATACTGTGTATTAAATACAACAATACACGAATTTAAAGTCGGAGTAAAAATGCAAAAATGCCGTATAATTTATCAATTAGTGTAATAGTCTACTGTTCTATTGTACAATATACAGTAAACTATTGTGCAGGAGTGCACGTACTGCGTAAATACGTTCATAAATCTATACCTTTGTGCATGATACGTGACAAATTTTATGTAGCCTAGTGAGTTTTGTGTAATCCGGAAACTTGCCCAATTTGGAAAAGTATTTTAGTCCAACGTGATTCCGTTTTGAGCGATTTTTACTGTATATCTGTTGTCCTGGAAGGACCCTAAAAGTGAAGAAATGAAATGAAATAAAAGAGGTACAGTGACCAAGCTAATGTTAGGAAGTAAAGAGGTAATGTTCTTCTTTTGTTCGTTTGCAGAAGAGCATCTTACCATCTTACATGGGAAGCTTTGCGTTACTTGATGTGAATTATTTCTTGGTCAAAGAAGTTTGGCTTTCAGAGATTGATCTCAGAAAATTGGAGGTCCACATAATGGAAATTTCCTCGGAATATCAGTGTTCTGGAGTCACTACGATTCATTTATCGCAAATACATTACCAGGTCAGAGACGCACAAGAGCTGGAAAGCGCTACAAGTGCGTTATCTGTCAAATGATACTCAAAATGAATTTATTTCTAGTTGTGCCCCTCTCACGAAGTACATACGTTTCTCGGAGTGGTTCAGCTTCTATACGAGCTGTTCAGTTGCTGTCCACGACGATGGGATACTCTGAAACAGTGTGCTGGGACTTGTTCGTACTCCACGTCTGGCGTGCTCGGCTTGAAGCTGTGGCGCCGGCTGCAGCTGACGTGGGCGAGACTGCCGTTGCTGCTGGAACCCCGGAAAGTCGAGTTGAATCTGTCAGCTGAAACACACTCTGTGGCAGAGGGTTCTTTACGTTACGGAAGATCTTTCAAGTGATTAATCGTGACATCGAGTTGGCTACAGACTCAAATTACTACGAGCTCGAAATACTACCACGGACATTGAGACACGACGCTTTGGCAGCTTATTGCATAACCTTTAATTGGGACACCATTCTTCCCGAATCTAAAGTTGTTGCCAGCGCAATTAATACCGGTCCTAAATTTTCGGAGGTATGCACTAAGAACAGAAACTCATCTCGTGATGAAGCCAGGTACGAAGTGACAGATGTAAATTCAGAAGATTTATTCAGAATAAAACGTTTTCATGTCGTAATTGACAGTCTAGTGTATAACTTGAAAATCCAATGTGAAACACTGAAGATTACAGATGAAGCATTTGGGTTTTTATAGAAATACACAAAGGTGAGTGACGATCAGTTCACCGAGGCGTGCAAGTTATTTATCAATGAATACCATAACGATATCAGGACAGATGTAAAGGAAGAAGTTAAATATTTGAAAACTATCAGAGTGCCAACTGCTTATACTTCCTTTGAAACAATTAGACCTCTCGAATAAGTTGCACGAGCTTAAAATTCCAAGTTCATTTCCGAATGTATGTGTAGCTGTGCGCATCTCGTACCCTCTTCCATGGCTGCAGCTGAAGCATTAAAGTCTGTGAGCACTCTGGCTCGTGTTAAAGACTGTGTCAGACCCACCACACACCAGCAACGTCTCTCAGATCTGGGGACCTCGCCAACTGAACATACTTTGGCAAGGCCGCTAGACTTTGATAGGGTGATTCAAATATGTGCTGAACGAAAGGCTCGCAAAGCGCCACTGACAGTGTTACAGGCGAGTGCGCTACAGTGAGCTGCCTGCTGCACAACACACGGCGAGTGCGCTGGTGTCTGTCTGTTTACTGAAATGTGTGGGCAGGCCAGGGAGCGAGCGGGCACACAGCACTCCACACGGCAGACACACTGGCACCGCACATTTCCTCAATGTGTAATACTCAGCCTCTTGTTGTATAGTGAAGCCAAAGTAAATTATAGCAATCTAAGAAATAAAATTAAATGAGGCGTACGTACGTATTACAGTAATTCGTTACTGTGTAGCTGCTCAAGTCAAAGTCGGAAGCTCATCAACCGTATCAGCTTTTTCCGTTGCCGTGCAGGTTTCCGTCGAGCTGCCATCCAATTCCCTAGCTGTGGTGTTCTTTGATTCCTGATAATTGTCTTCATCACTACTTTTCAAATCAGTACCTATCACTACTGATTCAGTCTCCTTCTCCACGAAAGAGTCATGGCGCTGGTATTCTTTCTGGATATACTCGTATTTAACGTTAGCACACTCACTCGTGATTCTACTGATTGGTGTGGATGCGTGGGATATTGGAGACGTAGATTACGACAAGTTTTGTTTCTCTACAGTCCACTTTATTTTAATTCTAATAGAACGTTAGGCAAGGTGTATCGTGACAGCTACTTATAGTTTTCTGAAATAACAGACGGCGCGGAATTAAACATTTTTCTTAATGAAGCAATGTCCAGTAATGCGTCGATTGGAACTTGTGCTGGGACGAATGAAACTGTACGTCGTAATAAAAGTGCTGGAAGGTCTTCTTCTGCTCTTCTGCAGAACAAGTGTGGAGTTCAGAGCGCAATCTTGGCGACGGCGAGTCACGCATGTGTGCTGCAAACTGCTTTCTTACTGCGAAATTATTGTACACAGAAGGAAAAAGTCCCAACGCCGAGAAGGAGTTGTGCGACACAAAATCTAAGTTAGAGCGAGTGTTTCTACATTTGAAAGATGACGTGTGTTCAAATTTCACGCCAGTCGCATAAGTGGCGCCACTATGAGGATGTGACTCAGGTTTGGTTAAGTGTCGTCAATACAGGACGTGGTGAGTCGATGTCAGAGAAGAATACTTTTAAGGCGACAAAGGCGCCATTATCGACACCTCAGTGAGTTTGTACGAGGTCTCGTAACAGGACGGCGAGAAGCTGCGATGCTGCAGAAAATCGTGGCGGGGATGCAGCCGCTGTGCGTTGCTGACTGCTGGCAGCGGCGGTCACGGGAATGTGCGGTTGAAGGAAGACCGCGATCCGGGCGGCCGTGTTAGGCTAGGCGCAAATTGAGACGCGTATAGCACGTGTGACGTGACACGACCCTACAGCGCGACAAGCAAGTGCCACACGCGTCGCGCGGGTGCAGCGCATATTGCGACGCGTACACCATACTTCGCACGTGCCGACTGGCGACGTTCTGCGCTGACAGAGCCGAAGCGCGCGCAACCTGTTACCTTTCTCAAACGATTTTACAGAAACTATTCACTGAAAATATTTGATTTTAGCCTTACTTGTAGCGTTACATGCCAGCTTCGTGGTCAAGTGCCCATAATCTCGCTAATGACAGTGCTTATTGTGATGTACACATTTTAGTAAGACACTACGCCAAACTGAAAAAGTTTGCAACGAAAATTAGGGGTCGCTATGATTTTGCGTTTGGTGCGTATTATAGCATATGTTGCTGCGTATGAAATTTAGCGAACATGTTGAATTTTTGTTTAGCCTTGGTAGAAGGTCTCTGTCTGCCTCCGATCTCGAGAAAATGAATCCCATGTAGCGCGCTCACTTCCGATCTCACGCCCGCGAGAATGAATTTCTCGCAAAATCTCTCATATCTCCTAAACCGCTCGAGACATCGAAAGGAAAGTTTGGCGAGTGATAGCACACAAGGAGGAGACTGTTTTGCCAATTCTTAAATACCCGGAACTTTCTTATCTATGGCGATATATCAGTATTTATACTTCCCTTTTTATTTATTTTACTCCAGTGGCTGTAATTTTTTAAGAGTTATCGACAGCTACCGAATCAAGAGCTTCCTAGTATGAAAATAAACATGAATTTTCTTCTTTTATGTTACTGCAAAACGACACTATGAGTTTTTCGTAAGCTACTGAGCTCTGTGATTGCCAATTACTTGTTTAATGAGGCACTCCGTTTCGGAATTCTGTCGCAATAGCTGCTGTGAGATGAGTTTGACAAATTATACTGTGACAAAGCAAGTACAATTAAACCAGTCACCAAGAGAAATGTGGCCGTTACTCACAAACGGTGATGCTTCTTTGACTGAGAAAAGTTACCAACTCACGCAAAAATAGATTGCCAATTCTGTTGGAATTTTGGTGGAATCCCCGTAAACCACCGGATTTTTAACAATGAGCGTCTGGAATGGAAACTTAACAAAGGATTTTATTCCTTCACAATGGTCAGTGCATTGTCAGCAGCGGAGGATAATGCGCGCGACAGGTACGCACAAGCTAGCCATGTGTGCCTTGTGAGTTGGAATTCGAAAAACATTGTCATCAAAGTAGATCTGCTTTTGTCAGCAGCACATTTCAACAAATTAAATGTATCTAATCATAACACTCTTTTAGGATATTCCTACTTTCGTAATAATACCGACCATTTTCTTCATTTGTGTAGCCTGTTGTACAATTAGTTTATTAATGCTGATAATATGCATGAAACAATTGAAATGCATTTTCTCATCATGGCGAACCAATAAAAACATGGTTATTTGTGACTGCTTTTCGACTGTTTCTAGCTTGCAGTGGAAATGTGATGTTCACATGCATGTAGTACAGTGTGTCGTATTACATTATTACATCCATATTAGAGTAATCACAGTGAGACTTCAATACTTCAGATCCTGGACGCTTTTTACCAGGAGCACAAAGGGATCACACCTGTGGAGATTATCGCTTTCCAAATTTTTGTAACAGATCGTACAGATACGTCAGCGTACTAGGCAGCGAGAAGATAACCTTGTTTTACTTTCCTACTTTGATTCTATTCACATGATTTTATAATATTCCTTAGTTCCTTATTCTCTACCCTCTGTCCCTTCTTGCGATCTGAAAACATCGCGGAGGCATATGATACAATTCCAGCGGCCAATGGCTCATCAATTACTGAAGTATGCATTTTTCTTGGCAGAAGAAAAACAAAACAAAACTATACAGATATAAATAACAGAAAAGTATAATGTACTAACGAAGAATGCGCTTAAATGGCGTAAAACGAAACACTACCCAAAGGCAATAAAATTTAGTATACAGTAAGGCAAAATTTATCGTATGGGCAATGCTACCACTGCTGGTATGCGCCGTTCCCAAGTGAGCATATGGCCGGGCTACCTATCCGCTCCCCGCCTCAAATTTCCCACGGTGCTAGCGAGGCACGGGCGACGCGCGGCGCGAGAAACTGTGCCGCAACCACAACGCCGCGCGACCTGGCGCAGGCGCGTGTCGCGTCCCAGTCGCGTCGCGTCGCAGTTTGCGCGGACCCATCGTTCGGCGTGCGGCTCTGCTGACTCGCACTGCAGCTGCAGCAATAATTTGAGCAGCAGCTGGCACCGCGGTGACACCTCTAAGGCGGGGCCGCACGATGAGACGCAGGCCCGTGAGGTGAGGCAGGGGGGCTCACGCCAAATTCCTCACGGCAGCGTGAGTCACGGCGACAGTCATCGCAAGAAGGATCGCAGTTCCAATACGCAGTTTGCTGAGGAACTTTGGCTCTGGCAGAGATGGCGACTACTTCTGCTGTGTTAATAGATGTAAGTTCAGAATCGGATTCCGATTCTGAGTTTGAGTTCGAAACGGTGTGTTACATCGTATTGATGAAACAAAACCCAGAAAAAAGTGCGTACATGAAAAGAAGACTAGGTCATGGGGATTTCACTTTAACTAAGGAATTTGATGATGAAAAATTCACGAACTATTTTAGATTAAACCGTGATCAATTCCAAGAAGTGCATAGTTTCATCAAGAATGAAATTGACAGACAGGGATGCAACGCTGCAAGGCCCATTGCAACCAAGGAGAAACTAGATGGGTTTTTAAGGTAAGCTATTATGATGAACATGTATCTCTATATATAAAAATGTTTTGTCGGTTTGTGTATAGGCACTAACCTCCGAAAGCTATTGACCGATTGCTTTGAAATTTTGACACAACTTTGCATTCTAATAAAGGATGCTTTTTAGGTACCTATTTCTGTAATATATTATATATAACCAATATACATGTAATTTTTGACGATTTTTCGTAACTATGTTTCCCCATTATAAAATTTGTATATATATATATATATATATATATATATATATATATATATATATATATATATATACTCGGACCACAGTTTCGATTCTATATTGATATCAAAGCCGTGGTTAAATCCATCTATTCCGTTTTCACTGGTAGATATGGAGGGCTACACGCTAGTAAGGAATGATATTGTAAGGAACCTAGGCATTTCTTTTTTTTTTATAAACATTTAACCAGGACAGAGCACATCACGAAAATTTGCTACAGAGTTTTAACAATGTCAATGTAGAATGTTAACAATGAATTACAATGCAACTTGCCATTTCGTGTGTCCGTTTCCTTGGCCACTTCCTCCCACTTCTCAGCTTTCTTTGAGCTTCGTTTTCAAGTAATCTTCATGGCTTGTATCATACAGAACTTTGCGAACACGTACGGCTTCAGTTAGCTTTTCCTCCATTTCGAACTACCAACAGCCAGAAGCACGGTGAGCCTCGCAGTAAACTGCGTACAGGAGACTGCGGTCCGCAGGGTCACCGAGCGCAGCAACTGCGCCACGTCACGCTGCGCTCCAACGTGCGGGGGCAGCACCACTCAGCTGTGCGGTTCGCAAAAACTCACCGTGAGTCGCCCTGCGTCACCTCACGGACCTGCGCCTCACCTTGCGGCCAGCCTGACTGCCAGACGTCGGCTACTTCGAGGACAGCTCCGAGCCAGACGCCCTGTAGGGCACGTTCCACAAACCACCGCCATTTGCGACTTCAGAGGCCTGGAGCGAGAGCAAGATGGAGGACTGTTCCGTTCCCCTCTGACGGCTGGCTCTGCCCCTGCACTGCTGACGGCTGGGTGCTGCTTAGGAGGCGGCAGTCGAGCACCTCCGACCAGCTCGTCTGCGTGCTCAACACACCAGACCTACACCTGCAGGATCCGACGGCGGCGTTATCCACAGATAGCGTCAACCGTCCCCGTACTGACCGAGCAGGTGCAGCAGCCGTGGAACTCCAGCCCACAAACTGGCGTCCCGCACCTGTACAACACAACGAATGCACGTTTTCACGCTTGCATTTAACATTCTGGCGGTTACAGCGGTCATTGATGTATCAGCACTTCACATTCGCAATGGCTTATCTTGCACTTACACCAACCTGTGAGCTTGCAGGATTAATCACTTAAATATCTAACCCAGACAAACGTATTCCCGAAATTTCATTGCAGGCCCAAGTGGCCGAGCGGTTCTAGGCGCTTCAGTCCAGAACTGCGCGACTGCTACTGTCGCAGGTTCGAATCCTGCCTCGGGCATGGATGTGTGTGATGTCCTTAGGTTACTTAGGTTTAAGTAGTTCTAAGTTCTAGGGGACTGATGACCTCAGAAGTTAAGTCCCATAGTGCTCAGAGCCATTTGATTTCGAAATTTCATTACTCTACATTAATTATGTTCTGATTTTTTCCGGCATTATATTTAAATATAAAGAAAATTGCAAACACATTTATAAATTAAATGGAAGGTCAGTGTTGGCCGTAATATTGATGTTTTATTGATGGCAGAATCGATTTTCGATCACATAGTGATCATCTTCAGTGCTGGAAGTCAAAAATTTTTTACATAGCGATCAGTGAGTAAAAACAAAAAACCACAAATACACCAGAGTATAAACCAACTGGTGGAAAGAACATAACCTGATATGTACAAATTAAACTCAGACACTGGTATCAAGTTATCAATAACCAAAACTGAGAAGCGATGACAATAACTGAAGCCGCTGTTTACTTTGACCTATACATTTATACATGTTACTTACATTTGTAGCTACGTCAACCTAAATATATTCTGATTGAAAATGTGCGAAATGTGTCTGGGAAGCAGGAATGTGAACGCAGAACATGTGCTCGGAAAAAAATCGAATGCTGGAGGCAGGAAATCTTACTTTCAGTGTCAGTTCAGTAATTAGGAAAGCTGTCTTCCCGCAATTTGGTAAAAAAACAATGTTATCAATTTTAACACTGGAAACTAAGTAATCAAATTTCATATTCTCTAACTTGTAGTAACAAACTTATCTCAATAGTTTATTGTTTCCACGGTAAGAGTAGGCACAAAAAATCCAAATGACGAGCACTGGCTTTTGCACAACAAATGAAGCATTTGCAGACTCTGTATTACTGTAAGTAGTATTTATGTTCATGTCGTCTGCGTGGGGAGAATTCACGCTATCTGTGCAGTGACATGTCGCAGTGTGTATAATTTCCTCGAATGTTTACAGGCACCATAAAACAGGATAACACTGCACCCAAGACGCAGCCCAAGATAGTCCTCGGGGATAGACGTTTGTAGAGCACTGCGCGCTCTTACTCAACCTAATAAGCCGAGAACAACCGTTCACTCGAATTCCACCGGTATTGTCTCGTACAACGTGTAGTGCGATTGTATACACAGCACTTACGAACATACGTTTAGTGTTTAATAAAAATTATACTCATCGTGTATTTCATGTCAGCGTGTATTGCTTGTATATCTCCGACATTCCTCGAGTTGTGCTGCGTCTCCAATGACAGCAGACTAGGATTGGGGGCGGGGCCAGCGGCGGCCCTCAGTGGCGCAGCTCGGGGGAGCAGCGGGGCGGCGCTGTGGCGGCCACAGCTGTCGTCTCGTTCCGGCAGGTGGCGACGACGCCCAACTCTGCAGGGCGTCACAGAATCGCGTGGCCAAACTTTCAGGAAGCTTTCCTCACACGTTTGCCCGGAAGCGCTTCAAGTCACATCTCAGTTTATAGAGCTTTTCAACACATTAATTATTCGAAACGCTCGCAAAAAGAACACACTGCCACAGTATGAAGCACTCTCCTAAATTAAGTGTTCAAAAAGCCCACCGTTATCAGGGATACATCCATCAACCCGCTGTCGCGCGCAATCCCTGAAACGCTGACGTTGCCCCTGAGAATTGCAAATTGTTTCACAGCCGTGCACAGTACGTTCACGGAGACTCTGTACGTCTCGTACCGGGGTGCCGTACAGAAGAGCTTTCCAATGGCCACACAGCTGAAAGACTTGTGGGGGTAGGTCTGGAGAGCGTGTAGGCCGAGGAACCGGCCCACCTCTATGTATCCGCCTGTCACGGAATATGTTGTTTAGAGGGTCGGAAGTTAGCATGTGGTGCGTCTTATTTGGCGCTGCCATTATTAAAAGGGGAACAATTGTGATATCCACCACCCTCGAGAGGATGCACGCTGATACGGAGGCACAAGGAGTGCCGAACGATAGTTTCTCTGGCTGTCGTACATACACTGATGAGGTGACGAATTTCTCATAAAAACAATTGCTACAGAAATTGTGAGACAATCCCTCCAAAATACACTGAAACGCGAAAGAGACTGGTACACGGATGCGTATTCAAATACAGCGATATGCAAACAGGCAGAATACGGCGCAGCTGTCGGTGACGCCTATATAAGACAACAAATACCTGGTGCAGTTCTTAGACCGGTTGCTGCTGCCACAATGGCAGGTTATCAAGATTTAAGTGAGTTTGAACGTGGTGTTATAGTCGGCGCACGATTGATGAGACACAGCATCTCCAAGGTAGCGATGAAGTGGGTATTTTCCCCCACGACCGTTTCGCGAGTCTACCGTTAATATCAGGAATCCGGCAAAACATCAAATCACCGACGTCGCTGCATCCGGAAAAAGATTCTGCAAGAACAGGACCGACGACGATTGAACAAATCGTTCATCGTGACGAAGTGCAACCACCCGGGAAATTGCGGCAGATTTCAAAACTAGCTCATCAACAAGTGTCAGTGTGCGAACCATTCAACGGAACATCATGGATATGGGCTTTTGGGGCAGAAGGACCACGCGTGTGCCCTTGATGACTGCACGACACAAAACTTTATGCCTCACCTGGGCCCGTCAACACCGACATTTGACTGTTGAAGGCTGGAAGAGACGTTTCTACATGTCGGCAGGAGACTGTGCAAGCTGATGGAGGTTCTGTAATGCCGTGGGGGGTGTGCTGTTGGAGTAATATGGGACCCCTGATACGTCTGGATACGACTCTGACAAGTGTGTAAGCACCCTGTCTGATCACCCGCACCCGTTCGTGTCCATGGTGCATTCCGACGGACTTGGCCAATTCCATAAGGACAATGCGGCACCCCACACGTCCAGAATTGCTACAGAGTGACTCTTCTGAGTTTAAGCACTTCCGCTGGCCACCAAACTCCCCACACATGATCATTATTGAACCTATCAGCGATGCCTTGCGACGTACAGTTCACCAGGGATCGCCACCTCCTCGTACTCTTACGGATTTACGGACAGCCCTGCAGGATTCACGGCGTCAATTCCCTCCAGCACTACTTAGGACGTTAGTCGAGTCCACGGCACGTCGTGTTGCGGCACTTCTGCGTGCTCTGAGCCACCCTATACGATGTTAGGTAGGAATACAAGTTTCTTTGACTCTTCAGTGTTGGTGTGAGGACAAAATTAAAACTAGGATCTTGACACAGGATACTAGAACGCCAGCTTCGACTCGCAAATGGCTAGTCCTGCCGTAGCAACAAAACCGGCACGAAACTTTGTAGCAGATTAAAACTGTCTACCGGACGGAGACTTGAACTCGGGACCTTTGCCTTTTGCAGGCAAGTGGTCTATCAACTGAGCTACCCAAGCACGACTCTCGCCCCGTCCTCACAGCTTTACTTCTGCCAGTACCTCGTCTCCTACCTTCCAAACTTTACAGAAGCGCACACTCCGCTGCAGAGTGAAAATCTCATTCTGAAAACTGGCACTGCTCCCTCCAAAATCGAGAGGCGGCCCCGAACGTGGGCAGGCGTGGCAGGCCTCCAGCCGGTCTCGCCCTGTTCGAGTGGGTCAGCGGGTGCGCCTCCGGCGGGCGGTTTCTGCCAACTCTGGCACAGCCAGCAGCGCAGCCCGGCGGTCTGCCCCGCCGACACACACAGAGGCCGCCAGCAACGCGGGGAGAGGCCTGTGAAGCGGTCTGGCCGTCGCGGAGCGGGGGAAACTTAAAGAGGCGGACCGTGTGCGACCGTGGGGCCCTCTGCCGCTTTCACTCACTGCCCTCGCCTCCTTCCGAGAAGCTCCCAGACTCGCCCTGTCTCGGCCGAGTGCAGCCGCCGCTTAAAAGGCAGCGAAACGCCGACTGAGGAAAAAACATCCGTCCCCTCACAGATGAAATTCCCCACACCTGCAGGTAATCCGAGGTACGTCACCGATTCTTGCCTTGTATTCCGTAACGGAGCTAAAATAACAAATATAACACAGTGGTAATGTAGGAAGTGATCCGACGGATGTGTTAGCTGGCACCAACTTCGTAAAATACTGCCAAAGACGCTTTTCACAAAGAGGTCTAAATAATTGTTTCAAAAATATCCAACGACAATCTGTTGTCATTTATCGGGAAAGTACTTGCGCAACAACACTGGATTACTTATGTCTCTACAAACCTTTGTTTCTTGTGAATGGTCCAAATGTGTGTGAAATCTCATGGGACTTAACTGCTAAGGTCATCAGTCCCTAAGCTTACACAGTACTTAAACTAAATTATCCTAAGGACAAACACACACACACCCATGCCCGAGGGAGGACTCGAACCTCCGCCGGGACCAGCCGCACAGTCCATGACTGCAGCGCCTTAGACCGCTCGGATAATCCCGGGCATTGTGAATGGTCTGAGTGTGACCGAATGTTTATTACATTTCTATATCGAATATTGTTGTAATATACACTGAAGAGCCAAACTGGTAACACGCAGAAGAACCGCAGCACGACGTGGCATTGACTGGATTAATGTCTCAAGTAGTGCTGGAGCGAACTGAAATCATGAATCTGGCAAAAAATGGTTCAAATGGCTCTGAGGACTATGAGACTTAACTTCTGACGTCATCAGTCACCTAGAACTTAGAACTACCTAAACCTAACTAACCTAAGGACACCACACACATTCATGCCCGAGGCAGGATTCGAACCTGCGACCGTAGCGGCCGCGCGGTTCCAGACTGTAGCGCCTAGAACCGCTCGGCCACTCCGGCCGGCTGAAACTTGCTGGGCTGTCCATAAATTCTTAACAGTACGATGGGTTGAGATCTCTTCTGAACAGTACGTTGCAAGGCATCCAGCATATGCTCAGTAATGTTCGTGTCTCGTCAATCTGGTGGCCAGCGGAAGTGCTTAAACTCAGAAGAGTGCTCCTCGAGCCACTCTGTAGCAATTCCGGACGTGTGGGGTGCCGCATTGTGCTGCTGGAATTGACCAAGTCGGTGTTGACGGGCCCAGGCGAGGCGTAAATCATTGTGTCGTGCAGTCATCAGGGGTACTCGAGTGGGCTTTCGATTCTGAAAGCTCACATCGATGATGTTTCGTTCAATGGTTCGCACGTTGACAGTTGTTGCTGGCCCAGCATTGAAATCTGCAGCAATTTGCGGAAGCCTTGCAATTCTATCGCGTTGAACGATTCTTTTCAGTCGTCGTTGGTCCCGTTCTTGCAAAATCTTTTTTCCGGACTCATCCATGTCGGAGATTTGATGCTTTACTGGATTCCTGATTATCACGGTAAACTCGTGAAATGGTCGTACGGGAAAAGCCCCACTTCATCGCTACATCGGATATGCTGTGTCCCATCGCTCGTGCGCCATCTATAACACCACGTCCTAACTCACTTAAATCTTGATAACCTGCCGTTGTAGCGGCAGTAACCGATGTAACAACTCCGCCAGATACTTGTTTTCTTATACGGGCGTTGCCGACCGAAGCGCCGTATTGTACCCGTTTACATATCTCTATATTTGAATACACGTACCTATACCAGTTTCTTTGGCGCTACAGTGTATTAATTTAGTCCGGGAAGTGGCGAATTTGAGTCAAATAATGATGTATTTTTGTACATCTTTCGGCCAATCGAAGAGGGGACAGTTGCGGAGCACTACGGGAGTCAAGTGGAGATCGGGACATTTCGAGCGAAGAGCTTAATGGAGCGAGTTCTGGAAGGAGAGAGACGTGGATGTGGTAACGAGCGGTATGCGAAGATGCAGGTGTTTGATTCTGGGCGCTGTATGGCCCCTCCCATACTTAAACTTCTCAACGGACTTTATGTGTCGAGAGGTCTGAACGTGCTCCAGAGCAGGACTGTTGCTTCTTCCACTTGTTTTACGTAACTGAGGATAGACAGAGTATGAGTTACTATCCTTTGAATCGTGCCTGATAATCTGTAAATCATCATGTTGGACTCTGAACTGTTTTGAGCTGGTGAGTATATCCTGTATTGCTTATCTTTGATTACAGTTTAGTTCGTGGATGTGGCTATCATTATCGTAACGCTCTCAAAAAAAAACAATACTGCATTTGATGAGGGTAATTTTTGTCTGTATTTCAAGTGCATATCGTTGGACCACTTCCCGTTTACCTGAGATGTTCTTTCTTGAATAACAGTTATTCAGTACAATTCTCTGTCGTCTACATCAATTACAGGCTTGAGAACAGAACCCTTGTTATTAAATTATTCGTTTAACTTTTACAAACGAGACGTGAATGTGTGAGTTTCTTGAGTTATCGTTAAAACAGTGCGTCGCACATATAGCATGTGCGTCTTCCGTCGTATGTCAGCCAGGCCCAACCCCCCCAAAAGAACGAGGCTTTGTAACCATTTCATACCGTAGGCGAAAGATTGTCTGTTGCATAAGAAACGACCAGACAGTAGCTGTAGTTTCTTCGCCATCATCGAGGGAAGCGGATAAACTTGTGCCACGCAATAAGTTTTGCATAAAACGTATGTATCCAGTATTCGGACTTTCTGGAGCAGAGTAAGAGAACGCCTTTCATGCTCTAGTATCGCGCCCTGAATTTTTCCCGTATCAGACTACAGGTTGAGCGTCGCCACTTTGAGTGGACAACGATCAATTATGATAACGAGAGACGTATGCCGATCCACCGCAGTAGCCCATGGAACAACTGCGTCATCAAAACCTCGCAAAGTAAGAAGCCTGCATTTACCTTCATTAAGTAGTGCACCTGAACTCCGACAATAATCTTCCCTTACAGCCTTCCGTCGAGGTATCTCTGCAGAATTGCGGAGTAGAACCATCACATCATGTACGTATGCACCAACACCTATAGTCCCTCCGGAAAGCGTCCAACCTTTCAACTGGGATGCTAAGCTCCGAAGTAGGGGCTCCAGAGACAACACAAAGTCATTGAAAGCGGGCTTCCTTGGGGCACTCCCCGACGGATATTTATGGGGGGTGTCAGTTGGCCATTAACAACCACCGACGCTGAAATACCTGTAAACAAAGTTGAGAGCACTCGCCGTGTGTCAGCAGTAAAACCAGCTGCCTCCAGAATCCGAAGCAGGAGGTCGTGATTAACACGACCAAATGCCTTATCAATGCCTAGGAAAGCAAGGACACGAGGGACGAACGGTACAGCAGCAACCGAAACCAGGTCACGACACTCGACTATAGGCGTAAGAATGGTACGACCAGATACGCAGGCAGCTTGATGTTTGGCAACGATCATCTCCATCAGAGCCGACATCCTCACTTCAGTCTTATAATCAAAGTTTAACAAAGTAACTGGGCGAAAGCTATCAGGGGAAGCCGGTCCAGGGCGTTTCTAGATTAAAACAATTTTTCGCATTTTGAACGAGGTCTGCACTACTCTACCTGTAACACTTCATTCAAAAGAGACTTAAAAATAGTACCCAATAGCGGCCAAAAGCGCACTTAAAAGTCCATCCAGACCTGGAAAAACACCGATTAGTGACATTTTAAGATGCGTACAAACGTGGCATTCTGAAATCGTCGACTGGGAACGATGAGCTCACCAGTAAGCGCGGTTTCCCCGACACAGCAGGCTTAAAAGTCGGCAGCCGAATAGTTCTGACGCGCTCGCAGCAATACCTCTCCAGTTTTCCAGTTTGTGGACTTCTGATCCGCGAAAAAGCACTCGGAATCGCCAAGGAGTTGGGTCTTAACGATTTTAAGGCATCTGTAGGGTGGCTTGACAAATTTAGGGTTAGACACATCATCTCTTCTCTAACCGTGTGTGGCGAGTCCAGTCCAGTGGACGAAAACACCGCGTCAGACTGGCAAAAAAGGATAACAGGAATTTGTGAGGGTTATGAAGAAAGAGGTGTTTTCAACTGTGACAAGATTGGTCTTTCCTTCAGAACTCTACAGAGTAAAACGTGGCTGCTAAAGGTGAAAACTGTTCAGGAAGTAAAATTTCAAAAGAACGACTCACTGCTCTATTGCGTGTTAATGAAACAGGCGAATGTGACGAGCCTTTAATTACTGCCGACACCGCTAAGGGTACTGACTTGAGTAAACTGAACATGCTCTCGGATGATTTGAGCAATAACTGACTGACTGGTTGCTGGCATTTGATGGGAGGATGGACAGACAAAGAAGGTAAGCAAGATTTTGGATAATGCCACTTCCCACTGAAATGCTGCACTAAAAAATATGAATACAATCTCCTTGCCGCCAAATCCAAGTGCACGTAGCCAGCCACTGGACCAGGGGATTGTTCAGAACTTCAAAGCGTTTTGCAGGCAGAAAGTGCTGAGACACATTTCGTCTCGAATGCACGGCGTTGAACCTGGACATGAACTTGGAAAATCTATTACCGTACTGGATGCAACTCTGTGAATTTCTTCAACCTTACAAACCAGTCTTACAAACCAGTCACTGAAAGGCCTGAGTCGACAACATTCCATTGGAACTACTGACGGCCTTGGGAGAGCCAGTCCTGACAAAACTCTACCATCTGGTGAGCAAGATGTATGAGACAGGCGAAATACCCTCAGACTTCAAGAAGAATATAATAATTCCAATCCCAAAGAAAGCAGGTGTCGACAGATGTGAAAATTACCGAACAATCAGTTTAATAAGCCACAGCTGCAAAATACCAACACGAATTCTTTACAGACGAATGGAAAAACTAGTAGAAGCCGACCTCGGGGAAGATCAGTTTGGATTCCGTAGAAATACTGGAACACGTGAGGCAATACTGACCTTACGACTTATCTTAGAAGAAAGATTAAGGAAAGGCAAACCTACGTTTCTAACATTTGTAGACTTAGAGAAAGCTTTTGACAATGTTGATTGGAATACGCTCTTTCAAATTCTAAAGGTGGCAGGGGTAAAATACAGGGAGCGAAAGGCTATTTACAATTTGTACAGAAACCAGATGGCAGTTATAAGAGTCGAGGGACATGAAAGGGAAGCAGTGGTTGGGAAGGGAGTGAGACAGGGTTGTAGCCTCTCCCCGATGCTATTCAATCTGTATATTGAGCAAGCAGTGAAGGAAACAAAAGAAAAATTCGGAGTAGGTATTAAAATCCATGGAGAAGAAATAAAAACTTTGAGGTTCGCCGATGACATTGTAATTCTGTCAGAGACAGCAAAGGACTTGGAAGAGCAGTTGAACGGGATGGATGGTGTCTTGAAGGGAGGATGTAAGATGAACATCAACAAAAGCAAAACGAGGATAATGGAATGTAGTCGAATTAAGTCGGGTGATGTTAAGGGTATTAGATTAGTAAATGAGACATTTAAAGTACTAAAGGAGTTTTGCTATTTGGGGAGTAGTAGAGAGGATATAAAATGTAGACTGGCAATGGCAAGGAAAGCGTTTCTCAAGAAGAGAAATTTGTTAACATCGAGTATAGATTTAAGTGTCAGGAAGTCATTTCTGAAAGTATTTGTATGGAGTGTAGCCATGTATGGAAGTGAAACATGGACGGTAAATAGTTTGGACAAGAAGAGAATAGAAGCTTTCGAAATGTGGTGCTACAGAAGAATGCTGAAGATTACATGGGTAGATCACATAACTAATGAGGAAGTATTGAATAGGGTTGGGGAGAAGAGAAGTTTGTGGCGCAACTTGACCAGAAGAAGGGATCGGTTGGTAGGACATGTTCTGAGGCATCAAGGGATCACCAATTTTGTATTGGAGGGGAGCGTGGAGGGTAAAAATCGTAGAGGGAGACCAAGAGATGAATACACTAAGCAGTTTCAGAAGGATGTAGGTTGCAGTAGGTACTGGGAGATGAAGAAGCTTGCACAGGATAGATTAGCATGGAGAGCTGCATCAAACCAGTCTCAGGACTGAAGACCACAACAACAACAACAACAACAACAACAACATGTTTGATCCGATGTGTAGATTTTCGGATATTTCAATGTCTCCAATATAAATGAACACTCTGTATAGTTGGAACCATGAACGACTGCGGTCTATTTATGGCTCGTTCTACGCACCTGACGTCACGCATCCGCTCACAGCCAATGTGTGTTCAGCAGTTTTTTGAGCGGTCTGCTGTGAATGTCTTGGCGAGTGCGTTGTTGCAACTTGTCATGGCTGATGATGGTGGTAAACGACAAACTCTCCATAAACAGGTGAGGGACGTTATGCACAGGATACATGTTTTTTTCAAGCGCGGAGCAGAGAGCGGTGGACCTATCACAGACGTCGCCAGATCTCAGGAACGCACTGCAGAAGCGACAGGCGTTGGCTTGAGAACCGTTCAGCGGATTGCCAATGAAGGAAAATTATCCACTGAGACCGGTGGAAGCCCACTTTTCAGATCGCCAGGGAAATATCGCACTCGTGAGAGGGCTGTAACCAATTGAGATAATTTCGACAAAGATGTTGTAAGACGTGAAGTGCTCAACATGTACAAGCCGTGGAAAAAAATTGCTGGTTTGAAGAGCGCGCCGCAGCGAGTAGTGTAAAGCAGTCTCCGTCCTTTTCTAGCTGTGGCGCCGCTGTGGCAATCGTAGCTTTTGTGTCTCCCTCTGGTGGGAAAGGGGAAAAGTTGCCTGTTCATGTGGATTTAAAGGGCGCTATGAGCTCCAAGATGACTTGTCCGTCTTGAGCGTCGGCGCATGTGAGGTCGCCACGCAAGTCCAGCGGGCCGCGCCGTATAGCGAGGGGTAGTGGCTTCGCAGCCGACACGAGAGCAACAGGAGTCAACCCACGACGTCGGTCTGGCCGGTGCGAGCTGCCGGAGTGGCCGTACGGTTCAGGACGCTACAGTCTGGAACCGAGCGACCGCTACGGTCGCAGGTTCGAATACTGCCTCGGGCATGAATGTGTGTGATGTCCTTAGGTTAATTAGTTTAATGTAAAATGGAATGACCATATAAAATGAATCGTCGGTAAAGCAGATGCCAGACTGAGATTCATTGGAAGAATCCTAAGAAAATGCAGTCCGAAAACAAAGGAAGTAGGTTACAGATGGTTCAAATGGCTCTGAGCACTACGGGATTTAACATCTCAGGTCATCAGTCCCCTAGAACTTAGAACTACTTAAACCTAACTAACCTAAGGACATCACACACATCCATGCCCGAGGTAGGATTCGAACCTGCAACCGTAGCAGCCGCGCGGTTCCGGACTGAAGCGCCTAGAACCGCTTGGCCACCAACGGCCGGCGAAGTAGGTTACAGTACACTTGTTCGCCCACTGCTTGAATACTGCTAACTGGTGTGGGATCCGTACCAGATAGCGTTGATAGAAGATATAGAGAAGATCCAACGGAGAGCAGCGCTCTTCGTTACAGGATCATTTAGTAATCGCGAAAGCGTTACGGAGATGATAGATAAACTCATTAGCTCGGTACGGGCTTTTGTTGAAGTTTCGAGAACATACCTTCACCAAGGAGTCAAATGGCTCTGAGCACTATGGGACTTAACATCTCAGGTCATCAGTCCCCTAGACAAAACTACTTAAACCTAACTAACCTAAGGACATCACACACATCCATGCCCGATGCAGGATTCGAACTTGAGACCGTAGCGGTCGCGTGGTTCCAGACTGAAGCGCGTAGATCCTCTCGGCCAATCTGGCCAGCTCACCAAGGAGTCAAGCAGACCATGAGGATAAAATCAGAGAGATTAGAGCCCACACAGAGGCATACCGACAATCTTTCTTTCCGAGAACAATACGAGCCTGGAATAGAAGGGAGAGCCGATAGAGGTACTCAAGGTGCCCTCCCCCACACACCGTCAGGTGGCTTGCGGAGTATGGATGTAGATATAGATGTAGACATAACCGTGTCTGTATTTTTCCATTTAATAAAACATTAAGCGAAATTCTTTTGGTTGAATGCATACAAAAAATAACTCCCTGTCCAATGCAACAGTCATATACCTTCATACCGATAGCTTCAGACCGCATGAAATAACGTTGTTCACATTAAGTTACATTTTTGGAAGCCTTTTTGGGGCTTGGTTTTGATAAGAGTGTAGATATAGGTTGCGCACCTATTTCTCACACAGCTTCTTGGTATGCACTATTCAAATTCGATGGAGAATGCACAGCATCCTTGACAGGGGGCTATAAAAATGATAACTTTACGCGTTTCCACATTGTCAACAATACGAGTACGGGCCTGTTCTTATATATGACCGTAATGTGGAGGAGACCACAGCACCATTTCGGGAAAGAAGATGTCACAGCGATGTAAACATGTCGACTACACGACTCGTGCGATCCTTTTGCTGAATCAGGAGATAAAGCGATAAATAATTATATACTTGGACGCCATAACCAAGAGAGATAAAACCGATCGCAAAGATCTCCGCCGTTTGCGTTTTCTAAGTATATTAGACATACATTACAACAAAACGTAAAAAAAAAATGTTTCATCATAAACGCACGAGACTTACGAGTACTCAGTGTATTAGTGTAGTAAGAAGAATGTCAGGCCAGACACACTCGGTTACAGGGGAAGCATATGCGACAGTGCAGGATCTTTCGCAGTGAATGAGTCGCGAGTGTCGTTGTTGTGACGTCACCACACTGTATCAGCAAGGGACGCCCCCGAGACTTGAATATATGTTACGCAACTGAAGCGAAGGGAACAGTTAATTCTGAGAAGCGCGCCATATTTCCAACATTTTCCCTCGTTTTGTACATGGCTCATGTAACTATAATATTTCAAACCAGTGTTTTTGACGAAAATATTTACAATACTGTTATCTACGCAAAACCGAGGAATACAGATATTTTTTTGCATCATAAAAAGGTTTTACATTTTCTGTCATCAGAGAGGCCTCACAGATCAGATGTCGCAACAGCGACTGTTGTCTTAGCGCCGAAAGACCACAGAACAATCGGCCGAATTTGTTTGCCATAATTGGAACATGGTTTCAAAGACTAGGTACAGATACGATTCGCGCAAATTTCTAATACAGCTTTCTAGTATGGAGTATTCAGACATGTCGGAGACCGGACACCAAATTTCGTACAAGTACCTATTAATCGCAAATTTCTTCTCTGTCATTATCAAGGCAACTCTGATACGGATTTGATACGTGGTCGGACGTTTAAGAAATCACAGCACTACTTTGCCCAGATGGCTGGAACTACAACGTTAACACTTTGGTGACAGAGGTTGCACAATTCGATTGTGGGGGCAGAAAACAAAGCGATGGTAATTGGTGCGCCAAAAGATTGGTTAGTTCTACGCCACTGTTATGTTTTAAGAGTTTTTACAGCTGTAGCAGAACAGTTTAAATTCATAAACTTGATAATAGGACGATTCTTTTGGAATACTAAATGTATCATGCTAGATAGAAGAGTATAAGGCCTAAGCTCTTGTCGATCGTAGGGGCGGCATATGTGGCGTTGCAGAGTAAGACGCGAGTGCCCATGTTATGACGACACGATTGTGTATCATGGAACGAGGTCTGCCGCGGTGTATAGAACGTTAGAAAATTTTCTAAAGTAGGTGTCTACATCTGAATGTGCGTTTTCAGGGCTGGGTAGACGGCGGTGAGTTGTCGGCACTGCTTAAGAAGCAGGTACTTGCCGACCATTACAAACACACATGAAACCAAAGTCGTTACATTATACACAGTGACGGAGTACTGAGGAATGTTTGGACACGTTCTTTCAAAAGGGAGAATTTCAAGCCAAATTACTGCTTGCACAAGCTACGGAGCAAAATTGTTAAAAATCCTTTCAAGCGTTGAAAGAGGGGATGAACGTCGGTCGACATGATCTTAATCTGTAACTCACTATATTAGTGTCCTCCACCAGTAACATTTTCTGGTACATCACGCCTCTTATCTCGATATGCTGTCGGTATCTGTACTGGATTAAGCAGACATTACGGATGTTATTTCATCTATAAAGTACTGTAAAACTTATCACGCATACTGATGAGGAAATGACCAGGAAACATTTGATCTTTCGTGGAAGCGGCCAGGTTCATGAGCCAAGTCCAACAAGAGCAGGAATTCATCGAATGAGTAATTCTGTCGTTCTTCAAAATACGGAATTGTCGGGACAGTGTTTGAGACGCTTGCTGTCATTTCGCGTAGCCAAATGAACAGGGATACGTATCGCATTAAGAATGCGAGTCTTGGGGAACTAAGGTTAACTGAGTTACTTCATGTGTGACACTAGCAGAACTAGTACTTCAGTTGTAAAAAGCAGTGCTTAATTCCAGCTACAGATACTTAATTGTCTAATCCATTTGTTTGCAAACATCAACACGGCAGTGATAGAGGCATGCGCCGTCTATGTGTGTGTCTCTACGGTCCAAGGTAAGGGAGATGTGTGTCCACAGTTTCACCACGCAAACGAGCGTGTTATAACGCAGTCAGGCACCGTAAAATAATGCTTTGGTGGCTTTCGTTCCCGCGATCGATGCTGCCCAGATGGACGACAGAATAATAACGGTGACACATGGTTTTTTATCTTTTTATAGCCTTTTCCAATCAATTAATTGTTAACATTAATGCGGTCCTCTTCCTCTCACGTGCAGTGTGTAAAGGCCCTCGCTAGATCTTTTCTTTTTGTCTGTTTGGAGGCGCGAATGCAATCTGTCGAAACAGAAGGCCAACAGTTGAAAACATTGGCAGGAAGCGAAACCGTGTCTCACACTGTTCTTAAAATCCCCATCAATACGGAACAGACAATGCTGTCAACTTCCTTTATTACATCTTCACAATCGATGGCTGGTGACAACGTATCCGCCAGTTTTACGTATATGATTAAGGTTTTACCTTGATGCGATAGGAATTATTGTAGCCCTTCTATGTGTTAGGAGCCCTGGAGTGTACATACGTTCCACGTCGTCTTATCGCTTCGCCCATTCTTCACAATGCGTGTGACCCAGGTGAGCATAATATAACAGTATCACATGCGTTAACTGGCGTGGATAAAAAAAGTTTTGGCGTTATGCTTTTACGATTTCTGTACCTGTTTTCCGGAAGATTTTCTCACACAATATCCTGATTCTCAGGAGTTTAGGATAACATCAGCTGGAGGCAACTGTGACAGAAGGCCACCCGTGAATGTGTGGAGTGCGAAACAGCACAGTCCAGATGCGTTACAGTGGTACAACTGGCCAGCGACTAGGGCTGTGATTCACGTGTTTGAATGGACACGCACTTCGCAACTGGAGGACTATGCGAGGTTCTGCTATGAGAAAATTTTAAACATTACGTCGCTGAGCCAAGCAAGGATTCACTCTTATTTTGATAACGAACTCTTGCGTGTAAATTTTTTAATCGTTTACATTCACTTCACACCACCGCCATTATTCGCGGGAGAGTTTAAAATTCCAGCTTTCCACGGCGCTAGCGGCAACAATCATTCGCTGAGGGAGCGACAAAGGTCTTACGGCTGCAAGAGACGGAGAATTAACGTAAAAGTCAACGCAGCTTCTACGTCACTACCATCTGGATTTGTGAATGTACTCACAATCAGTAATGCGTCAATATGCAACTATGGTACTAGTTTCGTGATTTTGTGGATTGCGTGCTGGCCTTCAGTGACATCGCCGAATATAGGCGGACGACCGGGTTGGGAGTCATCCAACAACGTATATGTAACGTACGTAAAAAAATGAATAATTTGAGCAGTGCTGGTTGAGCGAGGTTTGCCATCCAGCAGCGTTATACAGGATTAGGAAAAAACGTTTGACCAAAGGTGTAGGACGAATAGATAGTGTGAAACATAGGAATTTTAGCAACTAAGGGTCGCAACAGCGTATTTTAGGCTCTACAGGAACGTAACCGAAATCAGTCATATGGACGTCTTTACTCAAAATGAAAGGTAATTCACAGAAAATGAACACCTAAACTCAGTCTTTGGACTAACCAGTCTTCACGGTGAGAACAAGATAAACTTAAAGCTTCTCATTTCCATGTATCGTACTTAACTGACGTACCACACAGCACTTCTTTCGAAATGAAAACAATCACATGATCATGTTTCATGTGTTAAAAACGTCAAAGTAAACGAAAATGAGCTACCTCTTAATTAAGGTAAGTATGTCGTAGTTACTGTTCAATCTGACCACCGCTTTCATGCTGCCATAGCGTCGTAAATAAACTACGATCGCTACTAGCCAAAATTAGCTACATTATGTGTATTCACTTAAAACTAAGGGACATCAGTTCTGTTATAAGACAGGCCGTAGAGACGAGAACGTTCAGCAGTAACTTGTACCGGCACGGCGGTTGTTGTCTTAGCGTTGAGAGACTGCGGAGGATATCGGACATTTGTTTACGTTTTCGGCATGCCGACATCGACACCTTCTTTCGCAGCACGGCTGCAGTCGGCTGGATAAATTTGCTATTCAGATCTAACGCGGCAAGAACACCGAGAGCGTGTGTCACAAGAATTTCGCTGTGAGAAACTCCGTTCCCAGTTGTAACGGAACGTTCGGTTCACAACTCTTTTCGCAGCATTTTATAAATTGCACGTCTTTGTAATTGTACGCATATATTTTGCTGATGGCCTGAAAACCTAAGAACTGAGGAGAAATGTAGTTCCGGTGATGGGTCGACAAAACGTTTAGCTTCCGAGAACGATCGATTATGGAAAATATTATCACTTATATCATTCTTCAGTGACGAATACGACGGTTACTTTCTGTAGGGATGAATGGTCACCTTCGCGATTCGCTTTCCATGTCTCCGTACAAGATTTACACACTGTCTCATGGCAATAAATCGTTTTCGCTGCCATGCGAAGAAACCAGTGGTCGACCGTCACATGACACATGTGTGAATACAGACATGATAATTATGAAGCCAGAGGGTGATATTTTTTATATCTCTACCGTTGCAATTGTTGTTGTTGTGGTCTTCAGTCCTGAGACTGGTTTGATGCAGCTCTCCATGCTACTCTATCCTGTGCAAGCTTCTTCATCTCCCAGTACCAACTGCAACCTACATCCTTCTGAATCTGCTTAGTGTATTCATCTCTTGGTCTCCCTCTACGATTTTTACCCTCCACGCTGCCCTCCAATGCTAAATTTGTGATCCCTTGATGCCTCAAAACATGTCCTACCAACCGATCCCCTCTTCTAGTCAAGTTGTTCCACAAACTTCTCTTCTCCCCAATCCTATTCAGTACCTCCTCATTAGTTACGTGATCTACCCACCTTATCTTCAACATTCTTCTGTAGCACCACATTTCGAAAGCTTCTATTCTCTTCTTGTCCAAACTACACTCCTAGAGATTGAAATAAGAACACCGTGAATTCATTGTCCCAGGAAGGGGAAACTTTATTGATACATTCCTGGGGTCAGATACATCACATGATCACGCTGACAGAACCACAGGCACATAGACACAGGCAACAGAGCATGCACAATGTCGGCACTAGTACAGTGTATATCCACCTTTCGCAGCAATGCAGGCTGCTATTCTCCCATGGAGACGATCGTAGAGATGCTGGATGTAGTCCTGTGGAACGGCTTGCCATGCCATTTCCACCTGGCGCCTCAGTTGGACCAGCGCTCGTGCTGGACGTGCAGACCGCGTGAGACGACGCTTCATCCAGTCCCAAACATGCTCAATGGGGGACAGATCCGGAGATCTTGCTGGCCAGGGTAGTTGACTTACACCTTCTAGAGCACGTTAGGTGGCACGGGATACATGCGGACGTGCATTGTCCTGTTGGAACAGCAAGTTCCCTTGCCGGTCTAGGAATGGTAGAACGATGGGTTCGATGACGGTTTGGATGTACCGTGCACTATTCAGTGTCCCCCCGACGATCACCAGTGGTGTACGGCCAGTGTAGGAGATCGCTCCCCACACCATGTTGCCGGGTGTTGGCCTGTGTGCCTCGGTCGTATGCAGTCCTGATTGTGGCGCTCACCTGCACGGCGCCAAACACGCATACGACCATCATTGGCACCAAGGCAGAAGCGACTCTCATCGCTGAAGACGACACGTCTCCATTCGTCCCTCCATTCACGCCTGTCGCGACACCACTGGAGGCGGGCTGCACGATGTTGGGGCGTGAGCAGAAGACGGCCTAACGGTGTGCAGGACCGTAGCCCAGCTTCATGGAGACGGTTGCGAATGGTCCTCGCCGATACCCCAGGAGCAACAGTGCCCCTAATTTGCTGGGAAGTGGCGGTGCGGTCCCCTACGGCACTGCGTAGGATCCTACGGTCTTGGCGTGCATCCGTGCGTCGCTGCGGTCCGGTCCCAGGTCGACGGGCACGTGCACCTTCCGCCGACCACTGGCGACAACATCGATGTACTGTGGAGACCTGACGCCTCACGTGTTGAGCAATTCGGCGGTACGTCCACCCGGCCTCCCGCATGCCCACTATGCGCCCTCGCTCAAAGTCCGTCAACTGCACATACGGTTCACGTCCACGCTGTCGCGGCATGCTACCAGTGTTAAAGACTGCGATGGAGCTCCGTATGCCACGGCAAACTGACTGACACTGACGGCGGCGGTGCACAAATGCTGCGCAGCTAGCGCCATTCGACGGCTAACACCGCGGTTCCTGGTGTGTCCGCTGTGCCGTGCGTGTGATCATTGCTTGTACAGCCCTCTCGCAGTGTCCGGAGCAAGTATGGTGGGTCTGACACACCGGTGTCAATGTGTTCTTTTTTCCATTTCCAGGAGTGTAGTTATCGTCCATGTTTCACTTCCATACATGGCTACACTCCATACAAATACTTTCAGAAAAGACTTCCTGACACTTAAATCTAAATTTGATGTTAACAAATTTCTCTTCTTGAGAAACGCATTCCTTGCTATTACCAGTCTACATTTTATATCCTCTCTACTTCGACCATCATCGGTTATTTTACTCCCTAAATAGCAAAACTCCTTTACTACTTTAAGTGTCTCATATCCTAACCTAATTCCCTCAGCATCACCCGACTTAATTTGACTACCTTCCATTATCCTCGATTTGCTTTTGTTGATGTTCATCTTATATCCTCCTTTCAAGACACTGTCCATTCCGTTCAACTGCTCTTCCAAGTCCTTTGCTGTCTCTGACAGAATTACAATGTCATCGGCGAACCTCAAAGTTTATACTTCTTCTCCATGAATTTTAATACCTACTCCGAATATTTCTTTTTTTTCTTTTACTGCTTGCTCAATATACAGATTGAATAACATCGGGGAGAGGCTAAAACCCTGTCTCACTCCTTTCCCAACCACTGCTTCCCTTTCATGCCCCTCGACTCTTATAACTGCCATCTGGTTTCTGTACAAATTGTAAATAGCCTTTCGCTCCCTGTATTTTACCCCTGCCACCTTCAGAATTTGAAAGAGAGTATTCGAGTTAACATTGTCAAAAGCTTTCTCTAAGTCTACAAATGCTGGAAACATAGGTTTGCCTTTTCTTAATCTTTCTTCTAAGATAATTCGTAAGGTCAGTATTGCCTCACGTGTTCCAACATTTCTACGGAATCCAAACTGATCTTCCCCGAGGTCGGCTTCTACCAGTTTTTCCATTCGTCTGTAAAGAATTCGCGTTAGTATTTTGCAGCTGTGACTTATTAAACTGATAGTTCGGTAATTTTCACATCTGTCAACACCTGCTTTCTTTGGGATTGGAATTATTATATTCTTCTTGAAGTCTGAGGGTATTTCGCCTGTCTCATACATCGTGCTCACCAGATGGTAGAGTTTTGTCATGACTGGCTCTTCCTAGGCCATCAGTAGTTCTCATGGAATGTTGTCTACTGCCGGGGTCTTGTTTCGACTCAGGTCTTTCAGTGCTCTGTCAAACTCTTCACGCAGTATCTTATCTCCCGTTTCGTCTTCATCTACATCCTCTTCCATTTCCATAATATTATCCTCAAGTACATCGCCCTTGTATAAATCCTCTATATACTCCTTCCACCTTTCTGCCTTCCCTTCTTTGCTTTGCCATCTGAGCTCTTGATATTCATACAAGTGGTTCTCTTCTCTCCAAAGGTCTCTTTAATTTTCCTGTAGGCAGTATCTATCTTACCCCTAGTGAGACAGGCCTCTACATCCTTACATTTGTCCTCTAGCCATCCCTGCTTAGCCATTTTGCACTTCCTGTTGATATCATTTTTGAGACGTTTGTATTCCTTTTTGCCTGCTTCATTTACTGCATTTTTATATTTTCTCCTTTCATCAATTAAATTCAATATTTCTTCTGTTACCCAAGGATTTCTACTAGCCCTTGTCTTTTTACCTACTTGATCGTCTGCTGCCTTCACTAATTCATCCGTCAGAGCTACCCATTCTTCTTCTACTGTATTTCTTTCCCCAATTCCTGTCAATTGTTCCCTTGTGCTCTCCCTGAAACTCTCTAAAACCTCTGGTTCTTTCAGTTTATCCAGGTCCCATCTCCTTAAATTCCCACCTTTTTGCAGTTTCTTCAGTTTCAATCTGCAGTTCATAACCAATAGATTGTGGTCAGAATCCACATCTGCCCCAGGAAATGTCTTACAATTTAAAATCTGGTTCCTAAATCTCTGTCTTACCATTATATAATCTATCTGATACCTTTTAGTATCTCCAGGATTCTTCCAGGTATACAACCTTCTTTTATGATTCTTGAACCAAGTGTTAGCTATGATTAAGTTATGTTCTGTGCAAAATTCTACAAGGCGGCTTCCTCTGTCATTCCTTCCCCCCAATCCATATTCACCTACTATGTTTCCTTATCTCCCTTTTCCTACTGACGAATTCCAGTCACCCATGACTATTAAATTTTCGTCTCCCTTCAATACCTGAATAATTTCTTTTATCTCGTCATACATTTCACCTATTTCTTCATCATTTGCAGAGCTAGTTGGCATATAAACTTGTACTACTGTAGTTGGCAAGGGTTTTGTGTCTATCTTGGCCACAATAATGCGTTCACTATGCTGTTTGTAGTAGCTAACCCGCACTCCTATTTTTTTATTCATTATTAAACCTACTCCTGCATTACCCCTATTTAATTTTGTATTTATAACCCTGTAATCACCTGACCAATAGTCTTGTTCCTCCTGCCACCGAACTTCACTAATTCCCATTATATCTAACTTTAACCTATCCATTTCCCTTTTTCAATTTTCTAACCTACCTGCCCGATTAAGGGATCTGACATTCCACGCTCCGATCCGTAGAACGCCAGTTTTCTTTCTCCTGATAACGACGTCCTCCTGAGTAGTCCCCGCCCGGAGATCCGAATGGGGGACTATTTTACCTCCGGAATATTTTACCCAAGAGGACGCCATCATCATTTAATCATACAGTAGAGCTGCATGTCCTCGGGAAAAATTACGGCTGTAGTTTCCCCTTGCTTTCAGCCGTTCGCAGTACCAGCACAGCAAGGCCGTTTTGGTTAATGTTACAAGGCCAGATGAGTCAATCATCCAGACTGTTGCCCCTGCAACTACTGAAAAGGCTGCTGCCCCTCTTCAGGAACCACATGTTTGTCTGGCCTCTCAACAGATACCCCTCCGTTGTGGTTGCACCTACGGTACGGCCATCTGTATCGCTGAGGCACGCAAGCCTCCCCACCAACGGCAAGGTCCAAGGTTCATGGGGGGGGGGGGGGGGGGCCGTTACAATTATTGAACTATTTTTACATGCGGACAGAGGGTATAAAGAAGCACATGCAAACATGACGCCAGCAATGGTTAGTGGAAGTCAGTGTCGTTTTCAGCGAAGAAAACGATACCTAATTTCGTTTGGGAAGAAAGATAACTTTTGCGAGTTTGTCTCTGAAGGCATAACTCTAAATGTGGGTTTATGTAGCGTAGTCCCAGTTATGTGCGCCCCATTTACGTAATTTATCGTGTACAAGTTTACTCGCTTGTTACTGTGCTAAATCCATAGTCTGGCTGGTGGTTGTGCGTTGATTATCATTTTTTCCTGTTTCGACTTAACGTCAGCAGACAGCCATTACTCGCGATAAACTGCCGACATGTTGGAGCGCTGGCACCAACAATGAATCGCTGTACGGACGGAGCTCCGTGGACTGCAGGAGACGGAGGAATAACGGAAACATAAAGTCACATTCTCCATTACTGCGATCTGAAGGTCCCATTAAACGTTTCAGAATCAATACACCGTCAATATGCGAAACCGAAGATGGTTTTACTATTTCGTGCTTGTGGCGGAACACTGGCCGACGACGCGTTTGGAAGTTGTTAAGCGATGTATGTGTAACGCATGTCAAAAATAGGAGTAACTTCAGCTGTGCAGATTGAGCAAGGTTTGCCATCGAGTACCGTTACATATGCCGGACATGACGTGACAGGAGTACTAACCGCATTTTCAGCAGTTCAATACTTAGTCTTTGATAAAATGTAATATGCTTCAAAACCGCAAAATGATGGATTGCTCTGGTATCGACTTTCACTTTCAATATACGGTAGCAAAACCGGCATCTGAAACCGCATTGCGAGAATCGATACGAAAGTGGTCACATAACGAACCGGAAATGACACTCGGAGATCGGTTTATGAAAACCACATTTGCTAGCCATATGTAGCACTTTTTAAGTACGTTTCATATTCTCGTTGGCGCAATTAAAGTGAATATTCACATATCGTTCCTTTTCCAGAACGGGAAGACAGACAAAAAAAATATTTTTACACTCCACATTCCTCCTCCGTTCTACAATTACAGCTGTATTTGAAATCGTATCATAAATCCTATTTCCTGTATTATACTCTATACATTGTCCTTCATGGCTGTGTGACAGAATGGCGCCCGATAGACGTATTAGCCTTTTTTGTACTGTTTATTTCTTTGTAACATCTAATTATTTATGCAAGTCGCATATTGCCATCTGTCGGCCAACGGCTACACTGCATCCTCCGCAACTGCTTTCTGCATCGCGAGGCGGCAACAGAATGTGTCTTTCCGTATCGCTGGTTCGGCGCAAATCACGTATTTTCGTGAAACAAAACAGAGCATCCGTACGTCGAAATTTGTTGCCTGTTAGCATGAAAGAAGGTAACGTGAAATAACTGTGAGCGGGCAAGACTGCCATGTCAGAGAGACAGGCGGCTGCAGTTTCAAATCCGCCTCCGCGCTGTGCCAGAGGGTATCGTATAACGCAGAGAGGCGGCGCGGTGTGAACTACAGATTGCCTTCGTTCTCGAGCAAAGCCGTGGGAAGCGCTATGAAATAAGTATGTATTAAAACCATGAAATAAGTTTATGTTTTGTTTTGCTTTTTAAGACAATGGAAGTAAACAAACCCTTCTTATCGTGTGATTTTCCAACACTACACAGAATATAATTGTTCAAAGAGGAAGGAAAAAAATTATCTGGATATCACGTTGACCGTACTCCCTACAAAGAGTAATTTTCAGCAACTTAAAATAATACGTTGTATTTCTCTTTTTGTTGGGTACTTCTAAAAACATAGCACCATTCGTGGCATGGGGTAACAAGAAGCATAATCAGTTAGGTGTGACGCTGGAAGAGACGCTATCTTCAGAGAAGGACGTCGTGAGTCACGTGTTGGGAGCGACCGGCTGTCCGGCGGATCCTGAGACGGGAAATCTGAACAGCAGCGTGAGGCAAGGGCCGGACAGTTTGTGTTACGTAGAAAGAGTATCGAGTAATGTGTGGGCGGCTGTACGGCACTCTCTGGACAGATTATAATCGACGTAACTGATCACTGAATGGGACACGGTACTAGGCAAGCACCTCATAACTGGCAGGGTACGCTAAATTGTGCTGTGGGCAGAGTTTCAAACATTAGTTCGTTGCCCCAAGCAGGGAGAGACTCGAGTGATTCACTTAAACAGAAACACGGATTGACCTTTGTCTTTTTCGTAGATTACGTTTTGCGTGTATATTACACATATATTTTATGCACCAATTACTACTGGAGGTGTACCCTGTAAAAGCTGGCCAAGTTTCAAATGTACACGTATTTTGCTCGAAGTTGAGTGTGGAGTGACGAAATACGGTAACTAACGAGTAAGAACTTGGTAAAAAGTATAATGTAAAACTGTTAATAATCATAGCGGTTGTAAAGTATTATTCATTCTGTTGATACCAAGAAAAGATACTGATGTTCCAAAGTGAAAAAATAGCGAAATCATCGATAAAGAGAAATGAGTATATGTGGCGAAACACGTCACGCGTCGTCAACGGTGACAGGGGTTCCATGTGACGTCACACGTCGGTGTGTGCTGCTGCTTTTCGATTCCTCTGTCTCTAAACGCGCCTCAGCCGCTGTGGTCACCATTGAGATTTCACGAACGACTCAGCTGTCACTACAGCCCTATGATGGAACACATTTCTAGCTAAGGCTTTCTATTTTGTGGTTGTTTATCGTTTTTGCCCACCAAAATTGCAACATTCATTCACACTATGCAGTACGTAATTCGGTTCTCCCTTTTACTAAATATTCAGTTTATAATGTTAAGAGATGAATTCCTGGTACAGATAATTACAAAATCTTTTTGTGTCGCAATAGGAAATGCTCTGGCTGGAGGAACTGTTTCCTGGATGATTGCATGCTAGAAGAAAGACTGCTATCTCGTGTGAGTATTTTGCTCGTACTTTACCTAAGAAAAATACGAGAGTACTGGTAGTAATAGACAACTTCGTAATGAATTACAGGCTTAGTTAAGTGTAGCTCATAAGAAATAGTTAAGGACAGTCGTGTGTTACATGAGATGTGGTAAGGACGTTAACTTTAGTGAGTTTGTGTGTGGAGGGCGTAGCTTTGAATGTCGATTTGTGTAATGGCTGTTAAATCATACCCGTACGTACTATACCGTTTAAAACTGTCATCGCATTAATCTACCCGAAACGTGCAGTTTGACTGCTCCTTGCCGCGCTCGTTACTTCTTTCCGTTTTTATTAATTTCGTAGAATCCTTCGTACTTCGGAGAAAAACGGAATTTAACTGTCATCATTCCGTGGCGCCAACAGCAACAATCGACCGTTGATGCAGCGACGGAGCTGTGTGGTCTGAAGAAGACGAAGAACTAACGGAAAGATAAATTCAGATTCTACATCACTACGGTCTGCGTGTCTAAATGTGCTCACAATCAGTACAGTGTCACTATGCGAATCTGGTGATGGTTTCGTGATCTTGTGAATCGCGTGCTGGCTTTCCAGTGACGTGGCGGAATATAGGCGGACGACCGGCTGGAAGTCATTCAGTCAGATATGTGTAACGTACGTAAAAAGGGAATAACATAAACAGTACAGGTTAAGCGATCCAGCACCGTTATACAAGGCGTGGAAAACATATTTGACCAAAAGTGCAGGGGGGAAAGACAGCATGAAACACAGGAATTTGTGTACGGCAACTACGGAACGAAACTGCATATTTTCAGCGCTACAGGAACGTAATTTAAATCTGACATTCAGATGTGTTTACTCAAAATGATGGGTAACTTACAGAGTATGGATACGTAAACAGAACCAATCGTCTCGGTGAGAACTTGATGAATTTAAAGTATCATTTACACGCATATCGGACTTAGCTGACGTACCAGACTGTCCTTTTTCAGAAATGAAGATAATAACGTGTTCATGTTTCATTCTTCAATATTTCTTCAAAGGACAAAAATGAATGGCAATTGAGCCACCACTTAATTAACAAAATAATTTGTAGTAAGTGTTAAAAGTGACCACCATTTTCACCCTGGCGCAGCGCCTTAGATATTCATTTGCAGCCTCTAGCTTCTATACTCAGTTCCTTCATTCTTTGTGCCCTACACTTTTGGTCACATTGTGTGTCCGCACCGTGTATATGCCACACGGACAGAATGTTGGTCGAATTCTCAACGAGTCCAGTACACTTAATCTTTGGTAGAAATTGCTAAAAACGGCAAAATGACGGAATGCGTTGGCAGTGATCTGTAACTTTAAAACTGAGTAGACGGCAACTACGCTACGTTTAAAACGCGCTAAGAAAATAGATGTAAAATACTTTTCTTGATTACAGAAAGTTCTCTAGTGATGTAGCAAATGTATAAGTATTGTGACAAGTGTCAGTCATGTTATTATTGGGTTAAAACGTAAGACACCACAGAATTTGTATTAATGAAAGTAAAGACTATGCACCGTTGGTGAATTGCCAAAGCATTAAAAACAAAACAAAATTTTTAACTGCGTTGGTCACATTGCTCCTTTTATATTAGGCAGTAATGACTCAGAAACTGTTAAATACGGTGATATTAGCCTCTCTTAGTATCTCAGTACGTACCTAAAATATATGGACAATGATCTATTGCACTACGCAGCCGTCGACCAGAATTTAATATTTGCTGCGAATTTCCATGTAGCCTATTTACTGAGCAGGCAAGGTGAACGGTACGACGTTTACAAGGAACACGTCATTCAGAAGACGAAAAATTTGGATATCGCTTTTCTCCAGTCATGTTTACGTATTAAACCTTAATAGGTTTTGCTAGTCTGAAGAAGCCTCCATGTTACGAGCTGCCGGTCGGAGTGGCCGTGCGGTTCTGGGCGCTGCAGTCTGGAGCCGAGCGACTGCTACGGTCGCAGGTTCGAATCCTGCCTCGGGCATGGGTGTGTGTGATGTCCTTAGGTTAGTTAGGTTTAAGTAGTTCTAAGTTCTAGGGGACTTATGACCTAAGATGTTGAGTCCCATAGTGCTCAGAGCCATTTGAACCATTTTTGCGATTCTTTTGCTGAATCAGCAGACAGAGCGATTAATAATTCTATTAGTTGGCGGCTGTAGCCAGAAGAGTAGAAACCGGTCAGAAAGATGTCCGCCGTTTGCGTTTTCATATTTGACGCATATTAGAGCAAAAATGAGTCACATTAAAATGGAAAAAAATGTTTCTTCAATACCTTAGTAGTAAGAATTTGAGGCCAGGGTCACTAGATTACAGTGGCAGTGCAGGATCGTATCGATGTTATGACGTCACCATATTGTGTCAGCAATAGACGCCCTGCTGAGACCTGAATATGAGTAGCGACGGGAACAGTTAATACTGGGAAGCGCGCCATATTTCTTACATTTTACCTCCTTTGTTACTTGCCTCATCTAAGTGTAACACTTCGCCTAGCGTTTTACGTAAAAATATTTAGAGCACTGTTGTCAACGAGAAACAGAGAAATACAAGACATTCTTTTGTATAAGAAAAGGGCTTTATATTTTTCTGTCGTTAGAGAGGCCGCACAGATCAGATTTCGTAAAACTTCCAACATGTACAGCGACTATTCAGTAGAGAAGTTCGTCGAATCATTTACGTCCCGACGTGGGGAAACAGCGTCGCAGACGTCGACACCTTGTCTGGCAGCACGACGGTAGTGATACGGCGCCGAAACAAAGGCGATGGACCTTTCTAAAATACTAAGGTTTTAATTCGACAAGAGCACGGACGGTGTCTGGTGCAAGAATGCCGTCGCGAGAAACTCCGTTCCCAGTTGTAACGGAATTTCCAGCCCATAGCTGTTTCCGCAGCAATTTACTGTAAACACCGCATCATTTTAGTTGTCCGTTTATCTGACTCTGACGAATTACAGAGCGGTCAAAAAATGGTTCAAATGGCTCTGAGCACTATGGGACTTAACTTCTGAGGTCATCAGTCCCCTAGAACTGAGAACTACTTAAACCAATCTAAGGACATCACACACATTCATGCCCGAGGCAGGATTCGAACCTGCGACAGTAGCGGTCGTGCGGTTCCAGACTGTAGTGCCTAGAACCACTCGGCCACTCTGGTCGGCCAGGGCGGTCAGCAGGAAAGAACTGCGATTACGATGATAAGCTGAAGGCTTTTCTTAGCTGTAGTTTAATCGGAAGAGCGTAACCTTTTTTACCGTGTTTTCTGTGGATTAAGGGAGACAACACTATGCTGTTTCAGTCCCCGTAAGCAATGAAACTAAAATACAGATTTACCCCGAGTGGGCAAATCGCTTCATCGTGTCGCTAGTACGGACGATTGAGCCGTTGACAAAAGTTTGCTAGAGCAGTTCACACACCGAGAGGTGAGTAACATACACGGTAGTGAATCACTTCGTTACATATACTGATCTCAGGTGTCTTTTGTTTTTCTTTCTTGTCTTACTATAAACCTATGGCACAAAACTACCATACTCTGTGTGACGTGCAGGGACGGCGAAGTACAATCTGTCGGAACAAAGAGGATCTATCAGTTTCTTCTGACCAAAAGAACGCGTAGCATCACACACTACCAATATGTTACCAGTTCTGACTACACTGGCTCCAAAATGTTTACGTCGAAGCGTCGATCTGAACGAAACAGAAGAGTCGTAGTATGCATTATGCATGCAAATCTTCTGAGTGCAACAGTCGCTTTGTTACGTAAAAGTCAACGCATCAATGACAAATTAAAAATTCTAGTAGTACACAGTGATTCTAGCACAGCAACTGTGTTTCCGGTGATTGGGCGACGGTTTTAAAAGATTACGTCACCAGTCCTTTTACCTGGTACTCTGAACGTGTATTTGGAACACTAAACGTATCATCTTAGTGAACAGAGCATAAGGTAGAGGCTGCATATCTGGCGTTTGGTAGGGAAGTCGGTCGTAATAAACAGGACACGAGTGCAGAGGTCATAACGTCGCGGTTGTGTCTCATGGAACGCGATATATGTAGAACATACGTAAATTTTCCGCAGTAGGTCTATGCATCTGCATATGCGTTTCTAGGGCTGGGCTGGGCTGACGGCGGTCAACTGTCGCTATGACGTATCATGAAAGTGCCTGCTAACCATCAGAAACACACGTGAAACAAAAGTCGTTACAGCTTGCCCATTGACGGAGCACTGACGAATGTTTGGACACTCTTTCGACAGGGGGAATTTGAACCCAAACGACAGCACAAGCTACGCAGCAAACAAATTCCAGAATCCTTGGGTTGGATGAAAGTAGGCTATGTCGGTGGTCAGATCTAAAACTCTATAAATGGTGAAAATTTTTGACACGACAGAACCTCTAACCCACTATTATGAATTTACTCTACTAGTAAAGTTTTCTGGTACGTTACGCTTGTTATCTCGATATTGTGTCGGCATCTGTACCGGATTAAGCAAAAACCATAGCGTTTTATTTCGTACAAAAATAGAACATTACGGATGTTACTTCTTAAAGCATAATGCCACACATAACACGCAGTCCTGAGGAAATGGCCAGAAAACTACTTGCCTTCCCGATATTTAGTCTTCTGTGTAAATGGCCAGCTAAATGAGCCACATTACAACAAGATGAGGAATTCGTCGAATTATTGAAGTTCTGTCGTTTGTGAAAATAAAGAAATGACAGGACAGTGATTGAAACGCTTGCTGTCGTTCCACTTGGCCAAACGTAACAAGAATAGTTATCGCATTAACATTGTGACTGTTGGGGAAAGTAGGTTAATTGAATTACTACATGTGTGATACTAATACAACAAGATCAATTGTTGAAATCAGTAATTGATTCCAAGCGTAGATAACGTAACTGTCTAATCCACTTAGGTTTCGAAGAATAGATGTGTGCTCCGTGTATATGTTTACCTCTATGGCCGAACGCATGAAACGTGGTGTGTGTGCACAGTTTCACATGCGCCTACGAGAGGTGTATAAAGCAGTCAGGCGCCGTAAAATAAAGCTTTGGTGATCTTCGTTTTCCCGATCGACGCCGATCAGCCAAACGACAAAATAATACCACTGACACGAGCTTTTTCCTTTTCATCGCCTTTTCAGAGAAATTAATTGTTGGCTTGAATGCAGTCTTCCTCCTCTCATGTTTAGTGGTTAAAGGCCCTCGACGGACCGTTTTTTATCTGTTACGGTTTAACGAATGCAATTTGTAGAAACAGAAGGTGAACAGCTGGACACATTGCCACGAGTTCAAAATTCGCATCCATAAAAATCAGACGATGCTGTCAAGTTGATTATTACATGTTCACGATGGCTGGTGACAATGTATCCGCTAATCCAACGTACGTGATTAAGACTTCGCCTTGACTCTAGAGGAACTTTTCTAGCCATTATGTCTTCAATACAATGAGGTGTAAATACGTTGTACTCCTTACCGCTATCCCTATTCCGCAAAACGCGTGTCATCCAGGTGAGCATAATAAAAGTATCACATGTCTTAATTGGTTTGGATAAAAACGTTTAGACGGTATTTTTTGACGATTTCTGCACGTTTTCCGGAAGATCTTCTCACACAATCGCCTCCTTCTCGGGGCTGTAGAATAACATCAGCTGGAGGCAGCTGAGACAGAAGGCCATCCATGAATGTGCCGAGTGCGAAACAGGAACTGTGCGGATGCGTTAAGTTGGTAAAACTGGCCAGCGACTGTCAGTGTGACCCACATGTGGGAGTGTACACGCGACTCGCAACTTGAGGGATACGCGAGGCTGTGCTGTGGGTACTTTTAAAAAGTAGTCTCTGCTTCAAATATAGATTCACTCTCATTTCGGTGATAAACTCATGCATGCAAATTTCTTTGTCATTCTCATTTACTCCATATAACAGCCATTACTCGCGGGAGAGTTAGAAGTGGCAACAATCCGCGATGCTAACAGCAACAATCAGTCGCTGAAGCAGTGACAAAGCTCTGTCGGTTGCGGTTGCGAGAGACGAAAAATTACCGAAAAAATAAATTCGACTTATATGTATATAATATTTCGCACCTTGGTTTCAGACAAAAATATTTACAGTACTGCTATCAACGCAAAACCGGGCGTACAGACTTTTTGAAATCATAATATTGCTTTACGTTTTCTGTTATCAGAGAGGCCACACAGATCAGATTTCGCAACAGTAATTTCAATCGAGACAGCGGCGTTTCTCCAGAACAATTCGTCGAATCATTTACGTCGATACGTGGGGCAAAATATTGTCGAACTGCCACTAAGGTTTTAACTCGGTAAGAACACGGACGACGTCTGACGCAAGAATGGCGTCGCCAGCAACTCTGTTTGCAGTTGTAACGGAATTTTCTGCCCACAGCAGATTTGGCGGCAGTTTATTATAGACGCCGTGTCGTTTTAATCGTCCGTTTATATGATACTAACGAACTACAGAGCGGCGAACTGGAAAGAAATGCGATTACGAAGATGAGGTGAAGGCTATTCTTATAGTTTCATCTCGAGAGAGACCATTTCTTATCATGTTTTCTGATGATTAAGAGAGATATCAGTATGCTCTTTCAGTCTATCCCCGCAAGAGATGAAAATAAAAAAAAGACAGAGAATTTACCCGAGTTGATCAAATCGCTTCATTGCCTCGTTAGTAAGGGCGACATCATTTCATGGTGTCTCTGGTTTGGAACCGGAGTTTCAGCTGTGGGCAAAATTTTGCTACCGTTAGTAACTAGAGACACATCCTTACTTCTCAAATAAAGCATTGCATACACAGAGAGCTGGATAACATACACAGAAATCACTGGGAGGAACTTATTTATAATGACTTCATCGTTTTTTTTCTTTCTGGTCTCAATCTATACCAGCGCCACAAGACTAACATAGCGTGTGTGACGTTGTGGTCCACATGGAGGGACGGATAAGCATAACCTGTCGGAACTAAGAGGTGCTATCAGTTTCTGAAGACAAGAAGACAACGTAGCTTCATTTGTTAGAAATCTGGATTAGTCTGAAAGCTGCTGCATATTGCCTCCGGAACCGTATGTGGATAAACTACGGAACAGTAACTGCAATTTTTGATACTTACTTCGAAGCATCGGTCTGATCGAAACAAAAGTAGTATGCGTCATTCACAGAAATGTTCTGAGCCCCTCAGAGACTTTCCTATGTAAACTCAGTATATTAAAGACAAGATTCTAATAGCACACACTAGTTTTACCTCAGCAACTGTGTTTGCCCTGGTTGGGACATGGTTTTCAGTGATTACGTACATGAACGATGCGTGCCAGTTTGCAGTTCAGTTTTCTAATATGGACTTTCCGGACACGTCGGATAGCGGACACCAAACTTCGTACGAGCACCTAGTAATGATAAATTTCTTCTCTATTGCCATCAAGGCAACTTTCATACCGATTTGGTTCAAATGGCTCTGAGCACTATGGGACTTAACTGCTGTGGTCATCAGTCCCCTAGAACTTAGAACTACTTAAACCTAACTAACCTAAGGACATCACACACATCCATGCCCGAGGCAGGATTCGAACCTGCGACCGTAGCGGTTGCGAGGTTCCAGACTGTAGCGCCTAGAACCGCTCGGCCACTTCGGCCGGCCCATACCGATTTGATACGTGACTGGAGTGTGTAAGAAATCACAGCACTACTTCGCTGAGGAGGAAGCAAACTGCAACAAAAACCCTCTGACAACAAAGGTTGTACGATTTGATTGCCGATGCAGAAAATAAAATGATGGAAATTTGTGCATTTGGCACTTGTGATCACCGTTTCCGTAACGATCGATTAGATGTACGCCATTTATATGTTTTGAGAGTATATTAAAAGTGTAGCAGCACAAAAATTACACGATTCAAATGGTAAAACTTAATAGTAGGACAAATCGTTTGCAATACTAAGTGTATCATCGTGAGTAAAAGGACTGTAAGGCCAAGCTCTGTCGATGGTAGGGGCTGTACATGTGGTGCTGCAGAGTCGGACACGAATGTGCCCATGTTACGACGTCACGGCTGTGTATCATGGAACGTGGCCGGCCGCGATCAGTACAGAATATGTGTACATTTTCTAAAGTAGGTGTCTACATCTGCATATATTGCGTTTCCCGGGCTGGATGGACGGCAGTGAATTATCGGCAGTGCTTAATATGCAAGTGGTTGCAGACTGACACTGGAACAAAAGTCGTTGTAGTTTGCCCAGTGACGGACCAATGAGGAATGCTTCAACACTCTCTTTCAAATGGATGGCTCTGAGCACTATGGGGCTCAACATCTTAGGTCATAAGTCCCCTAGAACTTAGAACTACTTAAACCTAACTAACCTAAGGACATCACACACACCCATGCCCGACGCAGGATTCGAACCTGCGACCGTAGCAGCCCCACGGTTCCGTACTGCAGCGCCAGAACCGCACGGCCACCGCGGCCGGCTGTTCTCTCTTTCAAAAGAAACAATTTTAGCCCAAATGACTGTACAAACCTGTTTAAAAATCTTTGCATGCGTTTAAGGTGTGGATGCATGTTGGTCGTCAGATCTAAATGACATTCTTCACCGCTTGTCGTTTCGACTGTTCAAGCGTGTCACATACGTGGCCGTAACTTTTCCCTGGCTTCACCTACAAGCACAAAACTTTTCCACTGCCATCACGCCATCGAAGCTAGAATGTGACATAATTTTCAACCTGATACGCCAAAGTCTTCCTCCGTTTGTTTTTATTCGTACTTGAAAAGAAAGTTACGCTGCTAGAAATTCTTGCAAAAACTGGCAACAGGTGTTTGTTTTTCTTTGTGAGTTGTGTTTTATCGACACGTACGCCATGTTCAATGAAAAACACCGAACGACACAGCGTATGTTTGTATAGTCGTGGTGTACTTCAAGAAAGGGAACTCTTCTTTCATCGTTTTAGAGGAAGAACACTTTCTTCTCCTCGTATTAAGGGGCACGAGTTAGTTTTACACATAACAGCCAACAGACAATGGGGCGCACTAAAGCGAACTCGCCGAAACCTGTGTTGCAACTGCCGCCTGCTTCTCACTGTTGTCTGTAACAGTCCGAAGACATCGCGTCGGTGCCATCTGCGCTGCTCCCCCCCCCCCCCCCCCCCCCGGCAGAGTTTCGAGTGTGGGTGTGTCTGTTGTCCTTGGCGTAATTTAGTTTCAGTTAGATTAATTAGTGTGTAAGCCTGGGGACCGATGACCTCAGCAGTTTGGGACTTAACACCACCACCTCGGTTGCATCTACTACAAATCTGTCATACGACAGTGAATGGCTAATGCGTAACTGCGAATACAATCTTCTGTTCACACCTCTCCTGGTCCCGTGACCAAAATACAGCGTCTCAGTTCCATCGTTGCGTTCACCAGAAGTGGTATTGGGAAATCGGTTTACGAAATGCGGTTTTGGGAGCCCCATGTAAAGGGGGGGGGGGGTTGTTACCAGCTGTATAGCACGGAACGAGATAAACGGACTGTGGCGTGGGTGGACGCTGGCGGTCCGGCAATGCCGACACGGACGTAGACGTCTCGCTCTCTGGTGCAGCCGTTCCCTCGCATGCCGCGGGCCGAGCTAGCAGCGCCGCCCCATGACGTCAATGTTTCGTTTGAGGGGGTGGGGGGGGTGGGGGTGAGAAGTGGGGCAGCCGCGCGCCCCGGCTGTCTGTCCGGCCCAGTTGTGGCGGAGCGGGCAGGCGTGTGTCGGCGTGCGGCGCAGTCCAGCCTCTCGGCGAGAACACCAGAGACAGGTGAGGCGGGCGGCCGGCCTCCACTGGGTTACTTGGAAGCTGCGGCTGTTGTTCTGCTCGCTTTTGTGTGGCTTGTCGCGTAACTCACGACGGAACTGCTCTTGTTTAATACATTGTCTTACTTTAACAATTAGGATCGATACGAACATTAGGGATGGCGAATAGTTTGTTAAATTAATGCGTCGAGTGTTTAATAATTTATTATTCGTTATTTATCGCCTTGTTACAGTCGTTTAATCACTGATACCTTGAGCGAGAATAGCGTGCAACGAACGGAAAATAGCGCCACATTCAGTCGGCCAGTGTTTCGATGTACCATTGTCGATTCCTGCAGATTTCTCGTACCACAGTTGTTGGAAACGAAAACCACGCGTTCCTGGCTACGTCACTGCAACGAAATAACCAATGTTCGTAGAGAACGCAAGTATGCGAAAACCATCAAACAGTCAGCACTTCGGACTGAGTGAGTTTTAGTGCGACACGGCGTCTTCTGCCACTGACTCCAGCAGCCGTGGCTGTCTGTAATTCTGGACCGCCAGCCGAGAGTGACAGCAGGTTGCCTCTGTTGCGCCTTGCAGGGCTGACAGAAGTTTATTTTTCAATATTTCGCTTAATTTGGCCGAATTTGAACATCTAAAATGTTGTAAGGTACTCATTCAAAGGTATAACCTGCCGTTACGGCTTTCACACAGTAAGAAAAGTATCACAGTTGTGAACTTAAGGCGTGTTGCGAGGTAACGTAACGCACGGCGCTGAAATACGCGAACGTTATACACCCAGTATTTGAGCACTTGGCGACTTCGAGCACACGTTGAGAATAATTTCAAACCGTTCCTAAACTTTTGATCGCTTACATGCTTAACGTCAGATATTACAGGCGTTAACTCATCTGCAAAGTAATCAGACGTCCGAAGTTGTTCAGTGCGTAGGCATTCCGAATCCTGTACTCCACTCGCCAATCAGAACTCGTTGCGTCATGCCGACATGTTTCTGACGATGAAACGCGGCACTTGTGTTTATTTCAGTATTTTTACATTTTCTGGAATTTAGGTTGTGATGCACGAGCGATCTGTTGCTTTCCCCAACCTACGTTAGACTGAGGCGAAGATTTGGTTGCTTGTTGGCGAATTCTTGAAAATTTATCATAATGTTTGCGTTTCATGAAATAAAACTTCCGTATTCTTTTTATCGTTCTGTGACGTCACGTTTCGTTTGTGATTTGCTGATCAAAGAGAAGCGATCACACACCACAATTTTTTTGCTCTATACAAGTCTGCAGCGCCGGCCGGAGTGGCCGAGCGGTTCTAGGCGCTACGGTCTGGAACCGCGTGACCGCTGCGGTCGCAGGTTCGAATCCTCCCTCGGGCATGGATGTGTCTGATGTCCTTAGGTTAGCTAGGTTTAAGTAGTTCTAAGTTCTAGGGGACTGATGGCCACAGAAGTTAAATCCCATAGTGCTCAGAGCCATTTGAACCCAACTCTGCAGTGCTTTGTGTGGCTGTCACGTGTTATTATTTGCCTGATAAGAGACAAAGCAACGCATGAGAGGTCTTTGAGACGCGTCGTGTTCTCTGCGGCTTGTTGTGCAGAAAAGTTGTCGCAATCGTGCTTGCGCAATAGTCGTATCTTACGTGACCAAAGAATGAATGATGCTGATTGACTGTCACTTGCCAACTTCTTTATCTGACGTTCAAATGACACAATTAAACTGCAGTGTAAATTTTTATATGCGGCCTATAACGACGACAGAATCTAGATTTAATTGGTGCCATTTCCAGTCCAATATTTGCGAGAATCGAGGTAGATTTGTTGCTAGTTTCCGTCAGAGCACTGAATCACGTCGGAATTACATTTGTGGCGGCATTTGCTAATTATATTTGGCTGAAACCTATAACAAATATTATTTCGTTTAGGCAGATACTGCTACAGAAGCCTTACCCTTTACTGATGGTAAGTCACCGTTTGGGAATTATCGGTAGCCACTGACGTCAGATTTATCGACATTTTAGCATGATAAAATACTGAAAATCATGAAGACTTCTGAAATGTCGTATATCATTTAGATTACATATCGTCATAAAACGCAAATTTGAGTACCAAAACTATGAAATTGCTAACTTTAACTTCGCAAACAGGTAGATCAGCACAGCAACTGTTCAGTTTGCTCGCCGCATCCAATCGCAGCACAGGACGCGTGATGTCACATAAAAGTGACTGTCTTCACACGTGAGGGACGGGATGATTAAATAAAAGTTCCACGAATTTTATGAATAATGCGTAACCCGAAATCTGAGCTCCAAATGGCTCTCACTTTCGTGACATTGAAGTATGTGTGTGTGTGTGTGGTGGTTTCCGTTTTTATACTCGGCTATCACAAAATATGCAACGCAATTGAAGCACCGTATTGAAGACCTGTCCAAAACGTCTCGTGTGTAGCGAGAATAGTAGTGCTGAATTGTCGGGAAATGTGACGTTGACGGATGAAGAGTGGCTGGAGCCAAAACAGTTTCAGAAAAAGGCCGCCATTTAATCGATAATGTGTGGAATTCGCTCTCTGAGGCACACATCGATTGCTCATAATAACGGAGTAAGATCGCTGGTGACTTACGAATGTGTACAATGTTTCTGGGTGCTTTTAATTCTTCACGTGTTCTGTCCACCAGCAGAATATTTGACGGTGTGGTGTCTCACACGATACTTGGGCTGGCAGTAACGGTACTGTACCACTGGGTGCTCATAATCTGAAGTTGAGCCACTCACAGGGGTCCAGTGTGGACTGTAACTATTGTATGGTAGCGAAACGTGGTATACTAAAGCCCACTTGCGGAACCGATTTACACTGGAAAGGAATTATTTTCGATTTTGGCCACCAAATGGCTCTATCAACGGAAGAAAGACGTATAGAAATGTTTCCATATGTAATGGATTGGCAACGGAACGTGGGCAGGAAGGGTCAAACAAGTGAGAAAGGCAGAATGTAGATCTTGTTATTAACCGGCAGCTGCACAATTTGTTCAGTATGAGCACCCAAGACTGCGGCGAGACGTTGCACAACGACAGATTCGCACCTGGTAACTAAAACCGGAACTGATTTCCTCCGGCGCAAACTGGTTTCGCATTAACGCCTTAGCATACCTACCAAGTTTCGTTGCCATACGGTAATTACACAGAATGGACTTCGGTGAGTGGCTACATTTTACTTACGAGCACCCGGTACTTCTATGCCTCTGCTGAAGAAAAAAGCGATTCGCGAAAATTTCGCTGTCGCATTTGTGGCCCATTTGGTCATAAACCATTTAGTAGTTAGCCAGTTAAAAAAGTCTGCAGTTGTCTGACTTCCGTCTTGTTTCACCTTTTTGAAGCATCAACACTCCTTAGGTTCTGCAAATACCCGTTTTCCCAGCACAGACGGCTGTCTAAACTGGAGCAGGTCGCAGCTACCGATAGGGGGCGTCGACATTGCCCCGTGGCGTAATGATGTACTCCGTGACGTCATATATACTTACGGATACAACAGAACGCGGTGATGTTTACATGGCTGCTATATTACGTATTTTTTCTAATATTGGTTGTCGTGGAAAAGTGACGTGTTGCGTAGCCCGAGGTCTAGGCTGGGTTGACAGGTTACTGTACGGCTGTCAGTTAGCGGAGCCAAAGAAATGGAGTGTTACAGTAACGATAATTATTGCTGTGTCAGATATTTTATGGACGTTAGATTTCGACGAGTGTTTTAAGTCCGGTTTGATGTCGTCATGGATCGAAACACAGTTGGAACGGCAGGTTCAGTATTTTTCAGCATTGGACACAGTTCGTAGCTAGTGTAAACGTACGTTTTCACCTGTGTAAATTTGCGTGTGCGCAAGACGGACGCAGCCTTTGCCAAAGAGGCATCGGTGCAGCCAGCCTCGTACGCCTGTTGACACGTGGGCGCGGGCAGTCAACACGTCCCAGGCGAATACAGACCGTGCTGTCCCGTCCACGGTTTTGTTTCGTTTGCTCCGTTTTGCTGCGTCGCAATATTAAGTTCTAGTCTTTCGTGCGCTTTCAAATTTTTGTTAACCCATTGGCCGAGTGGCCTAAAAAGGAACAAATGGATCTGAAGAATATTATCGTGCATACTTATGACTCGAGTTATCGGTATCATCTAGTGCGTCTTCTGAATGATATAATGGATAATCGAGTTGTTTACTGCTAATGTTATGAGGAAACGTGCTTTCCAATGCAGTGGTAACGCCTATCAATTACTAATGGCCTTCTGAATAACATTCATGTTGATTTGAGACACACTATATAGTGCCTGCTATCTATCGCTGCATTCTCGAAAAGAAACGGCATGAGAAACCAGGCTGTAGTAAAATTATAAAGATTACAACTTAATTAGAGCAGTCAACCACGAATATGATATGCAAAGATTATTTACACAAAACCATTACCGATTTCCGATTTTCAAAAACAAGTTGTTAGGTGGCTTTCAAAAGCTGATCAGTACTTGCGATAACCGCCATTTAAAAGAATATTCGTTTCTGTGCAAAATATCAAACCTTTACGATCGGTTTTTCTCTGGAGATCTGAAATTATCGACTAAATTTTCCCATGCAAATCGCGTCATAGCTTTGCGTTCGGACACTACATTACTAGATGGAACGCAACAGCGAACGCAGCTAAACATTCAGTATGCATTAAATGAAAAATAAACAGGAAGCAGGATCATTCGTGAGTGGTAACGAAAATGATGTACATTATCTGTACATGTCATCGATACAGTACAGGTCCATCTGCCCTTTAAAGAAAGTTAGAACAGTTACTGTGGCACTTCGTATCTTGTAATCGGTATTTCAGGTAAGGAAAGGAGCCACTCGTTACTGATTCTATAAGTAAACTGTCAGCAAGACGTGAATTAAAAGTTCATGAATAGCAGCACTGATAGCTCACCATACGTGTTAGAAAACACTATGATACATAAATTTCTCAGCATTGTTTTGCAGGAAGAATAAAGTCATTGGGGTATTAATTTTTAATTATTGAGGCTGCACAGAAAGAAGTTCTAGATTTAATTACGGAATTCAGACACACGCTACCTATTAACGATACCTGTGTCTTGGTCTATGAGTACGTCAGTCAGGTGCGAAATTGCGTTGGGTTGCATGTTCGTACTTACTGAATAGTGTACTGGAAAGGAGTAATAAAAGTCGGATGCAAGTAGGCATATACTCACCATTTACGTACGTCACCGTTGAGTGCTTACGGCAAGATGGCAGATGGTAATGTACGTAGTATAGGTAGTAGCATTGAAGTCACTACATAGTTTTGGCAGTATGTGATTAGTTAGTACAGAAGTGCTAGTACATTTTGTGAATGAAATATTAGGCGCTGCGGTGATTAATTGGGTATGCAGAGAAGTGCTTTGATTCTTAACATTGTCAGGAGAACCGTTGGAGGCAGGTTTTGTGTGCAAATATTATCTATATTATTAAAAGAATTTGTAAATGCAACATTGTCAACCTTTCCGACTAATAATTAAGAGAACTTTTGGCCTGACGTGAAAACAACAACGGGATCGAAATCATGAGTTGAGTCACCCAGTGACCATACCGTCACAGCAACGAAAGACGACACAGGAGGCGAAATACGGGTCTACCAATAAATCATTCACTGGTTTCCAGAATTCTACATTTTCTCAAATATTATCCGCCTCAGCGAGTTTAGACTGTGCCGAACACCTGATCTTACGAATGCAGCGCCTTGCGAAAATCCCGACAAAGCGAGAGAAGAGTTTTCGTGTGTTGGAATGTGCGGGATGTTTGACCAAATGTGGCAGCTTCGGCCGTGGAGGAGGGTGAGCGAGATTTTTGTACAAAGAAGTCAACAGCAGCGACAAACCGCGAACTCTGAATACCGCAGCAAGGTGTGTGGAAGACCGTGCGTCGGCTGTTACACTTCGAACCGTACCGTCTGCAGCTCGTACAACAATTAAAAGCAGAGGGTTGCGGCTGGCGCATTCAGATTCGCGCCAAAACGGAGGGATCACTGGAGGATGAACCTCCATGCTGATCTTCAGCGACGGAGCAACCTAGAATATATCTGAAAAACTTAACCTCCGCAATGTGAGTGTGGGCTACTGAAAATCCTCATGAAATTGCGGCGCATCAACCAGATTCGCAGATGGTTAATGTTTTCTGTCCAGTGTCACAGACAAAGCTTGAATGGGCCGTTGTTATTCTGTGAAGGAACTACGACGATCCTCAGTACGCCACACTCTCACATGGCGGAGATAAACATTTTCGGATAAATGCGAGGTTACTTCGTTGCTAAGTATGAGCATGGGGACGAAATGTCCATCCTCAACCGGTCCGTGCATTGTGGCGCAAATCTGAAGGCGCAGGCCGCAACCTTCTGCTTTTAATAGTTGTGAGAAATGCAGACGGCGCGGTTCGATGTGTGACCGCCGACGCACGGTGTTCCACACACTTTGCTGCGGTGTTTAGAGTTCGCGGCTTGCGCCTGCTGTTGACTTCTCTGGACCGCGTACATAAATCTCGTTCACCCCCCTACACGGTTGCAGCTGCCACATTTGGTCAAATATCCCGTATATTACAACACGAGAAAACTCTTCTCTCGCTTTGTCGGCATTTTGGCAAGGCGCCGCATTGTTAATGTGAGGTGGTCGGCACAGTTTAAACTCGCTGAATTGGCTGTTATATCCATACACCAATCATATTTCTACATGTAATATTTCGGAAAATTTAGAATTCTCGATACGAGTGAATGATTCATGGCAGCTCTGTATTTCGCCTTCTGTCTGTCGTCTTCCGTTTCTGTAACAGTATGGTCACTGAGCGACACAGCTCATGCTTTCGATCCGCTTGCTGGTTTTATGTTATGCCCAAAGTTAGCTCAATTTTTAGTCAGATCGGTTGACAATATTTTATTTACGAATTCTTTGAATAACGTAGGAATATTTTTAAAGATAATCTGCCTCCAAGAACACCCCCGACAGTGTTTACAAACAAAATACTTCTGTGCCCTTACTATTAATCACAGCAGCGCCTAATATTTCTTTCACAGAACGTGCTCGCACTTTGCCCCTTCCTGACCTCACAGCGCCGACACTGAAGGTACCGCCTCTGATGCCAGTACTTACACTGTGTACGTTACTGTCCGGAATCTTTCCGTAAGCAATGAACGATTACGTACGTAAATGGTGAGAATAGCCTACTTGTATCGGACCCACAATACTCCTTTCTGGTACACAACTTAGGTACGTATAGCCATGCTCAAAAGTATCCGAACGAATCGAATTGCATTTTGCCTGAATCGCATGCAACCCGCATAACGCAGCTGTTTAGCAGGTCCTCTAATCGCCTCTCAGTACAGCCGTTTGACTATTGAAAATGGTTCCAACAAGTCACCACTAGGAAACACTGTTCTGTATCGCAGTAACTCAAGATGTAAAGTAATACCACGATAGTGCTAATATTAGGCAACCCCTTATCACATATAAACTGTCCTTAACGCTTGTAAGCTCACATTTATATTTATTACAATAAATGACATACCTCAAATGTTACCACTCTCATTGTTACGTCGGATAGGTAATGCACGCAGCAAGTTCGTCATATCCATGATTTTTTCTTCAAAGTAACATACCGCACTTATTATTTAACGCAAAATGACATTAAAAACTTAAATTACACGAGCAGCTAGTTGAGAATATCTATGAACTTCAAATGACACGACGAACCGTCCCGTTCTGCATATGGATTCAAACCCGGGTCATGTAGACTAAGCAAAGATTTCGTGACTGACGGAAACTAACAGTCATTCCTAACTAGGCGTACAGAGAGTGATATACCTCGATTTTAGACAGTATCAGTTAGGAAATATCAGCTAAAAATTACATAACGTAAACATTTTCAACGGACGGGGATTCCTACCCAGCATCTATTGTCCTTGTTAACGAACTAGGAGGGATGTTAAATATTGCTTCTTCACATGTAACTTATTTGAAGTGCCGTGACGTGAAGCTTTGTGTAGGACTGGGGTTCGAACCCAGAACCTATTCTCAACAACATTTCTCCTCACACTGTCACCCGCCTACTCCTGTTCCTCTCGCGAATGTCGCGTGGTTGGGGCCATCGTCGGCAGGGCCTGGTATATTGGCTGCAATTCCTCAATTTTTCTCATCGTGGTCATTTCGCTGCAAGCCTGAAAGCCTCGAGGAGACGCGTTGGCACGCCACTTTTTCAATTACAGGCCACACGTCCTGTGGATACATTCAGTCGAGACCGTTCATAGCGACATCACTTTTAACTACTTATTGGCTATAACATCGAAATGTAATGGTTCTATCTAAACCGTACATGAATGCTGCATTTAGGCTATAACACAGGAATCTAATGGTCCCATCTAAACCCTACATGAACGCTGTATTTATAAAGTCCCTTAGGACGTCTCTTTTTGCGACTTACCCATAAAAACTACGTATTTTTATTCCATTTTCGGACAAATGTATCGGTTGTAAGATCCAATGTTAGTTTTTTTGTTGTTGCTTATTTGGGGAGGTAACTCTTATTTTCAAACATTCGATTTATGCAGATTGTTGGTTTCAAATCAGGCGTCACAACGAATACATCGTCAAATGCAAAGTGAGTACGTACATCTTAGATCCTAAAAGCAAACTAATGTAACAGATTAAGTTAAGAAGAGCAGTATATTGTAGTATGTGTTACTGTACAGCGTATAGTTCAGAATCGCTAACAAGAGATCCATTTTTTGCATTCACATGATACAATTGTATCGTCAGTTATTTTCCTAACCATTTCAGGAGTGAAAATTTTTTTGATTGATTCAGATACTTCTTTCCCAGCTGTACTTCTTCGCTGAGGTTTATGGGCCAAGTTCGCAGAACCACTTTTACGTATTCTTCGAGCTGCTTTTGGATGCACTCTACCAGAACATGTAGCATATTGGGAGTGTTGTCTGTGTGCATTGTTTCTTCACTGCCCCCCCCCCCCCCCGTATCTTCTTTGTTTGTATTCTCTTCAATGTCTATATAATTCGACTCGAAATCCCGTAACTCGGATACTTGTTCGTCTATTAGATGTTAAGCGAAAATTTCCGCCTCGTTCAGGTCTCTATGACTCATTGTAGAAAATCTTCCTCAAAAGAAACACGTTTGCTCAACTGTGACAAACTGCTAATAATAATGGTTAGTCTATAAATCAACCATGAAAATGAAACTAAGCAACTAGACATTCAACAATGCGCCATAAAACTGGCATTCTGGGTTGCCAAATGAGATTTACACCGAATTAGAATTGCGGTCGCAGGTGGCGCCAACCCAGTGCAAAATATGCCCTTGGGCACAAAAGTTAAAGTTCTTTTTCGTTATTATTTCCCATTTTCAAAAGGGATGATGGGCGATCTGTTATGTTAAAATGTGTGGATAAAAATCGTATTTCAAGATCGCCAAAACTCCTCTACTAATTACTAGTTTCAGATCATTGACGAGACTTCTTCAGATCTAAAATACAAAAAGGTAGCATAAAAGAGGTCAACTATAGCATAATACGTTTTATGCTTAAAATTCCATTCACACACACAAGTAGTAATATTTATTGGTACGTATGAGCCACCAGGCATTACACAGCGCCATAATCCGTTGAGCTGAATCGCTCTTGTTGCCATGCACACACTGAAAAATTTAATATACCGTGACAAAAATAATGACATGAAGTGCATTTGGTAAGTGGTGTACAGCTTCAACCTCAGATAGTGGTTGATCTGTAAAAAACAGGTTCCGATACTGTGGTGACCTTCCAGAGTGGCAGCGGGGGGGTACCGCATCTCAAAATTTGCAGTATCGATCCTTTTTTTTACCCAAGACCGAGACACCAGTGGGGAGTACCTATGCGTACCGTCACAAATCAAGCACTATACTTGCCGACAGTAGGTCGTACTGGATACGCAGTGTGCAACGTCAGCCATACAGGTCCACTGCTCACAATGCCACTATTGTGTTGGATTGCACAGACTCTGACAGAGGTAACTATCACTCAGCCCGTGTGGGGATGTAGGTATGGCCCGTCACTCGCAACGCTGCAGGAACCAGGGAGTGGCTGTACTACGGCCGTCAGGGAACTGGCCGCGTATGTAATGTATATATGTATGTATGTTTTTACTACACGAAAGCGCCGACTGCCAGATGGCGCCGCTAGCCATGGAGTGTGTAAGCTCGATTCACAAAAATCTGCTAACGCTGTTGACATCAGTTTATGGAGAGGCGAAGTACAGGCGAATTTCACAATTCTATATATTTACTCCTACTGATGTGTAAAAGAATCCTTTAGTGATTTCAAAATGTAGGAGAACATAGGATGTTACTTTATTGACGTCATTTTCGTCGCATCAGTTCACCTTGCTACCAGGTGATGGAATGGAAACAAAAGCAAAGTGAGCATTTGCTCAGAATATTACATAAATCAGAGTCTTACATAAAAACTGACACTTTAGCTTCAGAAATCGAAGTAGGGCAAAAGTTCTACAAATAGTAGACAGCAGAGTTTGACTATATAAAATTACCTATTAAGGGCAAGCGTTAGACAAAGTAAAAGCGGCACCAGTCACAGTTGTAGAAGTGTGTCTGTACTCTGGCAGCCCGTTAACAGTGTCAGTGAACTACAACCGACGTGGCACAGTACAGAACCGTTTCACATAGAGATGAGAGTACGGCGTAGGTAAACATTCCACGTCTAGATGTGTTTTGACCAGTGTCGTTAGATGTGTCCGGGTTGCTCATCCGGTAAGAAGTTAGGGTCAAGGTTCAAGGTTGAAGTGTCATGTAGGACACGAAAGTCTGTGTGAGCACGCACAGCCAATATGAAAGTAAAATGCTTACCTTCTGAGTCTGGAACTGAAGCATGAGTCGAATCCACGCTTGAAAGATAATCGTTCATGTTGGATTGCTCATCTCGTACACATTATTGAAATACTTACACTAAATGTCAATTTAAGGATTGTCCTAATTATATTAAAAAAAATACATATCTATTTATGAATAAACATCAACGGATTTGGCGAATGTTCAGAGATTTCCGTTTGATAACATGATTTGTTCCACATTTTCCTGTCAGGCGATTTCTTCTGTCAGTTATAAGGTGTCCTGTCTTCGAGAACACTCTTTCAGACGGCGTGGAGGTTGCAACAATACACAGTCGTATATTTTTGCAAGTTTAGAGAGCGAGGGGTATACTGACAGCCGTTCAGACCACCACTGAAGTCGATTGCCTTGTCTCTGTAGGAGGGGCTCTTGTAAATATTTGTCCACTTCCACCATTGCAGCAGCTCTCGGGTGTGGACTACTCTGCAGCCTGGAAAACACTTCGTCAAATTCGAGCCAGAGACTAGAAGTAGATTCAGTGGTTGGAACTGAGATTGTTGCAGTAGCAGTGGATGTGTTCGTCTCAAATTTCTCACAGTGCCTGATCAGGTTTAATTTCACCTTCTCAGCAGAATTTTTATCAGAAAAACCTTGTAATTTGAACCGGGGATTTAATGAAGTTGCATCTGAAAAAATGGAATTTCCCTGTATATTTCGAAGCCGTCATTTTAGGTCTTTAGCTAGCTTTTCGGCCATTGTTAACAAAGCTGCAACACCATTTTTTCAACGAGCGACTAAGGAGTATACCTTTTGAAGCAGTGACATTTTCACTTTACCTTTCCTCCGTGCAGTGTTTGAAAACTTTCAACAGGTCACAGGCCTGTGTTACACTTGCAATGTCCTCTGCAGCCAGATTTGGAAGATCCGGATAATTCAGAGTGATAACTGTCATTAGGGAATTCTTAACCTCGATTATTCTTCGCAGCATATCATAGGTTGAATTCCAGTGACCTGTCTTAGTGTCAGAACAGGCTCTTTCAACTGTTCCTGCATCATTTTGAGTTTCGTGCAGGCCTGTGAACTTCTTTTAAAAAATTGAACAATTTTTTTTACTTTATTCAGAATGGTTTGAATGTGCGGAAGCCCATTCTGATCAATTAAATTGAGTGTGTGCGCAAAGCAGTGGTTGTGTTTCCAGGCTGTGAGTCTTACAGCTGCCACAATATTAGCAGCATTGTCGCTAACAACACACACGACTTTTTCTTGAATGCCCCATTCCCTTGTGACATGTCGCAGTTCTTCGGAGAGTTTTTCTGACGTGTGCCTTTCGTCGTATTTAAAGCCTTCTGCAGGTCTTTAACGTAGTGTGCTGTCACCAACAAGTAACTCTCATTGGTGGTTGAGGTCCACCCATCAATTGTCAGCACAACCGCTTCCGCAGAATTTATTTTGACTCTTACAATTTCTTTCATCATGGCGTACTGTTGTTTTAGTAGTGTATTGGAAATTGTCCTCCGAGCTGGCATTCTCTGGTTCAGATGGCTCTGAGCACTATGGGACTCAACTGCTGTGGTCATCAGTCCCCTAGAACTTAGAACTACTTAAACCTAACTAACTTAAGGGCATCACATACACCCATGCCCGAGGCAGGATTCGAACTTGCGACCGTAGCAACAGCGCGGCTCCGGACTGGAGCGCCTAGAACCGCACGGCCACCGCGGCCGGCTGTTGAAGGGCAAATAATCCTTTACAACAATCTCCAGAAGTGTGAAATCTATCTCCTGATTTCTTTTGTTCGAAAGAGGTTTCGAAAAATACGTAGGTAATGTCCTGTGTAAAACTGCCTGCTGTCTGATAATGAAGTGATACTGTTATTTTCTGGCACCGACTGCTGTTCGCTTCTGACAATTGCTGGTGTTGGTTCCGGATTGTCCCAATTCCCTTTGCGCAGTTCTCATTTATGCCCTTATTTATCTAAGATTGCTGTAATTTTTCAGGGAATTCAGCGTAACTGGACTGTCTGTGCATATTTCTCGTGAGTCATCCTGAGCTTCTGTGCCTATATTTGGAACAAGCAGCATTTTCTAAAATATATTTTCCAGTTCCTAAAATTATTCTCTGTTCCACGGCTCGAAATGCCTCGATTATGCCCACGCGTAGCTCATACATGTCAACAGTCACAGTTACTTTCATCATTTCCACCGGAGGATAGCGATGGATTTGCAGGTATGTGTGCAAACTGAGGAAGTAACTTAATGAACCATGATCGCTGCACCTCAGAACTCTGACGATTCTGAAATGACGGTCGAGTGGAGGATGATTAAACTTTGCTATCAGCACACAAGTGACTGGCCTTTTCCACTACTATAGACATATTCGTAATGTACAAAGAACGAAATACAAGAGGACTGAGACGTCAAAAAGAGCGAGAGGTAAACTATTTAGTGCTCGTTCCACAGTATAGAACGTGAAAAAGTGCTCATAGCTCATAAGGTATGCTTTTTAGAACTTCGTTTACTGGACCGTTTCTCTCTGATCGCTCTTTATAGAAGTGTCCTTCTTATTCTACTGAACTGGCTAATGCGCTATATTGCAGTATCGGAGACATTTAAGCTTGCATCTCCATTACTTAGTACTTAAGTATTCCACTTTTTTGCGTATTGTTTCTTCCTGACTAATGTTTCAAACTTCAGTCTACTCTTCACCACTATTAAATTTTGAGCTGAGTCTATAACTGCTCCTGGGTATGCCTACAATCCAATATCTGATTTCGGAACCTCTGCCTGACTATAATGTAATGTAACTGGAATCCTCCTGTATCTCACGGCCAGCATGTTCTCCAGACATAAGCCCTATCGAACATGGCTGGGACAGATTGAAAAGGGCTGTTAATGTGCGACGTGACCCACCAACCACTCTGAGGGATCTACGCCGAATCGCTGTTGAGGAGTGGGACAATCTGGACCAACAGTGCCTTGACGTGGATAGTATGCCACGATGAATACAGGCATGCATCATTGCAAGAGGACGTGCTACTGCGTATTAGAGATACCGTTGTGCATAGCAATCTAGACCACCACCTCTGAAGGTCTCGCTGTATGGTGGAACAATATGCAGTGTGTGGTTTTCATGACCAATGAAAAGGGCGGAAATGATGTTTATCTTGATTCTACTTCAGTTTTCTGTACAGGTTCTGGATCTCTCGGAACCGATGTGATGTAATACAATTTGATGTATGTATCTACAGGCAGATCAGATTTGCAAACCTTTTTAGCATCAAACGCTAAGCATTGTCCTAACAGAAAACCTGAAGGTAGTACTATTGGACCTCCTCTTACAAAGTCAATACCGTCTTCAGTTGCTCATATCTCTGTTTTAAGTATGTGGGTATTTGCAAGGAACTTGAACCCTTCTTAAGCTGTTTAAATTTGTGTTTATATCGTCGAAATTTTTTGACACTGTACCATACTGGCTCTATTCACTCAATGAGTGAATATATTTACTGTATGTATGATTGAGGGTTTGCAGAATAGTATGACGTATTTATCATATCTGTAAATATCTTGCATAATATTTGTTTTGCACTGGTGCTCTTCCAATGAAAGATAAATACACATTTTAAATAACTTTGTTTATTAACATTTTTTACATGCACAAAATAAAAAAAACAATTGTTGACACATTTGTTAATATTAATTCTGTCTTATATCTCTACATTATTCTTTAAATAACTGGTTTTTTTGTGCTATAAATTCTGCTTCCATTGTGTTCAATCCAACAGGAGCAACGACGTATCTCCGTTCTCTGTCTGTAAATCAGGCTCTACGGTTTCAATATTTATAGGATTATAGTAGCAGCCCTTGGTGCTGCAAGCACACATGTGTTTACATATTGTTCTAAATCATCTTGTATGCAACATTCACTTACATAACATACAACATCGTTTAATAATGCTTTCACATATACTTGCCACCGTATTTGTCTGTTGCAATCCGTAGTGCACTGCATAACCAATACAACTTCACGACACTTTTATACAGGTCGATGATGGTTGCCTTATTGCTACAGATGTTCATGTGAAGAGGAAGTTGAAAAGGACCTTAGTCTGTTGTCATCAACTTCTCAGTGTGCTTCATCGGCTAACAATGCTCGCCCTAACTCGTATCTGTAAATTGTGTTTTACATTACGACGGACATCCTCAGTTTCTACTATAACTTCACACTCGCGATCTCATGGTAATCCTACATTTACATGTTTTGAATCATAAGCTAACATGCATGTACTGGTAAATAGTAGCATTCTGAAATGAACTGATAATATCATAGAGCTGTATGGTTTATATACCTCTCTGCAGTATAAATGACCTCGAAATCCCAAGACTTAATGCAATAACATGCAAAAATTATATAGCACGACGACAGGGCAGTTAACACACTTTCTAAGCAGTGAAGACATAGTGCAAATGACACTGTGCCGCGACTCTCGTCGGTAAGTACTATTTCAGTCTCCACAGTTCAGTTCACTTCAGGATACAGAGACCAAGACCATTGGAGAAGCATAACTGATAAATCATATGTAATTATTTGATGAGATTATGACATACACCTCAGGATCCAGAAGACAGCCCCTGGGCAATTACATATCCTGATGATTAAGCATGCACATAATAGAATCAGCACGTGTGAGGATAAAGAGATCTCTGGAATTAGCATTAGATTTGATCATCATGTGACGTCACAGCAGCGGGCAGGACGTGCAGCTGCCTCAAGCGTGCTGCAACATGTGACGCTGTTTCTGTTGTGATAATACTGAGGCCATTGAAACTGGAATATTTAGAAAGCGACATTGAATTGTCTGTAAATAGAACACTCACCCCATGCTTGAGATAAGCACATCAGCCTTCTCCACTGCTAATCCATTTCAAGATCCTCTACTGACGTCTGGGGAGATCGAATCCTGTCTGCATGAATGGGTTCTTGACTAGATGCTTGTTGACTATTGATGACGGATTCCACTGAATTTTCTGTAAATGGTTGACAATCAAAGAGAACACAACGAGGATTTCTGCTGTGCATAATGAGGGTTTCCTTGATTTCAAGTGTTGATGTTCTGCCTGTGGAGCATCTCGATGACTGGCTAGCTGAGGATTCTTCAGAATGTTCTTCCAGACCTTTAGGAGAGCTGGTTTCTTAGAGCTGGGGGTGGGATGATGCTGAGAACAGGAAGTGTTAGAGCGATTGTACTCTGAATACATCCCATAATACCTGATTCAGTTTGACATCTATCTTCTTAGTATGAGCACTATTGATCCTGGTCGAACGGTAATCTTCAGCAACAGAGCACCTATTATAGGGTTAGAGCTATGGATCTCAAAACACGTGCATTAGCTCCCCATAAGATACCACCAAATTTTTGAAGACTGTTGTTTCTCGTTTTGAGTTTAGGTGCTACTTGTAAGTCAAGAGTTCTATCTAGCGCTCTTCCTATGTATTATGGTGTAATGCAGTACAACGAGACTTGGTCTCTGAATCTGTCTTCTGGTGTGCACTCTGTCTTCTGCATAGATGTAATGTAGATACAATTATTTTCTGTGGATTTAGGTGGAGCCACTATTTCTTGATGTAAAAAGACTTCCATATCAGTGGACAAAGATGTTTCAGCATCATAAACATTGAGGCTCTGAGCCACTAAGCAAATGTCATCAGCATAAATCAATTTTTTTGAAAACTTTTGGTAAGCTGTGCATGTACAGACCAAAGTGGTAGTGGACTCAGAACAGACATTTGAAGTAAACAATAATTTGGTTTAACTACCCTGCATCTGTCATTGTGAGAATGGATATGAAATGCCCTATAGTTTAGCATGTTGTTAAGTAAGTCCTTAAATTTACGACACAATCGTGAATTTCTAAAGAAGTTCTTCTCACCAAGCAGTGTCGAGAACAGCTGATAGGGCCAAAAAGGCAGCTACACTTACCAATTTCTGCTCATACTCATTTTCGATATAACTAACTGGAGAGAGTGTCTCTTAAATTACTTTCGCTTCTTAAGCTGGACTAGTGCCTTTATTTTTAACGAAAGAGTGTGTTTCGATTGTTGCTATATGTAGAGAGTTGCACTCTGTAACTTCGTTGGTGTAACCAATAGTCTATGGAAAATGTGGTTCATTAGTTAGCATGGTATGTTTTCATTACTTCTATTTGCTTATTTCTTTAATATCTGAAAACAGTTTACTATTCACATTCACCCGATAGGTACTTTCCACTTACTTACACAGTTCCAAGATATGCTATTAGATGATAGCGTTCAAGCCTACAGAATTCATAGCCACATTGTATTTACCACGATTGGCATATCATCACGCAATACTACGTAACTTTGTTAAATTTGGTTAAATCTAAGGCAATTCCCTGTTTATTGTTTCTTTTACAAGCTAACAATAGTTGATTGGCAACCAAAGCGTGTAATGAATGGTAAAAAAAAATGGAAATGAAGTCCCATGCTTCTTTACAGAGCGTAGGGGAACGATGCGGGAGACCCGCACCGCCTTACTAGGCAAGGTCCTAATGGAGGTGGTTTGCCGTTGCCTTCCTTCGACCGTAATGGGGATGAATGATGATGATGAAGACGACACAACAACACCCAGTCATCTCGAGGCAGAAAAATTCCTGACCCCCCCGGGAATCGAACCCGGGACCCCGTGCTTGGGAAGCGAGAACGCTACCGCGAGACCACGAGGGGCGGACAATGAATGGTAAAGCAATGTGTTTTTTTAATCTACTCGCTTAGCGATGATTTCTACTTGTTTGTGAAGGGGCTGACCTGCTCGTTAATTCTGCCGCATGTCGGGCCGCGACAACAGTACGCAGTGTCGTCTGTGTACAGGGCTCTTCTTTCGATCCTCGACCCTTAGCGATGTCAGCTGTGTTGTTGTTGTGTAGCAGTGGAGACGTGACTGTCCGACGTGGCGTCTCTGCGGTTGGCTTAATATTTGTCGAATGGTGATCACCAAGCAGCGCTTATACTTACCTGTTCCCAGCAACGGTTTTAGTAAGCTGCACACTTTGGCATGCGAAGTTGAAAAGTAACGTTTCAAAGAGCAGCCCAGCATGCCTCAACCAATGGAAGGCGCGTTCGCCGTCCACGAGAAAGCGTGCTGGCGTTGCGCCTGCCGTGTTGCGTTCAGCCTGCGTCGCTCTGCTGCTCAGTCCTGGGACCGGGTCACCTGTGCTGTGGTTGCCGCTGAACCCGGCTTGTTCTTGTGCGATTATATTGTTCTTCCTTGAATATTTTTAGTCTGTCTCGAAAGCTTTCCCTGTCACTGAGAGCACGGTAACCTATGATTTGGTGTTGTTTTTTGGCCTTTCGGGTTGGGAAATCATCTTGATTTTATCTTGCTTCTATTTTAGAGAGACTATTTTCAGTTTCATGGCCGCGATGTGAATTGAGTGATTTATTTTGTTATCTTCCAGTGCCTCCAGTCTCTGAGCTGCTTTCTTTCCATTTCATATTCGTCAATCTTATAAAGTAGTGGATGTTAAGCGGTTGCACTCGGATTTTCGAGTATTATTTCTTCGTCGGTTTCATCGAATTTTGGATACCGTGGATGACCGTGAATGTTTTTCTAGCACTTTGAGGAACTTTTTTGAGGTCGTCAGTAATGAATGACATTCTCATCTGCTATTACGGATGGCTGTTCGCAAATGGTGTGCTATGACCTGTTGGAACTTTTTTCCAAAAACTACTGCTATTGTGGGACCTAATTCTTGTGATTACCTCGCGCATCATTTGGTGGATTTCTCTTCTTATTAGGTCATTGAAAACGTTGAAGCCAATCGTAGCATATCCATTTGGTTAGTGCCGTATGGTCTACAGAATTTCCCTACTGTTTAGTTTTGTTTCTTATGTACGTCAGGAGTGTTAAGCAGTGGTTTGAATAGCTGATTCGTTAGGTTTTGTGTTAAAACGTATCAATCTGAATTTTTCGACTATCCGATTTCGTGAGTTTATGATCGTTTTTCCTAGTTTTTGTGGTTCATAGCATAATAAATGTGAGGTATTCGTTAGCTATGCAGTCGCCAAATCCAGTGTAGCTTCAGAATCTGGGTAGCTATGTTATACGTAGTATATGTTCTAAGATAGAAGTGCCATAGTGATTGGTGATTGATAAAAGGCGGCGATCATTTCTGAGTCTTGCGTGATTCAAAATGGCTACAACAAGTTTAATATCTTTCTTGTTCAATTTTTCAGCAAATATCGCAGATCTAGTACTGAGCCTCCTGTTCCTTTAGCTGGGCAAAATGAGAGTATATAATTCACGAGGTCAGTTGGCAGTTCCTCTGCAGGATACATCGTTGTGGTGTTTTATATGAGAGACTCTGAAGCATCTATCTCAGCTTGTACTACGGTCTGGTTTGGGTGACGGATACAGTTCTCTAGATTGATTTCTCTACCTGCTCATGAGGTATGTGCTGCGACTATAATACCAACTTCTTTTTCTCTTACTATGCCTTTAGGGAGTTTGTTTTTAGAGCAGAAACCCAGTGTGTTGACAATGCAGATAGTGGCAATATCTTTCTTAGGCTTGAATGTGAAGGTTAATTCTTGTTTCCTGGTGTCTCAGGCTAGGTTAGGCATAGGCCTCCTTGTCTATCAATATGGCGATATAGACGTGGATCCGTGTTCGCCAAAGAACGTAGTAGGAGCTTTTTAGAAACTGCTGTTATTATTTCCCTTCTTTCAAATATCATGTAGTGAAGACTCAAAGTACGTTTTACGTTTGATTGTTATCTTGACATTCTTGGCCGAAGACCGTGATAGTTTGATCAATGCGCTTAATGTTTTCAGTTTTGTTTGCTGAGATAGGCTATTTTGGTCTTTCTTTGCAACTCTCATCACTATTAACGTTATCAGTGTTGCAGCTCCTGCATTTTGGTGCTTCTTGTTTCGGGTCTATTTTGCAATTAAAAACTGGATGTGCTCGTCTCCGTTCTTCACATTTCAATTTATGTCGCAGCTTTTCGTGTCTTATTGGAAAGTGTTGCAATATGGACGTTGCTGTTATTGAGGAGGTAGTGTTTAAATAGTCCAACCTTGTGAGGTACACAGTTCATTCTGAAATGGTGAACAAGTAGCTTGTTAGTTGGTTCCTTGTAACTATAGATGACTGGAAGGAATAGCGCGGAATTTTGTTTTAGTTTTCCGGTACCTTTAGGTCCCCTTCAGTTTTTTCGTTTGTTGTATCACGGTCAAAATTGGTTATCACAAAGGCGAGCGTGAGTCTGTGTGGTTTCTCTTTTGCTTAGTGTTTGGCGTGCGGTGTGATTTCTGTTACTGTTGCTTCAGATCGGTAAGTAACTCAAACTGTTCTCACGGGTTTCGATATCTGATGGGTGTGTTGTGATGTTGGCAAATTTTTTCGGATTTTTTTGTGAACGACTTGGTGGCTCAGGCAACTGTTTTAGTGCAGGTTACAACGATTTCGCGGTTTCTTTGCCACCTTCTTAGTTTATAGTTTATTGTAGGGTTTGCTAAAGTGCCATAAGTTGTGTTAGATGTGCTTTAATTCCAACTGCACCCAACCAGTTGCAAACCTTGTTCTTCATGAGATGTATTTGGATGAGTGTAAACTTTTTGTAATTGGAGTACCGTGTTTGTGGCGGCTTTGCCTGTTTACTTCGTGTTTCTTGTCCGGGTTTTCGGCTAGTTAGCGTAGCGTTGCGTTTCTGGAGATCTGGTGGAGACAGAGTTCTCTACTTCAGTCTGGTGCCCTGAAAACTGTTGTTGCATATCGGAAACAGGACGATCCATAGTCCCCACGCCCTGCATGAGAACGCTCGCAGTCAGCGTTGAGTTCTGTGCCTTTAGCCTCGGCAGATGCGAGTTGGTCGTCCCTGTCTCAAAGTGTGGCGGTTGTGCAGACTGCTGATCCCAAGTCTGAATCGCTCTGACAATGCTGCATTTGGCGACAGTGGCGCGAGTTACGCATGATGCACTTTGCAGGGGACATCGTCTGAGTAACACGTATGCTGCCGAACAACTACGTGCATGTAACAACAGTTCAAGCAGTTTCGGCTGCGAGAATGCTTGTGTCTAGATATATCAGAGGAAAGCCCTTAATAGGTATATCGGTTGCAGAAGTTAATGCTTGATACCCCACGAGTCAAAGGGTTGTAACAGGTGATTCCCCGACCACCCACATCTGCTCGCTGGTCCGCCTTTTTGAAGATCAGAACGTGACAGCAGCGGCTGTAAGCAGCAGCAGGGAGTGGCCAGTGGTGGGGCTTGCAGTCCTCTGCTGCTCCTGATTGGCTGAAAGGCCCACGTGTAGAAGGATTTCATGGAGAGGCTCGGAGCTCGGGGAATCGAAAGCTGGCCGTCGGCGCCCGTGTGGCCAACGTGGCGGGTCGCGTGCTCTCTGGAGCGGAGTTCTGTGTCGCGACGCACAGTGTTCTCGAGTTTCCAAACGCGTTCTCGTTTGCGCGCATCCATTACCGTTTAAGAACTTTCCTGTCGTTATCTGCGAATGTTGCATAGTAATTAGTGTGGGCGTTTACGGCGAATTCTAGCTCAGGGAAAACTCGGTGATGTTAGCTAAGTGGCAGTGATGCTCCGACTCAAAGTGACTGACTTGGCTGGGGTAATCGGATAGCGATAATCTCAGTTTGTTATCCAAATCTGGGAGTAATGTTTTTTGAGTGACCGTCTTCCTGTTGAGTTTGAACTGTGTATTTCCTGGGCTTGGCTGTGAATGTTCCCAGTACTGCGGTCGTAACTCGGGATCTTGCCTGGGGGTAAGTAGGTAGCACGAGGGCCGTTAACTACTGCCTTTCGAGCGATGAGGTTCGATACTTTCCAGCGGGTCGAGGCCCGGCTGGCGACCACTGTGTCGGACCGACTTTACGCGTGTCCCGGTGGTGCAGGACGCTTGTCTGGGTGGGCCGCTAAGCGCCCCCAGTGCGCCCCGAGTCGGCTCTGGCCTTCACCACCTAAAGAGAAGGCCGCGGCGCGCTCTTGTGACGTCACGCAAAGCGGGCCAGGGTTGGCTTGGCGCTGCGCTGACAGAATCGAGGCGCACGGCCTGCAAATCTTCGTCAAACGGTTTTACAGAATGTGTTGAGCTGCCGGCGTCCCCTGCGGCCAGGCGGGCTGCACCCGGCACCTGCCTCCCTCGTGGTGCTGCGGCCTCTGGTTCCACTGCGTCCAGCACGGAAATCGCGGTTAACACTGCGGGTGCCTGCTAAGTGCGCGATGATGGCTGTACTTTCACAATTCACGAAAAACACTCCATGTAGTACTATTTATCACAGGATTTTCCTTTGGGCTGGGTACTAAATTCACACAGACACTCCTTTACTTTGCTCACTCAGGTTTTATTTGAACAAATGGGAGATCGTCTATTGGTTACGAATCACAACAATTTCGGCGTACTGTGTGCTTCTACTGAAGCTACTATGGCACATGTTTTCCAGGACTCACAGTACTGGCACAAGTTTATCCTTCCACAGCACTGTTTCTGTAAATACGCCTTTAAGTAATGTTCTTCCTTGCTCAAGAGTGGCACATGGAACACTAACTTAACTTCTGCTATAGTACCCTTACAAACATCTAGCTTAACAAATCACCATCTTGTCTCACAAACCCAGTAATGCTAATCTCATATAACTCTGCCATTCGACTCTTTGCGTTCACTTCAAGCCACATTTCACACAACAACAACTCATGTGTTACTTTATTACAATACTTGTTTGAGCCACTCTATGTAATCGAACCACTAATAAGCTGAACAAACCCATTTACACTTTCATGCACACACCACTTCAGTCATTGGCCCCTCTCTTTTCATTTTATAAGTACCTGAATGTCTCTTGTCATGGTACTTGAATTACAAATCATGTAAAAGTACATCTTTCACACACATATGGAAAATTTCTTTGTTTCAGACATAATATGATATATACTAATATCATACATTAATAAAATCGACAAACTGCAAAGGCAGATCCTCGACGGAAAACGGAGAAAAGACGTCATAGGAACATGTGTCCAGAAATGCACCATCGCCACGGTAGATGACACTGACGAACGGGAATTCCTCTGATAACGTGCTGCGTTTTCCTTGTATATAACAGGCCGTGTGATTGACGCAGCCTATTGTATACACAAAGCATTTCCTAACAATTTTAGTAAGTAGTCTCAGTGCATTAGAATAGGTAGACAGAGGCTACCACTCACAAATAAGCACACAGTTATAAATGAAGGAGACGTTAGGAAGGAGAAGTACTGGCTGTACGATATGAGATTTAATGACATTTAATATTGTCATACCAGGTAGAGTCCATTTTTATTGCTGGGCTTAATGCAGTGTAGTGTGGAGACAGTTACTTGCGAAAAATACTGAAGGAGGCTACAGCGAGGATTCTGAAAAGGGAGACTGTTCATTGTTTCTCCTGACCAGATTCCTCTCGGCTGCTGAACACAGCTCTACACCTGCAGGGATGTTGGTTGGGTTCCACCAAAGAAGTATCCTGTTCTTCAGTATGGGGAGCGTCGTTCCATTGCAAACAAAACAGACGAAGAGCACTGGTCCTTGCACCATCGTAGCTAGATGTATATAATACACAAACTGCGCTATTCCCTGAGCCTGGTGGAACCCAATTCTAATTAGAATACCTATTCCGCTTAAAATAACAGCCTTGACTGACATAAAAAGACATTGCTTCTTTGTGGCAAATTTCTTGTTATCAACAATTTTGAGTTGCCGCATGGAGCACCGATTACATAGGTACATGTATCCAAGCAGTCCGAGACAAACCAAGTTGAATGCCACAGACACTGAAATCCCTGCAAGGACTACTATACGACTGTGCATCAGGTGATATTTACTCGTCTTTTCCAAAGCAACAGCTGCCACACATACTATACTCCACGGTATAAACACACACAGCACCTCACGACGGAATAACTGGCTTACTTCAGCAGGTAGTAGCTGGTCAGGAAGCCTGAGATGGCGAACACAAGCATACATCTGGTAGCAGAATGAGTTCAGCCAGATACAGGTGAGAAGTGTGAGGGCGCTGTCTATCAGCACTGCTGTTGGTAAGTCAGGGACGCCTGCCATTCGATACACGACCTCAGAACACAGGATCTGGGTTATGCACGTGATCTGAAAGGACAAGAGTATCCTTCCAGGCAAGTTACGTAACTGGGGAAGGTACATGTATACTCCGGCAGTCGAAAAACGGAAAATGATATTTATCAGTATAAATGAGATTTCTAAAGGCTTCAAGCTGTCAATTTTGAAATCCTTGTATCTCAAGGTGGCGTTGGTTAAACTGTTTTTGTAGTTCAGTGTTTCTTCTGTTAGCTTTTGATCCAGTACACTGATCCTACTAGGGTAAAATCGAAATTCGAGACTAGCGAACGTACAATTATGGAAAGTCCTGATGGAGGAAAAGTCGCGACACTTTAGCAACAGAATAGCTCTGGAAACAGAGCAGATGGCGTCTGTAGCGTTCGACTGCAGACATGATTGATCGTCGGGACTATCGAAATAGCAGCGAGCATCGTGCACCGACTGTATCATACTAAACGGGACGTCCTGACAAATGCCGTACGAGTTGACCGCCATCCAGGCCAGCAGACAGAGGTTGACGTTCGCCCTCTGCGTGTAGGCCAGGTAGCTGGTGACGGGTATGTGGGGCGACCTCTGCACCACGTCGTCCCACAGCTGCTCGCGGCACTGCTCGCGCTGCTTCACGGCTTCCAGTGGCAGGTCTTCCAGCGGACACGTGGGGTGGTCCAGGGCGTTCACCAACAGCTGCACGCAGTCAGTGTCCACGGAGAGCGTATCGTGGCTTCTGTCCTCCAGCTGCCACTCCTCGTCTGCAAGAAAACGACAGCAAGTAGGTGGTGGCCGTACACTGCAGGCAGCTGAATCCAAAGTCTTCTCTGGAGGACGAGCCTGGGCGTTGTTTACCCACATTATCCAGGTTCAGTTACCCAGAAGTATGTAAGGCGGCATGTCACCACAAAGTAAGAGTATTAACAAAGACAGATATCATGTTACTATGCACGTCTATTTCATCTTCAGGGTGTCCAAGAAGTCCCTGTATCGCTCTTGACATAGTAAAAATGAGGAAGTAAATAGGTTTTATTGATAGTGCTGCAGTGAAGATGGCAATAAAACAATGTTATCAGAATTATATTTTTGTTTCAGCACTGCAGTCTTTGAGTTCCGAATCCATCTTGTAAAGTACAGTTTAGTGGCAGATTTGTGGGTGCATGAACATCCGCAGAGAGGAAAAACTATGTAACGCATGATGAGACCATTTGCCTCAGACCCCCTCGTAAAGAAGCCATGCCTGATTGAGATAAATGTCCTGTATTTTCAGTTTGTCTCAAAGACAGACCACATATTGGAAGCAATAAAAAGTGGCAGGAACGTGTGTCACCCACTCTTAATCAGATAAGCAGTCTCCAATGAAAATTATTTGCAAAAGAACAGTTGGACTTCAAGCATCTTGTTCAACAATGCACGACCATATTGAAAAAATATGAATACGAAAGGATTTAGGCCCATGTTTGTTACTGAATTATCTGACAGTAGTGTGGAGCAACGATTTGTAACCTACCATACTTTGTTGTGGCGACTTCTGCCATGTCTCGCTCAAGAGTGTTGTTTACGTATAAGTGTGCCATATACCACTATTTGCTGAGGAAAAATATTGTTTTCTTGTCTAAGGAAAGTACCCATTATCAGCAAGAGTTGGAAAGGAACCTACCTCACATTATGTGGGCTACTGTGTGAGCAGAATACCTGTTAGGACCACATTCTTTTGAAGCTTACATGAATGGGAACTTCGATTTCTCAGTACAACAGAAGTTTTCAGTATCTCAGCTCCATGACAAGGCAGTCACGGATCTAGTGTGGTTGTAGAAGGAAGGAGCTTGAGTCTCGTTTTGTTGTTCAGATGTGTGGGTTTCTTAATTGAACAACTTATTCTCGGATTGTATTTGGTTCTGCAGCATTTAAAGCCACATTAAAATGGTTACCACGAAATCCCAACATTACCACCTCAACAACCTTTTGAAATCGTCATTACAAACTTTCGATCTTACCACGCATACAACTGAATATGAAGAATAATAAAGCCTCATGTGGCTCAACGTTGAAAGATTAATGGAAAATTGACAGAAGTGTTGAGGAAGTCTTTCTAAGCAGAATTACTAGAACGATCCGCAATAAAGCAAGGGGGAAAGCGAGACACATAGATATCTGAGGAAGGTGTGATCGTCCACACACTGATCCGTTGGATACGTATTTTTTTTATATCTAACTACGTCCACATTGAATATACTCTTTTGACATAACTCCATAGGCGTGATGTACAAAGAAATAGGGTGGAGGCTGAATTCTCGTCTTTCTGATATTTCACTTTCCTCCGTGTAGTGACACCATCACACAGCGTAAAAAAAAGTAATGGAGCAGATTTGTCACCAGTTTGTTTCGTTAGCACGAGAATGTCGAGAAAAGGCACAAAAAATACAGTAGCTGTCGATTTTGGAAGTACCTTTATCAAAATGCACGATTTACAGTTAATATTGTGTAATGATAACAATGCAGCAATAAATGCAGTTGGCACATATATGCCTCTGCTGCTGAGTGGGTGAATTTGGGATTACAAAAAAAAAAAAATATGGTTCAAACGGCTCTGAGCACTATGGGACTTAACTTCTGAGGTCATCAGTACCCTAGAACTTAGAACTACATAAACCTAACTAACCTAAGGATATCACACACATCCATGCCCGAGGCACGTTTCGAACCTGCGACCATAGCAGTCGCGCGGTTCCGGACTGAAGCGCCTAGAACCGCTCGACCACCGCGGCCGGCTGTGGGATTACAACTCCAGAGATTTGGGACTCAGGCATTGTTCCAGAGATTCCTTCTGACACTTATGTCTTCTTTCACCTCTGACACTGATTTATGGAAATCGAAAATGATGGAACTGTAGAACTGTTCGGAGACCCAATAATTAACAGTGTCCCAAAATTATTAACTGGGTAAGTTAGGTCAAAAGTAGGAAGACGGCGAGTGACCACAACCTGCAGTAGGACAGCACTGTGATGACCAAACCAGGCCTCAGCTTGATGATGGCTTTACCTACTGCATTGTGAGAAGTCCTGATAGTCGTTTTCCTCGAGCACTATTTCTGTTCAGAGTACAAATCAAAGGAGAATGATACTGATATGCTATACATCATCCAATGTATATAGTTCATTGGCGTGTTGAGCGCAAATGTATACCTAGTAAGACGAATAAGTTCCGAAAGATTCTTATACACAGACAGATTCTGTGAAAGGCCGAATACACGACTTTGTCGTAAACACTCCATCTTCTTTGTTATTCATTCCACTCCCACCACATGTGTGGTGCGCAAGCTTCGGACACTTTGCTGCTCTTCAGCCTATCGAAGTTAGGCCAGTATAGCTTTCACGGGAGAATGAATAAGATGGAAGGTTTCAAAAAAATAAAAGCCATAGCGTCTCTACATAAACACACGTACATTGAAGTTGATGATGGTGCTATGGTGAAGATAAGTCTCGTGCTTCTGGCAAGTCACTGGCAGTCAGTTCCCAATAACTGCTACGAGGGTAATACAGTATGATGCAGGTGCCGGCCAGAAAGGGTGTATGTATTCAAGGTGTTGGAGTTGGTTGGGAAGTATGATTGACAAGTTGATGTGGGTAGAGGGAGATGTGAGGAAGGGATGACAGTGGTCAGGAGGCTGGAAGCGGGGTCATCTACATATTGAAGAGGCGTACACGCTAGGATTATAGCTGGCTGGAGTAGTAAGCGTCTACATACTATTCTGGAACAGGAAGAACCAGCCAGCTGAAGTTCCGCTCGAATAGGATACAGAAGGGGTGGGCAAGTGGAGGATGGGTATGACATGTTGGTATAGGCGCACCAGAAGCCTAGGTATCCAGAGGATGCGTTTATGGAACGTTTGCAATTTGTGACAAAGTTTGAGGAACCTCAGAAGAGAGGGCAATGAAATCAGCTGGTAGAGGTTGCGTCTGAGACGGGAAAGATGATACTGAGTGCAAGGTGTTCTAAGAATGTAAGGAATGGTAAATTTTTGAGACTGCTGAGATCCAAGCTATATTGGCGGAAGTAACACTGGGGCCACTAAGGCTTTTGGAAAGACGAAGGAAGAAACAAGATCAGGGGTTAACGTCCTGTTGGTGAAACTGCTATTAGAGCATAACCCAGAATAGGGAAGAACGGGGAAGCAGGACAGCTGCGTCCATCCATAGGAACCGTCGTGTCATTCACCTTACACTGTGTAGGGACATCACAGAGAAACTAAATTTGGTTGAAAATCAAGTTTGTAGCCACTAGCTTACTACAGCATCGCCTCGTTCAGTGGGTTTTTTCCAAGTACGGAGGATGGCTGGATGATGGAATCCCCACATTGTCGAGTTTGCTGTTTTCTTAACTTGAGTTTGTTGTAGGCTGGGGTTCCGTGATTATTCCAAGATATAAGAAAGTGAGAGTTCTTTTCCCATGTCAGCAGAGAGAAATGGTGCAAGAGATCCGCGGCCTTACTGTGAGCGCTTAGCTTACTGCACGTAATTGGGCACTGTCCTTGCATTGTGAGAGAACTGTGACTCGAAGTTGTCTGTTGAATGTACGTGACTGTAATGGATGCGTTAGGAACTTAACGTCCACATCCGACACACATGTTGTTGTCATGCTTTTAATAAATTTACAAGTACATAAATGAAACAGTCAATGAAAAGAACGCCTTGTTGTTTGGAAAGCGATAAACTTATTTTTAGCTCCTCGCGGCTGTGGCTGCGTGAGCACGTGTGGTATTAATTGGGGTCCAAATACACAGGATCTGCTGAAATCACAGTGCAAGTCTGCAGATGATGAGCACTGAACGTTTACTACAAATGTGCCAAATATGTGTCTGTTTTTGGCCCTCGACTCTCTGTACGTGCATGCTTGGCCTAGGCTTGACTGAGTGACGTTACGCCGACACTGCACTCTGAAGTCGCCTCTCTGCAGTCGTCATGGAACTGTTCATACCCTCGTGGACAGAACAGAACTCAGGCTGGACTCTGGCAGAACTCGTACCAGGCACTGACAGAGCTGGAAATACTTGTCGTGTGTGGCGCCTCGAAGCTACAGGAGGAGTGGCTTACTACTTCTTTCTCTTAGCCGGTGGCGATGCTACTTAGGTGTACAGCATCTCTGCGGTGGTCGATTGACGATTTGCTGCAGGCGATTATCGTCGACACCACATGTGTCACCTTCAACAGTGTCACAGGCGTCATGATACACTGAGGAGAGGTAATGTAATGTAGAACACTGACACCAGGTCTGGTGATGAGAAACTTTATGCTTCAATTCCCCCTCCCATTACTGGGGAAATACCAGCAATGCAAATTTCTTCCATCACCTGGATTCGAACCAGCTTACCTTTAAAGAGAGTACCACCACACAGTCATGTTTATGTGTGCCATGGTGGAAGTTAGGGAGAGAGAAATGATTGGTGGTATTTATTGTAATAATTCCTTGGGTTTTTAACAAAAGTGTTTTTGATGTAGCAGAGGCTACACCAGGAGGTTAAGTTATCGAGGCAGATGGAGATATGCTGTTGAGTAAGATTTACAGTAACAAAAGAAGAATGGTGTGCCAGACAAGGAGCTATACAGGAAACATAATTCATTGGGACACCTGGCACTTGCCAGTTTCCTCCCAGAGATCCAAATGTGCGACTAGTGCGGAATATTTCGCTAATGGAGGAGTCATCGTACCACTTTTCAGTTATAGGCCACATGTCCTGTGGACAGACACCAGTGGTTCCCATTACCTTCTGCATTCTCATGCCTTTGAGCCCTGCTGACTCTTCAGGGTTTTAGGAGCAGGGGAAAAAAGTGCCTTGAAGCTCTATTCGCCCATCCATCATTACTGACGATTTTTATTCTAAATTTAAGCAGTAGCGAGGTTCAAACCTGGGTTCCATGGCTTTTTGATTAGTATACAAAGACACTACCCTTAAATCATAGGTGAGCTGTGGGATATAAACTTGCATAGAATATGATATCACACAAATTGACTATAGGTAGTAGGAAATAAGAGCTTGCTTTCTTTTTTTTTTTTTTTGCTTTTTCTTTTTTTTTTTTAAGAAGGTCTAAAGTATTGGAGTCATGAGCAGCCTCTCATAAGAATATCCTGAAATTGTAAGACGTCGTGGTCTCCTTCATCGCTTACATATTCCACCCTCACAATCATATTCTGCACACCAAGACGCTTCATTCGAGCCCAAATTCGATAAGATAAAGTCAGTATTGTATGAATTCATGTAAACAATATGCAAATAACTAATAAATCGCAAGTGCGCACTGTGGTTGAAATACTCGAGGCTGGCGTACACACATACATTCCAGACACGACGGTCACAGGAGCTTTTAGCTCGAGAGAGGTAACTGCACCCCAGGAGGCCGGTCCCAAGCTATCTACGTCGGCCAGTGACCACCTGCAGAGCAGACAGCGTTAGCCCGAGTGAAAGGACGACCCCGTGTTCGGCTTAAAAGCAAATTCCGCTACATTGTGTGGGAGCGGCCAGCCTACGCATTCTTTACACATAGCACGCAGTTTCACAGGGAGACAGCAAACGCCAAACACCGATACTACAGATTTCCGGATTGGTCGCCTTAAACAAAACGTCATTCTTCCGTTTTAGAAGAGCAGTGCTGATTGGCAGACGATATTTCTGACGCCTTGAGCTGAAGGAGTAATGGAAGATATCGAAAGATATACCCCTTCACGTCAGGCATGCAGAGGGACCATTCCGTTGTCGCTCTTGGAGCAAGAACACGTAATGAGAGCGTGCGCGCTCGTACATGTACTCAAAGAGCGAGGAACAAGTCTCTCCTCAGTACTTCACCGGGAGAGCACCTCTGTCGCACGCCAATAGACTAGGGGCGAATAGGAGTCCTTGACTTCATCAAGGCGTAGGGAGACTTTGATTGGCGAAGGTCAATCCAGATAGAACGAGAGTTATCTTATTTGTTGGCAGCGAGCGGCGCAGACAGCAGTCATCACAGCTACAGCTCTTGCGACCCCCACATTTCCTCCACAACAGTACCCTTCACTGCATATCACACGTGACAGCCTCGACTGTACCTAGCAACATTCTAACCGATAATTATTCAAGTTGAGTAGGTGCGGCTCTCAGCCATTCTGCCAAGTCAATAACAATCTTAAACTTTGTATAAAAATTTCATTAGCGAATCCTATCCTTAAGATGTAACTTCGCATTCTGAAAAGAACCCGCAAATAACGTGTTCAATTCATAACTAAAAGTGCTATTGTGATTTCTCAGAATTTTTGCAAAATAAATAATAATTTTCGTTACTTTTATGTTTTTCTTACACTAACTAGCACTACTCCAGTACCCAAGTATCCCACTAGTTACGTAAGAAATTTTGTGAATTTTTGTGTCATTTCCTTACAGTGGACGACTCCAGAAGGTATTTATTGCTGAAAGTTTTTCAGGAATTTCTCTTTAGAACGTTAGGGTAGTAGTAGTAGAAGGGTTTGGTGGGGGCACGACAGTAAGGTCTTCAGCGCCCTAGAACGTTAGGAGTGTCTGTCTGACTTCTGTAGTAGTGTGGGGGTGGAAATTGCATCTCGCAGGGGCCAAAGGGTAAAGGGTACATCTCAGATTAATCTGTTGCTCAGAATGACAGAATAGCACCAACCCATACGCTCACAAAATGTGTGGCTGTATAGTCTTATGTTGTAAATGCTATATTTAATTCATTTTGTGGCGTTATAGACAGGTATTTTAAACCGGGCCCAAGAGATATGGTGGTCGTATTTGTGTGACATTGTATGTACCGAATTGGCGAGCAGTCATTAGATACAGTGAGTATATCTTTAAGATATGAAGCACTGAGTCTGCCTTGTTGAGGTTGTTTGGTAACGTGTGGTTGTTATGGATGAGAGGAGAATGAATCCTTTTTCAATAGATTGTTCGGTTTATGGAAAATGTGGCAGTGTTTTTGTTCATGTGTATCACCAATCCCAGGGTTCCTGATCTGCTGAATGAGGTGCTGGTATCAGGATATCTCACAAGCACCCATTGGCAATACCATCTGATTGTATGTCGTAGCAATTACCTGTGCTTTGTAGAGTGTAGAAAGACTGGGACTGTGTTACGTGACTGTAACAATTTTCATTAAAGCATAATTGTAGCATTGAGATAACATGTGAGTGATGAAGATCTCGTTGGAGCTGACGGAACAGACATGTGGATTGAATGCTATCCTGCTGCTTTGTCTTGATGTTTTATGTGGCGAAACAAGGTTAGGTATAGGTTTTAAGCTGATGTTTTGGTGTGGCTGAAGATAAAGTTGGATTGCTTTTTAGAATAGGTGACTTGGATGTTAAAATGGTAGGTGACTGTGGCTGTTATCGTCATCTGTTGGACGATATGTGGACGCTGAAAGAGAGTGAATGTTGTGGAAAACAGTGGTTCTGAACTGGATGTCTTTCATGTTAGGGATGCGACACAAGAAACTGTTGAGATGATGACGGTGAGCTCGACTGACGGTGTAGAAAACTGTGGATCTGAACTCAGTATCTTTGATGGTGAGGATGCAATGCATGTAGTTGTTGGGATGCGGAATGTAAGTTTAGTGTCGTGAATAATGCGTGTACCTTATACTTATGAGATAATTCGAGTTGAGGCTGTGTAGATGATGCAGTTGTGCAAGGATTGCACATTTGGGCACAGTTAACATGGGTGGTTTTACGAACTTCCAGTATGATGCAGTAGTTTGGGTCAGCAACTCCTGGTAATCAGTGAACGAAAAAATGTTGCAAGTTTTTGTTCATTCGATGAGTTATCTGTATGCGCTGTAAATATTCATTGCACGTTACTGACATCTTCGGAAATGCCATTTTCGACAATGTAATGGTGATTTGAAAATGGGTCTCGGTCCGATACAAGTCATCGAACGAATAAAAAATAAAAATTTGCAATTTCGACTGGTTTTCTGTCCTACTGATGGATGGTCTTGTTTGTAACTGGCATAGGTCAGGTGGTTCTGCGATACTGGGTCAGATAGTCGTCACACAGGAAGTATTTGTGACATCTGTAGGCTTGGATTTGGGATTTAGGTGATTTTACACAATGGCAGCGACAACAGATCAGGGCTCAGTTCTTGATACGTTGGTCTGTTGTGGGCAAGCATCTAGTTCTGCTGGACAGTGATGCGTAAAGAAGCCGGCGGAGAAGCGCCACGGTTTTAATAGTGGCGATGGCAACTCTTTCAGACAGGGGCTGGATGGTGCAAACCATTTCGAACATCGCCACGTGCTCAGAAGAGATTCGCACCAGTTTCTTCTTTCCCTCCCCCTCCCCCCCCCCCCTATCTCAACCGAACTGCCACGACCTCTCCGATCTCTCTGGATTATCACGACAACTTTCCCCTGAAGATATCTTCAATGTCGGGCGTAAAATTAGCTTCCAGACAAACGGCTAGTGGTCCACAACTCTGTAAGATCTTGTCGCTGCTCATTCTTTAATATGTTGTCGCGACTCGTGAGGAATTGAAATATCAACTACAGCTCACACGTTTGTTCTCGGTGTCCATTACAGTTTCAGTCATACTTATAGACATGCTGCAGAATGCAGCTCAGTGTAGCAACAGATGGGGTAAGAATCTGCTTGTTTGGTAACTTGCTAACAATGCGTATTTCCTTTTATGTGCCAGTATTATTCTTATGGTTGTCTGCAGTAAATTATCGGCGACAGCCGAAATTTTGGAAAGGCCTTTCTTCTCACTATTACAGTTCCTGGTTCTAATATACGGATATTCTTATGATAACTTACTTCCTTATCTGTTGTAACCCTTTTCGACCACCTTAGTTTCTTAATTTGTCGGCTTACTACCAATGAAAACCCTGCAAGTTCGATTGCCTGAAGCGGTCAAGAGTCACAACGGCAGGCATAAATAATTTTTTCGCTGGGAGAGCACAAGCCCACTGTCCTCCTTTCCTCTCATCTAAATGGAGTTACTCCCTGCCGAACAAGAAGCTATCAGGCAGTTACAAAGAGAGACATTAACGATTACAACTCGTTTCATGTCTGGTGCACGATAGATAGATGGTCGAGTAAGAGATAAAGTCCAGCAACGAGAATAAAATAATAAATTAAAAAAATATAGTGATTCGGACAAATAGAGTTGTTCAGCAGACAGGTGCGATAGCTGTGTTTCCTCAGTCCTACTACAGTTCATAGTATTAATACTTCTAAGGATAATATTAAAAGTGTATCTGATACAATTAACTGTTCACTTACAAATCGAAATATTATTCGTCAAAGAAAATTAGTAAATACGAACAGTATCGTGCTAGGATCACACATGAGAAATTTAGATCACTACACCAGTTACAGTATTGACAGAAAATTAGCTTCTCTGTAGCCGTTATGTTGCAGAGACCATTCGCCATTTTTAAAACAAGCCCTTGACTAGCTCTGAAAAAATCCTACATGTACGGAATTTTAGAGTGTTTATAGAAGATAAGAAGGAACACTTTTTTTATATGAGGCACGTGTCGCACACGTATGAAGGTCTTATCTGCACTGGCGTTCAGAGACGGTGTTCAAAGTGCTGTGGGATGGGCCCTGTTTTAGAGGTGCTGCGGGCCTCCTACGGGAGGGAGAGGAGTTGCTCAGTGTACCAGACACTGGCGGACACCCCAGGTGAGGTGGTTGCCTCTTAGGCTGAGGCTGCAAACATTATTTGTGAGACACCCACTTGTTCCGAGTGTGTTGCACAATCGTTAGCACCCAGCTGGCACTTGAGTAACGTCTCCAAAACATCACACAGCCTCTGTACATCGCTGGCGTCGAAACCTTCACGGGCCACGAGCAGGTGGGGGTACACCTTTGACCTTTGTGTCACATAAACTTTCTTATTTTTAATCTTCTCTAAACACTCCAAAATTTTGTGTACGTAGTCTTTTTTTAGTCCCTGCATAATGAAGAAGTCAATAATACATCGAAATGTAGTTAGCTTGTCATAGATCCAGACGGAGAGTTGCCGAGGAATCGAAAAACTGACTTTGGAAAGAGCACCAGAGATCATACGTGGCGTGCAAAATCACGCAAGATCTGAAACTACATATTCAGAAGGATATTTGAATCTCATTCCTCGAACAACTGAACAGTTGTCAGCGCATAACCATGAAGTGGCCGGGTCCCAGTATTAAACTTACCTACAATCTTGACGTCATCTTCGTAGAATGCATCGGTGTACTCAGCTGTAGTGTAGAAGTAGACACGATAGAAGGCGTACAGATCGTCAGCCAGACTGAACATTTGCGACGCCTCTGGCTGCCGCTCCTTGCACAGCGCACTGAAGTCGTCGTCAGAGGAGAGGCTCCACGGCTGATAGCGCAGCAGGCGTTCACTCAACAGCGGCCGCCTGTAGCACACAAGGTGCCAGGTTAAAAGTTAAAAACCTAGCATGTATAGTTTATGCAAGAACGTACAAATATCCATAAATGTGTGCGAAATTTTATGGGACTTAACTGCTAAGGTCATCAGTCCCTAAGCTTACACACTACTTCACCTACATTATCCTAAGGACACACACACACAAGCCCATGCCCGAGGGAGGGCTCGAACCTCCGCCGGGACCAGCCACACACCGCATGACTGCAGCACCCCAGACCGCTCGGCTAATACCGCGCGGCTAAAAGTATCCAGAACGGATTTCCACTCACCAGTGTATTAGAAACTTCCTGGCAGATGAGTACTGTGTGCCAGACTGGGACACAAACCTGGAACTTTTTCATTCTTTAAAGGATGCATAGTAACACAGCAAACAATCGCAAATCCATTGGTCTTTTTAGCATTTTAGCGCATCGAGATTTCATCTTTAGATTTCGGAGCACTTCAGTGAGACACCGATTATAACTATTTCTTGCAGGTCATCCACTCCGTTCTGTGCTGCTATATCGTTTTAAGTGGTTCCAGACACATCAAACAGCAGGACTGCAGCGCTTGCCGCAGAATACCTCTTTTCTTTATAGAAGAATTTCGTATGCATTGCAAGAGAGTGAACATGTGATATTTATGTTAAAGTAATGAATGACTTGTTCAGATTTGTTATAGATGATTTTAGACGCTGACATGTAGACATGTCTGTCATGAGCTGAAGCAAAATCTTCCACATTACCACTTGAAAATGGCTCAAAAGGCCGAAACTGCATTTGTAAAACAATTTTTAAAGTCAATGGCGAATATGACGTCCTTATAAAAATAGACATAGAGCTGGGCAGGCAGGAACCGAGAGCCGCCGTCGCAGCCTTACTTCCGCCAGTACCTCAGCCGCTGCCTTCCAGCCGTCACAGAAGCTCCCCTGCACGGCTGGCGGGACCAGCGCTCCCGGAAGGATGGGCACTGCAGTGACCAGAGGCCTCGGGAGTTGCTTCCTGGGCGAATCCTCACTCTGCAGTGGAAAGTGCAGTCACTTGAAACGTCGGGGATCCGACACACGGCTCTGACCTGCCAGGGAGTTTCCTATCTGCATTTGGTGATGTGACATCTGCGATAATTTTCCGTAAAGACTGTATGACACAGGAAGATGATTTCAATGGACAAACGTGAATGTACCGTCAAGCAGGTCCACTTATTCAGTCCCTTTCACCTAATCCAACTTCTAAGGACAGCGCGATACGATGACTAAAGCTATTTCAAATCCGTCTTTGCAAATACCGAACATCTGTTTTTATTTCACAATAGGTCTTTCGTTTTACTCATTATACCCTTATCAGTTGTGGCATTTTTATAATGTTTCTGCTTACATCCGGCAGTGTGCATCCCACCATCTCTCACTTGTATGCTTGACGTGCAGAAGTACATGTCTGCTGACGTAAAACTTGACAAAATGACACTTCACTATTGCATAAAAATGTTTGTTTACTTGGCTCTGAAGCTTTCTCTCGGTCTCGCTTCGTGAGTGGTTGGTGCGGGTCTCTAGTTTGGCAGTGAAAATTATCATACAGAAATTGTTGGCCGTAAAACTTTCTCCTAAGGTCAGTGTTCGTACATCGATTCGATACATATGTGTCAGGTACACGTTGTGATGAGAATGGAGCCCTCAGAATCGGGTATGTGACAATTTTTTCCTGATTAATCTACGACTACATTGCCTATAGCCCATCAACGATGGAAAGTTTCCATACTGCCAGATATAATGCAGAACAATCAGTACTCCCTGCACTCCTTGTAGTATGGTCCTTGGTTATCACTGTTACTTTACAACGACGTTGTCAATTAAAGCATGAAGCTGCATCATAACGAGTTCCGTGTGATGTCTGGGTCCCCAGTTTGACCGGAAAGCAGTCCCTCCCATAAGACATGTGGTGCCATGGTGCTAAGGCTCGCAAATCATTTCCACGCCACGTACACCAGCACGCTGTTCTGCTTGGAGGTACAGTACCACAACTACTCCACTGACAAGCTGGGACTCAGAATCCGCGCCGTGATAAAATTTATCGTTTGCATGCCACAGATCCAGGAAGTAGATGCATACTGACAATGATCTGAATAAACATTATGCGGAGATTTGGTTGGTTAAGAATTTCGGGAAAGGGCTCTTTTTAACATAATGGAGCCGTTCATTCCAAAAGGCAACGAAAGAACGGATTTAAATGCAGCAAGGAAGTGAACAAACAATATCCACTGAAACAAGCTCTAAAGAAAATCTCGAAACTTCTGGACAGTTGGGAATGTACTACACAGCTATAATGATACAACACTGACTGCCATATTCAGTTTAGGAGCAAGTGCGTTGTCACACAAAGTGGCAAATCAACAGAGGACGCAATAAATACTCGCCACATGGAGCTGGAGTGTCGACAAGCGGGGCAGACCGCTGCCACGGAAGTCAATCGTCGACAATTTGCGTGCAGAGGTAGGGGTCAGTGTGCGACCGATGGCTTTGGCCTGTAGTGCTGGAGCCATTACTGAAGGTACCATGCGAGTCCAGTAACGAAGTGATACGTGAACTGTAGAATAGACACGAAATGCCGCGCTGCCTAGACTACGAGGGCGGTACCGAAGTTCCTCCAGTGCCGCTATGAATAAACAAGAGAGAGCTCTTACGAGCAAAACATTCGAAGCCATAATCTGTGACGAGAGTGTTCCTTTTTCTCACTACCTCTGCTCCCTGCTGAGTTCTCGGTGTGTGTGGTCTGCCGTGTCCGGCACAGAAAGCACGCGCAGCGTCACGTGTCATTCAGCTCGCTCAAACGGGCGACATGTCTGGAACCGGCACCAGTGTGTTCAGGCAGAGTTGCACTACGTCTCATTTTGTTTATTTTATGTGCGGCAACAAATTACTAAGACAATTACGTGCAGCTTACGAAAAAGCATTTTCTGTAGATGTTACCGAATTTACAACATGCGGAAAACTTTTCAGTTATAGAACTTAGGCGAACATTATGCGAACGAAATCGTAAGATTACATGACTTTTTATCTACTCCAAGCCGGAAGTCTGTCAGAGTTCTCTAACACGAGATAATTGTGGTTAAATACGGCGCACAGTGTTCTGCTCGCGTGGCAAGCACGTAAGCGCTCCACCATGCGTTCGTTACGAGTAACAAGTCATTAGGTTTGCAATAAACCAGTTATTAATTTTTCTGGTAACCCTACTTATTTCTAACATCACACTATATAAGACATGATGGTGAACGTCTGGAAAAGTCAGCGACACGGTTGTTTGGTGCAGGCATACAGCTAAATGTTCTCGTACGTCAGTCTGAAAACTTGGGTCTACTAAATAGCAATAAAAATGTTTCAATTTTCACTTCTTTTGAGAGGTAGTCCGCAGATAATGTTCTTATTGTCAAAGCGATATAAACTTCTACAGCTCCTCAATTCAGCACTTCGTTCGGCTATATATTTCTTTTTCTGCCTCCCAAGCAATATGAATTCTGCCATCATGTAGGTAAAACTTAACAGAACTTACTCAGCCCGAAGACTGCTACAGATCTCGCTTCAATATTTTCCGGTTGTGAGAAGCTCCTCTAGTTTTGTTCACACGAAATCGGAGAACGTTCTTTGTTTTGAGCAACATCCCTCATCCTTTTACTCGCGATGAGCACATTCTCGGCTGGAGTATATTCTCTGACTCGCTTTACCTCAAAATGTCCTCCCAAAATTTCCGGTACGAAGTATATCCTCCGTTTTACTGACACGCCCCACTATACTTCGCCAGCACCTCAGCTCTCACCTGGACTCTCCCAGTGATTCTTCGCCAATCATCTCCCACCCTTCGTCGTCGTCTTCATTGCTTCGCCACTCACAGAGAGCCGTAGTCTGGCAGCTCCGTTTTACTGACACGCCCCACTATACTTCGCCAGCACCTCAGCTCTCACCTGGACTCTCCCAGTGGTTCTTCGCCGATCATCTCCCACCCTTCGTCGTCGTCTTCATTGCTTCGCCACTCACAGAGAGCCGTAGTCTGGCAGCTCCGTTTTATTGACACGCCCCACTATACTTCGCCAGCACCTCAGCTCTCACCTGGACTCTCCCAGTGGTGCTTCGCCGATCATCTCCAACCCTTCCTCGTCGTCTTCACTGCTTCACCACTCACAGAGAGCCGTAGTCTGGCAGCTCCTTCGCCACTGCCTCCGTCAAATGCTCCACCACCGTCGCCGCCACTCGCGCCACCGTCGACTCCCTGTCCAGCAGCGTCGCTGCCTCTGTCGCCAACACCGTCGCCAGCCCCAAACCGCGGCCCGCCCCATCGCCCGCACCACTGCCGGAGCCAGAAGTTCCAACCACATCCACCACCACTGTAGTTTCGTCACCGCCGTCATAAACTCCTGTCAGTGACCTCATCTACTCCCAACTGGGGCCACCTATTACACCACAACCCTCATGCATGCAGTCATAAGACCAAACAGATGAAATATAATAGATAAAACCTCACGATTCCAAATGATACCAAGCCAAAAATGATTTCACTAAATTTACGGACATGAAACCAATAATTCCTCTCAACTATCGTCTTTTGTATCTACATCTACATACGTAATCCGCAAGCCACCGTGCGGTGCGTGATGGAGGGTACCCTGTTCCACAACTAGTCGTTTCCTTTCCTGTTCCGCTCGCTGACAGAGCGAGGGACAGACGCCTGTCTATATGCCTCCTTAGGAGCCGTAATTCCTCGTATCTTGTCTTCGTGGTCCCTACCAGAAATGCATGCTGGCGTTGTTAGGATCGTTCTGCAGCCAGGTTCTCTACACTTTCTCTGTTGTTTTCTTCGAAATGAGTGTCTTCTTCCCTGCTGAGTTCCAGAAGCATACACGTAACACTTGCATGCTGATCGAAACTCCGGTAAGAAATCTACCTGCTCCCCCTGAATTGTTTCGATGCCTTCGTTCAATCCGACCTGGTGCAGATTCCAAACACTCGAGCAATGCTGAACAAGAAGTCGCTCTGGCGTCCTATACGGGGTCTCCCTCACACACGAACCACACTTTCACAAAACTCTCCCAATAAACTGAAGCCGACCGTTGGCCTTCCCTACCAGAATCCTCACATGTTTATTCCATTTCATCTCGCTTCGCAACATTGCGCCCAGATATTTAAACGAACGACTGTGGTAAGCAGGACACTTCGAATCCCGTATCCGGATATTACGGGTTCGTTTTTGCTACTCATCCGCTTTCTTCTACAGCAAGACCCACCTGCCATTCGTCACACCAACTACAAATTTTGTCGAGGTCATCTCGTGTCAACCTGCAGTCACTCAATTTCGACGCCTTACAGTACATCATGGCATCATCAGCCAGCAACTGCAGACTGCTGCCCACCTTCTCCGCCAAATCATTTATTATATGGAGGACAACTGAAGTCCTATCAACTTCCATGGGGAACTGCTGATGATACCTTTGTCTCTGATGAACACTCGCCGACGACGAAAACATACTATTACGTAAGAAATCTTTGAGCCACACATATCTCTGAACTTATTCCATATGCTCGTTCTTCCGTTAGCACCCCGCAATGGGACACCGTGTCAAATGCTTTCGAGAAATCTAGAAATACGGAATCTGCCTGTTGCCCTTCATCCATAGCTCTCAGTGCATCATGCGAGAAAAGGAAAAGGTGAGTTTCACAGAAGCGATGCTTACCAAAACCGCGTTGATTCGTGCACATAAGCTCCTTAGTCTGAAGAAAGTTGATTATGTTCGAACTGAGAATATGTTCAAGGATTCTGCAGGAAACAGGTGTTAGGGATATTGGTCTGTAATTTTGTGGGTCCGTTCTTTTACCTTTCTTATACACTAGAGTCACTTGCACTTTTTTCCATTCGCTTGGTTCTTAGCGCTGATCGCAAGATTCGCGGTAAATGCAAGCTAAGTAAGGGGCCAATGCCGTACACTACTCTTTGTAAAACCAAACTGGCATTCCATCTAGGCATTGCCACTTATTTATTTTCAGCTGTTTCAGCTGTTTCTCTACGCCAGCGGTACTCATTACTATGATTTCCATACGGGACTCTGTGCGATGGTCAAACGACGGCACGTTTGTACCATTCTCCTGCGTCAACGATTTCTTAAACGAGGAATTTTTAACTTCGGCCTTCCTTTTGGAATATTCTACCGCCAAAAGCAGACTGGTCAACGTGTGACTGAATAGAAGCGTTAGATCCGCTTAACGATTTTGCAGAGGACCAAAACTTTTTCCGCTTCTCCGGTGGTAGCTGTTGTATGCTTCGCGCACAGATCTTTTCACAGACGTACGAATCTCTACAAATCTTTCTGTCCTCATTTGCGCGTTCTCTTTTGAACCGAGAATGTAACAGCCTTTCTTTCCTCAGCATTTTCCGAATTTTGTTATTAAAGCACGATGAGTCTTTTCCGCCCTCGATCCGCTTAGTAGGCGCATACTTTCCGGATCACGATTTACAGTCTCTTTAAACTTTAGCCATAATTCCTCTATGGCCATAATTCTGGAATTAAATGATTGTATTTTATTGTCTAAGTGAGACGCTGACAACTGCATATCAACTCTCCTAGCCTTCTTGATTGATTTACTGACTTTCGTAACCATAGTCGCTATGATGACATCACGATCACTGATCCCCATCTCTATGCTGACGCCATCGATAAGGTCGTGCCTGTTTGTGCTGGCTGACGAACTAGCTGCTCAACACAGTTGTCGGAAAACGTGTTCAAAAGTCCTTCACAAGACTGTCTTTCTGCACGACCTGCAGTGAATCCATAGACGTCCCAGTCTATACTCGGTAGGTTAAGGTCACCGCCAGCTAGTGTCGCGTGATCTGGATATTTATGCAATGCTGACTATTTGCCTTCATTGAATGACTCCACATCTGTCCCAGCGGAGTCGGGTGGGTGGTAAAAACAGCCAACAACTAATATGGTTTCACCTAGTCCAGTTATGTGCGACCACGTAACCTCACTATTACACTCAAATTCAACCTCAGTAAAGAGAATATTTTTTGTCAACTGCAATGAACACTTCCCGTCCTACGGCGGCGAATATGTCTTTCCGATAAACATTCCAAGACTCGCTAAATGTCTCAGAGTTTTTTTACTTTGGGTCTTAGCCAGATCTCAATTCAAGAATAATTTGAGGCTGAGAACGTTCATGGAGGAGAGTAAATTTGGGAACTATGTTACAAATACTTCGACAGCTGACTGATAAAAGTTTCAGAGTCGAACTGACTTTACTCTGAAAGGTATCTGATTTCCCTAAATGTGTACCAACTGGCGAGTGTTCATGAGAGTACTTCAAACTACTGGCTAGTCTGAAACCCCCCATGTGCACTCCACAAGTACTCTGCTATCCGATTAGCTGCTTCCTTTGTGTAGTGCATCCCTGTCTGGAAATCTACCCATCTCCGATTTTCAGTTCACCTTCCCAACCACTGTTACCTTCATTCCCACTGCCTGACACAATATCGATAGTTTTATCCCGTCACACTATCTGCATGTGTCCGTACACAGTGAACCAGTAACAATCTCACAGTTCTGATGACAAATGTGGAGTAGCAAACCAAAAATCCCCACACAATAAACATTGTGGAGTAACAATACCGTTCCTCAAAAACAGCTCCAGTTGGCTACAAATCATGTTCAATCATCCTGCATAATACTTTATCCTGAGTGTGTATTTTACCACCCTGACCGTGGTCTGTGCTACTGCCTGTCTCTGTCATCATCCTATAGCACATAATTTCGTTCCTCACACTGACCACTGCCACTCCACAGCTGTTTACCCACATCAATTCTCATGATGAACTTAACTGTGGATGTCGGTTGATCACCTTCGTTTCAGAAGACCTAGTCCATTTCCCAGACACACTCATCCCAAAGTGACTCCCCTAGCGACCTCTTTAGATATAACTGCATAAGTCTTTCATCCTATTGATAGTAATCACGACTGAGTCTAATTGTCCATCCTAATCCACGTCTTCCACCTCCATATCTACCCCACAATAAGCCACATAAAAGAATCCAACAACACCGCCACAAAACCTGGGGTGTCTGCTGGGAGCTTGCCCATTCCCACACAGGAAGCCACCTGGTCACCCTCCATAGTGCCAACATATCTCCTACAATACTCCATTCCACGGCCCCATATGTCAACCACTCGAGAGACTATTCCGCTTTCCTCCCGCTCACAACCTCCAGTATTTACGCTCTATGCTACGGACTGATTTAAACACACAAACCACAGGACAAAATATAAGAACGATGGCTATCCGCTTCCTGCCCTCATCGCTGCTTAGATTTTTCCTCCATCTATTGAGATGAACATGACTTGTGGCCTCTTTTCCTCACCGACTGGATGCCAGTATCTGGACTAGAGTCGCAACTACACGGTATTACCGTAATTACTCCCGAAGTGGTTTTTTCCCCCGAATAAGACGAGGACACGCTAACTTATCGTGTCAGGTTCCACATCATTGTTTCCACAAATTATGAAAACTTCAGAAGTGTCTGTAACCATCAATACTTTCTCTAGTAAATGCAGTAACATCGTTTATTGTGTCAGTTTTCTCCGCTGGTCTGTTATGTAATACGTGGCACATTTTAAGACACAATACGAATCAAAAAATCGAAGGCTAAACGGAGTCAAAAACCTTTGTAAATCACGAGTTTCTTTAACCATGTCCTTCACTACTGTCTATTAGTGCTAGTTCTTTACTCCATTGTGAATTAAATGATCCCTGTGTTTTCTATAACTTTAATGAATACTTCCATGGATAAAAGTGAGATAAACTCCAATAAACCATAGTGAGTGCGACAGACATTTGAGTGTACACTGGTTTATACCTGATTGTCAAGTGCCCTGGCCCGTCCTTGTCTTCTTCCACCTCGTAGTGCTCCACCTGTTTGCTGACTAATTGCAAGTCCTGTACCCATCCGGTTAATTTCGTGCGCAGCATGTCTTTCACACGTTCCATGTCCTTAATCCAACCGTGGAGTTGCTGATCACTTGCGTGGTTACCCTGAGACACACAGAAAATAGTTCAAATTACTTTCGTAACATCCACAAGCAGCAGCCTGTCTTAATATACAGTTACATGTAGCACTATTACATGACACTGAAATTACTGCCAGCGCATGAGAATAGTACATTCAGTTTTGTACAGGCATAAAAACATTAACGCACAGCAGATGCCTAGTGGGGTTTTATTAAATAAATACATTTCTCAAACTGTGACATCAGATAAGAGAGGTGCAGATATTTCTTGGTAGTTGACATTACAGACGTCTGAATTTATGAATGTATACTCCCCTGCGGATGTATCCAACTGAAATGTTCTGGAGTTGCCAGCAGCGTCGACTTCCTACGTGTAAAGCCACATGGCGTGACTGGAACTCTGACGAAAATCTATTCAAACTTTTTAACGATTTTCGGAACTAGAATGGCCAGACTGTTGACAAATCCGTCAAAATCCTACTCGTTACCAACGCTGTGAGAAACTTGAACACATGTTATGACCTTCTACAAACGCAATGATAGACATCAGCCGCTCCATATCTAAAACATTATCTGAGTTAATTGTGCACACACGAAATGTCAGTTTGACTCAAAATTTTGTAGCGTTTGTCTGTTGCCTGGTTGATCGCTTTTGCCGAAAATTTGCGTTTGTTGGTCATCTAACACGATGTCGTCTGTATCTGAACACGGTTCGAATATTGCAGATTTGGAGGAATGTATTGACTGTCCGAGTGTTAAGATCATTTTTTCTGGTACGAAGTTCACATTTATGTCACATACTAAGGTCTATGCTCCTTTGACGTTGTTCACATTGTAGGCTTCTAAGTCACTGCAATAAAGATAAGGCCATTTAAATGACATATTATCATACTTGAAAAATCACTCACAAAAATCCATAAGGTGCTCCCTGTTGATTTAGAATCATGACATTTTGAAAGAAACCAGATTTCACAGTGCAAATAAAGGAAAAAATCTTAAAATCCATAATTGGTAACTATATAACTCTAGAAAATACTTTTCGTATTATTTTTTTATCAGTCTATTTATCTGTCCATCTGTTGGGAATCTTTTTCTCTGGATCAGTTCTGGGTATCATGTTCAAATTATGCCACATACAAAGGTATATGGACCCTTGGAGGCGTAAAAACTGTAAGCTTAGAACTCACTCCAGTCAACAGATACGGACGGCCGTTTATGTCTCGTGTTTTGATAATCGAAAACTCACTCATCGAAACCTATAGGGTGCTCTCCATTGACTTGGAATCATGAGATTTGGCAACAACTAAGTTTTCCGGTACAAGTAAAGCAAAAAATCTGAAACTTGTTAACTTTTAATTATATCACATAAAAATGTCGTTTTCGATTTGGACATACTTTGTATTCATGACCTCTTGAAAGTATAACATACGAACATTACTGCATCCAAACATAAAATGTATGTTGTATTCATGATTTAGTACGTAAACGGAAATGTGTTATTAAATCTACTCTCCCTACATACATAAACTAAAGTCCTCTGCTTGCTTGTTCTTGTTTGTTTGGGCTGGGCTGAGGAAATACCGTAGAATTTCTGAATCGATCTTGGTATTTCTGGGACCAGTATCTTGCCAGTAAAGCTACAAAGTGTCGATAACAGGAAAAAATTATTGGGAATCTCGATTCCCAGAATGGGTAGTTTGTACAGAACCCTTAGTGCGTGAGTTCCGCTGGCACTTTCCCATTCTGTTTTCGTTTTTTCTATCTACTCTAGCATCACCCAGTATGTTGTTCTGGAAGGTGAGTGCTCACCACAGACATGGGTGCCGTCGGGAGAGTCTGAGAGAAGTGGGACAGAACTGCTCTTGTTCTCTGTACGTGGGGTGCCCAATCCTTTTGGGTCACACTGAAACAGGTGACAGTGGTTCCACAATAGATTATATTGAGATAGGGATCCAATACTCGAAAGAGCATATTTATTGTGTTAAGGACATACACAGCATACACCACCTAACAACAATGTAGTCATAGCAATTCTTCAAAGCAACGACTGTCAGTCTGAATGAATGCATGTATTGCAATGAGGCCTGCAGTTCTTCACACCCTTGCAAAGATCTCGGGTGTCCGTTGTGCACTGGAACAGTAGCAGCTGATAAACAGTGTAGACACCTGACCACCAAACGGACCTACTGTACACAACTAGGCTCGTAGCACTCAAGCATCGCAGTGGCGCATTAACCTGTGCCGCAAGCACACCACTGACCCTGCTGTCAGCTGTCCATTGCATCAGATAGCTTATGTCGTGTTCATGGTGAGATGTGTTGCTGTGTACAGTGCACAATGAGTAATCAAAGACGAAATGTGCAAGCACTGGGACAAACGGATTTCGAGCCCTATGTCTGCTTGTGTCAATCCAGTATCGTTCACAGCGCTGTACTGTCCAACTTCATACAGTTTGTATTGTTTGTGGATGAGGCCGCATTCATCCGTAATGTTGTTTTCAAAAGCCAAACAGGCAGATCTAGAATGAGGACAACATCCACGCCACCCATATCGGAGGCCAACAGCAAAGATTCTCAGTCAAGGTATTTTAGGACATTATCCAAGATCATTTCACTTTGATGTTAATGTTTGCAAGCACCTGAAGAATACTCACACTCATTGTAGGACTGGAATGGGGGGTCATCTCTGATGGCCATTGCGATCGCTGCATCTTACAACCCTCGACTTCATTCTCTGAGGTTATGCCAAGATGTAGGTGTACGAAACCCCTGTAGATACAGCTGAAGACCTGCTTGCCAGGGTACAAGCTGCCTGTCTCCTGGTACAACATTGTTGCTCACGGGCGAGGCCTCCACGACGAGTGCGGCCGCTTCATGTTTAAATATGATTAAAGATGTAGCTGTTGTCACACGCATCGACTCAGTCTGTGTTTCGACAAGTTTCTACACAGTTGTCACTTCCGCCCAGCTGCTCAGAACAATAAAGTGTGACATGTCTTGGATGACAGTAGCGTGATTCCACTATCGCAGTAGCCGCCACGATACAGCAATGACCTGTGAGGATATGCTGACATCACTCCGAAACTGTGATCACAGAGAGAGCGTCATGCAGTCAAAGGTCGTGAGGTGGAGGTATGAATGTGGGATATTTTCAAGAACACTGCCATCCTGAATTTGGAATCATTCAACTGTATGTCAGTCAGACACCTTAGGCAAGTGTACGGTGGTGGAGACAATAACGGATTTACTTTTGTTGCAGATATGTGCAAATATTATTTTCTTATTAAAATTTTTGTACTTATTTAGATACTCCCGAGCTCATTTTTTACAGTTCTTTTGTCAGCTATGGTTATTTACCAGGCGACATCTACACTCTTTTTGGAGAACTGTCGAGATGATTTCCCAAGTCTCTACAATGTGTCACTCAAAACGTAACCGATCAGCAGCTACTTGCAGCCAGCATATTCCGTTTCGCGCATTTCTGTCGCAGCACAATCCCACTCGTTTAATATGTGGAAGTTCTTTTCTTACGAGAAATAAACCCGTTTCTGCTGCCTTGCGTCCACGCTTGGTAAGTAATGAGAGTAGTAGCAAGTTGTGAGGGGCATGTTCAAATGTGTACCAACACGCTAGGAACTGTCGCAATGGGCTATGTGTAAGTAATATTAGTGGTGAGAGAAGAAGCTTGATGAATTGCGACTTGAATTGATGATCAGCGCACGCTGCGTGGCTGAAGGGGTTTGTAAACAGCCCTGCGGAGGGCCACCCGAGTCTTACTCTCTCTCAGACTGCCAGCCAGCCCTGATATCGGAGTCAAGCGCTCGTGCGGTATCCGTGACGACGATGGTGACTGCAGTCATGGCCACGCACGTTGGATAACAATGATGACGCCGTACTGTTGTCACTGTTTACCGACGACGGCGTGATGTCATTCATCATGGTCACCTTGGCTGAGGATGAAAGCAAGTATACATATTTTCTACAGTGTTTTTGTTTATACACTACTGGCTATTAAAATTGCTACACCACGAAGATGACGTGCTACAGACGCGAAATGTAACCGATAGGAAGAAGATGCTGTGATATGCAAATGATTAGCTTTTCAGAGCATTCACACAATGTTGGCGCCTGTGGCGACACCTACAACGTGCTGACATGAGGAAAGTCTCCAACCGATTTCTCATACACAAACAGCAGTTGACCGGCGTTGCCTGGTGAAACGTTGTTATGATGCCTCGTGTAAGGAGGAGAAATGCATACCATAACGTTTCCGACTTTGATAAAGGTCCGATTGTAGCCTATCGCGATTGCAGTTTATCGTATCGCGACATTGCTGCTCGCGTTGGTCGAGATCCAATGACTGTTAGCAGAATATGGAATCGGTGGGTTCAGGAAGGTAATACGGAACGCCGTGCTGTATCCCAACGGCCTCGTATCACTAGCAGTCGAGATGACAGGCATCTTTTCCGCATGGCTGTAATGGATCGTGCAGCCATGTCCAGATGGGGACGTTTGCAAGACAACAATCATCTGCACGAACAGTTAGATGACGTTTGCAGCAGCATGGACTATCAGCTCTGAGACCGTGGCTGCGGTTACCCTTGACGCTGCATCACAGACAGGAGCGCCTGCTATGGTGTAGTCAACGACTAACCTGGGTGCACGACTGACAAAACGTCATTTTTCGGATGAATCCAGGTTCTGTTTACAGCATCATGATGATCACATCCATGTTTGGCGACATCCCGGTGAACGCACATTGTAAGCGTATATTCGTCATCGCCATACTGGCGTATCACCCAGTGTGATGTATGGGGTGCCATTGGTTACACGTCTCGGTCACCTCTTGTTCGCAATGACGGCACTTTGAACAGTGGATGTTACATTGCAGATGACTTACGACCCGTGGCTCTACCTTCATTCGATCCCTGCGAAATCCTACATTTCAACAGGACAATTCCTGACCGCATGTTGCAGGTCCTGTACGGGCCTTTCTGGATACAGAACCAATTGATAACGTCTGGTCAATGGTGGCCGAGCAACTGGCTCGTCACAATACGCAAGTCACTACTCTTGATGAACTGTGGTATCGTGTGGAGGCTGGATGGGCAGCTGTACCTGTACATGCCATCAAAGCTCCGTTTGACTCAATGCCCAGACGTATCAAGGCCGTTATTGCGGCCAGAGGTGGTTGTTCTGGGTACTGATTTCTCAGGATCTACGCACCGAAATTCCATGAAAATGTAATCACTGTCAGTTGGAGAATGATAAATTTGCCCAATGAATACCCGTTTATCATTTGCATTTCTTCTTGGTGTAGCAATTTTAATGGCCAGTAGTGTAAGTGATTCTTATGGGTTCTACTTCTTCTTTTCTAGCTGTGAGCGGGCGTTACTCGCTGTGGGATCTGAACCCAGCAGCTGATAATGATGATGACGATGATGATGATCTCTGGGGAACGACTTCGATTGTTCAGAGGCAGATATCGCTTATTCTACAGTATTAAATGTTTTGTTTGTTATTTTTGAGATGGTCTAGTTTGTATATGTTCTCAATGCGAATATCGTTGTTTAGACACGAGCGCCAGCTACTAGTTCTTTTGCACCTGTGTTTTCGTTTGGGTTTGTCCAAATTCTTTCAGACACATTCCCCTGCCGACGTCATACACCTCCTCTAGTACCCATGCTGGATATGCCCTTAATGACAAACATGCCCACTGATGATGAGCTGCTGGAAGTGTATTCCAGTAATGAACACAACAACAGTTTTATGTGTAAGTACTCAGAATTTATTATTATTATTATTATACGAATACGGATTTTTATTTCTCCTTCCTTAGATACTTATCAACTGCGTCTCTTTCTCCTTCCTGTGTGCAGAGTTATTAGAAGTTCGACGTGTTGTTGAGTGGAAGAGCATTGTCCAAGTTAGGGGGAGAGCTGTCGTGACATCATGGGGTGAGTCGATACCAGAGTGGTCATACTGAGTCACTTTTCTGAGGTGCAGGAAAGGGAGTCCTGTAAGACACTCAGCTGTATGCTCTACCTTGATTTATGTTCATAAGATTTTGATCAACTTATTGTGGGGTCCAGTTGCATCTCTCTTCAAAAGTATATACTGCTAACAAAAAGCATGTCCTAATGCCCAGAATCATGATGAGAGGAATTTAAATTGATTTCCATGGTTGTTTCTCGCTAGCGATAGAAATTACCCTAAAAATACAGGGCATACAGATACACAACAAACACCAGATGTCCACTGACGTCCTAATTTCTCGTTTATGGCCGAATGTAGGAAAGCCATAAGAAGAAGACAAACATTAACACGCTGTGTGGTACATCGACAAAGAAGTCGAGGGTAAATTAGGTGGTCCCTTCTTCTTGTCCATATTAGCCGAGAAACATCCAAAAAGTATAGACCGGCTGCTAATCTCTGAAGACGATAAGCAACACAACGTTTGGATAAAATGCATGTCCCACCTACGTTCCTTTGAAATGAAAACAAGAAAGGTGCAAGATATTTTTGCTGTAGATGTCTCAAGTCGTTTACCAGGAGCATGTATCTTGAAAGACACCTGATTGGCTGCTAGAGCCAGGAAACAATATGTGTGGAAATGCTTATCAAGGATAAACGGTTCTCGAAGTTTAAGAATGCCTCTCACCAACACTTCTGTCCCTTCGTTGTTTACGTCGATTTAGAGCGCCTCCTAGCTCCTGCGGTACAGTGTGAACGTGGTGCCTCTGCCTCCCATATCACTGCCACAAAATGATGCATACGATATGTGGCTACCCATCAAGTTCTGTACACGTATAACTCTAAAATTAAAATCTTATGTCAAGGGAATAGTGCGAGATGGTTTCTCACTGAGCTTGAAAGTCTTGTACGGGATGTTTATAATATTTATAGTGAAAACGTCCTCATGACCAACGTGAAGGAGAATGATGCACTGTACAAGCAGGCAGCTGATCGTTATATCTGGGGACTGTCTGGACAGAGGTGAGGAAGCTCCCTGTAGAGACTGTTGCCACTAACGGGGAAGTCCCAGAGTGCAGCTGACAACCCATGAAACTTTAAGTACTAACTGCCACAGCACACAGCCATCTTTTCCACAATTTAAGTGAGCATGATGCCCACTTTCTAGTTCAGCACTTTGACGAGTCTGGGTTGTAGGATAATAAGATCAGTGTCATTGCTGACACCGTTGACAAATACATGCCGCTTCAAAGAGGATCACACCAAGAATAATGCTCTACTTCCTGGATTCACAAGGCTTCATGCTCACGTCTCTTTAGAAATTTGCTGAACCAACGCCTCCTGAAGATATTCTTGGCAAAGGGAGCCACTTATCTCGATGATGTAGAATTTCAAGAGTTTTAACTTGTGACGCAGAAGGGGTCTTTCCATACGAATATCTGGATTCTCTAGTAAACTAAGAGGCATTTCCATAATGAATGGAAAGAACGGGCACTTGGTGAATGAACAGCAGGACTTCGGCATCTCTGATTTATCAGAACATGTAAAATGATGAACACCAATGTACATCTGACCGCCAACATCTTCGCGTTCTGTAGCATATGGCTGAGATTGGATTCCATGTTTAGAAAGACACAAGCCAGCAGCGAATTCTTGACCAACGTTGAGATGCATGTCTTCCTGGAACACGCAATTCACGATTGACTTTGCCAATGTGTGCGCAGGTATGCCAAGGCAAATAACTTGCAAATAATCGAGGGGGAGTACAGGTTGTCTGACGATTTCAGTTTCATCCTTTACCTGGATGTAAACTGTCTCTAAAGGCAAACCAGGCAACAAAGTCTCCCTTTTCAAGGGCTCCCATGGATGTCCAAAGGGGAAATCACCAGACTGGGGAAAGAGATCAAATATGTGGCTGCTGATGCTGTTGAGGGATATGTCCTAGAGGTAGAGCTGGACTATCCCACAAGTCTGCATGACAGACACGGTGATTTGCACAGCCTGAAAGACTTTCACGTTCAGGGACTTCAACAGGTGCCTCCTCTAGGGCATTGGCGCTGCACCACAAATGCTTATCAGGAGACCTTTCGACCGAGGTTATATACTGAGGTATATACTGAAATTCCAGCTGGAAGCAGGGGTGTCCTATCACGATCACAAGTGGTTCATCGAAGGGGCATAGGTGTGGAAATCTGCTGCACCTACACTATTTACTGATGTGTCTGGGTGGGTTTATTTGTTAGTAGAAAGGTGTTCCACGTGACTAGGTTTGTGTGGAATAGTTTGATGAACTGTTTGTCACAGTTCTGACTGCATGTTTGAGGTTATGAATGTTTCATTGCACATTGCGTGCGTCCATGTGTGTGTGTGCGTGTGTGTGTGTGTGTGTGTGTGTGTGTGTGTGTGTGTGAGAGAGAGAGAGAGAGAGAGAGAGAGAGTATATATTTCGTGTGGAACATGTAGAATATGCATCCATGTAAAGAAAGTATTTGATATGTTTATGGTGCGTGCGTGTGTGTGTGTGTGTGTGTGTGTGTGTGTGTGTGTGTGTGTGTGTGTGTGTGTATTGTTTTTGAGCTGCCATTGCTGTTGCTGTTCTAAGTATGTACACACTGAAAACTTCTCTCTCTCTCTCTCTCTCTCTCTCTGACTTACTAATAAGTGTTTAATAGACATTGGAAATTAAAACCTTATTACAAAACAATGTGTATATTGTAATGAATCAATTACGAAATAACAAAACTGTTACGTATATCACAAATACGAGAAAAAATGGAAATTAAAAGGCTTTCAGTTATTTTCACAACACAGTTGGTCTTCTTTTTCATATTTTTTGAATGAAATACCTCCTTTATCAGTTTTATATTGATGGCAGGTGCCAGAGAACAAAGAAACCCTCTTCCAATACAATATTTTTTAAATTTACATACACACATACATGGCCGACCGGTTCTAGAGGGTATCGCGATTTATCGCCTCAAAGTCGTATTTGCGTAAGTAGAGCTTTGCGGATGTGCGCCAGGAATACTGCACACTTTTACGTGTGTGTGTGTGTGTGTGTGTGCGTGTGTGGGACGTGCGTCACGTCCTCGCTGTGACAGCGTGCGGTTAGCGGTCAGCGGGCAGCTAACATCCCGTTTGCGGTCTGAGCCGCTTCGCGCTTCCGACAGCCCGGCTGTGGGCGTCACAGCAACACACGGCGAGGGAGGCCAGCCAGCGACACGGGCCGAGTCCACACAGTAGGGGGCCCGGGGTACGGACCGACCCAAAATCACTGTAATTGTGACATGTGGCTGCAGTCGACTCTTACCCGTACTTCGATAAGCAGTATAGAAAACGAAAAATAAAATTCAGAATTTCCATCGTGTTGCAGGAGCAGTGAATTGGAAGGTGGTGCACACTTTTGAATCGTCACCTTCCAATACGTTGAATCCGTCGTCCTTGCCATGGCGTCACTGCACTCTCTGCCATCTAGACCTAATCTATGCCGGCCGATGTGGACGAGCGGTTCTAAGCGCTTCAGTCTGGAACCGCGCGACTGCTACGGTCGCAGGGTCGAATCCTGCCTCTGGCATGGATGTGTGTGATGTCCTTAGGTTAGTTAGGTTTAAGTAGTTCTAAGTTCTAGGGGACTGATGACGTGATAAGTTAAGTCCCATAGTGCTCAAAGCCATTTGAACTATTCTAAACATACATACAAACATATCTGTACACAGCATTATGTGAGAGCCCAGTTACCAGAGGCACAGGGTCAAAATCGCGAGCTGCGTTGTTACCTGGGGCACAGCACGCTTTGCCGTACTACTCTGCAGGGCTGTAGTGAAGAATCACGAGAGGAATTATCTCGAATACGAATACCTCAAGACTGCTGCAGCTGTCTGGAGACTTAAGTTTCATTCAGAAAGCAAAGTGTGTCTTTAAATCGAAACTATCTGTACAACATTGGTTCACGGAATAACCTTTCGCAATTACACTTTTACTAAGCAGGTCCAGTGTATGATCAACGAAGAGTACCTGCGCCGCAAATGTAATAAGGAAGTCGTCCTTTAAACATTCTCGCAAGCTGTGAGGTACTAACTCTACAAAATATTGGATACGTATCAGGTAAATTGCCTTTGCTGCAGTGAAATGCATGGATGATGGTAACGAAAACAAGATGCAATGACAGGACATAATACGATGTCGGCAGAAACCATTCTTAAATACGGAACCCGCTACTATCAATCTTTGAAATTACCATCCAGCAAACATGCGTAATATTTATAGGAAAAAGATTTAATCTACTCAGAACCTTTTCAATTCACTAAAACAGGTATTGCCTATTTCTCTTCTCAAAGGATCCAAAATGAGGCTCACACGATACTGTAGGGACTGGCACGTTGCTACATACCCCACAATAAGTTACACAAAGACACAGATCATACTGCATCATTTTGCTTTCCATGTATACTACTGTCAGAATCCAAACAGTCATAATGCACAGTGGCCATTCTATATGTTAAGGTTGGGTTGTTTGGGGAAGGAGACCAGACAGCGAGGTCATCGATCTCATCGGATTAGGGAAGGATGGGGAAAGAAGTCGGCCGTGTCCTAAATCAGAATGGCCGGACACGGGATTGAACCGTCGTCCTCCCGAATGCGAGTCCAGTGTATGTGTTAAGACCACATAGCTGTTATTCTCGGTAGTGGGAAAATCACTGGTGATAGTGTTCATAAATCATAGACAGAGAATTCAGACTCGATAATGATTCGAGTTAGGCCACGAGACACGTGCAAAAGGCTAACGACTAAGATGAATGCTCTCAGAAAGCAGCATCCGGTTTCACGTTAGTCTGGCACAGATTTTCATTGGCCTTGACCCATTCACCAGATATTCCGCTTGTGACTGTAGTAGCACAGTGCCTTTAACAAAGCCACTCGCAGACGCAACACGCGCTAACTGGTGGACCTCAACTGCAGGTCCTCTGTGGCTGCGGCGGCTGGGGCATTGCCGTGTCACAGGGACAGTGCTGGCTTGCAGTGGTGAGCACAGGGGGCCACCAATGGCGTCGAGCCACAAGTGTCAGCTGCGCTATCGTCTTGTCATGGAGTCGTGGGAAATGGTCACGTGAATTTTAAGGTGGGAGGGGTTTGAGCAGTTGTAACGAACTGTATAAATTATGTGGTACGTATACGGGTTCATTACGAGATTTGAAGCTGACGAACCTCCATGTTGAGAGAAGTAATTTTATAGGCCTTCCATATGGAGTAGAGATTCTTAGGAAGAAAAGATGCTGATGGAGTCTTGAAATGCTACACTGAGACTCTAGACCACTCTCCACCAAGTATGAAGCTAACATGCTTCAGCTTGTAAAACAGGATTGGATGCAAAGTTATCTGAATGTGTTAAAGAAGTAGCTAGCAAATACGAGAAAAGAAAGATACAGACGATTTTCTACGATCTCTATTCCGAGCTTAGCCTCCCTGTATCATAGCCCCACAAGGCTCACAGAAGTAGAGGTTGGTTCAGAACTCTTCCAGATGGTTAGTATTAGAAATGGAGAGCCAAAGATAGCTACAGTGTGAAGAAGGTAAACTGGGAAACAGTCTCCAAGAACTGACCAGGTGGTGTGTGTCATTTTCTCACCCCCTGTACGTATAATACAGATTATAAGAGGAGGAAAAAACTCCACTTACCATACGTTCGAATGCGAGGGGAACCAACAGCTCCGAGGCGTGCGTCGCACCATGTGAGAGCAGCTGCGCCAAGTCCCGCCAGTAGCTGGAGAGTCGTTCCCAGAAAACAGCCGCCTGGGCCTGCAGTTCTGCACAAGACGGGAGACGACAGACTGGTGAACAATCCAGTGGATCAGACTTCTGTAGGAAGCACAGCTTTCACTTTCTGCCCCCACAATGTGTATGCAGGTAGCATTTACCTATTGAAACTAGATCAATATACAATGTCATTAATCGTATGAGTTACAGCATGGACACCTTGACTGGACTTTACAAAGCTCATATTCCAGCTACAAATTTAAAGGGCACATCAAGCAAAGAGAGAGGAGTACCACCACCTAAGGTAGATCCAGTAATAAAAATTAACCTAAGGGTAGAAGTATCAAAATACCTGAAGAAGTGGAAATATACAACTATTTCAAAAATCACCCACACGGCTTGCCCAACAATAAGACAGATTTAAGAAATAAGAGATCTTGAGATGAATTCCAGTCAGTTTTATGTGCTAATAATAGAAAGTAACATTAACGAGGATGTATAGTTTGGCTATTTGACTTTGACTTACTGACAAACATAGGACGTAACTATTTGCACAGGATCGTGTCTATGCTGGTTTTATAATATGAGTTGTCTTTACGACGTTTCCCGTGAGTTTTATGATATATATGGAAATGAGGAAGAATTATGTCCACTCATACACGTTTTTGTAATTAGGTTGTATTTATTTTAACATAAGTAATATATTTTAATAATTCAGCAAAAAAATTAATAAGGTGTTTTGCAAGCGTAGCTGAAAAAGCCATTCTCGGCCTAAACGTTCTAAGGACCATGGAAATGTATGACTACATTTGTACTGGTACAGTACCTTACATGTTAACAGTACATTTTACAATCACATTGTGATACACATAATGTTCTGTAATTCGTGACAAGTATCCCATCACATGTTTTTATCTCACTTTTTGTACTCATTTTTCTTTTTATTTGTCCAGTGGATCAATTCATGTACGAAAGTTGTTGTGAATGCGATTTATGCCTTTGTGATGTTAATATGGTACAAAGAATACATATATAAAATGATATATATATATACACGATTATTATTACCATGGTTTCATGACAGCCAAGCTACTGTAAACCTTTGACGATGGATACCATATGTACTATTACGCCCTATCATAATAAAGAAATGTCTTATCTTATTTATTTACATCAAATGATTGTATCGTAAACAGAATGGCAAATTCAGTTAACGAATGTAAACACGATTTTAAGATACTCTGATGTAAAACCTTTACTGTGGGATGTATAATCACTGCTAAGAACAAAGAAGAAACGACTTGTGAATATGTTCCCCACCAACCGCCTCAGTTGTCATATGAACAACATGAACAGTGATTTGAGGGGAATCATGTTAGTGAAGTTAACATCAGTAACAATAAATTTTTCTTATACCATAACTATGATCCTTACGCTCATCTAAAGTTGATGTACACTCTGAGTTCGGAGACTCAACATACAGAGACAACAGTGAGATATACACACGTCAGAAGATTCGTAAATTTTGACACCCCCAGTGGCCCAATGTAAGTGATGTGCTGTTTTTAGCATTTTTTGTAATATAACTGCCTCATGTATGGGAGGATAGTGGCGTTCTATACATGCCATCTGCCCTTCATTTTTCGGTTATTACTGTAGACCTGTATAAAGGGCATAGGATCGAACTGTGGCCGTGGAAACAAATAATGTTACAGTTAATGGCAGATACGACGTCTTTAAGAAAAATACTGCATTATTTTTATGCCTGTGCGAAATTTTTCGCATTTCATCCTTATGCGAGCTTATTTTCAGTACAGAAAAGACAGTCCCACAGGTGGAGAATGATGTGTGTACACGATGTTTATTGTGTTCCAAATGCTATTGGGATTACTCAGCGGCAAATCGCAAAAGAGAAAGTTCAAAATGGCTCTGAGCACTATGGGACTTAACATCTATGGTCATCAGTCCCCTAGAACTTAGAACTACTTAAACCTAACTAACCTAAGGCCATCACACAGCACCCAGCCATCACGAGGCAGAGAAAATCCCTGACCCCGCCGGGAATCGAACCCGGGAACCCGGGCGTGGGAAGCGAGAACGCTACCGCACGACCACGAGATGCGGGCAAAAGAGAAAGTCCAAGGAACGTGCATCTTTATGTCTCTGTAAAAAAACGAATCATCGGCATGAGGGACTTGAGAGCATCGTACCGACACATTACACTGGCATCTGGCTGTAGGGCAACGACTGCTGAATATATAGCCACGGGTTGGGGTGGAGACAACAGAGTGCTGAGAAGTTCACCAGCCATCACAGACAGACCGATGTAACCTGGGTTGAGATCTGTGGCTACCACTGGCACCACACCACAAGCAGCATAGTGTAGGGCGCTCTGTGGTGTTCAGCGGCGGGAGTCGCTTTTGCCTGTGGCTGTCAGGTCGACGCTGCTCTGTCCTCAGGTGGCCTCGTGAGACATCACGGGAAGCAGCGGCCGTCGAGATGCCTAGCTCTGCAGCCCACAGAAACAAACAGGGGTTAGGAAGACTCGCGATCAAGTCATGTGGAAGGCATATGGAACAGTTCTTAGGAATTTCGAAAATTCTTAAGAAATTTGGAAGCCAAATTATTATTCAAATTGGTTCTCGAGATAAACAATCAGTATCTCTTGAAAATATCATTCACATAGTTTTGTATGTTGCAAGGGCACATAAGTGCGAGGACATCTGCACAATTACCTAAAGTGCTCTCACACTCAAGTTGCTGACAAGAATATGTGTATAAGAGGAAAAAGATGATTGAGGAAGTGCTAGATTACGATCCATTTGGTTTTAGGAAAGGTAAAGGCATCAGAGAAGGACTTCTGGGTCGGCGATTGATGATTAAAGCGAGACTTAAGGACAAATCAAGAAACGTCCGTAGGATTTGTAGTTAGATAAAAATCCTACAATAATTTAAAATGATGCAGGATTTCCGAAACTCTCAGGAAAATGGGTGTAACCTCTAGCAAAAGAAGGGTTACGTGCAATATGTACATCGAACTAGAGGATAAAATAGGAAGACTAATAACAGCTCAAATTAGGAAAGGTGAAAGACATACATGTAATCGCCCCTACCATTCAATCTGTACATCGAAGAAGGAATGAGAGCTTCAGAAATGGAATTAAAATTCGCATTGAAAGGCTATCAATGACAGGAATAGCTGATGTCAGTGCTGTTCTCAGTGGATGAGAAAGGTAATTGTAGGAGGTGTTGAATAGAATGAACAATCTAATGGGTACACTCTATGAATTAACTCTAAACCGAAGAAAGACTAAATTAATGAAGTCTAGCAGAAATGGGATCAGTGTTCAACTTAAGGTCAGAACTGTAGACGAGGATCTAGACCAACTGAAAGAATTCTGCTACCTTGAGAATAAAGTAACTCGTAATGGACAAGTTAAAGAGAACATAAAAAGTAGAGAAGAACATTCAAAGAGGATGTTCCTGGCCGAACGAAGTCAACTAACATCAAATGTCAGTTTTGTAACATCGAAAACAAACAATTACTGATAAAATTATTTAATAGCATAGATAAAAGAATCTACTCACGAAGCAGCGGAAGAACACACATGAAAGACTGTTGTGATTGGCAAGCTTTCAGAACCAGTGGCTCCTCGTTCAGGCAGAAGGGTTGAAGGGGAAAGAAGAAGGGTGAAGGAAAAGGACTGAAGAAGTCTAGAAAAAGGGGTAGATTTTGGGAAAGTCACCCAGAACAGCGGGTCAGGGAGTCTTACCGAACAAGATGAGAAGGAAAGACTGATTGTTGGGGACTGCATCGGACGGGATTTGGAAACCTGAAAGCTTAAAGGTGGAACACAGCGTAACATGAAACACAGAGATTACTGCTAAAACAGTGATCACAAGTTAATAAGAGTGTGTCCTCTTATCACCACCTATAATAGCCCTGTAACTGGCAAAACATATTCTATCAAAGGGAGAGCCAGCTGCGAAACGACACAAGTCATATACCAGCTATTATAACACTGTTCAGCCTTATACATAGGCATGACTACCATCAGATTATCAGTTAGGATGAATGGGTATAGGGTGAGGGTATACACTGCCAACTCACAATATCCTGTGGCAGAGCGTGCTCTACAGCATGACATTCGTGACCTCGGTGCCTGTTTCACCATCTGGATCTTCCCCCAGACACCAGTTTCCCACAACTCCGTAGGTGGGAACTAGCTCTACAACATGTCCTTGGTTCTCGCCGCTCAGCTTTTTATCAGTGTAACTGCTCTTTGCTTCACTCCATTTCAGTTTCCTGCATCTTTCATTGTCTTTCCCATCTATTTTTCACCGCCCCATCCCACCTCTGTTATGTACAATGCACTTAGCTTCTTACTCTTTATAACTTATGATAAATGTCTTAGCAGTAATCTCTGTCGTACATAACCTCGTCTTCTGCCTTTAAGCTCTTAGGTTTTCAAATCTCGTCCGATGCAGTCCCCAACAATTAGTCTTCCCTTCTCATCTCGTACGGTAAGTCTCCCCTGACCTGCGGTTCTGGGTGACTTTCCCAAAATCTACCCCTTTTCGTAGACCTCTTCAGTCCTTTTCCATCACCCTTCTTCCTTCCCTTTCAACCCTCCCACCTAAAGAAGGAGCCACTGGCCAGAAAGCTTGTCAGTCACAACAGTCTTTTATGTGTGTGCTCTGCTGCCGCTTGGTGAGTAGTTTTTTTTTATCCATCCAATTAAATGTCGGATTTAGTTGGAATTCGAGTAACTCATAGTGTAAGTCTGGAGCACAGTATTCTATGAAAGTGAATCATGGACAGTGGGAAAACCGGAACAGAAGAGAACTGAAGCGTTTGATATGTGGTGCTAGAGAAGAATGTCGAAAATTAGATTGACTGATAAGAAAAGAAATGATGAGGTTCTCAGCAGAATCGGTGAAGAATGGAACATACCAAATACTTTGGTAGGACGATGGGACAGCATTTTGTTCTTGGTTATGCAACCTTATTGTTCCCTCTTGGTTCTTGTACGTATTACCCGTCTTTCTTTGCAACTTACTCTTATTTTGCTCAATATTTCGAACATTTTGCAGAATTTTACATTTCCGGATGCTTTGTCTAGTTCTACAGGGCCTGTGAATGTGTCCATTTTATTTTCCAAGTTTTGCTTCCCTCATCAGTTACAATGTCAGACGTGCCGCTCTCTTGTGCTATTAGCCTTCTGACAGTCAAAATGATCGTGATCTATCATATCCTCTATTATCTTTTCCATTCCGCTGTATATATTATTCCTGTCGACATGAGGTGTTAAGCTCATTGTGTGATAGGTCTCGCAAGTATCTGCTTATATCTTCAGCGTTGTATCTAATGGTATAGCGCCATTCTCGTATATTCTAGACGCCAACTTAAGTAGTTCTTGGTTGACACTTTCGCCAATGATTTCGGAAACTCCGAAGGTATGTTACCTATCGCTTCTGCCTTCAAAAGCTGTGTTAAGCTCTGACTCTTATGTGTGGTTGCCGAGCGAGGTGGCGCAGTGGTTAGACACTGGACTCGCATTCGGGAGGACGACGGTTCAATCCCGCGTCCGGCCATCCTGATTTAGGTTTTCCGTGATTTCCCTAAATCGCTCCAGGCAAACGCCGGGATGGTTCCTTTCAAAGGGCACGGCAGACTTCCTTCCCCATCCTTCCCTAATCCGATGAGACCGATGACCTCGCTGTCTGGTCTCCTTCCCCAAACAACTCAACTCAACTCTTATGTGGGATCTCCAGTGTCTTCCGTTGTGATTCTCATTTCTTCTTCTGTCAAGTCATCAGACGGGTCTTTCCCCTCGTAGATGCCTTCAGTTTACTCTCTCCACCTACCTGCACTCTCCTTTGCATTTGACAGTGGAATTCCTGATGCACTCCTAAAGATTACGTCAAATGTTCTTTTGAGTAATCTGTACAATGAATAAATCTTTCAGACGCCCATGTGTTATTCTTTCTCTTCACATTTTTCCAACAGCCATTTCGCTTTGGTTTCACATCTACCCCTACTTACTTCGTCCCCAAGTGACTTATACTGCTGTATTCCTGTGTTCCTCTGAACGTTTGTGCATCTTCTACATTTACCGATCAGTTGCAGTGTTTTTTCTGTTTGCCAAGGTTTCTTTTCCGTTAGCTCCTTATATCTATCTTTGTTTGATATATAGGACATAAAATCCCGTCTGAGGCCTGCGATAATTTTTATATTAATAATTGGCCACCAATGCTGTACAATCGCAATAAAGTCATGAGATGTTCAATTGAATCTTTTATTAGAACATGTTACGCGTTTCGGGATTACACCCATCTTCAGACATATGTTATAAACAAGTACAAAACATAAGTGAACAGCACACTCAACACATCTCAACGTTACATAAAATGAGATCTGGTCATATGAGTTACATACCTCAACCTTGAACTCCTTCCTTCCCTACCAGGCGTACAGTCTTGACAACGCAACGAAAGTGTCGGGGCGCTGCATTCACAAGTTATTCAATAATAATATATTCCGAATATAAATCTAACAGGGTGTAATTACGACGGGCTAACGGGTGCTAGGAAAAATTTATGCGAGAGTCTGGAGCTAAAATTCTTAACAGGACGCGGCAGTCAGGCCGCCAAAAATTAAATAGTAAGTTTGTGTCAATGGAATATGTTGGACCATGTTGCCAAAAAATAACTAGAGCATTTAGGGAGGCTGGCGTTCGCGTAGGCTTCCATACAAAAAAGAAGTTGGGGGAATATTACTACATAAGGACGAAGGGAAAACAGATAAGTTTAAGAAATCCGGTATATACGAATTTAAGTGTGGGGGATGTGCTGGGACATACATTAGCCAGACGGGTAGGGATTTTGCCACAAGGTTTAGAGAACATAACTATAGTAATAATAGTGGGCTGGGCTGCCATATGAGGGAGACTGGCCAAAAGCGGGCCCTGATACAAGATAGCCTAAGAATTCAGCATTTATAACCTGAAGGGAAGATTTTAGATAACTCTGAAGATCTAGAGATCTACACGCGTATACAGCACGCTGCACACCCAGTATTTAAGAAACAGGCTTCCGGTGGGAACAACTGGTTTTCTGGCTTGTTTGAACGGATACTATTTTGAACTTGGTATCTATTATCCCCTCATTAGAAGTATGATTGTGTATTTTATAGGAGCTGGTGGTGTTCTGTCCACGTACCGTTATGATAAGCTATGTTTTTTGCGTAGTGATTGGCTAGTTTAACGTCATACAGGGAAAGTTAGATGGGCATATAGATTGGCATTTACAGATTTGTTCACCACCTTGGCCTTTGGGTGTTCTTTGGTGACACCATGGTTTATTTTATTGATTTTAGACTAAAGTTTTAACACTTTTAATGTTTTGTGTTTTTTAAAAATCTATATCTCTCCGGTATCCGGATAGCATATGTAGGACTCGAGCAGTTGTCGTGCCACTAGTTTATATAAGGAATGTATGAGGTATAGCCCACGTATCTTTTGCGATTTTATGAAAATGCTCTTCCCCTCACCATTAAACTTTTTCCATGTGGTAGAGGGGTGTAAGTTGCTGTCTGAAGGCTTCTGTTTGGGGAATCATGGCCCATGAGTATCACTTGGCTGTAACTCGATAGGCGGATGGCTTCCGCCGATGTGGTTGCCGTTGGCTATAACAGATGCCGCCTAAGACGTTTGTGTACGCGAGCTGATCACAAGGTTTTAGTTTATGATGGATAATGTTGGTTATATTTAATTTGGTGGTATTCTTTTAGAGATTTGAGAGGTTGAAAGGTTTATTCACCAAGGAACTCCCCCCCCCCCTCTCCCTATTATTTATTTTATATTGACATATGGTTTGAGCTGTGTTTAGTGCCACTACTGGTTATAGGCATAGTATGGCAATGTAAAAAAAATTTGGATTTAAAAAAAAAATTAAGAAACTTTTAGTGTTAACGTGTACAGAAGTACCATTCCGACTGCTAGTCGTAATTACACCCTGTTAGATTTATATGATGAGTCTATTAATCTTAAATTACATGTAAACCATACAGCACCCCCTACCGAGGGCACTTCGCTGCTGGTTGACTTGTTTAGCGTCAGTATAGGCTCTGCTTCAAGACTGCTCGAGCCGCAGTCATATATTATTCGACACTTTCTTTGAATTGTCAAGGCTGTACGCCTGGTTGGGTAGGAAGGAGTTGAAGTTTGCGGTATGTAACTCACATGATCACATCTCATTTTATGTAACGTTGAGACGTGTTGAGTATGCTGTTCGCTTATGTTTTGTACTTGTTTGTAACATATGTCTGAAAATGGGTGTAATCCCGAAACGCGTAACATGCTCTAATAAAATATTCAATTGAACCTCTCATGACTTTATTGCGATTGTCCAGCATTGGTTGCCAGTTATTTGTTTGTCCAACTTCGGTGATGCCCTTTTCATAGATGTCCATTCCTGTTCAAATGAACTGCCTGTGTGGTATTCATCAACGTAGTATCTACAGCCCAAGAGGAATTCAGAGGCATTTCATGAATGCCCTCCACTTCAGTGTCCCACTCCTTCCCGCATTTATTCTTCCAGACAATTCTCTTAAACTCCTATCCACTCTTCATCGCAATTCAATTGAGATCTGAGCTTATATCTGGCCCTACACGTGCCAGACAAACTACGAGCAGGATTTACAAAACGATAGATTTCGACTTATAGACGTAGATAATCGGAAAATTCTTCCCATAAATACAGAAGTACGAGTATTAACAAGAGCCTCACCAGGACGTAACCTCAGATGGAACTTTCCTGTGCCTCGATCCTTTTCGAAGCATACCTCCTGTGGGGAAGCGAGAGTTTTCTATAGCTATCGACGGTTGCGAGTTAAAACAAAGAGCGACAGAGGGAGAGAGAAACGGACTCCCCTCTCTTCCACTCCGTTCCAAGGTCAAACGTCGTGTGCAGTCATGACTGTTTGTACTGAAGCAATAATGTTATGTAATAGCAATACGTAAAGTTTTGATATTTTTATCATGTAATTTGTTAAAAGAAAGGCGAACAAACATGTAAAAGTAATGCATCCACAGTTTGAAACAGTTTCACTGTTTTACATCTAAGTCAACTTAAAGAGGCAGAGCTACAATTTTTGTAGTATGTGTATTCTGATATAAAGCATAACATGTGGAGTTTATGAAACCCCACACATTAATTTCTGTCATGAGTGATAATACCTGCTACAGTTGCAAAATTGTACATCAGCAGTTGTTTTTATGACTGGGATGTGTATCAACAGTTGTGCATGTACCATCAAGAGAAACGCGTGTCCTTATGTGTCTCCATTGTTGTTGTTGTTGTTATTAGCAGAAGTAGTATAATTATCACTACCGTGTGCTGCTCGTGTACTTCGCATGTCGTAATGTTGACTTACTGAGATGTCAGGTTATATGTAAGAGAGTGCACAAATGCCTTAATTTTATCAGGTGGAATAAACGCATAAGGAAGTAAATAAATGTACACAATGTGCCAAATTCCACTACTTTTTATAACGCACTTTACACTATTTCTAAGGACACGGGCTCTGTCGTTTCTTGCGACTCTTAGTGTCTGTTCTGCTGGGGTTGGCATCGTGCAGTGGATCCCCGTACGCTCTGTAGCGTATGGCATTAAAGGTCTAAAAATTTCGTGAAAGTTACAGTACCCTCCTGCATTGTCACCTTTATCGCAACGACAATGAACGGGAGTCTTAAAACGTCACGTGTCAGAGATCTGTGCTGAAGTTTAGTGAGCGAGCAGTCTAGATCGCATCACATCGCATAGTGATTTTTTAATCCGGACCTGCGCTCCACCTTCATTCTGAGTGCCCTGGGGACGCTCCCAAGACAGCAGCCGTGTTCACAGACCGCGTGGACACGCTCCTGGCTGGACGACCACAGCCGTCCTGCCGCATCCCAACATGCCCGCTAAGCCATCCGGTCTCAGCCTCACAGGAAATTTCTGGCTCCAGCGTGTGGACAGCGGCGGTCTCAACGTCGCTGCGATCTGGCGGCTCTACGGGACCTGTTGAGTGACGTCAGCTGAACACGACACAACTGGAGAGACTCGTGGACTCTCCTTGTCGGCCAACTCAGGCCCTTGTCGAGGCTAGAGGCGGTGTGCTCTACTCCTGTGTCAGCATGATCTCTCCTTATCTGACATCGAATGAAATCTGTCCTCAACCTTCACGTTTATTACTTGTAACCTTCCACATAAACATAACTAACTCGACCTTGTTTTGTAAGGAGAAAAACGTACACTTGCGAGATCTCAATCCTACACAGCAAACACCCGCCCCCTCTTAAAATAAATGGCCATACTTATGATAATACTCATTTTAGACTTCTTGAATGCAGAGTTTTTAAAGTTCTGTAGGTGCAGGTTGCCTGCCACTGGCTCCGCTGCACTGCAGCTGCCTGATGCACGAGTGCAGAGTACTGTGCAGCGGGGTGACGTCCAGAGCCCTCGTACCCGCTTCATGTCGCAAGTGTGGGAAGACGTGTGTGGAGCCGGTCACGACTGGCCCATGTGTTTCGAAACTTTGTTCTTCAACTAGAACACATGTGATTTAACATGAAAAACGGGTAAGCAATATGAGCAGATAGGACTTCAATGCCAAGCGCATATATGGTCAACACTATTAAGCAATATCTTAGGACAAATTTTGCAGCAGTTTTATATAAAACACACGCGCACACACACACACACACACATACACACACACACACACACACACACACACACACACACACACACACACACAGATCTCTGTTACGGACAGAGGCAAGGTAAAATCTGACAATATTACCTCTTCAAAGCAAGCTTCCTAAGCAGTCAGTTCGTGATTTTACGTCTCCGTCGCATTGTGCCAATGAAGTTGTTCGACGAAAATGATCGTGGTGAAAGGGTATCGTCATCATTGTGACCACCATCCTCTCATAAAGAATAGTCTAACGTCAATCAACTATTCTTCTCTCCATGTAACGGGTCTTCTGTATGACTGCCGCAACTAAATCGCAAGGTACAAATAGTAGCACAAAGAAACGTCCATAGAGTTTCTTTTGCCTCGTGTAAGTCGAATAGCCACATATAACGACGCTTACCGGTCACAACTGTCGCGAGCTTTGACGTTTAAACGTGGCAATTTGACCGTCACTGTATACTGCTCCTGGAGGTGCCACACTATAGCTTGCCGGTTCACCGGCACTATAAACGCGAACCTCTTACTCATCGTACCGCACAGTAGTTCGAGCTCTGACAATGGGCGAACGCAGCGGAGCGTACCAGAAACAGGTGGTACACGAGCGATGAAAAGCTATGTGTTCAGAAGGTCTTAACTGCATACAGTCATAATCGTGGCCCATATCTCCGCGCGACATAGACAGCTGGGGCTCACACCTTGCAACTGTGCGTTTTGTATATGAGACCAGGTTGGTGATCTTCTCTTGTTAGATGAAATCGGTTGTGATTAGATAACTGTTTCTTTTCTTCAGTGTGATTATTATTTAGTTCTTATGCTTTTATTTCTGTGCACTTTAATTAGGACAGAATTTTCAAATGTGGTGCAACTCCATCACCATGTGTTGATTAACTTCGACGAGAGTTTTTATAGAATACCTAAATGAGCACATTGCGCTTTATTTAACAATAACGAACTTCCAAATAATATACTCACCACGTTTATTCCTCCATTCAAACTCAACTTGACGCCACCACTCACAATTCACCCTGCCGACCATGGCTTTTGTGATGCGTCGAACAGCATACGCTGACTGGGACAGGATATGATGCCTCAGATCATCCGTTTGCAGCGTTGTCATGTTCCATTCCATGTTGTTCAACCTTTCAAAATAAAATGGAGTCAGCTTATGTGACAGATGATATTCTGAAACTTGACTGTATTTTGTAGAATAGAATAGTGAAAACTAAACTCAACTTGCCCTTCTCCAGCTTTCACGTTTCCCATTGATAGAGGTCGCCAGCCCATTAGAGACGAATCGAGGTGTCAGGAATTATGGCTTACATTACGGCTGGTATGCGAGTCTGCTTACATATTCTGGTGAACTGATCGTTTCTGATGAAGTACAAGAATTCACATACAAACATGCAGCCAGAACTATGATTGGACAAGCACAGCAGACCGCCTTCAAAGGCATGGAGTGGGCGCTCCCCCACAACATGGCTCACCGTCTGCTCCATGGCGCCATAATCACGAGCAGCACTTCCACTATAATACCACGTTTTCAAGACGCTGCCATGTCTCTCCTGTGCCATTTGGTGACTGCTCGGTGGAAAGTGTCAACAGAAGAGGCGGCGGCAGAAGGTATTAGCGCGCTTCCTCTTTGGGTCTCACAAATGTGCCCTTATTGACAGATAGTATCGCAAAATAGGAAAAGTAGGTGACAGCATTGAGAATAAATTTAAGGAAATAATTTGTTGTACGGTTAGTAGTAATGGCGTCGAGTGGTCTACATACCTCGGTACACAGCGGGAGTCGATACAGTCGTCAGCGATCCGGCAGTCGAGCTCCTCGAGGAATTCCCGGTATTCAGAATACGGGACGCGGCGGAGCTGCGCCAGGGCGGCGGCGCACCCCCCTCCCTCCAACGCTCCACCTGCTGGCGGCGGCAGCAGTCCGGAGTGCAAGAGGCGGTCTTCCAGGCGCCGCGCACCTGAGACCGCGGGGGACGGCTGCTCCCGGCTGTAGCACGTTACGAAGTCCGGTGACCAAACTGCAAACCGTTCTTCAGTCACCTCGAGGTCTGGACTGACTCACGAGCTTCCATGGGCTACTCATATGCTCATCAGTACTAGCAGCTACTGAAAGTGAAACACTAAGAGAGTTGCAGCCAACGATAATCGACACGGCGTGAGGCGTGCTGCACACTTTTACAAGCAAAAGGCCAACAAGTCAGCTGACTGTCAGCACGGCGGCCACTGGTGCGGCTCCCCTTGACGAGGAAGCGGGAAGAGCTGCGCCGACAGTACAACACTGGACACTGTGCCGTCATTCCGTATGAGCCGAAGTTCTGACTGCCGCATCGGTGTGGACGATCCGTGCATCGAGGCCCTGAGCAGAGCGGAGAATGCCACGTTGCATTCTCGCCCATCTCACGGGGAGCCACTCGGTATACAATACGTAACTGGTTACACTGATAGCAGCTGTTGCATTTCTGAGTCCTTGAGGCAGCTCGCTTGCGATATTTTCGACATCCTTTCAACAAAATAATTTAATGTCGCATGTCAGCCATGCTGTTCTGCCCCAGCTTGACAGAGGTAGCACCGCTACCACAGGAACGTGCGATGTACCTGGCTAGGCGCAGACAGTAATATTTAAGTGAAAATCACACTTATCGTTAACTGGTTTGATTGGCGAGATTGGGAATAAAACATATGGACCCGTGCTCATAGATCTTTGCAGAACGCCAGAGCAGATACAGTCTCACGTTGGTGTCAGAGCTGGCAGTGCGGGGCTGGAGAGGAGACTCCAAGCTAGCCGAGAGGCAGCTGAGATGCAGGCGGCAGGGCGCTCCGGACTGGAGCGGCAGCCGGTGGGAGCCTTTCCTGGTGACTTCAGATCTCCAGTCCAGGCTGGGCCGTGAATGACGACCCCGGGCATTCTGTACTCTCATCTCCTGGAGCGCCGCACACTTAGCCTGTCTCATCATAGTCTACCTGCCAAGTACTGCGTCACAGTCAAGTAACTGCAGCCAGAAAAGCTGGAATTCCCAATGATGTAATCGGCATACCACTCTCCTCTCGCTTTAGTCTCCGGGATCCGCCTCTGAGCTGTATTTTCCTCTTAGCTGTAGCCGTGTTTACCCAGGGTATCTCGTTAGGTAAGCAGCAGAGGCGCTGCCGTTCATTTGTTCTGTACACTTCCGAGGCAGTAGTTGCACTTCTGTCCCTTTGTACTTGTGTGGGAACGTTCAGCGCTTACGGAGCAGGGAGAAAACAAATCTAATAGCTAAGTACTCATCAAATGTTGAGATCATTTTTGAAATAATCGAACTGAAATTGTCGACCGATATGCAAGTGCGGTTGACATACGGTTCCTCGCCGCAAATAAAGTAGCAATGAAGGCACTGGGTGGCAGAGAGTGGCTTTGCACTAAAAAGCGCTGATCTGTTCTCACCTGCCAGAAAGTATACGGCAGAATCTCTGGACACACAAAAGATATTCTGCATGCTCATTCCCTCACGAGGGACTCACGTCTTTTTGAGCAAATGCGTGATAAAACCCTCAGTGAGTTAGACTGCAAAATGAAGCAAAAGGAAAGAACAAAGCGTAATGTCTCTGTGAAGGAACAGACGGTTAGCCCGCGCAGCTACACTCGTCAGATCCGCTTCGCTAAGGCAGCCCAGCTGAGGCTACCTCGGCGGTGAGCTGACCTCGCCGGTAAACATTCTGAAAGTTCCGTACCCGCCCAGTGAGACTGCTAATTCTGATGGCGTCACTCGCCGTCGGTGTGGCTACCGGGCTGTAAACATAGAAACAGTGGCTTCTGATAGGACTGTGGGCAGCTGCTACTGTTAACCAAAAGATCGGGATGCCATTGCGGTATGTCTATTGTAATTAACCACTGCGAACGTTCGAGTAATGCACACCCGATATCAATGAACGTAACTGACTCGTACAGAGGGAAGTCCACGCTCCTGACCCAACACGGAGACCTCCGCCTCGTCGTGTCTGAGGGCCGACTGACTCACTTGGCGCTCTCCGTAACGTGGGATCTATTCTCGCGAGAGCCTGTCCCCGTCAACTGTGTAACGATATTTGAAGCTTCCCGTACTGGAATAATCCCTCAGTTACTGCCAATGCCTCAGGGACTTTCCCTGACTATCACTGTAAGGAAAGGAAACTACTACTATTGTGATTAAGCGAAAGTGTGTTTACGGCCGACTGGCGCGCCTCCTCCACGTACTCCCGACCTGCGTGTCTGGCTGCAGGCAGGCTGGCCTCCCACGCAGCGGGCCACGGCCCCCACCCCCGCACTGGACGACTCGCGCCGCGGGCCGCTCGCGTTCTCCGGCCGTGGGAACACACTTCGCCACAGCCTGGAACCTCTATAAGTCTGGAAACTCTACAAGCCCCAGAAAAGAGCTGGTTGTGCAGATTATAAATATATGTAATGAAACAATCGTACTTCGATTCTGCCTCGTATGAGATCATTTTTTTTGCATCTTTAGTTTTTATCGTGTGATATTTTATCTTGTTCAAATAACAAGTGTATGACTGAAAGCATTACCTGGGATTGCCAAAGTTCACTTTCTGAGGAAGTTTGTGGGCATTCCTACTTCAGCCAGGAGTGATGGGAAAAGATCGCCAGTAATATACTGGCGGAAAAAATAGCAGCGCAAAAAATATAATTAGTGTGAAATAATGAAATTGCGGGAGTACACCTCTCTAGATGAAACACCTTAAAGTTTCGAAGGGAACTATGAAAATCAGATGCCGCCGCCTCAGCTCGAGTTAAGGCAAGCGTAAACAAGCCGAGGTAAGGCATCCTCCAGGTGTGTTAATGTAAATGGACGTAAAAGCAACATTTGCATTTCCTGCTTCACTCCTACCAATAACCCATTTTGTTTTCCGTGTTTGCTGTTAGCTAAGGGTAAAGGCACAAGCTGTACATGCGTTGGCATGTCAGATCTAACGTCATTCCACGCCCCACATTTTGCCTACCGTGCTAACACAACACTGGCTGCAGATGCCAACAGGGGGAGGGACTGAAGGTATCAAATGCTGTCGACAGCACGAGGCTACGGAGCGTAGCTGAACTGCTTAGTCGACGAGTAAGTCACGGTAGTGCTACAGTGCTAATGGTGTTGATACAAAGCAGAGCAATGGAAACGATAAACAAAGCAAGCATTGCGTTATATCTTCAGTAACAGTAGCCGAAGTTGAGATTCCGTCAGAAAGAAACCCAAGAAATTTCGCAGAGTGAGAAAGAAGTGGCGAATGAAGGATTAGCCTTTCTGCAAATGAGTCAGTGGAATGGGTGGTGTCGTGCGAACAATGTACAAAAGGCGTATAGTGGTGATGATACGTGCACGGCAATAGAAAGAACGTGGTACTGAAACAGGTGTGGGGCACTTCATCGACGTTGTCGGACAGGGAGCCCCAGTTCCCGTTTCCAGTGAAACGTATTGAAGGAGTTGGTACTAAACGTAATTTTGTATTTGGAAAATCATTCGTGGCATAGGAAAACAACAATTACGAATATACACTACTGGCCATTAAAATTGCTACACCAAGAAGAAATGCAGATGATAAACGGGTATTCATTGGACAAATAGATTATACTAGAACTGACAGTGATTACATTTTCACGGAATTTCTGTGCATAGATCCTGAGAAATCAGTACCCAGAAAAACCACCTCTGGCCGTAATAACGGCGTGTACAGGTACAGCTGCCCATGCAGCTTCAACACGATACCACAGTTCATCAAGAGTAGTGACTGGCGTATTGTGACGAGCCAGTTGCTCGGCCACCATTGACCAGACGTTTTCAGTTGGTGAGAGATCTGGAGAATGTGCTGGCCAGGGCAGCAGTCGAACATTTTCTGTATCCAGAAAGGCCCATATGGGACCAGCAACATACGGTCGTGCATTATCCTGCAGAAATGTAGAGTTTCGCAGGGACCGAATGAAAGGTAGAGCCACGGGTCGTAAGACATCTGAAATGTAATGTCCACTGTTCAAAGTTCCGTCAATGCGAACAAGAGGTGACCGAGACGTGTAACCAATGGCACCCCATACCATCACGCCAGGTGATACGCCAGTATGGCGATGACGAATACACACTTCCAATGTGCGTTCAGCGCGATGTCGGCAAACACGTATGCGACCATCATGATGATGTAAACAGAACCTGGATTCATCCGAAAAAATGACGTTTTGCTATTCGTGCTCCCAGGTTCGTCGTCGAGTACACCATCGCAGGCGCTCCTGTCTGTGATGCAGCGTCATGGGTAACCGCAGCCACGGTCTCCGAGCTGATAGTCCATGCTGCTGCAAACGTCGTCGAACTGTTCGTGCAGATGGTTATTGTATTGCAAACGTCCCCACCTGTTGACTCAGGGATCGAGACGTGGCTGCACGATCCGTTACAGCCATGCCTGTCATCTCGACTTCTAGTGATACGAGGCCGTTGGGATCCAGCACGGCGTTCCGTATAACCCTCCGGAACCCATCGATTCCATATTCTGTCAACAGTCATTGGTCCTCTACCAACGCGAGCAACAGTGTCGCGATACGATAAATCGCAATTGCGATAGGCTACAATCCGACCTTTATCAAAGTTGGAAACGTAATGCTACGCATTTCTCCTCGCTACACGAGGCATCACAACAACGTTTCACCAGGCAACGCCGGTCAACTGCTGTTCGTGTATGAAAATCGGTTGGAATCTTTCCTCATGTCAGCACGTTGTAGGTGTCGCCACCGGCGCCAACCTTGTGTGAATGCTCTGAAAAGCTAATCATTTGCATATCACAGTATCTTCTTCCTGTCGGTTAAATTTCGCGTCTGTAACACGTCATCTTCGCGGTGTAGCAATTTTAATGGCCAGTAGTGTATTTTGAAGATGTTGGCAGAAATATGACCGTTAGTGCATAAGAAGAACTACGGTTATTGAACGGATAAGACGCACTTGTCACAAAAACTGATGTTTTCGCGTTTCAAGGATGCTCGATACAATTTACGGAATGTAGATGCTGGTGACCTACTACGTTATCCACATCAAACTGCGCGCGACATACATATAGTGATTTCAAGAGAAGCAGTGGATGCTTGCTTAACGTCAAACTGTGCTACAGAATTGTAGGACAATGAAATTTCAAACGAAGCTTGACGATGCACAGCATACTACGGAATCGGCCCAGAAATTTGTGGGGGATGTGTTCAAACTTATCCTATCGTTGAGTAAGGAATTTGTTTTCAACTGCAACCAATCAGCATTTGAAGAGGAAACACATATGAAAGGGACCCTGGAAATTAAAGGTACCCAGAGAATTCTATCAAGATCATGGAATATCAATTCGTATACAATTAACTGACTCTTTAACCGGATGGTAAATATGCTGGAACGCTATTCATTGCTCTGCAAGAACTAAGAGTTGCTTTGCGCCCCTTGATTCTTTCTCATGTGAGTGATTTTGGCAAGGGCAGTAGGGGATATTTACATCATAGCAAGCAAGAGTCTGAGAACGTGCGTTAGATAACTGCAACTGTGGTATGAACACTGCATTTGGCTAATAGCTCGTCAAAGTAAGTTGCTATTGTTTGATTCGTAGTCTGCGTATAAAAGTCATACTCCTAAAGAACAAACCATCGCTCCTGGAAGTGTGTGACATTGCAGTTCATACCACCTGGAACCACCAGATGAATTCAACCTCCACATGTTTGTGTTTTCTGTACGTATAAAACATGTTATTGCACTATCTGCATCAACGCCTTAAAGGACAGCCAGTTTCACGGTAAGCTGTTTCGCATTCGGTTGCACGCCATCACTTCCATCAATTCTCGTCACCCTGTTACTCCAATGTGATTTCTGTATGCATTCTTCAAGAGTGGATGCCTTGCACGCTTCGTAGCTGCCAAGGAGCTCGTCTTTGATCTCGATGGTGCGAATCTTTGTGATCATTGAGACGCGCCATTTTTATTCGGTTTCCATGGTCCAAGTTAATGGTTTGTTTCTAACATTTCTTGGATGTCGACGATGTCCATTTTGTGAGGTGTTATACATGCACCCCATAGAAGGTTGATCTCTGCGCATCCCAGACTCTCGTTTTCTGTGGACATGGTGCGTCATCACCAGTTAATGTTTTTCTGGTCATAATTTTCACTTTCGAATAAGCCTTACTAAAGACTGTTCCTGCGACGTCGCACTTAACAATTTCCTTGTAAGTCATCTAACAGAGAAGGTTAAGAAGCGTGGGGAATCTATTGGGCATAAGAATGCATTTTTAGCTTTATCAGTCGTTGGAAAAACAGAAATTATGCAACATCTTAGCTTTCAGGCAAAATACAGGAAGACAGAACGACGATATAAGACAAACTCGCTATGTTCTTTCCAAGATAAAGTTCTGCAGTGAGTCTGAACATGCGCTACGTGTACATGATGAAACAGTAGAATCTAACAGTCCTAGAATACTTAGGGAACGGGTAAATTTCACTTCCGCGTCAGCTGCGGATGTGAAAGAGCACGTGAACAATTCTGCTGTCTTTCAGGTGCACCCAGTGGTATACAGAAGAATTTATTGGACTGTACGTTACATGTGTGTCAGGACGAAGATAATGCAGAACTAGCGGAGACTGTTTTTGTGTCTCTGTTAGCAGATGAAACATCTGATGTAGCTTCTAAATTTCTGTTACTGGTAGTATTTCGTTTTCTGTTATCTGCTGAAGAGCCGGTTGAAAGATTTTGCATGTTTTCAAATCAATCGCTTATCAGTGCTACTTCCTTGGCTGATTCAATTAAAGATGTACTCGCCGATGTTGTCCAAGAAACGAAAGAAAACGTAATATCTCAAATTTATGATGGCGCCAGCGTCATGCGTGACCATCATACAGAAACCCAATCAACTGTAATATAAGGGCATAATTTCGTGTATTACGTACATTGTTATGAACATTCACTGAACTTAATTTTTGCCTAAGCGACAAGTCGAAACAAACAAATGAAACCGTTTTTCGGAACTACTGCAGAGGTAGCAATACTTTTGTCATTCACCTCGAAAAGTGGCTGTTCCAGATGCAGTTGTGAAACAAAGAATCCCACACGGATCGGCCATTACATGGAGCTTAAAATCGTGAAAAGTGCTCACAGTTAATGAGAACGGAGAGGACACTCCAGAATGTCTTAAACACATTGAAGATACCAGCAGACAGACAAAAAATGTAAATCAAACATGTGGTCTAAGGATAAAACTCTATCACACAAAATTTTCCTTTCGGTTAGGGATATAAAAATAACTAGCTGACAAACCCAGCAATGTACAGGTGTTCATTTGGCAATTTTCTATGAGAAATGAAAACAAAAATTGAACTGTGTTTTTCTGTAATATCGAAAAAATTTCATTTATATGTATTCGTGCAAACACTTTTAAAATTACGAAACAGTCGCACAAAGAAATATGCATAATTTCCAGAAGTGTAAGCACAGCTTATTCTCATGTCTAGACCGCGATTCAGTAAACGTCTGCATAGACTCTTCGCAGCCCTACAGGTGGCTAATGTTTTCGCCTACAGCCGTTTGCGTTTCGCATCTGAAAGATGATGAAAGCTCTGCCAGGTATCGGGGATTTCTCTTGAGTGGACTCGACTCTGTGTGTGTCTCAGCTCTAACGAATAAATGTATTAAAAATTCATACATGACGTGGCATTTCTTCACGCAGCTCATCCCTCATGACGCCACATCTCCTGGTCCTTGCGTCATGCAATGACACGACTTTGCAGGTACATTCGCTGGTGTACGACGGTACTGTGTGCAGAATGTGCTGCGAACAGAGGTGGTAGGGAAGAAGCAGTAAATTTAGACGTCATGCACTGTGAGGCAATTTGTCGTGCATCTCACTGTTTATGACGTTATGTGTCCTGAACTATGATAGATGAGTAGTTATTACTCCCACAGCAATTCATTGCTGGCAGTAAGAGATGTGTGTAGCAAGTTTGGTTGAAATCGGTTCACGAGGGGATGTGGAACATGTGCAAACCACACACACACACATACACAAACACACACACACACACACACACACACACACACGCACACACACACACACACATACATACTTTTATACATACATATATCCATTTATATAATATGTATGTATGCCCTACGTGAACATCTAGTACAGCCAATTTCAAAAATATACCACTGGTCGCGTCTGAATAAAGCAAGCAGCAGCATCATTCCGAAACGAAATTTTTAAAATTAGAGACAATGTTAATGATATCACAGAAGAAACAGAGGTTTGAATTCTGCAGCCACTTGTTGCCCTCTAATTTAGTCAAACACCGCTTCTTTCTTTCATTGAAAAATTAGTGTCCTGAAAATGTTCTATCTGCTCTTACGCAGTCCTATCAATTTTTTAAGTAAAGCTGAGTTAAAAACAGAGCTACAGACCATTTATTCTCGAAATAGGTTTCAAGAAAAAAAACCGCAGGAGCCCTTATAAAGTTTGTAATTGAAAATAATCTGGAAGAACCTTTTGGCGACGTCAGGAATCTGCTGAAATTAGCGGCTGCTGTCCCATGGGAAGCTGTGAAGCAGAGACGTGTTTCCGCACGTAGTCACGGATCAAACAGTTTCTTAGAAGTACCAGAGATGAAGATAGGCTGTCTCATCTTGCCATGCTATCTATTGCAAAGAAAACGATTCACAGGTTTCCAAATTTCAACGACAGAGTCATAGATCCATCACGAAAAAGGAAAGGAGGATGGTCTTTTTCTATACGTCTACAGCCGATTCAACCCTACGAACGTTTTCAGGCTCATTGTAAGGTAATTTTAGAACTACAAAAATACTTTCCTTAATTTAGGAAATTAAACAGTTTGGAAAGGTAAGTTGTACAGTGCAGTAAAGGAAATGAACTCCGTGCCAGCCACTTGAGGCATCAGCCACCGATGTCTGTGCTGTACCGCTAAGGATACGTCCTCTGCACTGCGATGACACAACGGCGAATGTTAATTTCTGAAGCGCAGAATGCAGCCCACCATTTTCTTTTATCACTCGGAACTTTCCACTCCTCATTGTGCTTAGCAACGATCGAAATTTTGTTCTTAGTTTTTATTTCATTTTCTTTCTTATCGATGTATCGCTGTGCGTTAAGTAGTTCAGATCCGTTTGACATCACTATATTCATTGTGAATTATTTTTTAATGTAATATCAATGTCCACGATTATGTAGAATACAGAACTATGGAAAATACGTAAAGGGTGCTATTATGACGAGATACGGCAGAAATTATGCAAGAAGGTGCTTTGGTTTTAAAGAATCTACTCGTTGTATTTCGCAACATCTTACTTCTATCTATTCTCACACACATGAAAAACGTTTTGCGCTCAATTCGCAAATATAGATGCTTAATTTACCGTCTTCCCAAATCGTACTTTATGATATTTTTCACATGCAAAAGGTTATTACAAATTACATTGACCGAAAAGGGTGAGAATGAAGTGCAGTTTGTCCCCAAGGCGGTCCTTCACTGTCAGGGAGAAAACGTATCACCTTTGATAAGAGCATATGAAAGCCAAGGCGCCTGTGTGTGAGTGAAAACTGCACTGTGCATAAGGTCTTGTCAGTCTGTGCTGCACGAAAAAGCACTTACCTTCATAATTACAGTAGAACCATTTTATCGTTTTTTTAACGTTGTCTTCAAAGATTCCGCCAGAGTCAGTAACATTGTTGAGGTGCCAGCAGACGCAATCCAGCACCGATGTCCCGTTTGCTGCAAGCAGAGCTACCACTGTGGCAATTACGCCCGCCGGCTGCATTGTCCGCTGTCGGCACTGGGGAGCAAACAGAAGCAGTGCGCGTCGCAGGGAGTGCGCGCTCAATATGACGGCGGGCGCAGCGGAAGTCTGCCGCAGGACGGCCAAACCACGGGAAGCGTGGCGTGACGCCTCTCATCCGGGTCACACCCGTATTCCTGTTTGCCTGGTAGCAGTTCACAAAAGTCATCGAGTAAAACGAAAGTGGTATCTGCCCTTCCCCAAGGAAGTGTTGTAGGCATTCTGCTGTTCCTAATCTATAAAAACGATTTAGGAGGCAATCTGAGCAGCCATTGTTTGCAGATGATGCTCTCTTTTACCATCTAGTAAAGCCATCAGAAGATCAAAGCAATAGCAAAATGATTTAGAGAATTTATCGGTGCGGTACGCAAAGAGGCAGTTGAACATTAATTTTTTTAAAATTAAATTTGTGGTAAGAGCTTATGCGATCAAACTGCTGATGTCATCGGTCCCTAAGTTTACAAACTACTTAACTCAACTTAAACTAACTTATGATAAGGACAACACACCAATGCCCGAGGGAGGACTCGAACCTCCGACAGGGGGAGCCGCGCGAACCGTGACAAGATGCCACAGATCTTGCAGCAACACCGCGCGGCAGTGGCAGCTGATTCTAAACAATGAAAAGTCTTGTGTCACCCACATACGAACAAGAAGGACTCCGTTATATTTCTTTTGCTCGATGAGTCACACAAATTCAAAGGGAGCCATTTCAGCTAACGCCAAGGGATTAGAATTAGGGCCAACTTAAATAGGAACGATCAAGCAGAAAATCTTGAGTGGAAGACGAGCCAAAGTCTGTGTTTTGTTTGCAGGACACCTAGAAGATGCAACAAGTCCACTAAAGAGACTGTCAGCTAGGGGTACTAGAAGCACGCTCCGTCACACACCGCTTGCTGGCATGCTGAGCATTGTTGTAGATATACATGAACATCTCCCTATACTCGCAATAAGTCACAATATGGTGCATGGCGGAAGCTGCCTTCCACCACTACCAGCCATTTCCTCTCCTGTTACGCTCTTAAATACGGCAAGGGAAAAACGACTGTATATTTGCCCCCACGGACACCCTAATTTCTCCGTATTAGTGCTTCTTGCGCCAAATGGACGTTGATGCCCGTGAAATCATTCGGCAGTCAGCTACGAATATCGGTTCTCTAAAATTTTTCTGCAGTGTTCCTCGAAAATAACATTGTCTTCCTTACAGGGGTCCCTATTTGGGTTCACAAACCATCTCTACAACACGTGAGTGTTGTTCGAATCTAAAGGTAACAAATCTAGCTGCACACCTCTCAATTGCTTCGATGTCTTTCTTTAATAGGACCTGGTGCGGATCCAAAACACTCAAACAGCACTCAAGAATGGGTTGTACTATTGTCCTATATTCTGTCTTCTACAGATTAACCCTACGTTCCTAAAATTCTCCCACTCGAAGTCGTGCATTCACCTTCTCTGCTCCATTCTTAAATGCACATTCCATTTCATATCGCTTTGCAACCTTACACAGAGATATTTCATTGATGTGACCGCTAATGCTGTATTCCAGTATTTCTACGTTTAGATTCAACTACCATTCATCTCACCATCTAGAAATTTTGTGTAAGTCAACTTGTACCGTCCCACAGTCACTCAAGAATTACATCTCCCCGTACACCACAGCATCATCAGTTCATCCTGTCTGTCAGATTATGTTCTGCAGCACGCCAAGCTCTCTCGAGTGCAATGTAAGAGGTTCTGTTATTAAGAAATTTTTCTAGCACTCACATATCTACAAACCTATTGTATACGCTCGTCCGTTCGTTAACAGACTGTACTGAGCCACCTTAGCACTTAATCACTGTGGACTGCGAGCCAAATCGCTGCCTCAGGAACTGTCAGTAGTTTTCTTCCGGTGTCGTATTACAGCAGACGTGCGCTCACCCTTCCCTCCCCACCCCAATCCCCCTCCATTCTCCTCCGCCACACTGCTCCCGCCCTATTAAGGATCGTTTCAGGTCTGTATAAAGTAGTGAAAAGAACGTTGCCAAGTGCTATCATCAGGGATGGGCCAAAAACCAAATATATTCGATTATACCTACGTCTTTTTTCAGCAGGGTAACAAACTCCAGCTGAAATGTATCAGCAGGCCACAGACTACCTTCCAGATTTATCAGACCTGCAGTCTTTCTATTCGAAATCGTTCAAATGGCTCTGAGCACTATGGGACTTAACATCTGAGGTCATCAATCCCCTAGAACTTAAAATTACTGAAACCTAACTAACCTAAGGAGATCACACACATCCATGCCCGAGACAGGATTCGAACCTGCGACCGTAGCGGTCGCGCGATTCCAGACTGAGGCAATTATTGAAAAACAGTCTTAATCGCATTTATTATTATTATATCGCCAACCGGTTTCAAGCCGACGTATGGGTCATCTTCTGGGCATCTACACCGTGAAATTATAGATGTCCGTCAGAAAGACTCCATTATACAACAGCTGAAATTACGTAAATTTTAAACATGTTACCCTTTGGTCGACTGCTGGTGGTGTCACTCCTGTCTACATAACTGAGGAAACTATGCGAGACTAACCCTTCTTATGGGCTTAAATAGCGTGTTGAGATGACGTGAATAGATGGTAACACCAACTGCATTTAATACAGTTTATTATATGTAAATACTAGTCCTTTGGTTTAACATAAATTTAAGTGACAGTAAATAACAGAAAACGGATCCATTCCATTTAAAAAGAGTTACATTTACACTGTTAATCATAAAATAATAACATATGTTCAGTAGTCAACTCGTAAAATTCGTAAAAGTATATTACATTATGTGCCATAATATAAAGTAAAACAATTTGTGACACACAGAAACTGGTGTCGTCTTGTATTATAATGTATCTATTCGTAGATGTGCGTAGAAAACATTTGAGTCAATTACTAAAACGGCCAATACGGATGGACTACAGAGCCCTCTACTCCTTGTGGTGAGGACGCCGTTGCCATGGATTACAAAGCGTATATAAGGCGCCCTCTGGTCTATGCAGCGAGGACGCCGTCGTCATGGTAGCAGCGGGTGTGCATATACAATAGTGTTATCTTCGGCCTGGTCGCGGCGTCCGTTGCCGTGGTAGAGGTATGTCATGGCTCTTCATTCACAGAGAAGTTGTCACCTATTTGAGATTATGGAAATATCGACAAACAAGGTTAACCTAAAAAATCTAAAGATAGGATAAAAGTTTATGACACGTTTGTAGTACCCATCAAAGGAATTAAATTATTGAAATAATAAAAGGAAAAGTAGCATCATTGTGTACAAATACTATTCTCGAATAGCTCGAAAATTTTTTTATCGTGACTCTATTTTTTCATTCAGCATCGCTGCCGGATTCCGTTTATTATGTATAAAAATTTCCAGGCTCTCTAGAATATCCTTCATAGGTCCTTTTTGAGTTACATGCAGTATCTTCAGATTATCCCTTATATTGATTTCTGCATGTTTTTCCATATCTAAATGCTGTCCAAAGAGTGATTTATTACGTGCTGTTCCAGTAGTATGTTCTTTAAATCTGGTATTAAAACTTCTCCCTGTTTGCCCGATGTAAATTTTGCTACAGTCTTTACAAGTCAATTTATAAATTCCTGATTTAGGATGCCTCTTGTTTTTAACATCTCCTATACTATGCCTAAGACTATTAGCTAGAACCGCTCGGCCACAGCCGCCGGCAGTCTTTCTATTATTATACTCAGACATCAGAGCTTCCTCAACTCACCAAGTCTCAGTTAAGTGCTAGAAGTGTATCGCTTTTCACCAACACATATAATTTGACTGTTAGTCTATCTAAACCCGTGAATGTAGATCCAGAACCCGGCAGTGACTTTGGGATGGCTGTAGAAGTAGAAAACTTTCGAAGTGTTTTTGGCACGAAAGGATTATCTGCGTAGCATGAGGGAGTATTCAAAGAAGTAGATGACAACAGAGTGTGGTGCATTTAAATCACCAACCGACATTGAAATGTATGGGAGGAGAGTTTCAATAGTGGATATATAATAGGAAGCTATGATTGAATTAACTTCAGGGGGTATGCGAATTTAAATAAAACATTTGGGTGTGGGGAATTTGGGTGCTTTATAATACGTGTTGGCGACTGCTACAGACGGGCTAACATGCTGGTATCTGAATGTAGGAGGAGCAGGTTATAACTTCAAGTACTCTCCCTGTGCCAGGAGAGGCCATTGATATCAAGTCCATTAAAGCAGAATTTAGGGATGGTATATCTACTCATATATGTGCTACTTTCTGGACTGAACACTGTACAAACTGAATTTAACGCTAATATAAAGCAATTTCCCTGAAAACAATGCTCAACACAACGAGTATAGAATGTATAAACAGAAAAAATACAAAATAAATTGTTCTTCCTGCCTTACTGCGTACCCATCCGCACCATTGTACTGCACATAAACGTGCCATGAGCCAGTGCTTACTCGGAAGTCTCCAGCACTGTGCGCGAGACGCCTCTGTGGCGCACGTGTCGGCCGGGCAGTGCTGTGGCGAGCTGCCGCCGCGGGCCCCACGTGGCCACTGGCTGGGTGGGGAGCCGCCAGCCCGCCTCCAGAGGAGACCTGCAGAGGCGGGGCCGCAGCCAGCAGCCAGCTCCCCACCCAGCCAGCCAGCCACGGCCTCCACAGCAGTGCTGGCGCCGCAGCTGGTGGTGCACGCAGGAGGGCGGCCAGAGGGGTGGCAGGCCACAGCGTGTGGCCCGCAGCAGTCAGCACTTTGATGTTAATGCTGAATTATATATAGTTACTGTAACTCAGGGGTAATGTTTTGCGAAGCTGCTGTGACTGTACATAATTTTTTTAGTTCCTATTGTTTTACCTTGAAGTTTACTTTGTGCTGATATGTAAGGTGTCTATTTCTGAAGAAAAGACATGTGTAATGCAGCACACTGTAAATAAGTAGCGACATCTTACAATATTGATTTAAGGAAATCCTTCTTTTTATCCTTTACATCTGGCTAGTCATTTGTAGTGATTAGGTTCTTTTTTATGAAATAACAATGATATTATTAAGAATCTTTTTTTGTAAAGAAAAAAGATCGATGTGTATTTTTTAATATATTCATTTTCTATACCATTTAAGCCAGCCGGTGTGGCCGAGCGGTTCTGGCGCTTCAGTCTGAAACCACGCGACCGCTATGGTCGCAGGTTCGAATCCTGCCTCGGGCATGGATGTGTGTGATGTCGTTAGGTTAGTTAGGTTTAGGTAGTTCTAAGTTCTAGGGGACTGACGTCCTCAGATGTTAAGTCCCATAGTGCTCAGAGCGATTTGAACCATTTATACCATTTAATCACATATATAATTTCACGTTTAATTCCATATACATTTTTAAATTAATAAACTATCTGCTTTTTCCGTTTAATTATGTGCCATATTTGCACTTAATTCCATCTACAAATTGAAAACTAATAATAAGCACTCTGTTTTCCTAGTCAACCACTTTTTCTTTTCTAATTTGTTTTTGCCTGTACATAATATGCGTAGGTGAAAAAAGAACCACACATATACACGTGCACACATCTCGGCACTGAAGAGTAAAAGAAATTGGTTCATGTGGCACAGACTTGACTAATGTCTGAAGTAGTGCTGGAGGGAGCTGACACCATCAATCCTGCAGGACTGTCCATAAATCCGTAAGAGGACGAGAGGGTGGACATCTCTACTGAACAGCACGTTGCAAGGCGTCCTAGAAATGCTCAATAATGCTCACGTCTGGGGAGTTTGGTGGCTAGCAGAAGTTTTTAAATTCAGAAGAAAGTTCCTGCAGTCACTCTGTAATAATTCTGGACATGTGGGTTGCCGCATTGCCACGCTGGAATTGCCCAAATTAGTCGGACTTTACAATGGACATGAATGGATACAGATGATGAAACAGGATGCTTATGTACGTGTCACCTATCAGAATTGTATATAGACATATCAGGAGTCCCATGTCACTGCAACTGAAAACGCTCCACACCATTCCTGAGCCTCCAGCCCCTCGAACGGTCGGTCCCCTGCTGACATGTATTCATGAGGTTGTCTCCATACTCTTAAATAGTCTTGTTTGAGGCACAGGTCAATGTCCTAATGGATTATCAGAAGAAATTACATAACTTTTGGCGCCAAAGGTAGCTCCATGTTTATGTCTCGTTTATAATCGATCTCTAGAAATTGGCCATGGAAAATCGCGGAGGTAGTTATAATCAAGAAAGTCCGATAGATCTAGTTGGTTGCTGGCTGTTCTGTAGAAAGCCTTTGAAAAGCTGGGTGGCGCCAGAAGTCGACTCACCGGCTTCTGAGCGGTACAAACTACTGGCAGCTCGCTCTCCGTGCAGGGAAGGCCACTAATAATGCCGCAAATGCAGTACAACAACTTGTCTGTGCAGCCGCGTGAAAACACGTAGTGGGCGGCCGAGAGGGTGCCTCGGAGGCTGACGGCAGCTGACGGTGGGGGCCGGCGCTGTCCTCTCAGGCAGTGGGGGCTGAGCGCTCACTGCCGAGGTAGCCGCCACGGCTGCGGCATCGTGCTAAGCGTCCTGGAAGACCGGCGCGAGTTGACCGAGCTATCAGTGACTCCAGCAAAGGCTGCACTTTCTTTCTTTTCCGAGCCTGCATTTGCACAGCCAGGGTCCGCCACCTGATAACTTTCTGCGGACCTCAGTGCTCCACTCAGTGCACTCGGCCCCCGCCTCACCGCGGTGTCTGGCTGCGCAGCTGACGTCACGGGCAGCGCTGCCCGTGCACTGCCGCGTGGAGGTCTTTTGTCATCTTTTGTATAAGATACAGCTGTAATCACTTCTCGAAATTGTAATACATCAAATTTACAGATCGAATATTATAAAATTTTTAACTTTTGAGAAGAGAAAAAAAGCGAAGTGGGAATGATTGGTAGTTGTGGCCTCAACAACGCTGCTGAGGAACGCGGTCTCAGATCGTGTCCTCCAGCCCGACTTCCCTGGGCAGCGCCTCCCATTATTAGTATATCACATGAGATATTTCACCAAATGCCACGAGACCAGTCATCTCTGGCATAGCTGTTCTAATGTCTAAGTGTAGTCCTGGGAAGATAGAAAAGACGATAGAAAGAAGCACAGAATGTGGCGAGGTATCCAGAAGTACTTACCCTCCAAGGTCGGCTTGATGGTATTACTTGCAGTAATAAACATCCACCAGTTTACCCATTGCTCAAAAACCACATTGGGGAACGTAGTTCATGTTTTCCATTTGAATTGATCACACAGCACTAAGCAAACTTTCCACAGCCAACAACTCCCACTTGTTCCACAGAGTGTAAACAAACCAAAGAGTGTGGTTAAGGCTAATGTTCAAAGATTTACCGTTTGGACAGAGCTTATCTTTGGTCAACAGTAGCATTCTAGAAAATTGCTAAAAAGGAAGAGTGTGTCAAAAAGGACTTTGTAGCTTTGGAATGATACAGAAATATATTGAAATGTCTTACAGAGTCGGTTGATGTGTTATTTTGTAGCAAAGAAGCTCAAGTTTCGCATAAAAGTGTCATTTCGTTTCGATGTTACTACCATCTATGATGTGGCGCACATCCCACTGGTACTCAATTTCCCCTTCCCACAATCATTGCGAAAAATCGGGAGAAACTTCAGCAACGGCAGTGTGGATTAAATTTTTCAGGTCGGCCGAATTGTTTGCTACCGGAGGAACATACGCAAGGTCTTCAATGAAACCACAGAACAGTTATTGCAGAGTTCGTTTCATGGTACCAGGACACACAGCGGGCACTTTCCACACCAATGAAAGCAGCCATCTTAACTGCGCACAACGCTGGCGTTCCTGGTGGTGGAATGGGGCACTGATGGACTGAAGTACATGGAGGTTGTTTGCTGCATAATCATACACCTACCGATTCTATAAGTTATCTCAATACATTTCTGTATTATTCTAAAGTTGCAAATTCCTTTTTGATTCGCCCTGTACATGTCTATTTGGATTACATTCATTATAATTAAAGTCACATCTATTGGATTACATGGCACAGAGAGTGTCTTGTAGCTTTAAATGATGAAGTGTTGTGATTCGAAAACTATATTTGCCGAAATCGCAATTGATCGTACAGTGATGACTAGTTTCGGCAAATTTGAACTGCCACATGCTAAATATTCTTCCTTAATACATAATAATTATAACCTAGACGTCTGAGCTTGTAACCCCACACCCTGTTTGAGTTGCAAACCATTGTCGCCACATCAGTAGTAGAGCTAGAACAAGCCTACAGGGCTTCCACGGACATTTCTGTGTGAAGTTATCTATTTTAAATACAAGTTACTCGTGATTTAATGTCTATGACGAGCGTGGACTAGAGGTGGAAGATGGACGCTGATGATCTCATAGTATAGGATAATTGTCTGCAAACGTTGCGACTCATGTTTGCTAATACACTGCCAGAAAAAAAAAAATTACTGCTTTTGGAGGTTAATAGGTGACTCAAGATTTATTGTTGCAACACTGCATATGGAGTACATGATGTGGTAACACATACAGACGATTAGCACACACGGTTGGACGAACCAGGCATCGACCCAACCTGAGACATCCATATTAGCAAGTGGCGTAGCCACCACGGGCGGCAACACAGGCGCTGACTCTATCATCGAGTCAATAGTATGGGGGGCGAATACAGCCCTGGGATACGTGATGTCACGTCGTTGTGTAAGAGTCCTCGCTTGACACGTCGCACCTGTCACTTGTCGTCCCATCATACGCCAAACCTGCTGGACTGGAGAGGAGTCCAGAGACCGTGCCAGCCAGGGAAGTTGCCACACGTCATACAGGGCACATTGAGCTCGATGAGCAGTATGTGGGCGAGCATTATCCTCTTGGAACAACACACCATCTTCCTGTTACAAGAAAAGCAAAAGAGCGGGTTTAACAACATTCTGCATGTCCTCTCCAGGAACGGCACAGGTGAACAGTAAGGCCAGTGTGTTTCGGAAGAGTACACTCTTTGAGGTAGCACTCACCAGTTCTTCGTCGTATGCACAAACGACCGTCACTTGGATGCAGGCAGTATCTGCTGCCGTCCCTGAAGACCAGGGCGCGCCATTCCTTCTTCCAGGTGAAGGAAGCCCTGGCGGCACCAGTCGAGCTCTCCACGTCGATGCTGTGGTGTGTGTGTGTGTGTGAGTGTGTGTGTGTGTGTGTGTGTGTGTGTGTGTGTGTGTGTGGGAGGGGGGGAGGGGAGAGGAGCTAGAAATGTGGGTGCCCACAGTCTCACTGCTAATAGGTCGTTCGCGACTGTTTGTGTTGAGGTGTCTAGTCTCACGAGCTCTGTTACGTGTGCTGCGGTAGCTGTACGCCCTGTCGCCGCTGCCCCTGGAATAAAGGCCGGTTCCCACTACAGCGCGGCAGCGCGCCGTGTGGCAACGGCAGCGGCAAGCGTTTTCCGCTTTGACGCGGCGGCTCGCGGAATTGGCGTTCCCATCTGGAAGCGGCAGACGCTAGCGGTAGCCAATGACGGACGGACAGCCATTGAGGTACGGGGCGGGACCCACTGAAACGCCCGGTGCGTTTGATTAACTATATCTTACACCTACACGAAGGAATGACGAAGTTGGGTGAAGACATACTAATTTTTCATTTTCTGTACAATGTACTCTTTCACATATTTCATTATTCATGTTTTCTCATTTCACCATAAACAGATTTCGTGACTACCGTTCATGATTGTTCACTATCTCTTAACACATTGAAACAGTGTAGACAAAAGAGATTATTCAGATAGTTAAGCGAGACAAAAATTTAAAATGTGATATGGTAGCAGGTACAGGAAAACAGTAGGAACACAAAGGCTTGGGGGAAGGGATGAAAGTGGAAGCCACCTGATAGAATTTCGCACAGAGCATAATGTAATCATCGCCAGCACCTTGCTTAAGAATCATGAATGAATAATACATATTTGGAACAAAGTTTTCGAAACCAGATCTTAAATTTTAAGACATTTCCCGGTGCAGACGCAAACCTACAATAGTTTACTGGTTATCAGCTGTAGTTTACAACTAAAGATACAGTAAACAGTAGCAAATTAAGGAAATGGAACTTGAATAGGTCAAGACCCACAGTTTTTCGATAATCTTAAAGTTACCGCAATGCAACGACTGACTGAAACAGTGGAAGGAATCCGCTAGAATACGAATGGATGTCTTTGAGAGAAGAAGTGGTGAATGCAGCAGAGTATGTGAATGGGAAGAGGGTACAGTAGAAATCGTTAGATAAAACGTGATATATTAAATTTGACAAGAGGGAAAATATAAAAATGCAGCAAATAAAGCAGGCCATGGGAAATAAATATGTCTAAACATGACGTTGACAGAAAGTCCAAAATTCCAACTTGGAAAACATAGGGGAATGAAAATGAGAAAGAACAAAGAAAACTTTGCTCAAAGGAGAAGCAACTGTCAAGAACTCATTTGGCAAGCCAAAACTAAGCAAGTAAGAGAAGACTAGAAAGCGGAAGGAATACTGATCCTACCGCTTAGCTAAGTAGACAGACTGAAGAGCTGCGAAACTTTGTTTATAGCATTTCCATGTTTAGAGAAAGGTTTTGACAATCTTAATGAAAACATTCTTAGAAGCTTTCGAGATGTCATCGATAAAACACAGGGACACAAGATTATGTACAACTTGTACAGAGACCAAACTGCACTTCTAAGACTTCAATGACTTGAAAGGGAAGCAGTAATTGAGAAGGCAGAAGTAGAGAAGACTGTGAATAGCAAGAAAAGTGTTCTGAAAAAGAAAATTTGTTCACATCGAATATAAATTCTAATGACTGGGTAATATTTTGTGTGGAGTGCGGTATTTGTGTCGAGTGCAGCCTTGTATGTAAGTGAAACGTGGGTGATGAACAGCTCTGTGAAGAAGACAATGGATGCTTCAAAACGTGGTGATCAATAAGAATGCTGAAGATTAGATATGAGGATCGTGTAACTAAAGAAGAGGTATGGAATTAAATAGAGGAGGAAGAGGAAATTATGGCACAACTTTGACTACAAGAGTGGTAAGTTGACAGGACATGTTATGAGGTGTCAAAGAGTGAGGACAAAGGGTCCAGCATGTGACCAGGTGATGGGAAACGCAGATGTCCGCCAAAAACTCGATTCACTGTAAGTAATCAGTTATTCACGTAAAAAAAGATGTGAACTGTTTTATAATCTGCAAGTATCACATATCAATACAAAATTGAATCGTTCTAGATTCCACCGAAGATGCCTTAAAGTAAAAGGCGAAACACGTCTTGAACCAATAAAGTACACTGCATAAAGAAAACAACGTTTGTTACTCACCAAAGGAAATAATCAATAGCTTTAGATACTTAGCAAATTGCATCTTATGACATACCAGCAAATTAGTCTCGGTTTAACTTCTCATTCCACGTGCTATTAAATGCCGTTTAAAACAATTCCTCTATCCCTTGTGAGAAACTGTAGTTACTTTCATATCTCAGTAGATAAACAGATTTTGGATATTTATCATGTGACGAAATACATGACTTTTTACAAGTTATTGTTTGCAAAAAAAAAACCACGTTCGACTTCTTGTCCCGTTTACGAAATTTACAGTTGATAAAACCACATGGTTTACGACGAGCAGGACGAAGTATCGGTCGCATCGCGAGCAACCCGCGTGCGGTCACTGCACAGCTCGTCCGCCGACATATCATTCAATATCTCGAGAACGGTGATAGCTATCGTTCTGTTCTCAGCTTTAAAAACAATTTCGATATGTTGACTAAATTTCATACGCAATAAGGTATTACCTAAAATGAACTGTACGCAAAGTCCATGCAAAGCGTATTTACCTCTGTACACTCATTAAAATTTCGTGTAAAGCTTTACGTAAATGCCATACAGCAAGTAACCACAACGAATAACGAAACGAAATTCGGTCCTTTATCAAGAGAAGATATCAGGCTGTAACATGCCAAAGAATCAAATTTTTCTACCGAATAGTTTCCTTGGAATCGGATGATAAGTATTTCATGGCTGCCGCCGCGTCCGCGCCCGCGGTTCAGCGAAAGTTCGTGTGGCCCGGGGTTCCGAACGTGACGTCACGCTCAACGCGTTCTGTGATTGGCGGCGCGCACCTTGAACGCGGCACGCGGCAGCGGAAGCGGTTCGACATTGTCAAACCGCGACGCAGAGCACGCCGCGCCGTGCCACTGACGCCGTTTCCATGGCAACCACGCCGCTGACGCGCGGTTTTGACGCGCGGCAGCCCTAGTGGGAACCGGCCTTAAGGCCGGTTCCCACTAGAGCGCGGCGTGCGGCAACGGCAGCGGCAAGCGTTTTCCTCGTTGACGTGGCGGCTCGCGGAATTGGCATTCCCATCTGGAAGCGGCAGACGTTAGCGGTAGCCAATGATGGACGGCCACTGAGGTACGGGGCAGGACCCACTGAAACGCGCGGTGCGTTTGATTAACTATATCTTACACCTACATGAAGGAAAGATGAAGTTTGGTGAAGGCATACCAATTTTTCATTTTCTGTACAATGTACTCTTTCACATATTTCATTAGTCATGTTTTCTCATTTCACCATAAACTGATTTCATGACTACCGTTCACAATTCTCCACTATCTCCTAACACATTGAAACAATGTACGACAAAAGAGATTATTCAGATAGTTAAGCGAGACAAAAATTTAAAATGTGATACGGTAGCAGGTACACGAAAACAGTAAGAACACAAAGGCTAGGTGGAAGGGATGAAAGTGGAAGCCACCTGATAGAATTTCGCACAGAGCATTATGTAATCATCGCCAGCACCTTGCTTAAGAATCACGAAAGAGTAATATATATTTGGAACAGTTTTCGAAACCAGATTTTAAATTGTAAGGCATTTCCTGGTGCAGACACAAACCTGACTGAAGACTGTCAATAGCAAGCAAGGCGTTCTGAGAAAGAAAATTTGTTCACACTGAATATAAATTCTAATGGTTGGATACTATTTTACAAAAGTATTTGTGTGGAGTGCAGCCTTGTATGTGAGTGAAACGTGGACGATGAACAGTTCTGTCAAGAAGACAATGGACACTTTCAAAACGTGGTGATTCATAAGAATGCTGAACATCAGATACGAGGATCGTGTGACTAAAGAAGAGGTACGGAATTAAATAGAGGAGGAAGAGGAAATTACGGCACAACTTTGACAGCAATAGGGGTTAGTTGACTGGACGTATTATGGGGCGTCAAAGAGTGAGGACTAAGGGGTTGGGTGATACTATTCTGATAATAATTATCTGTTGAAATACTATTCTACTATTTCATCTATTAATGTAAGCAGTGAATTTACTCTTCCATGCACTCCCCCACAAAACATTTAAACCAAAACTGAAATCAGATGAACCCCAAATCTTTCAACCACTGTCTGACAACTACTGGATTCACTTTCAACTTTCTGTAACTATCACTGGCTAGCCACAGACACATACAGATATAAGGAAAACAAGAATAAACAAACATTAGTTTTCAGCATATAATTCTGCAGTTTGGCAACATGTATATAAACAAACCAGACAGGAAGGAACATGAGGTGAACACACTGTAGTTACGACTTCAAATCAGAGTTTTCGGTAAAACGTCTACTGCTAGTGACAGAAGAAAAAAGAGCGAACATGAAAATCTGCTTATGTTCCATAATCTAAGTTTTAGTTCATTATCCAGCATGTGACCAGGTGAGGGGAAACGTATATGTCCGCCAAAATTCGATTTACTGTAAGTAATCAGTGATTCACGTAAAAAAAGATATGAACTGTTTTATAATCTGCAAGTATCACATATCAAAACAAAACTGAATCATTCTAGATTCCACCAAAGATGCCTTAAAGTAAAAGGCGAAATGCGTCTTGAATCAGTAAAGTACACTGGATAAAGAAAAAAGAAAAGAAATAATCAATAGCTCTACATATTTAGTAAATTACATCTTATGACATACCAGCAAATTAGTTTCGGTTTAACTTCTCATCCGACATGCTATTAAATGCCGTTTAAAAAAATTCATCTATCCCTTCTGAAAAACTATAGTTACTTTCATATATCGGTAGATAAACAGATTTAGGATATTTATCATGCGACGAAATACATGACTTTTCACAAGTTATCGTTTCCAAAAAAACACGTTTCGATTTCTTGAAACGTTTACGAAATTTGTGGTTGATACAACCACATGGTTTACGACGAGCAGGACGAAGTACCTGTCGCGTCGCGAGCAACCTGCGCGCGGTCACGGCACAGCACGTCCGCCGACATATCAGTCAATATCTCGAGAACGGTGATAGCTATCGATCTGCTATCAGCTTTAAAAACAATTTCGATATGTTGACTAAATTTCATACGCAATAATGTATTACCTAAAATGAACTGTACGCAAAGTCCACACAATGCGTTTTTACCTCTGCACACTCATTAAAATTTCGTGTAAAGGTTTACGTAAATGCGATACAGCAAGTAACCACCACCAATAACGAAAAGAAATTCGGTTCTGTATCGAGAGAAGATATCAGGCTGTAACATGCCCAGAAAACAAATTTTTCTACCGAATAGTTTCCTTGGAATCGGATGATTAGTATTTCATAGCTGCCGCCGCGTCCGCGCCAGCGGTTCGGCGAAAGTTCGCGTGGCCCGGGGTTCCGTACCTGACGTCACGCTCAGCGCGTTCTGTGATTGGCGGAGCGCACCTGGAGCGTGGCACGCGGCAGCGGAAGCGGTTCGACATGGTCAAACCGCGACGCAGATCCCGCCGCGCCGTGCCGCTGACGCCGTTTCCATGGCAACCACGCCGCTGACACGCAGTTTTGACGCTCGGCAGCCCTGGTGGGAACCGGCCTTTAAGAGATTCTGGCGGGCGTCAGGGCTGTGTGGACGTGCAGGAGCTCGTCTGTGAGTGCTAAAGTGATCACGTGACCACTGACAGCATCACAGAGTGCCGCAGCACGTGCAGCTTATGCAGCAGTTCTGTAAAAGGACGACAATTTGACCCCTTCCAGATGTACGAATATATGAAATACACTCCTGGAAATTGAAATAAGAACACCGTGAATTCATTGTCCCAGGAAGGGGAAACTTTATTGACACATTGCTGGGGTCAGGTACATCACATGATCACACTGGCAGAACCACAGGCACATAGACACAGGCAACAGAGCATGCACAATGTCGGCACTAGTACAGTGTATATCCACCTTTCGCAGCAATGCAGGCTGCTGTTCTCCCATGGAGACGATTGTAGAGATGCTGGATGTAGTCCTGTGGAACGGCTTGCCATGCCATTTGCACCTGGCGCCTCAGTTGGACCAGCGTTCGTGCTGGACGTGCAGACCGCGTGAGACGACGCTTCATCCAGTCCCAAACATGCTCAATGGGGGACAGATCCAGAGATCTTGCTGGCCAGGGTAGTTGACTTACACCTTCTAGAGCACGTTGGGTGGCACGGGATACATGCGGACGTGCATTGTCCTGTTGGAACAGCAAGTTCCCTTGCCAGTCTAGAAATGGTAGAACGATGGGTTCGATGACGGTTTGGATGTACCGTGCACTATTCAGTGTCCCCTCGACGATCACCAGTGGTGTACGGCCAGTGTAGGAGATCGCTCCCCACACCATGATGCTGGGTGTTGGCCCTGTGTGCCTCAGTCGTATGCAGTCCTGATTGTGGCGCTCACCTGCACGGCGCCAAACACACATACGACCATCATTGGCACCAAGGCAGAAGCGACTCTCAGCGTTGAAGACGACACGTCTCCATTCGTCCCTCCATTCACGCCTGTCGCGACACCACTGGAGGCGGGCTGCACGGTGTTGGGGCGTGAGCGGAAGATGGCCTAACGGTGTGCGGGACCGTAGCCCAGCTTCATGGAGACGGTTGCGAATGGTCCTCGCCGATACCCCAGGAGCAACAGTGTCCCTAATTTGCTGGGAAGTGGCGGTGCGGTCCCCTACGGCACTGCGTAGGATCCTACGGTCTTGGCGTGCATCCGTGCGTCGCTGCGGTCCGGTCCCAGGTCGACGGGCACGTGCACCTTCCGCCGACCACTGGCGACAACATCGATGTACTGTGGAGACCTCACGCCCCACGTGTTGAGCAATTCGGCGGTACGTCCACCCGGCCTCCCGCATGCCCACTATACGCCCTCGCTCGAAGTCCGTCAACTGCACATACGGTTCACGTCCACGCTGTCGCGGCATGCTACCAGTGTTAAAGACTGCGATGGAGCTCCGTATGCCACGGCAAACTGGCTGACACTGACGGCGGCGGTGCACAAATGCTGCGCAGCTAGCGCCATTCGACGGCCAACACCGCGGTTCCTGGTGTGTCCGCTGTGCCGTGCGTGTGATCATTGCTTGTACAGCCCTCTCGCAGTGTCCGGAGCAAGTATGGTGGGTCTGACACACCGGTGTCAATGTGTTCTTTTTTCCATTTCCAGGAGTGTAGTTATGAATATGATCAGGGATAAATTGAGTTTTGTCAGGCAGAAATTATCTAGCTGACTAGTTAGATTCATGGCTGAGTCTAGAGGAAACATTTGGACTCCATAACGAAAATATCTGACCCTGATTTGTCGTATGAACATTGTAATGGAAATATTGGTTTTGATTACTTGAAGAGCATTAGTTTGACTTTTCCGTCTTTCATAGGTACTGAATTCGGTGTTCAGTAAGTTTCATGAAGTGAACAGCGTCGATAGAGTCCTGCAAAGTTTAAAAGTACGCGGCAGAACGGCATTTAAGTCTGACTGATACTACGTTCCAGACGGAAAGAAACGATAGCTACTCAGATATTTAGTTTCGATTTGGGGTTTATAGGTGAATGCAGTGTTACTTTCACCTCACATCCCTACTGTATTAGTGAAGGAGCTGAGCTGTCCCACTGCCAGCTGCTGTGGTCTCCCAGTGGCAGAGCGGTCGGCTCCGGGGCGTCGCTCCGCCCCCATATGGCAGCAGCAGAGGCCGGCGCTGCCGTTCGTGAGGCGCTGCGGCCGCCCCCGCCTGCCTCAGTCAGCACAGCACTGCAGCCAGAGCAGTCCCACGTCGAACGGCGGCCTCAAGAGCTCTGTACACTGGCGTCAGTGTTGGGTTATTCGCGTGTGCAAACCGGAGTGACGTGAATACCACAGGCGGTGTACGCCGAAATGCTACATCTGCGTTCATGATTTGTTCACTTGATTGTTCCGTAAACTTGTGTCTCTGATCCTATTAGTGAACGTAATACAGTACTACGGTCGCTAGAAGTGTTCTTTCATAGCGTGATACACAGAATATGCTGGAGTATAGTGAACACGGCTGCTTGTTAAATCACTGACCCTGTATCAGTTGAAACAAAGAATAGCAGGTGCCCACTGTGATTTCTTGACAAGGCCAGTGTTTATAAGCTGTTCAGTTACAGACACGTTTGCTGGACCTACGAGTACGGTGTGGATTACTGATCTGCTCATTTGTGACACAATACAGCTTTCACTGCTCCAACTTATTCGTTCTTTTGAGAATAAAAGTTGTTCTAGAATGTGTTGAGCATTTTTGTCTTATAACACAGCTTCAATATGTTTACTGTTAAATGGTGGACGTCTATTAGTACGTTTTTGACCCTGCCGGTTGCAAGCCTCGTTAATGCGATCGCGCGACATGTGTGGGCGACATGTTTACACTGGCGGGTCTTATGCCAGATGTGAAGACACACTTCCGTTGTGGAAACTATTAAAAGCATACCACTTTGAAGCCCGGCAAAATTTTGACTTTCAGTAAAACATCGCCATTCTTGGTGATACTGTCCTTTTTTTAAATCATTTCTCTCTTTTCTTCTTCAACAGTGGCTGTTTTGTGTGCCAAGGGAGAATAGACCGTGTCTCACTTACATGTTTGGTGTAAATCTGTCCATTAGTGGGAAGCTACTATCGGAGGATCGCGATTTCTCGCCTCCAAGTCGTATTTGCGTAAGTGGAGCTTTGCGGATGTGCGCCAGGAATACTCCACGCTTTTATCTGTGTGTGGGTGTGGGAAGCGCGTCATGTCCTCGCTGTGACAGCATGCGGTTAGCGGTCAGCGGGCAACTAACATAACGTTTGCGGTCTGAGCCGCTTCGCGCTTCCGACAGCCCGGCTGTGGGCGTCACAACAACACAGGGCGAGGGAGGCCAGCGAGCGACACGGGCCGAGTCCACACAGTAGGGGGTGCAGCGCACAGACAAACCCAAACTCACTGCAGTGGTGACACGTTGCTGCAGGCGACTCTTGCCGGTAGGTCTATAAGCAGTACAGAAAACGAAAAACAACATTCAGAATTTCCATCGTTGTGCTGGAACAGTGAGTTTGAAGGTGCTGCACACTTTTGAATCGGCACCTTGCAAAACGTTGAATCCGTCGTCCTTGCCATGCCGCCACTGCGGTCTCTGCCATCTAGACCTAAACTATGGCCGGCCGGTGTGGCCGACCGGTTCTAGGCGCTTCAGTCTGGAACCGTGCGACTGCTACGGTTGCAGGTGCGAATCTTGTCTCGGGCTTGGATGTGCGTGACGTCCTTAGGTTGGTTAGCTTTAAGTAGTTCTGTGTTCTGGGGGACTGATGACCTCAGATGTTAAGTCCCATAGTGCTCAGAGCCCTTTTTAACCTAAATGTATGGCCTGACACGCTGTATCTCTTACATGATGCGAGTCTCACCATGGCTTCATGCCAAATCCCTACAAAGAATTTAAAATAAATTTCGTCCGTTTCGAATAGCTACACCTATTGGTAACCGCTTCATTAAGTTTTAAAGATATAAATAACTGATTTATAAATTTTATAAAAGAATATAAGGAGAAGATTAAATCGATTAAGTAGACATATAGATATCAGAGTAGCAAATTTTACCTGTTCATTATCAGTACAACATAGAATACAGAGAATCTGTGGTACCCTCATGTCGTTTATGTACGAAGTAAAATATCTGACAATGTACACTAAAGTACTCCAATCCCTCCTCCACCTACACTGTTTGGCGGAAAGACCCTCGCCGCCATGGGGTGGAGTGCGTGCCTCAGTGATGCACACAGCCGTACTGCAGATCCAACAACGTGGAAGGGGCGTCTATGCAGGAGCCAGACCAACATATGGTTCCCGTAGAGGGGCAGCAGCCTCTACAGAATAATGCTGAAGGTATGATGGGTAAATTCATTTCGTAACGAAAAGTTACATAATCGAATGGATGAAACATATATCGAGGAATCGTTAATGGGGTAATTAAACCTAACAGTGAATGGTTGGAGGTGTCAGGAATTTTTTACGTCATTAGCTACAATTGAAAACATTACTTACAGATATTAGCATCCATAGGTTTAATACTGATTCGCAGGGCAATTTGAGACACATTGCTCATGATATCCAACCTGTAGATTACGAACGACTGTGCAAAGAGTGTTACTAAAATAACGGTCAAAGTTTAGCTTCGAGATAGAGATTTTCTTACGACAGTCCCATACTCTTCTACCTGTGTTCTTCAGAAGTACAGTGCAATGTTCTTTCGGACATGCATACATATATGCACGCTTGCATGTCCGAAGAAACATTGCGTCTTATTTCTGAATAACACAGGCACTTCAGCATCGCGTTTATCCGCCGATTCCGTGCAAGCGACTATCAGTTAAAATGTCTCCAAATCAAATGGCTCTGAGCACTATGGGACTAAACTTCTAAGGTCGTTAGACCCCTAGAACGTAGAACTACTTAAACCTAACTAACCTAAGGACATCACACACATCCATGCCCGAGGCAGGTTTCGAACCTGCGATTGTAGCGCTCGCGTGGTTCCAGACTGTAGCGCCTAGAACCGCTCGGTCACCCCGGCTGGCAACATGTCTCCCCTGTACGGGAATATACATAACGTATGTACGAGGGTAGGGGTAGCAGACACGTGGTTGACGACATATGGAAATCAGGGTCTGGTCTTGAAGAAATGCAAGTGAATTTACGCTAACGCGTATAAATTTATGCACCATCTCGCCACATAAGTATTCTAATGTCAATTAAGTAGGTGGTAGAACACTGGCATTTTTTCCTGGGGTTGTTGGTGAGTTAATGTTTTAATTTTTTCCATTTCTTTCCCAGCTCGTACTTCCTGTTCCAATTTCTGCTGAACGTGAATGTGGCGTCCCACGTTCGTTCGAAGGAAGAGGCACACTCTCAGATGAGAAGAGCAGACAGTAGAGCGCTGTATCATCTGCAGTTCGATAGAAACAAAACACATTGACAAAGAAAGAAATAAAGAATTATTTACTCGTTGCGTGATAATGTAATGACTACTGGAGCGATGAAAATTTATACATTGCCCTGGGTGAGAGCAGTAACAGGCGGTAGTGTTCTGTCTATGCTAGTGGTACAGACACTAGTCCCTGCCCCTGTACATACACACACTCACACTCACACACATAGTCAGAAGGTTAAGAGCTGCAAAGATGACAAATTTGTTCTTATTGAGGTAGTGGATAAGTTGCAGAACATAGTCGCTGAAGGAGAAGTTCCAAGTGAACCCCACTCTTATTGACAAGAAGATGTACTGGTTATGGAAACATTAAATGCAGCCGGGTTCAGACGTCCATTCCCTCCAATGTGTTGACCACCCCACCTCAATCATGTGCAAACAGACACACCTTGACTCTAGCCATTCCTAGACCCACGCAATTGTATAAAACAAACAACCACTTTTCAAACTCGTAACTACAGTCTTAAGAAACCATCCTATCCAATTTACTAACTTATGGGGTGTAAAGCTAGTTCGCGTCCGTAGTGCAACACTACACGTGCACCCTGGGTAACGCTAAATGAACTAGCACATACTGGGCAGTCAGATAATCTGAGGATCTCCTGACTATAAGAAACTTTCAGTAAGAGTTATGTCACCAGACAGACAAAACGGCCCTTGTCAGGTCCCTCTGACCGGGAAACTCGGACCCGTGGTTCGAATTTGTCACATAAACATAGAAGGCATAAGCTATGCTAAGTGCCAATTTCTATCAAAACTATTAAAAAATGACAACATTGACTTGGTTGCTATACAGGAAACTCATTGTGATACAGTGCAACAACTAAATAAAAGAGGCAAAATACCAGGCTATGAACTGTTGGAAGCGACCTATCATAGGTCTTATGGAGTAGCCACATATGTCAAACAAGATATTGAAAACGCTTTCCTAATTTCTACATCCACCAACGAAGACATTCATAACGTTGTCACAAAAATCGGAAGCATTACTGTCTCCAATATTTATAAGCCAGCTGCTACACCTTGGCCAGCCCACGTTCTTCAAACTCATCCACATCCTGCTGCATACGTTGGGGATTTCAATAGTCATCATGAACAGTGGAAGTACAAAGAAAATGATGCAAATGGAGAAGCACTAGCAAAATGGGCAGAAGAGGAATACTTATACCATGTATTCGATGCTAAGGATCGATTTACGTTTAAATCAGCTGCCTGGAGACAGGAATACAACCCTGACCTGTGTTTCGTCTCGTCCAACAACAGAGACCAACCTCTCACGGCCTCGCATAGAGTTCTGTCTGACTTTCCGCACAGTCAGCACCGTCCAATCATAATAGAGGTAGGAACTCAAATTCCCCTCATTACCTCTATACCTCGCCCACGATGGAATTTTAAAAAATCCAATTGGACTGGGTTCTCCATAGATCTGGACAAATGTTTGGGATGGATACTACCTACTAGCAAAAATTACCAAAGATTTGTTGGTGCCATGATAAGCACGGCCAAGAAGCACATACCAAGAGGGCACCGCAAAGAATACATCCCTGGATGGTCCCAAACGAGCGAAGAACTATACCAGAGCTTCCTTGAATACGGACATCAGGAAATAGCGGATGAACTGCTTCACAGCTTGGATGCTGCCAGAAGACAAAAGTGGACGGAAACTGTAGAAAGCCTCAATTTCCAAACATCTAGCAGGTAAGCATGGTCTATGCTAAGAAAACTAGGTAGCAGCCCACTAGCACAACGACAAAAAGCAGCTGTAAGACCAAATGCCATAGCTGCACATCTAGTTAACACCTCTGGGTCACCAAAGGATAAAACTCATACAGTCCAAGTGAAGCGAGAACTCAAAATCTTAAAACATGAAGCCACAGAAACTGCTGCCATACGATAAATAAATACTAACTTCTTAAAATACACAAGATTAACCCTAGACTGTACACTAACGTGAAAGCTGCACATACAGACCATGCAAGGAAGGTGTACAACAGAAGAATACTTCTGTATCTACTTACTGATCAAACATGAGAATTGCATCCTTCTACTGTACTCCACAACTCCAAACCTGGGAATTGACTTGTCTCATTTTCCAGAGCCTGGAGTGTCGCTGGTATGTTCTATGACGCCCCCTGTGGACATCAAATGAATGACTTCTGTCGATTGCCTAGCGCCGTAAGACGAGGCTGCAACCCACTGCAACTACATTTTCGTGATATTGACAGAGAACAGGTGAGTAGCGAATTACTGTAGAATGCATCAGACGTAAATTAACGGTTAAGACGGAGGTGAACGTTGTTGGACACGAATACATTTTAACGAAAATGAGATCTTCGTTAGCATCAGCCAACGGTGTGTCTGCATATGCCCATACATAACCTAGGGTTTCGTGAATTTAGTCTCTGCACGTGCACTAACTGATATACAGATCACTGTCTGTTGCTTTTTCAGCAAAACCGTACTGAACATGCAAGTTTTCGAAGGAGACAGCGAGTTCTGCTCCCGAAGAATAGGAGGAATGTTTAAAATTTCAAGTCCTCTTAACGTCGAGACCATTCGAGTAGGGACATGGCCTCTCACTACGGAAGAATGAGGGCAGAAATCAACAGTACCCATATTTAAGGGAAGGCCGCACTGTTTTCTGCAGTGGTTTGGCGAAACCACAAAAAACCTAAATCTGGGAAGATGGACCGTGATTTGATCGCTGCCTCTGTACCACAGCTTTTCCAGTACATTTTTGATTTCTGCTGGCGTTCTGTGTGCGGTCACAGCGTGGGGATGTCACGCACTCCAGCTGTACACATCACGTGGAACACGCACACAAATGCGCACAAAATGAGTATCTGTCGAATAATGTTCAGAGAAATTTGCTGCCAAAGCATTCGTCTGCCGCATTCTATCGACAAGTTGCGTAATTAGTCACACAGGAATTCGTGTTCCAATGCAACATAGTGTCCAGCGGGATCTGAGTTGGAAATGTGATGTCATAAGATATAGATTCTTCTACGATATTTCTGCAGCCGTGGTCGAGGGGTAGTTCCGCATTGAGCGCCGGGTCGGAGGGTCGCCAGTTTACTGCCTCACCACAGTAGGCGCATACCTGGACAGCTTTCCCTCGGTGTTTTCGTGGCCTCGTGTGTAACACATCGTCTTGGCCAGAATCTAGCAACAGTTTACTTTGGGCTCTTAGAGTGATGTGAGGGGTATACAATGTGAACACTAGTCCACTCAATACCCTTCGCAGAGTTTTAGTAGGATCCATTCAGTGGAGATGGTAGTAAAATACAACATTCTTTCCCATCTACAGTTTTGTGTGTACCGCATTCATACATCATATTATGAGGAAGTAGCGACGTGCTTTCTCATCAGCTAAAGTGTCCACCTCTAATGTAATTGCCAGTGGAGGATATTTGTGCTGAAGTCCTCCTTGGAACAGCGTCGAAATTGGCGTTAGCTGATCTCGTTTCTACTGCCCACGAGATTGTTGGGCCAGGTGCAATGGAGCAACAGATGAATGCACATCTACCTACTCCTGACTTTTCAGTTTGAACTTCGTTGCAGGGTCGTGAAACTGTTGTTAGCAGACTGGCTGTGTCCGCAGTGCAACACAAGAGATGTCGTATACAGGACAGAGAGGAGTTGGGTACATCTACTCCTCACACAGCGCTCCCTGAAGTGAGTCTATTGGTTGCTGTATACTGTAGTGCTGACTCCTGCTCTACTGGTAGGATCGATGGTGCGAAAAAGGAAGTTGAGATAGCTGCTGTGTGTGTGCTAGCATCTTCTATAAACATACAGGCGTGGGGCAGTCGTTGGGATTTCTGGTGTTGCAATGATTAAACAACAGAAAAACTGAGACGCCTCTAAATTTGTCTGTTCCGTTTACGTCACCCTTTCCTACGACCTCTTACCAACTTTCTCCTGTTACTCCCATTAAGCCGATTGGTGGCCAGGATGTCCTCCCTCTTTATCCAGATGTGATGCCTGACTCCTCTCATGTGTGCCGATCAGAATTGCAAGACAGAGCCTCTGGTTCAAATTATTTTTCAGAAAATCTGGCTAATGTTCAAGAACAACCTACGTACCTGACAGCAGTCGCACTATTGCCCCGTAATCGCTATAAGCAATGCATCTTCCTTGAGCGGGTGGCAACTTGTAAAAGGAAGAAAATGGGTCCTGGCCCGAAACTAGCTATCAATTGAATAAAAAAGTGAAATATCCCACAGTGGCTGGTTTTTCGTTGTACAGGTATTTTGTTTCAGCCAGTATGTTGCTAAAAACTTCCGTGATTTCGAGACAACGTTGATTTAACAGTACTCGCTCCTAATGACTTATCTACTGTCATAAACTTAATATTATCAACCAAAGAAAATGAAAAGTAAGAGTTGTATCGAGTGGATGGACGGACACAACCCCATGAATCCATGCCCCATATGGGCAGGGGAGGGCTATCATGGGCACAATCCGCCGTTCTTCAGCCGAGCGACATGACAACTAAAATAAGAAGAAATGTTACATACATAAGGCGATAAAAAAGGGGAACATAAAACAGAGTAAAGGGGGAAAATGGGGGTAAAATTAGACTGACATGGAGACGTTCACAGGGGACAGTGAAAAAAGTCACCAGGAAGTTAAAAAACACAGTTGGCGATGCTTAAAACACAGAGAAGACACTGAATGGACATGCACAGGTTAAAAGTCGGCCACAGTATTAAAAAAAACTCCGGAACAACACACTTAAAACCCACTTGTAGCACACACGACGAAGAATGAAAGTGCCAGGTGGGACCTGCCGAGGGAAAGGACAGAGAGGATGGAAAAGGAGGGAGAACAAGGGGCAGCAGGGGAAGCAGCGGGATGAAGAGAATAGGGGTGTCAGTGGGTACACAAAGAGGCCAGGAGATACGTGTGGTGGGAGATGAAGAGGGAAGACAGGGCAGGAGGGAGTGCAGAGACACTGAAAGAGGGCACAAGAGAGGGAGGGAAGTAGGAAGGGGAAGCCGCTCAGGAGGAGAGGGAGCCCTGAGGAGGACGCAGGGAGATGGGGTTAGATTTGTTAGGAAGGGTAGAAGTCAGGGCGTAGCTCATCATCTGGGAGGGGTAGAAAGTGGAAGTTGAGATGGAGGGTGTGGAGATGGAGAGAGGGTAGGACACAATGGTAAAGGTGTGGCAACTGGTTGGGGGTGGAGAGGAAGGGAGACACCTGGGGGTGAGGGGGATCAAGGCGGCGGACAATACATAGTGTGCGGATGTATTCAAGGAAAAGGAGAAGGTGGGGGAGGGGGATGAGGTCATAGAGGATGCTCGTGGGGGATGGAAGGCGGATGTGGAAGGCGAGGTGGAGCGCAAGGCATTCGAGGATTTGGAGGGCTTTATAGAACCGGGGAGGGGTGGAAATCCAACCTACACTGGCATAACAGGGGATGGGGTAGATCAAGGGTTTGTAGGTGTGAAGGATGGTGGAAGGATGCAGACCACACGTCCGGCTGGACAGGAGTGTCAGGAGGCGGAGGCGGTTGTGAGGTTTGTTTTGGATGATAAGGAGATGGGGAGTCCAGGTGATGTGGCGGTCGATTGTGAGGCCAAGGTATTTGAGGATAGGAGTGAGGTGGATAGGATGGCCATAAATGGTGAGTTAGAAATCATGGAGGCGGAAGGAGTGGGTGGTGCGGCCTATGATTATCGCCTGGGTCTTGGAGGGATTGATACGGAGGAACCACTGGTTGCATTAATTGGTGAATTGGTCAAGGTGGGTTTGGAGGGTACGTTGGTACCATTGAAGAATACGATAAAGGGCTAGGAAGGCGGTGTCATCAGCAAACTGGAGAAGATGAACAGATGGGGGAGGTTTGGGCATATCAGCAGTGTACAGGAGATAAAGGAGAGGGGAAAGGACAGAACCTTGAGGCACGCCGGCAGAGGGGTACAAAGTACTGGAGTTGGAACTGTGGATAGTCACATAGGAGGGACGATGGGAGAGGAAGGAAGCAACGAGATGGATGAAGTTGATGGGGAGAGCACAGGTCTGGAGTTTGAAGAGAAGCCCAGGATTCCAGACATGGTCATTGGCATTCTGGAGATCAAGGGAAACAAAGATATCAGAGCAACGGGAGTTAATTTGGAGGGAAAGAAGATTGGTAAGGTTAAGGACCTGGTCGTCTGCGGAGGAGGAAGGCCGGAAGCCACATTGGGTAAGGGGAAGGAGGAGGTGCTGGTTAAGGTGGCGGTGAATACAGTGAGAGAGGATGCCCTCCAAGTCCTTACTGAACATGGAGGTGAGGAAGATGGGACGATAGGAAGAGGTATCAGAGGGGGATTTGTTAGGTTTAGGGAACAGCAGGACATGGGAGGTCTTCCACAGGTCGGGGTAAAATCCAGTGGAGAGGAGGACATTGTAGAACGTAGCAAGGACAGACAGGAAGGATGCGGGGGATTCCTTGAGGTGGTGGTAGGTGACGCCATCATGACCAGGGGTGGTGTTGCGTTTGGAGCGGAGGACGATTGTGGTGATGGTGCAGTGATGGGAGTGTTGATGTCTGAGGGGGGGTAACCGATCCAAGTACTGGATGCTAGGGGCGAGTGGGGGGACAGAGATGTCTGTGCCGTCAAGGACGATGGGGAAGAGGGAGTAATCAAAATGGGGATCGTCAGGAATGGAGAAGACCTCGGATAGGTGGGAAGCAAAGTGGTTAGCCTTACTGAGGTTGTCAGGAAAGGGTCGATCGTCATGGAGTATGGGGTAATGCAGGGTGGGATGGCTACCAGTAAGGCGGTGGAAGGCTGACCAGTACTTGGAGGAGTTGACAGGGAGGGTGGAGTTGAGGCGTGTGCATGTCTGGCACCAGTCCCGACGTTTTTTTGCTGTAAGGAGTTTCCAGATGTGTCTCTGTAATTGCAGGTGGCAGGTGAGAGTATTCTGGTCACGGGTGCGGAGGAAGGAGCGGTAGAGGCTGTGGGATTCACGCATAAGAAGGACTGCCTGTCGAGGAAGCGTTGGGCAGTGAGAGTGGATGAGTTTGGAAGGGACATGAGCGTCCACAGCGTCAGTTATGGTCTGCTGGAGAAAGGAAGAGGCATGGGTGATTTCATCAGGGTGGTGAAAGGTGAGGGGGTGGCTTTCGACCTGTAAGGCAATGGATTCCTGTTAGGCATCCCATTTGGTACGGTGGACAGGCTTTGGAGGGGCAGCTGTGTGGGTGGCTGCAGGGGTGGGACAGGTAGATGGTCACTACCAAAGGGATTGAGGACAACAATGGCAATGCGACCAAGGAGGTTGGGGGAAGCGAGGATAACATCGGGGGTGGAGCTACTTTCAGGAAGGGTGTGCTGTGGGAGAGAAACAAGGTCAACATGGAGGGTGGCAAGGAACTGATGCCACCGCCGAAGGGTGGCAGGGTCACAGCTGTGGATGTTGAGGTCAGTGGCGATCACATAGGTGGAGAAGGTACGGTCAACATGGGAAATGAAGTCAAAGGTGAGAGGAGCTGCATGGCAGATATAGATAGTGGCACAGGTTATGGTGAGGGAAGGAAAAAATAGGCTGAGGAGTTCGGTCATTGAGGACGGGTTGTGGCTAGACAGGGAGATGCTTGAGGTGGCCTATAGCGACCCCACCTTGGGCTAGGGGTAGGGGATTGTCAGTGCAGTGAAGGAACTAGGGGGAGGTGTGGACAACAGGGAGGGGTTGGAGGAAGGCTTCATTAAGGATGAAGGAGTCAACATGGTGCTGGGAGAGGGTATGCATGAAGAGGTATTTGTTTGCAGGGAGGGAGAGAATGTTGAGGTAGAGGAGACGATACTGCTGATGCGCCAGGAGGTTGGAGGTGGGAAGGATGTGGGAAGGGGAGAGAGGGGCCTAAACGAGGGTGTCGAGGCAGGTGAAGGTAAAGTGGGCCTGCTTGTGGGAGTAGGTGTCGTAGGTGTTTAAGTGGAAAACAGAGCAGGCGGCAAGGGAAATCTGCTGGAGTGTGTAGGGGCGCTGGAAGTGGTGGATGTTCTGCAAAACAATTGTGAGGAGCCAGATGATGTCTTCTGCTATAGGGGGAGGACGGAGGGAACTGTGAGGGTGGGTGGTTGAGTAGACAGGGCGAACAGGGACAGTGAGTTCAGGGTTGGTGGGAGGGGGTTTGGCTTTGCATTTGGAGGAATAGGTGTGTGAGGTTCATTGCAGGTGTTGCAGGAAAGGGGGAGGCGAGGTTGGGACACTGTTTAAGGAAGTGGGAGGCTTCACAATGGGGCAGGTCTGTCGGTTCTTGCGGTTTTGGGTGAGGTGGTCGTTGTACAGGAGACAGCGCTGGCAGCGGTAGGAATGAGGAGGGGAACGGGACAGGTCAACAGGGTGGCAGCAGTTGAAAATCAGGGCTCCCTTCGTGAGGAGGTGGTCAGTAGTGGAGGTGGACTCGGTAAATATACGCATGATGAAAGTAGGGCCAGAGGAGTTGTAAATATGGCGGGCCAAGCGGACTTCCAGGGCAGGGTGGGCGTTCAGTTCTGCCAACACCTCAGCCTCCGTGACCACAGCGCTGAGTTTTGTGATGGCGGCAGTGAGGGTCGGTGGACGACGAGGCGGTTGGGGCTGATGAGGAGAGGAGGATGTAAGGAAGGGGGTGAGGGAAGCATGGGGCCCAAAGGTGATGCAGGGAAGATGCTAGAGGAGATCAGTATGGAAAGAGGGAGAGGGAGACTTGATGAGAACAGAGTCTCTGCGAGGGATAAGTTGGGTGATGGGTGCAGTGGGGATGATATTCTGGATTTCAAGGGTGAGGGTGCGAGCATCCAGGAATTTCGGATCAGGGTTGGCTAGGACGAAGGTATACAGGGAGGGGGCTGGAGAGGAGGGAGGTGGTGTGGTATCCATGGTGGGGTCAGAGGGAGGTGGGGCAGGCAGTGGTTTTTTGGAAGATTTTTCTGCAGGTGTTGCCTGGGAGGAGGGATGAGGGACTGGATGGATGTGGAGATTGTGGAAGGCAGGGCCCTCCCGTGAGGCAATAGCACCAGGCGAGAGGGGAGGGCACTCTGTGGTGGCGACTGTGGTGTGGCGGGCAGCGGCTTGGGCAGGGGAAGCAGTGGTAGTTGCAGGGGGCAGAGGGGGAAAGTCGTCTCGGTGGGCGACAGGAGCAGAAGGGGGTTGGAGCAGGGACACGGGCAGGAGCAGGTGTAGGAGCAAGGGTAGGAGCAGGAGTGACATACAGGTGGGGATACAGTGATGAGGCAGAGATAGATGGGGAAGAGACTGTGAGTAGGGGAGGTGGATGAGACAGGTTAATCCCAGAGGAAGCACTCCATGATGTTACAGTGGGAGCAGGTGAATGGGAGATGATGGTGGTAGTTGGGGTGCCCATGATTGCAGGCAGTCCCCAAGGGCAACAGGAGACGCCGAAGTACAAAAGGAACTAAAAGGTGGGGTGGCGACGAGCACTGGGCGGCGGCGAGCACAGGGAGACGGCGACCCGGCGGCGGCGGTGGCGGCGGCGACCGGACGGCGGGCAGCAGTGACAGCGTGCAGACGGGCAACAACACGACAGGTGCGGTTGGGGATCTTCCACGTCGAAGATACACCCTGAGTGTAGCCCAGGCAGTGTGAGTCCTCGATCTGGAAGTGAGGGAATCCAACCCTCGAATCCGTCTAAGCACCTGTGCTCCAGGCTTTGTAGCACAGCTGCGGGCGCCGATAGGCTTCCCTATGGGGTGTGGCCAGCACACAGCGCCAAGCTGGCGGGAGCGGCGCTCGCGTATATCAGGAGTGCCGCCTGGCCGCTGTCATCTAGGCATGTGTGTTCTGGCAGGCTTCCGAACTTGACGTGTCGCGATGCCAGAGTTTGGAACTTTACTTGCTAATTAATACACATGAGGGAATAGTCACACTTGATATGTCGAAGTATGCTATGATTGTGTTTACCATTCGCAATAAACGTAATTTAAATTCTACGTGGCTAATTTCGGTTGCTGATACACTCCCTGGACTTACCTAAAAAGATCATCTGACATGTGGCTATTTGCTGGATTCACATTAGAAACTACAAGGAGGAAGGACACTCCTTGACCTCGCTACCTACCCGCTTTCACAGGTAGTGATTTGTGCACACGTGAGTAAGTGTAGCCTATGATTGTCTCAGAAGGGCTCATTTATCAGAAATGTTGCTCCAAGGCTTTGATAAAAACAGGAGCCACAATTCAATTTTTTGCAGCTATGGCTTTTAATTTCTGGTAAGTGTTATGGTACATGTTGTTAGTGACTGTGAAACATCCAAATGTTCAAATGTGTGTGAAATCTTATGGGACTTAACTGCTAAGGTCATCAGTCCCTAAGCTTACACACTACTTAACCCAAATTATCCTAAGGACAAACACACACACCCATGCCCGAGAGGGGACTCGAACCTCCGCCGGTACCAGCCATACAGTCGAGTGTTAGACCGCTCGGTTAATCCCACGCGGCTGTGAAACATCCCCTTAGAAAATTATGTATTACTGTGGTGATAAACCTCTTACGTTATTTGATTTTCAATCAGCTGAGCAAAACTGAACGTATTCACACTTTTATCTCTTTACTTATTCTCATCATCACTATACTGACACACAATTTTTTTAAGCACAACGCAATCTGACTTTCAATAAGCCCTACAAAAGTCCGCCCCCAGTAGCTGAGTGGTCAGCGCGACAGACTGTCAATCCTAAGGTCCTGGGTTCGATTCCCTGCTGCGTCGGAAATTTTCTCCGCTCACGGACTGGGTGTTGTGTTGTCCTAACCATCCTCATTTCATCCCCATCGACGCGCAAGTCGCCGAAGTGGCGTCAAATCGAAAGACTTGCACCAGTCGAGCGGTCTACCAGACGGGAGGCACTCGTCACACCACATTTTTTTTATCCCTACAAAAGAATGGCCCTGACTGACAGTAACCTATACCTTTCATGAACTTAACTCACAAAAATCTTCGTTACTTAAACTACTGTATTACAGCGTGCGCCAATACTTCAGCTGAATAAAAGATTCTAACTACTGAAGGCACAAACTACTGATAGGCATAGTTAGCAAACGAAAGATTTTGATAGTGAACAAACAATGTATATAACTTAATAATGTTGAAAAGTCATATATATATATATATATATATATATATATATATCAGTTCATGATATGCAGTATTAGGTATTTACTCTTTCTGATGGACACACGTCCAGATTTTCCGCTGTCAAAATTCTGCCATCTCTCTCCCCACATCCACCACTGCTGGCGGCTCACCTCCAACTGCGCAACGCTACGTGCGGTTCACAGCCAACTGCCCAACACTACAATAGCAAATATACCAACAATGCAAACCAGCCACAAACTGCACACAGTACAGTCAGTGATTTTCATACAGAGCGCTACGTGGCGTTACTAACATAGAAACCTAAACAGCCTACATACAACTGTAACTCGTGACATAACAACAGTCGTAAAAATATCCAGAGACGAGTAGTACGGATTGTCAATGACAATAATTTTCACATCTGACATGAAATTCACCTGTCAGAGAACTGAGGTCCATCTCAACCAGTTCCCAAGTGTACATTTCGTAAGGAGCTGTGTGCAGTGCAGGTGCGGAGTTGAATACCTCTAAGAGTGTTACAGCTGACATCGGCACATAATGCTGCACGCCTCCAGAGGGCCAAACAGCACAGGAACCGGACAGTAGGTGACTGGGTGTGTGTGTGGTGTTGGCTGAAGGGTCGCCATTTCCCCAAACTAAGTGTGGCGTCGAGGGTACGGTGGTCCAGTGAGCTGTGTGGAGGAGGTTACCATCAATATAAACAAGGAAGCTTACTTCAACGTATTCATGATGTGTGTGCTATGACCAATCACGTTTTCCCACAAGAGATTGTACATATCCACAAGACACATTCCTGGTTTCGCAGTCATTCACGCACTCTATCACCTCTCGAGTGGGCCACTAAGGAACCAGGTCCTAAACAGCGGAGCTGTTGATAACTACTTTTCATCTGTTATAGTCCAGTCGTCACCTGTAATGTCTGGACTACACCAGATGAAACTTAGCAATCAACAGCACCACTGTTTTGTTAATCTGACAGATATGACCATCAACAATGAACTCTTACTGGATATGACACATCTGAAGGAACTCGTGGATCTTCTTCGTAGACGAACTAAGGCTATTATCTAGGCTAGAGTCGGTGTTACAAGGTTTCACGGTCATGTCCTCCAGGAACGACAGATTTTTTGTTCGTGGTGCTTAAAATTGGCGGCCTGTCGTAGTTTGCGCTAGTTTCAACATATGAATTGTGTAGCCTTTAATGGCATTCGCTTGGCTCCACGGAGAACATAGGGCGAGGGTTTTTCTGCTAACTAAAATGGTGTCCCTTTATCCCGAGATCTTCATTGAAATCTGACCATCATTATTTATTAGTGGTCAACGGAGATTGAACGATTCTGATTTATTTGATCGGACTATGATGAAGCTTTCGCGCTATTGCTTCACACCAGGCGATAGTTCAGTACAGATAGTAAAATACTCACATACCTTGAAGCTTTAAACACAGCAGTGTTACGTATGTGGTTTCATAGTTTACCGCAGTTATAGATTCAGAGGTAGCTTTTGACAATACTGACTGTAACAACATCTTTTCAGTTATCTACAGTTCACACATAAACCAGAAACAATACTGACGTTTCAAGATCGAATGAGATGAAGAGAGTGAAGCATAGTTGTAGCGTACCCCTATGCTATTCAGTCTGTACATCCAGAGAAACGTAAAGGAGTAGGAAGAGGAGATTAGTGAGGAAATGAAAGTTCAGCGTCCAGAAGTAAATCTTGATGATCTGTATATGACATTGTAATTCCGCCAGAGACGCCAAAAGTCATGGGACAGCAGCTGAACGGTGTAGAGCCGTGTACTGCAAGGAAGCAAGAGAGAAATGGTTCAAATGGCTCTGAGCACTATGGGACTTAACATCTTAGGTCATCAGTCCCCTAGAACTTAGAACTACTTAAACCTAACTAACCTAAGGACAACACACACATCCATGCCCGAGGCAGGATTCGAACCTGCGAACGTAACAGTCGCGCGGTTCCAGACTGTAGCGCCTTTAACCGCATGGCCACCCCGGCCGGCAAGCAAGAGAGAGGATGTTGTTGTGGGTACCCAGTCTCCTCTTTCTACAACGCAACTGCACACATGGTATTAAAAGAGTTATTTATCTACATGAGATGGAAACATTTACGTAACTTGAATGCTGTTGTGGACTTCATTCGTTTGATGCAGCTCTCTATTCTACTCTATCCTGTGCAAGGTTCTTCATCTCCCAGTACCAACTGCAACCTACATTCTCCTCAATCTGTTTAGTGTATTCATCTCTTGGGCTCACTACGATTTTTACCCTCCACGCTGCCCTTCAATACTAAATTGCTGATCCCTTGATGCCCTAAAATATGCCCTACCAACTGATCCCTTCTTCTAGTCAAGTTGTGCCACAACTTTCTCTTCTCTCCAATTCTATTCTGTACTTCCTCAGTATTTGTGTGATTTACCCATATAATCTTCAGCATTTTTACGTAGCACCACATTTCTAAATCTCCTATTCCCTTCTTGTCTAAGCTATTTATCGTCCACGTTTCACTTCCATACATGCCTAAACTCCATACAAATACTTTCAGAAACGACGTTCTGACACTTAAATCTATTCTCGATGTTAACAAATTTCTCTTCTTTAGAAACGCTTTCCTTGCCATTACCACTCTACATTTTATATCCTCTCTACTTCGACCATCATCAGTTATTTTGCTCCCCAAATAGCGAATCTCATTTACTACTTTAAGCGTCTCATTTCCTAATCTAATTCCCGCAACATCACCCGATTTAATTCGACTACATTCCATTATCCTCGTTTAGCTTTTGTTGATTTCTATCTTATATCCCCCTTTCAAGACACTGTCCATTCCGTTCAACTGCTCTTCCAAGTCCGTTGCTGTCTCTGACAGAATTAAAATGTCATCGGATAACCGCAAAGTTTTTATTTCTTCTACGTACATTTTAATTCCTACTCCGAATTTTTCTTTTGTTTCCTTTACTGCTTGCTCAATATACAGATTGAATAACATTGGGGATAGGCTACAACCCTGTCTCACTCCCTTCCCAACCACTGATTCCCTTTCATGCCCCTTGACTGTTATAACTGCCATCTGGTTTCTGTACAAATTGTGAATAGCTTTTCGCTCCCTGTATTTTACCACTGCCAGCTTCAGAATTTGAAAGGGAATATTCCAGTCAACATTGTCAAAAGCTTTCTGTAAGTCTGCATATGCTAGAAACGTAGTTTTGCCTTTCCGTAATCTATTTTCTAAGATGCGTTGTAGGGTCAGTATTGCCTCACGTGTTCCAAAATTTCTTCGGAATCCAAACTGATCTTCTCGGAAGTCGACTTCTACCAGTCTTTCCATTCGTCTGTACAGAGTTCGTGTTAGTATTTTGCAGCTGTGGCTTATTAAACTGATAGTTCGGTAATTTTCACATCTGTCAACACTGGAATTATTATATTCTCCTTGAAGTCTGAGGGTATTTCGCCTGTCTCACACATCTTGCTCACTACATGGTAGAGTTTTGTTAGGCCTAGCTCTCCCAAGACAGTCAGTAGTTCTAATGGAATGTTGTCTACTCCCAGGGCCTTGTTTCGACTTAGGTGTTTCAGTGCTCTGTCAAACTCTTCACGCAATATCATATCTCCCATTTCATCTTCATCTACATCCTCTTCCATTTCCATAATATTGTCCTCAAGTACATCGCCCTTGTTTAAAACCTTTATATACTCCTTCCACCTTTCTGCCTTCCCTTCTTTGCTTAGAACTGGGTTGCCATCTGAGCTCTTGATATTCATAAAAGTGGTTCTCTTCTCTCCAAAGGTCTCTTTAATTTTCCTGTAGGCAGTATCTATCTTACCCCTAGTGAGACAAGCCTCTACATCCTTACATTTGTCCTCTAGCCATCCCTGCTTAGCCATTTTGCACTTCCTGTCGATATCATTTTTGAGACGTTTGTATTCCTTTTTGCCTGATTCATTTACTGCATTTTTATATTTTCTCCTTTCATCAATTAAATTCAATATTTCTTCTGTTACCCAAGGATTTCTATTAGCCCTCGTCTTTTTACCTACTTGATCGTCTGCTGCCTTCACTACTTCATCCCTCAGAGCTACCCATTCTTCTTCTACTGTATTTCTTTCCCCCATTCCTGTCAATTGTTCCTTTATGCTCTCCCTGAAACATTGTACAATCTCTGGTTCTTTCAGTTTATCCAGGTTCCATCTCCTTAAATTCCAACCTTTTTGCAGTTTCTTCAGTTTGAATCTGCAGTTCATAACCAATAGATTGTGGTCAGAATCCACATCTGCGCCAGGAAATGTCTTACAATTTAAAACCTGGTTCCTAAATCTCTGTCTTACCATTATATAATCTATCTGATACCTTTTAGTATCTCGAGGATTCTTCCAGGTATACAACCTCCTTTTATGATTCTTGAACCAAGTGTTAGCTATGATTAAGTTATGCTCTGTGCAAAATTCTACAAGGCGGCTTCCTCTTTGATTCCTTCTCCCCAATCCATATTCCCCTACTATGTTTCCTTCTCTCCCTTTTCCTACTGACGAATTCCAGTCACTCATGACTATTAAATTTTCGTCTCCCTTCACTACCGGAATAATTTCTTTTATCTCGCCATACATTTCATCTATTTCTTCATCATCTGCAGAGCTAGTTGGCATATAAACTTGTACTACTGTAGTAGGCATGGCTTTGTGTCTATCTTGGCCACAATAATGCGTTCACTATGCTGTTTGTAGTAGCTAACCCGCATTCCTATTTTTTTATTCATTATTAAATCTACTCCTGCATTACCCCTATTTGATTTTGTATTTATAATCCTGTAATCACCTGACCAAAAGTTTTGTGCGTCCTGCCACCGAACTTCACTAATTTCCACTATATCTAACTTTAACCTATCCATTTCCCTTTTTAAATTTTCTATCCTACCTGCCCGATTAAGGGATCTGACATTCCACATTCCGAACCGTAGAACGCCAGTTTTCTTTCTCCTGATAATGACGTCCTCCTGAGTAGTCCCCGCCTGGAGATCCGAATGGGGGACTATTTTACCTCCGGAATATTTTACCTAAGAGGACACCATCATCATTTAATCATGCAGTAAAGTTGACCAAATACCCGAGCATAACCATCTCTAGCCAACGATTGATTCAGCTGGGCCAGAGAACCCAGCCTGTTTCATGGAAGACAGCCCACACCAAGATGGAGCCACCATTTCTATTGGTGGACGGCCGAAATGCCACTCAGCTGCTCTGTTTCCATGTTCTTCTGCATACGGTATTACTTTCAGTTTATAGCGCACATCATATGAATACCTTTTATTTTTTCCATTAAGAAACTATCTGAACACCTGGCTGAAAATGATTCACAAGTTCGTGGCACCCTCCATCGGTAATGCTGGAATTCAATATGGTATCAGCCCATCCTTAGCCTTGATGACACCTCTCGCAGACATACGTTCAATCATGTTCTGGAAAGTTTCTTGGGGAATGGCAGCCCATTCTTCAAGGAGTGCTGCACTGAGGAGAGGTATCGATGTTGGTCGGTGAGGCCTGGCACGAAGTTGGGCTCCAAAACATCCCAAAGGTGTTCTATATGAATTAGGTCAGGAATCTGTGCAGGCCTGTCCGTTACAGGGATGATGTGTTAGTCCAACCACTCCGCCAAAGGCCGTGCATTATGAACAGGTGATCGTGTTGAAAGATGCGATCACCATCCCCGAATTGCTCTTCAACATTGGGAAGCAAGAAGGTGCTTAAAAGATTAATGTAGGCCTGTGCTATGATAGTACCAGGCAAAAGAAGAAGACGTGCAAGCCCCATTCATGAAAAACACGACCGCACCATAACACTACTGCCTCCGAATTTTACTGTTGGCACCACACACGCCGGCCTATGACGTTCACCGGCCATACGCCATACCCACACCCTGCCATCGGATCGCCACATTCTGTACCGTGATTCGTCACTCCATACAGCGTGCTTCCACTGTTCAATCATCCAATGTTTACTTGACGGGATTCGTGGCAGAACAGTCTTCTTTTGACTGTAGTAAATCAGCTGGAGGACGTAGTCTAGACTTCCTTCCCTAATTCTAAAATTTCAGATGCTACTCAACTGCGTTGAACTGAATGTTTCCAGATCGTAAACAATGTGTTACGAGAGAGCCATAACAACGCAGAGCGAAGTTCCATGAAAACTGAGACACACTAAATTCAGTGTTCTCACTGATGAGTCAACAGATGTAGAATATGTTAAAACCTCGTGTATCTGGTTTGATATTTTGATAAGGACACAAATAAAACTGAAAGTAATTTTGGAACCTTTGTGAAATTTTAAAACATGGCGAATATGATAAGGTGAGACAAGTAAAAATCTTTATAGTAATATAATGCTTCCATTTTCTGAGTACAATGTTTCTCAAAACAATCTTATAAGATTTACTTCTGCTGAGTGCAATTGTATGATGCGATCAACTGAACTACTCACTTAACTGAACAATGTCCTGGACTAATTATACTCAGATGGATATTTCACATATGTGTCAGTGAAGCTGGTAAATGACTTTCCAAACCTAGCTAGGAATATTCGTAACAATTTTAAAACTAGTGTTAAGTGCCAGGACGTGCTACACACAGGCTTCCATACAGTATAGACGCACTTGCCTTCTAAAGACATGTTTATCCTTTAGTGGGAAGCCACTGACGCAGGAACGCGTATTTGCGTAACGAGATCATTGCAAATGTGCGCCAGTAGTACTCCAGCTTCTTACGTGCGTGTGTGCGGGAAGAGCAGGCAAGAGTGCTGGCGTCATATCCCAGCTGTGACCGCAGGCGGCTAGCGGTTTGCGGTCAGCTGAAATCCTGTTTGTGCTCCAAACTGAGTCCCGGTTGCGACAGCGCGGCTGTGGGCGTTATAATGCAGGGCGTGCGAGGCCAGCGACACGGACCGAGACCGTACAGTTTGGGGCCCACCGTACGGGCCAACCCAAAATCACTACAGCGGTGACACATGACTGCAGCTAACACTTATCAGTACATTGATAAGCATTACAGAGAATGTAAAATTAACTTCAGAATTTCCATCGTTATGCAAGAGCTGCGAATCGGAAGCCGCTGCACACTTTAGAATCATCACCTCCCAAAACGTTGAATCCGTCGTCCTTGCCACGACGGTACTGCGTTCCCTGCCCGCTAGACTTCTGGCCCTGACACCAACTCATTTCTTTTCCAGCGGTTATGTGAAATACCTATGTCTAAAACCATTACACAACACAAATCGCTCATTTCTGATGCGACAATTCATCCACAGATGCATCTAAATGTATGATACGAAATGTTCTCGCTTACATACTGTCTGTGTCGACAAGGGCTTCATACAAAATATCTATAAAGAATTTAAAATAAATTTGCTCCGTACGGAATATCTACAGCCACTGGCAATCGCTTCATTCTGTTTTATCTGTATACCGAGAGATACAAATACGTAATTTATAAATTTTACATAAGAATATGAAGAAAGACTCAAAGACTAAAAGGATTCAGTAGACGTCTAGACAATCTTACCCGGCGATTATCAGTGCAAGGGACAATATAGAGAGCCTGTGATATCCTCATGTCATTTATGAACCAAGGAAAATATTGGACAGCATAGGCTACAATAGTCTAGTCCCACCTCCACCTCCACTGTTTAGCAGCAAGTCTATGCAGGAGTGGGGTGGCCTGCGTGCCTCAGTGATGCAGACAGCCATACTACAGGTGCAACAACGTGGAAGAGGCGTCTATACAGCAGCCAGACCAACATATGGTTCACGAAGAGGAGGGCAGCCTGTTCTTTAGTTAGAGGGGGCCAGTCCAGATGAGTGTCAGAAGGTCTGGCCCTGCAACATTAGCCCACCGGCCCTCCATACGTTGGTGTTATGGGCGGATGATGGCAAGCAGAAAATACAACTGTCATGCTCCCATCGTAGCAAAATCTGAAATGTGATACAGAATAATTCTGAAGATAAGATGACGAAATAGAATATATAATGAAGAGGTACAGGATCAAACTGATAGGAAACGATAGAGGCACTGTCCGACTAATAGAAGGAATCGATTGACAGGATACATCCTCAGATATCAAGGAATCGTTAAGTAGGTAACCGAAGGAAGTGTGAGCTAATGCAAAAAAATCGGAAAAGCAAGCAATGAATGGTTGGAGGTATCAGAAATTCCTTACATCACTATGTACACCTGAAAGCATTACATACAGATATTAGCGTCCATACGTTACATCCTGGTGCGCAAGTCAATTTGCGACACATTGTTCATAATTTCCAGTCCTGCTGATGACAAGGAACTATACAGACTTTCCCTCAGACCACAACTCAAACATGTCCTACGGACGTAAACAAACTAAAGAGTGTGACTAAAATATTGGTCAATATTTTTGTTTCGCACGAGAGCTGTTCGTGGGCCAGTACTATACTGCTCTACCTGTGTTCTTCAGAAGTACACTGTAATGTTCTTTCGGACATGCATGCAAATACGGACGCATGCATGTCCGAGGAAACATTCCATCGTATTTATGAACAACACAGGAATTGCAGTATTGCATTTATCCGCCAATACCGGACAATTAACATGTCTCACCTGTTGGGGAATATGTTTAGTCTAAGCACGAGTGCAAGGGGTTGCAGACATATGGTTGACGACATATGGAAATCATGGTCTGGTCTTGAAGAAAAGCAAGTGAATTTACGCTAGTGGACAAGATTTTATGCGCCATATCGTTACATAAGTATTTGAATGTCAATTAAATAGTTGGTAGAACACTGGCATTTATTCCCGTGTTTGATTGTGACTGAAGCTTCACATTTTTTTCATTTCTTTCTCTGTGCGACTAGTTCGTACTTCCTGTTCCACTTTCTCCTGAACGTGAATGTGGCGTTCCACGTTCGCTCCAAAAACAAAACGCAAGTACACACTCTCAGATGAGAACAGCAGACAGTTAAGCGGTGTACCATCTGCAGTTCGATAGAAATACAACACAGTGACAAAGAAAGAAATAAAGAATTATTTACTCATTGCGTGATAATGTAATGACTACTGGAGCGATGAAAATTTATACATTGCGCTGGGTGAGAGCAGTAACAGGCGGTAGTGTTCTGTCTATGCTAGTGGTACAGACACTAGTCCCTGCCCCTCTACATACACACACTCACACACACACACATAGTCAGAAGGTTAACAGCTGCAAAGACGAAAAATTTGTTCTTATTGAGGTAGTGGATAAGTTGCAGAACACAGTCAATGATGGAGAAGTTCCAAGTGAACCCTACTCTTATTGACAAGAAGATGTACTGTTTATGGAAACATTAGGAGCGGCTGGGTTCTCACATCCTGTCCATTTCCTCCAATGTGTTGACCATCACACCTCAACCATGCTAACCAGACAAACCTTGAATCTAGCCATTCCAAAAGCCAGGCAATTGTATAAGAGAAACAACCACTCTTCATCCTCATAACTACTGCCTCTTGGAAATATGCTGTCCAAATTACTAACTCACTAAAATACACAGAGCCGGCCGGTGTGGCTGTGTGGTTCTAGGCGCTTCAGTCTGGAACCGCCTGACCACTACGGTCGCAGGTTCGAATCCTGCCTTGGGCGTGGTTGTATGTGATGTCCTTAGGTTAGTTAGGTTTAAGTAGTTCTAAGTTCTAGGGGACTGATGACCACAGATGTTAAGTCCCATAGTGCTCAGAGCCATTTGAACCATTTTTTTAAAATACACAGAACTACGCCTCGACTGTAAAGATACGTGAAAACTGCAAGTACAAATCATACAAGAAAAGTGTACAACAGAAGGATACTTCTGTAGCTACTTACTGACCAAACATGGGAACTGTATCCCTCTACTGTACTCCACACCTTCAAGCCTGGGAATTGACTTGTCTCGTTTTCCAGAGCTTGTATTTCCTATGAACGCTCCCTGTGAACATCAAATGAATGACTACTGTCGAATAATGTTCAGAGAAATTTGTTGCCAACGCATTCGTCTGCCGCATTCTATAGACAAGTGGCGTAAATAGTCACTCAGAAATTCGTGAACAGTTCCAGTGCAACACACTGACCAGAGAAATCTGATTTGCAAATACGACGTCATAAGGTATAGATTCTTCTATGATATTTCTGCAGCCGTGGTCCAAGGGTAGTTCCGCATCGAGCACCAGGTGGGAGGGTCGCCAGTTTAGTGCCTCACCACAGAATGTGCATACCTGGACAGCTTTCCCTCAGCGTTTTCGTGTCCTTGTGTGTAACAACAGTTTACTTTGGTCTCTTAGAGTGATGTGAGGGGTATACGATGTGAACGCTAATCCACTCAATATCCTTCACAGAGTTACAGTAGGATCCGTTCAGTGGAGATGGTAGTAAAGAACAACACTCCTTCCCATCTACAATTTTGTGAGTACCGCATTCATACGACATATAATGGGGAAGTAGCGACGTTCTTTCTCATCACCTAAAGTGGCCACCTCTGATCTAATATGGTAGTGGAGGGTATTTGTGTTGAAGTCCTCCTTGGAACAGCGTCGAAATTGGCGTTAGCTGATCTCGTTTCTACTGCCCACGAGATTGTTGCCACGTCTTGGCCAGGTGCAATGGAGCAACAGATGAATGCGCATCTACCTGCTCCTGACTCTTCAGTTTGAACTTCGTTGCAGGGTCGTGAAACTGTTGTTAGCAGACTGGCTGTGTCCGCAGTGCAACACAAGAGATGTCGTATACAGGACAGAGAGCAGTTGGGTACATCTACTCCTCACACAGCGCTCCCTGAAGAGAGTCTGTTGGTTGTTATATACTGTATTGCTGACTTCTGCTCTACTGGTGGGATCGATGGTGCGAAAAAGGAAGCTGAGATAACTGGTGTGTGTCCTAGCATCTTCCATAAACATACAGGCGTGGGGAAGTCGTTGGGATTTCTGGTGTAATGATTAACAAAAGAAAAACTGAAACGCTTCTAAATTTGTCGGTTCCATTTAAGTCACCCTTTCCGATGACCTCTTAACGACCTCCTCCTGTTACTGCCATTAAGCCGATTGGTGGCCAGGATGTCCTACCTCTTTATCCAGATATGATGCCTGATTCCTCTCACGTGTGCCGATCAGAATCGCCTCTGGTTCTAACTGTTTTTCATATAATCTGGCTAACGTTCAAGAACAACCTACGTACCTGACAGCAGTCGCTCTATTGCCTCATAGTCGCTATAAGCAACGCATCTACCCTGAGCGGGTGGCAACTCGTAAAAGGAAGATAATGGGGTCCTGGCTCCAAACTAGCTATCAAGTGAATAAAAAAGTGAAATGTGCCACATTGTACTGATATTTTGTTTAAGCCAGTATGTTGCTTCCAGGAAGCCGAAGACCTCGCATCTAATGACTTAACTAGTGTCATAAACTTAGTATTATCAACCAAAGAAAATGAAAGGTAAGAGTTGTATCGAGCGGATGGATGTGTATAGGTATAGAAGCAACCTCATGAATCCGAGGACTCTGCATGTCAGCAGGGGCTGTTCATGCTGGTGGAGGCTCTGTAATGGTGTTGGGTGTGTGCCGTTTTTGGCTGATATGGGACCCCTCATACGTCTAGATTCGACTGTGACAGGTGACAAGTACATACGAATCCTGTCTGATCACCTCATTCATGTCCATTGTGCATTCCGACGGATTTGGACAATTCCAGCAGGGCAATGCGACACCATACACGTCCAAAATTGCTACAGAGTGGCTCCAGGAACACTCTTCTGAGTTTAAACACCTTCGCTGGCCCAAATGTCTCACGAACATTATTGAGCATATGTGGTGTGCCTTGCAACGTGCTGTTCAGAAGAGATCTCCAGCCGCTCGTACTCTCACAGATTTATGGACAGCCCTGCAGGATTCATAGTGTTATTTCCTCCAGAACTCATTCAGACATGAGTCGTGTTGCGGCACTTCTGTGAGATCACGGGGGCCCAACATGATATTAGGCCGGTGTAGTAGTTTCTTTGGCTCTTCAGTGTATAACGTAACAATTCATATATGATGATACAGAAATGCACGACGTTTCAATGTATAGATATGCTGATTTTGAACGACATGAAGAACCTGAACCTGGATGTGTACGCCGACCTACATATGAAGAAACGATCACCATAATAAAATGAGGGAAATCAGAGGTCGCACGGAAATGTATAAGCGCTGTTTTTTCCACGCGCTATACTTGATTGAAATAGCAGAGAATTGTGAAGGTGGTTCCATGAACCCTCTCACAGGCACTTACATGGGACTTGCAGAGTATCCATGTAAATGTAGATGTAGATGTAGACTTCTGCTGCAGCACCTGGAGACCTGGTCAAGTCGGCATAACAGCGGGTATGGAGCAAAATCAGAAGGAGTGCTAGGACTGAGCATACGCAGAAGTAACAGAGGTGGTTGTGGCATTCAAACCGGAGTGTTTGGCAGAAGGGCGAAGTTGTTTTCGTGAAATTCTCAAAAAAATGGTTCAAATGGCTCTCAGCACTATGCGACAACATCTGAGGTCATCAGTCCCCTAGACTGAGAACTATTTAAACCTAACCAACTTAAGGACATCACACACATCCATGCCCGAGACAGGATTCGAACCTGCGACCGTAGCAGCACCGCGGTTCGGGAGTGAAGCGGCTAGAATAGCTCGGCCACAGCGGCTGGCGTGAAATTCAATTAGGTAAATTTACAGAAAAGGAATTCGAGGCAAAATGTGCTACATTTACATTGAAACTATTGCATGTCTCCAGTAGGAACCTCGAGAACGAAGTAAGAGAGCTGTCATCATCCAACACAGCCCAGTATTAGACAACAGCCCACATGCTAGTACAACAAACAGTGTCATGCCCATACAATAAGGTCTTTCATAACAAATACTACAGGAAAGCACTGCTACCAGCGCGATGCAGCTGCAGGCAGCACAAAGAGCTGTGGGAGCAGACCCAAGAAGAGTGTACCCAAACTTAGAACTTGACATGCACGTCGTATGCATAGGGTACAAGTATGGTAGAAAGGTCACCCTCTCAGCAGTGGAGTCTATGGACAGGATACAACTCAAGTCGATGAATCTCCCCATTGACTTCAGAGCCCTGCGTGACCTCATTGAAAAGGTTGTTGAAAGACGAGATGAAAGATTTGATTTGGAGGAAATTTAAATACAGTGTGTTCTAGCAAATGGACACATTGCGTTACACTGGGAAAAGATCTGACCTGATTATAACGTACATACTTACTTTCCATAATGTCAAGTGAAATAATGATTGGACAGATAAACACACACAATAGTCGCTAGGTCATTCAGGAAGTGCCAAGGGCAGTAGAGGAGTGGAGGCTGGATATAATCTCTTTGTAGGAGCCATACTCCAAAGCTGGACAAATCACCTTTATGGCTGCCACTTGCCACGTAATGTACACTGGGGAGGAGCCAAAAGCAACTATAATTGTAGCAAATAAGGCCTTACGAGTTGCTACCATAGCACAATTATCAAATATCCACTGCAACATCGTGGAATTACAATCACCTGTAGGACTAGTGTACAACATTAACATGTACTTCCAATATAGAGGTAATTTTGACGACATCTTGGATCATCTCACTCGAGTCACCACGGCATTGTGGGGGCAAAAGGTTATTGTAACCGCCCCTATGGTACGGCAGCACTAGAGATGCAAATGGGGAGAAGGCTGAAGAGTTAATCATGGCCTCGGAACTAGCTGTGGCAAACAGATGAGGGAATCCCCACACCTATAGAGTTGGAGGTGGATTTGGAAAAAAAAATAGATGTCATCCTGTCAACACCCAGTTCGATCAGCAACATCGAACTGGAGAGTCCTAGACCAAGTCACAACGACCATAATCTGATTGTGTTTAGCCTTAGTGACAAGGAGTGCCACTGGGACCTGGGGTGTCAGATTAAATACAACTTCAATAAGACATGTTGGTAATGCCTAGCTCTGGAGTGTGACATTCATGTGTTGCCTGAGGGTGATGTAGACACTGATAGGTATGCTGAAACGTTGGTGGAGTCTGTAGTTAGAGTGGTGAAAGCTGCTGTACCACCCAGGAGGAGAGCCATTGCGGCCTCCCCATCACCATGGATTGCCAAACTACAACGTATGCACCAGTCTGTGAGACAGGCAAGGAAGTATTACCAGCGAAGTGTCGTCTGGCAAGAAAAACAGTTCTGGCTGCAGCGGTACAGGGCAGCCAAAGAGGTCTTCCAGAAAGAACTGAGGAGGTTAGGGTTAAAAGCCAGGAAAGATATGTGCTGCACCAAATGACCACTGCTCCTTGGGGAGTGCCCTATAAGTTGATCAGAGAAAACAAATAAGATCTCTCAAGGTTCTCTCGACAATTAGAGATGGCGGCCAAATGACAGAGTCCTGACAGGAGTCTGCCAAGGTCCTCCTACAGATTCTGTTACCAGATTATGAGGAGAATGAGAACAATGAGATTCAGTGCCAGATCTGTAGGGAACATCATGTAGAGTAGAGCAACAACACCATTGTGTACCCCTTTTAGAAGGAAGAAGTGGAAGTACAAATTAAATCTTCTGAAGGGGGAAGGCTCCAAAGCCAGATGGCATAGTAGCAGAGGTAGTACAATTCCTCGCCCCTCAGCTAATAGGACCTCTTACAGGGCTCTTCAATGAATGCCTAAGGCTTGGTAAATTTCCGAAAATTGGAAAAAGGGCAAATTTGGTAATTATAAGGAAAAGATAAGGACCATAAGGAAGCCAATTCCTGCAGGCCGATATGTCTCCTAGATATCCTGGGGAAATTAATAGAGAAGTTTTTGGCTGACAGTCTGGCGATAAACAGGATGCTGCGCGGGATGAGTGACAGGCTGTTTAGCTTTTGGCTGGGGCAATCAGTGTCTGACGCAACTGTCCTGGTGGCTGAAGTCTGCAGCTCAGCCCCACGCAAGTATGTGCCAGGCATCTTGGTAGACATCAGTGGCGCCCTCGACAACCTGTGGTGGCCTTCGCTCTTCTCCCCCTTGTGTGAGAAGGAGTGCTCAGGGCCCCTCTGTGGCTGAGGAGCTGTTAAGAGGACAGGGAGGTTTGGTTATCATCACCCAGCGGAAAAATAAGTAAAAACATCACGAAGGGTTGCCCCATGGATCTGTTCTGCGGACACTCTCTTGGAATGTAAATATAGAACCGTTGCTAGAGAAATTATATCTCAGCTAGGACGTACTAGACGTGACAGCCTACGCAGGTGACCTCCTGCTGGTTGTGGCCATAGCCGTGAGGACCTAGGACCGAAAGTGGAAAAAACAATAACATCACTTTTGGAATGGTGCCACGAAGCGAAAATAAGGATTGTACCACACAGATCCACGTATCTATTGCTGAAAGGTAGCCTGATTAGAAATCCAACCGTTAGAATCAAAGGAACACCAGTTCTACGGCGCTGTGAGGCCAGATATCTAGGGGTTGTAATTGATGAAAAGTGGAATTATACATCAGATATAGATACTATATCTCAATGAGCCCTACAAGTTTTAAACAATCTCATCAACATAGGTCATAAAAGATTCCATCTGAAACCCAATCTCATTAAACTGTATCACAATAGTATTTCAACATCAATAGTAGGATACATGTGTGGGGTCTGGACACACAAGCTCACGAGGCCTGCCATAACCGTGAAAAGGGTGCAGAGGAATATGCTGTTACGCTCTGTTGGGGCATATCGAACTCCTCCTGGGGGGGGGGGGGGCATTGTTGGTGTTAATGGGGCTGTATCCATTAGACATCAATATACAGGAGCAGCCAGCATGGTACTGGATAAAGAAACGAAAGATCAAAAAGACCAGGGAAATCATGGGGGTACAGTTAGGTGACAAGTTTGCTATCAGAGGAAGAGGGGAGGAGCTATGGCAGGAATCACGGGAAAATGAAGAAAAGGGGAGAAGGGTATTTCAACTGCTCACTGATAACAAGGAAAGATTAGAGAGGGGTTACTTTGAGCCAAGTAGAGGACTGCTGCACTTTGTTACAGGGCATGGGCCATATCCGATATACTTACGTCGATTTGGTAGACGGGCTCCACCCGCGTGTGACTGTGGTGTTCGTCGGGACGGCACACCTGAACATATCATCTATTACTGTCCAACATATGACGAAGTAGCGTGTGATTTAAGACAACAATTACAGAACAGAGACATCTTCTCCATAATATGACGTGCTGACACCTATCATATCCTAAATAGTTTGGTAAACGAGGTATCACGCAAGATTATGAGGGAATTTATTAGGGACCAAAATAGTCAATAAACAAACCAACAAAGGCTGAGTGGCACCTACCTAATACCGCCGGACGCGGAATGGGCGCGCTCCAGGATCAGGCAGGCAGGTGTATCAAATCTCATCACCAGTAACAGCACTTCCAATTTAGAATGTAGATTCACTAACAATACTAACAAGATTAGGGACTCCAGCGAAACGCAGTCTTTGGTTCCTTTTCCGACAACATTTTCTGTAACATCGTTCAAATTCGAATAGTTCGTAATTCCTAGGTATTTAGTTGAACTGACAGTTTTTATATTTGTGTGATTTATTACATATCCGGTACGTGAAGGATTTCTTTTCGTATTCATGTGCATGACCTACCTCTGTGCATTGTTTGGAGTCAGTTATCACTTTTGGCTAAATAAATTGGCATTTGGCGAATGGTTTTGATCTTATGCCAACTTTACCATAGGGTTAACGGCAGAATAATGTGCAAACACTCTGACAAAGCTGTTCAAATTGTCTCCTAAATCGTTTATACAGATTAGGGACAGCAGACGGTTTATAACCCTTCCCATCCGTACCCCTAATGCCATTTCTGTTTTACTCGATGACTTTCGGTCAGTTAGTACGCCCAGTGACCCTTCCGCCAGGAAATGACGGATCCAGTCGCACAACTAGGACAAAATTCAATGGGTTTACAAAATGATTACAAGCCGTTTCTGAGAAATGGTATCAAAAGCCTTCTGTAAATCAAGAAAAGAACCAGTTCAAAGTCCGTTGTCGATAGCACTCGCTACTATGAAAGCTAGGTGTGCCTCACAAGAACGATATTTACTGAATCGGTGGTGAGTATATCTCAATAGACCGTTTTCCCCGAGACAATTCATAATGTTCGAGCCCAGTGAATGTTCCAAATCCTACTGCAGATCAACGTTACTAGTATGGGGCAATAATACAGGGAATTACTCCTGACTGTTGGTGTGACGTGTCGGACCTTCCAGTCACTAGGGGCTGATATTTTGTCGAGTTAGCGGTTGTAGATGATTTCTAAATATATGCCACCATAGTCGTAAGGGGACGTGACTGGTATCCAATTCGGCCGGAAAAGTTGCGTTTATTAAGTGGTTTAAGTTGCTCCTCTACATCGAGGATATCTACTTCTAACTTACTGAAGTCGGCTGCTGTTATTGACCGAATTTTGTAATATTTACCGCATTTCGTGACTCCACTTATGCGGCACTTTGATCAGTAACATAACCACTGTCATCATACTGAGGTGGCACAGATTGTGTATTGCCTCTGATGTACTTTACATACGACCAGAATCTCTTTGGGTTTTTCTACCAGATGTGTAGGCAAAACTCCGTTGTGGACACTATTGAAAGCATCTCGCACTAAAGTCCGCGCAAAATTTTGAGTTTTTATAAAATATTGCCAATCTTGGTGATATTCCATTGTTTTAAGTTTCCCGTGATTTTTTTCCTTTCTTCATGAATAGTGGCCTGTCCTGTGCGCAATAGGAGATTAATACCGTCGCTTATTAATATATTTGGTATAAATCTCTCGATCTGCGGGAAGCTACTAAAGCAGGATCGCGATTTCTCGCCTCCAAGTAGTATTTGCGTATTTGGACCATTACGGATGTGCGCCAGGAATACTCGACGCGTTTACGTGTGTGTGTGTGTGTGTGTGTGTGTGTGTGTGTGTGTGTGTGTGTGTGGGAAGTGCGTCATGTCTTCACTGCGATTGCATGCGGTTAGCGGTCAGTGGGCAGCTAACATCCCGTTTGCGGTCTGAGCCGCTTCCAGTTTCCGACAGCCCGGCTGTGGGCGTCACAGCAACACATGGCGAGGGAGGCCAGCGGGGGACACGGGCCGCGTCCACACAGTAGGGGGTGCAGCGTACGGCCCAACCCAAAATCACTGTAGTGGTGATAAGTTACTACAGGCGACTCTTGCCGGTACGTCGATAAGCAGTACAGAAAACGAAAAATAAAATTCAGAAATTTCATCGTTGTGGAGGAGTAGGGAATCGGAAGGCACTGCACACTTTTGAATCAGCACCCCCCCAAAACGTTGAATCCGTCGTCCTTCCCATGGCGGCACTGTGTTCTCTGCCACCTAGACCTCTGCGCCGGTCACCCAAGGATTTCTTTTCGTGGGGTTATGCGAAATACCTTGTGTATATGCCACATTCGCCGAAAACTATTCGCCCATTTCTGAAGCGTCGGTTACTTTACACACACTCCTAATTGTATGGCGTGACATGGTTTGTCGCTTACATGTTACACGTGTCATCATGTGCTTCGTGGAAAATACCTATAAACAATCTAAAATAAATTTGCTGTGTTTCAAATAGCTACACCTATTGGTAACCGCTTCATTAAGTTTTAACGCTACATCTACAAATACAAATACATAATTCAACAAATTTATACAGGAATATGCTAAATAATAAGGAGAAGATAAATGGAATCAAGTAGACATATAGATACCAGAGTTGCAAATCTTACCTGGAGATTATCACTGCAAGGGAGAGCCTGAGAAACTGTCGTACCCCAATGTCATTTGTGCACTAAGTAAAATATTCAACGTTGTAAACTAAATTAGACCAACCCCGCCTCCACCTGCATTGTTTAGCGAAAAGACCGCCGTGGGGTGGCGTGATTACCTCAGTGATGCAGTGTAGATGCAACAACATGGAAGAGGCGTCTATGCAGGAGCCAGACCAACATGGGGTTCCCATGAGGGGCAGCAGCCTATGGTGAACAACACTGAAGATGGGTACATCGAGTACTTAATGAGCAGATGCTGAATCGACACATATAGAAGGAATCGATTTTCAGTACATGACCGGAAGTATCAAGGAATAGTGAATCAGGTAATGGAACGAAGTGCGTGGTACATCAAAAGGGAAGACGCTAAACACTGAATGGTTGGAGTTATCAGGAATTCTTTACGTCATTAGCTACAATTTAAACAATTACTTGTAGATAGTAGCATCCATATATTTAATCCTGATACGCAATGCAATTTACAACACATCGTTCATTATTTCCAGTCCTGTTGATTACAAACAAATAAACAAACTTTACCTCAGACCTCAACCCAAATGTGTCCTACGGACGTAACCAAACCAAAGAGTGTGCCTAAAATATTGGTTTTCCTCATCAGGATCGACAGCAAACCAACACCTACAACGATAGCTCAGGTATACTTGCCAATGTTTCAAGCGGAAGATGAAGATATGGAGATCACATATGAGGGTTTTGAACTGGTAATTCAGTATGGAAGGGGAGGGGAAACAAAATAGTCATGAGGAACTGGAATTCGGTTGTAGGGGAGGGAGTAGAACGAAATGTTAAAGACCAATATGGGCTTGGCAGTAACAATGAGAGAGGACAAAGACTAATTGAGCTCTTCAGTAGATTTCAGGTAGTAATAGCGAATGCTCTGTTCAGTATTTACAAGTGGTAGGGGTAGGCCTGTACTAGGAAAAGACTCGGAAATATGGGAAAAGTCCAGTTAGATGACATCATGGTCAGGCAGAGATTCCGAAATCAAAAGAGATATGGAATCCAGTACTAGAATCAGGTACACGCAGAAGCTGATGTAGACTTAGATCACAATTTAGTAATGACGAAGAGTAGACTGAAGTTTAACAATTTGGGCAGGGAGAAATAATGCGCTAAGGACTGGGATGCAGAAATACTCATGAATAAAGATATATGGTTGAAGATCTCTGAGGCTATAATTACAGCGCCGATGAATAGCTCAGAAGGAAATTAAATTGAGGAGGAATGGACATTTATAAAAAGAAGGACTACACAATTTGGAAAGGGAAACATAGCTAAAAAGAAGGTAATTGAGAGGAAACAGAAAAACGGTAACAGAAGAAATACTTCAGCTGGCTGACGAAAGGAGGAAGTACAGAAACGTGCAGGCAAAATCAGGAATAAGGTAATACAAGTCATTTAGGAATGAAATAAAAAGGAAATGCATGAAAGCTAAAGTGGAATGGCTACATGAAATGTGATGAAATCGAAAAAGAGATAAATAATTTGCAGAAGGAGTGACCCAGGAAATAGAAAAGTCAAAACAGCCTTCGGTGAAATTAAAAGGAAGGGCGGTAAAATTACGAGTCCAATGGGTATTCCACTGTTAAATGCAGAGGAGACAGCTGAATACAGTAATAGAATCACAAACAGCTATGGAAGATGTAAGTTTGATCTCCCATTTTCGCCAACTAATCTATTTCAGAATTTCGCTACCAGAATGAAGATGATGGTCTCAGATTAGTGTTTGGAGTAGCAAAACAGAGGATGTAGACAGACTGAATGTCAAGAAATGTAATTTCCAGGTCGCTGTTCGGTAATCGCTCTATGGTGAACGATTGGTTTGAAAAAACTAAGACCTCTTTTTTGAACGATTGGAGGAGCTGCTCATGTAATCTATAAGAAAGAACATTTTAAATTAGGAATAAAATCACGCCAATATCGGATGAGTACCACATTGAAATGTGGCGTCTTCCCAGCTAGATATGCTGAAAATTAAAATTGGTGACACAGTGAATAATGAAATTAAACATGTGGACTGGAGTACTTAAGTAACTCAAGATAAGCTAGTATATTTTAATATCACTACAATTGCAGGCCGTAAAGATTACGTTATGGAAGTAGACTGCAGAAAGACAAGAGTGAACACCCAGGTTTTTACTATCTGCTCTTAAAAATTTTAGGAGGACACAAATAAAGGTGAACGTAGATTTTGGAACCTTTGTGAAATCTCTAGGCACGGTGAATATGATAAGGTGCAACAAGTAAAACGTTTTATTCTAATCTTATTCTTTCATTTTTTAATACAACTTTTCTGAAAACAATATTATAAGATTTGCTTCTGCTGACTGTGATCGCTGCTGCTACTCGGTTAACTGAAAAACTTCCTGAACTAATTATTTCCTAATTCATATTTTACTCTCTTCACAAATATGCTAGTGAAGGTTGTAAGCCGGCCGCGGTGGTCTAGCGGTTCTAGGCGCTCAGTCGGGAACCGCGCTACTGCTACGGTCGCAGGTTGGAATCCTGCCTCGGGTATGGATGTGTGTGATGTCCTTAGGTTAGTTAGGTTTAAGTAGTTCTAAGTTCTAGGGGACTGATGACCACAGATATTAAGTCCCATAGTGCTCAGAGCCATTTGAACCTATTTTGAAGTTTTTAAATGTTTCCCAGAGATTGGGCTACCTGGCTAGGAACATTCATAAACATTTTAAGACCAGTATTAGGTGACAGGAGCAACTGCATGAATTTATAAAGTTTTTAGATATCAAAATTCATAAATTGTTGCATCCATCATAGACAAGATGGCTATCTTTGCAGGGCATGGTAGTGAGAATTTTAGAAGAGTGGAATACGTTGGAGGTGTCTCCTTTGATTCTAAGTACAACAGTTCTCTGCCAGTCAATCGAGGTCCAAGTCAACCAGTTTCCAAGCGAACATCTTGTATAATAGCTGCACATAGAGAGGAGATGTGGAGCTCGGTACCTGTAAGAAGGCCATCGCTCACAGTGGCACATAACGCTGCACGTCTCCAGTGGGCCAAACAGCACAGGAGAGTGTGTGTCTGGGTGATGGGGTGGGGGGAGGGGAGGGGGAGGCGAGTGCAGTGTGCTCTGAGCGGTCGCGTCCTTCAGATGATGTGAGGTGTCAAGGCCACTGACAGTCCAGTGAGTTGTTTAACTCGCCCTGTGTTGAGGGCACTGCTCAGGTTGCAGACGCTTCTGTGATGTTATAATAATGTACCATGAATATCCCGAATATAAATCAGGTCGTTTATTTCAACATTCTTGGTGACCAATTGTTGTCCTTCATCCTACCCATTCTTGACGAGTGTGCTGTGGACAGTTACATCTTCCAGGTCTGTACACAAACGTTCCTGATAAGGAACCTTCAAGCACTCTATCGCGCCTTGAATTGTTCACTGAGCAAACAGATCCTAATCCTGCAGATCATGCAGGGGTCATTTGGAATGCCACACCAAACTAGAAACAATACTGAAATGGAAAGTTGCAGCCTATCTCCACGTTGAACTATCCGTTTACTAAGCAACAAGTAAAGGAACAGGAAGAGAAGTTTCGTGAGGAAATGAAAGTTCTGTGGCGAGAAGCAAAACCCTTAAGCATTCTGCATGACACAGTTCCGCCAGCGACGCCGAAACTCATGGGACTGCAATAGAACTGAATGGATAATATCTTGAAAACCGGTTGTAAATGATTTTCTACCAAAGTAAAACAGTGATAATGGAATGTAGTGAAATTAGATGAGGCGCTGCTGATCGAATTAATTTACGAAATTATGTAGGCATGAGCTTTGCTCTATGGGCAACAGAAAAACTGAAGATGGAGGAAACAAAGGGCGACAAAATAAAAAAGTAATAGCAGGAAACGGGATTCTGAAGAGCAGAAAAGCGTATCTGAAAAGGAGGAATATACTACCATTGAATGTAAATAGAAATCTTACGAACTTCTCGCGAAGCTATTTGTCTTATGTTGAACAGCAGTTTAGGCAAGAAGGGAACAGAAGCTTTTAAAAAGTGGCGCTACAAAATACTGTTGAATATTTAATGCGTAGATCGAGTAACTAATGTGGAAGTACTACATTGGCATGGGAAAAACGGAAACTTAGCGGTAACTTGCTTAAAAGATTGGTTGGGTTGAGAGGTCAGACTGAGACTTCAAGGAATTGTAGAGTTTCTAATGAGGGAATTACTGATGGTTGAAATTGCAGAGTGGGACCAACGCTCGACTACCGTAAGAAGGCTGAAATTCATATCACGGCAGTGGCTGTACAGAAGTGCAAAGGACATACCAGCCGGTAAAGTACCATCAGACCACTGCCTGTACCACAAACAAGTGTTGACCAGATAAAGTGTGTAGGTGGACAACACGTGTACATGGCCACTGCGTAATTGACTCTAAAGTGCCTGGCATAGGGTCTGTCGAACCACCTCCAGCCTATTTCTATACACTTCCGCTCTCGAACATCGTGCATGAGAAATGACACTTGTATCTTCCCATGCTACGTCCGATTTCTTGTACTTTATTACGACCATCGTTCCTCGCTATGTGGATGGACATCCACAAATTATTTTTATATTCGCAGGAGAAAGTATTTGACTGAATTTGTCTCGCCGCAACGAAAAACATCTTTGTCTGACTTATTGCCACCCCAAACCCGCAGATCATATGCGTGACAGTCCTTCCTCTACATCGCGCTGGTACAAAACGAACTGGTTTTGAGCTTATGTTGACTTTACTGGCCGAAACACGATAGCATAATGTGCATACACACTCAGAGGGCTGCTCAGATAGACTCCTAAATCGTATATACGGATCAGAAACAGCAGACGGTTTCTAACACTTCCGTTCCGTACACCAAATATAATTTCTGTTTTACTCGATGACTTTCCGTCAGTTATTATTAACTGTGTCATTTCCAACAGGAATACACGATTACAGACGAACAACTGGGACGATACTCCTTAGGCACGCAATGTGACTACAAGCCTTTTGTGAGCAACAGTTTCAAAAGCCGTCCAGAAATGTGGAAAGGAATCCGTTTAAGGTACCTTGTCGATAGCACTCATTACTTTGAGTGAGTGAAGAGCTGGTAGTGTTTCAGAGGAGCGGTATTAACTGACTGAATCGGTGCTGAGTAAGTGTCGGTAAGCCCGCCCGGCTAGCCGCTCGCTCTAACTCGGAAGTGGACCCTGACACAATCTGGTCACGTAATTAAGTCAGCCATGAGATCGAATTTATCCTCTTGTTTGTTAAAGTGTGCTGGCTCATACGCTTCTTCCTTTGAATATTGATAGGGTTGTGTCGGATTTGTGGCTAGCTTCTTCATGTAAATTGTTCTGTGTTTCCTTTGCAGGTACCGTACTCCTGCAAGAAGTCGAGTCTACATCTTTTTCTGTCTCGGTTTTTAGCATGTGTTTAATGTGGTTCCCGTGTGTTCTATATGTTTTTTTGTGGAGGACATTTCCATTGAAGGAATTGAAATCCTTTATAATGGTAAAGGGATAAGATGGACTTTTCTTCACGTGACCATTCTCCTTTATGCGTCATCCAGTACGTGACGCACTTTAGATCTATCCGAATTTTTTAAGGAACAGGTGATTCATTTGTTACACAAATGTTTGGATACTATTTTGACAGGTGGTTGTTCTAACTGTGTGTTGCGTCCTGTAGACCAGTTTCCTGATTTTAATTCTGTCGGTAGTAGTTAAACTCCAGAATGAGATTTTCACTGTGCAGCGGAGAGTACGCTGATATGAAACTTCCTGGCAGATTAAAAGTGTGTGCCGGACCGAGAGTCGAACTCAGTCCGGCACAGTTTTAATCTGCCAGGAAGTTTCACTAGTTAAATTGTCCGTTCTTTGCGTCTGTAAATATCCGACTATTGTTAGTTTTACTTATTTTACTGTTGCAACAGGTGTCACATATGTCAGGCGTGTAAAGGCGCGATCATTAGGAGTGAAGCGGCGTCAAGTGGGAGGGTTGAGGTGGTGTTCCGTACCACGTCCGCTGGGCTGTCGACCAACTGACTCCTCTGTATCATCTGATTCGGCATCAGACTCGTCTTCCTCATGCGTGTAACACGTCTCTCGAGATCGACGGGGGCAGTGTTGTGACGGCACAAAAGGACATGCTGCATGCTCTTCACCATTTCTGCGTTTGGCTGAATGATGTACCCATTAACTTTTTTTCTTTAAAGTCAGTACCGCCATTAGACTGTTGTTTATTTACAGTGTTACATTTACACTTACACAATCATGATATCGTCTTCAAAGTGCCATTATCAAGTGTCTTTTGAAAGTAGGTTAGACAATAACAGTGAAATACATAACAAATGACATGACCATATAAGAATCTATATTTGTAATGATTACTTACAAGTGTTGTAAATTTCGTAAGATGGCATACTGTCGAATTAAAATGCACTATTAGACACAGAGTCTACTGCTTTGCTTCATTACTGAGTACACCATCTTGACTGAATGACAGTTGGCTAAGTGTCAAATTGTCTTGGTCAAAGAAATTGGTGTTACAAGCAGGTGACTTTTTTTAAATGTTTGGACTCAGTGTCCGGTAGGATAGGAAAGGTTAGGAGCAATTTATTTTCTTTTGTAGCTGTTACATCTTTGCAGTACCTGTTTATCTCAGTATACCATGAAGTTGCCTGCTCATAAACATAAACAGTAACATACCTGTCGATAACATACGCTGCATCCATAAATATAGCAGTCCAGCTAGTCATTGATGTTGTTTGAAGTACCCTTTCCTCCCTCTGAGATATACTACTTTAATGAGGAATCAATATACCTCACCTCAAACATCAGTCAATAACCAAAGGACAAACTAACTGTCTCTATAAAAACTTTTATTTTATTAAATTTACGGAATAAATTTTAGTATCACAACTATTTAACACATAAAATACTATGATACACGAATCCACACAGAGAATATACCGATACACACTCAAGGCATACCTTCACTTTGGACACATCATTCCCACACAATGACCTAACATATGCTATATTTGATCCTAGCTTTAACATTTAAAAGTGCCCATTTACCATAGATGTATCTTAATTTTAAAAAAGTCAGTCACTTCCCATTTTTATTCTTATTCCTTTATTAGTTACCCTTTTGTCCCCCCCCCCCCCCCCCACTATAATAGCTTCTTCATTTTATTAGTCATTTTATAACCCGCCCCCAATCCATCCTTCTATACCCTCCTCCTTTACATTTACACTCCATATGCCTACAAAGTCAATGAATGATTCGTAGTATTCTTGACCTTGTGTTTCTTCTCAATTGTTTATTACCTCTCTAAGAAGTAATTATGATCAATAATGTTACATTTGTCTTTGTTGTTAAGAAATACGAATTAACCCATTTGTTCGGTATTCTGTGTTCACTCAATCCACAGTTCATGTCTCTGTTATTGTGCTGCCTGCAGCTGGGGGAGTGTTGATCCGTCTGTCGATGTTGGTCTATTGTCGATACTCCATAGGCACGTAATGTGAGTGCAAGCAGTTTGTGAAACACGGTATCAAAAGGCTCCCAGAAATCTGGAAATTAATCGGTTTAAGATTGCTTGTAGATAGCTCTCATTACTTAGACTGAGAGAGGACCTGGTTGTGTTTCATAGGAATTATGTGCGCTGAATCGGTCCAGAGTAAGTGTCGATATATCGTTTTCTTCGAGATAATTCATAATGTTAGAACACAGTGGGTGTTCAAGGTCATAGTGAAAATCGATGTTACTCGTATCGGTTTCCTTTCTTCACTGTAGGTGTGGTGTGTGGAATATTTCAATCTTTAGGTGCGGACATTTTGTCGAGCCAGCGGCTGTACATGATTCCTAAATATGGAGATATTTGACCAGCGTCCTCTGTAGTTGATCCAACAGGTATACTTATTAGGTAGTTTCAGTTGCTTCTCTACATCGACGGTATCTACTGCTAATTTACTCATGTTGGCAGCTGTTGCTGATTCGAATTCTGTAATATTTACTCCGTCTTATTTGGTGAAGGACTTTCGGAAAACCGTGTTTAGTGACTCCGCCGTAGCCGCACTTTGATTAGTAACATTACCACTGCCATCGTGCAGAGATGGTATTGATTATGTCTTGCCACTGGCGTACTTTACATACGACCAGAATCTCTCTTGGTTTGCTGCCAGATGTAGAGACAAAGATTCATTGTGGGAAATATTAGAAGCTTCTCACACTGAAACCTACTCTAAATTTTGTGTTACTTTAAAACATCGCCAGTCTTGGAGATACTATATTCTTTTAAATTTCACAACGTTTCCTGTTGTTTCTTCTTCGAAAGTGACCTGTTTTGTGCGCCATGGGAGAGCAGTTTCGTGTCATACTCATCTATTGCTATAAATCTCTCGAATGCTGTCGATAATATCTTTTCTTTTAAATTGAAGTGACAACCGGTCTAAGCCTGCATAGGTTTGAAAGCTTATGAAGTCATGAAGCTAACGTTTGTCTCCTTTTTTTTAATAGATATATTTTTCTTTGATTATCAGTGAATTTGGGTGTTAAGTTGTTCAGTCTAGCTGCAACAATCCGTGTAAGCGTCATGATGCTCCCAATGTTGTCAGAATTATTTGTTACTGAATGGTCACTGAATGTTTTCGCAGACGTTGGCTCCGGAACCAATTCCTTGAAATAAATTTCGGAAAAAGCATTTAGTGGATTTTCGGGCAGTATTTTATGCCTATCACCGACTTTAATATGCACTGTCGCAAACATATCGAGGGTAGACTGGAGTCACCACCATTTACAATGGCTCTGCGGAGAGTAGGGTGCGATCGGCCTCGAAATGGAAACCACAGTGATAATATGAAGTGTTTTGTTTGTAACAGTTAGCTACGCGATCGCGATACTTCACTACACACTCGGCACCCCGACTTAGATATTTGTCGTTGCGTTGTACCAACTTTCCGACATCCTTGTCACAGAAAGCAGCCACCTGTGCTCTCCGCCAATTCTCCAAGCTCGTCTGAAGCTCTCTGTGTGTTCCAACTGGGTGTACTGAAAGCGAGCAGGTCTTATGAGCAGAGATAAAATTCAGAGGGAATCAAGTCCGGGATGTATGGTGGCCGATCAAAACTGCCCATCCAAAACGCTGCTGGAGCGTCTTCGTTGCTACAGCAGAAGGAAACGCACGACAGGTACGTTAGGCAGGGTTGCATGAAATCAGGCGAAACACAGGGCACGCACCCATACTTGACGGCAGACACTATATTCGAGTCATCTTTACGTGCTCACTGTGCTGTCAGAACTGGAAAGAGTGACATGACGCGATCGATTACCATACTAGACTCACTGCCAATCACATACGTGCAAAGCATCATCGGATTTTCGCTGTGCTTTCCATTTTACACCTGATCGGATCTTACTTCCCAAATAGGGCTTTACGTGATTGTGTTAGTGGGGTACCTGTCTGACATGAGGATCAAAATTTCCTTGAACCTTTTAAAAACTATAGATTCTCTATTCGGAGGTCGATGTGAAAATGTATTTTAGGCATAAACTATTAAATAGTATTAGGAGCTTGTGACACATGGCCTTGGTGGCTATCGACAGTTGTGAGTAACCATTACACATTACAATTCAGTTTGCGTAAATCACGTGGGAGAGAACAGCACACTAGTCCACCACAGACAGGTCTCCACACAGTATCGATGCAGTTGCCATTTAAGGACATGTTATGTCTTATTTGCGTAACGAGATCACTGCGGATGTGCACCAAGAATACTCCACATGCTTACGTGTGTGTGTGGGAAGTGCGGCCACGAGTGCTGGCGTCGTATCCTAGCTGTGACCACAGGCGGTTAGCGATTTGCGTGAGCTGAAATCCTGATTGTGCTCAAACGGTTCCTAATTTTGACAGCGGGGATGTGAGCGTCATAAGCATTATAGGCTATGTAAAATAAACTTTAGAATTTCCATCGTTGTGCAAGAGCAGAGAATCCAAAGCCGCTCCACATTTTTGAAGCTGCACCTCCCAAAACGACGAATCCGTCGACCTTGCCATGGCGGCGTTGCGTTCTCTGACTCCTATATCTTTGGGCGTGACACCCAAGGTTTTCTTTTCGTGGGGTTATGCGAAATACCTTGCGTGTACGCCAGCTTTGCCGGAAACCATTGCAGAACACAAAACACACATTTATGCTACGCCACAAACTCCACATACGCATCTAAATGTGTGGCGTGAAATGGTTGGAGGCTTAAATGTTGTACATGTCACCAAGGGCTGCATACAAAACACCTATAAAGAATCAAAAATTAATTTCCTCTCTGTTTTATATCTACAGTCACTGGTAATCGCTTCATTCAGTTTTAGCTGTATATCCTCAGATACAAGCATCAAATAAAAAAATTTTATATAAGAATCTCAAAAAAAAAAAAGATTCAGTAGACATATAGACGTCTGAGCAGCCAGTCTTACCTGGCCATTATCAGTGCAAGGGAGAATACAGAGAACCTGTGATACCCTCATGTCTTTTATGAACCAAGATTAATATTCCACACTGTTGACTACAATACTGCAATCCCACCTCCACCTCCACTGTTTAGCAACAAGGCCATACAGAGGTGGGGTGGTGTATGTGCCTCAGTGATGCAAACAGCCATACTGCAGATGCTACAATGTGCAAGGGGCGCCTACGCAGGAGCCAGACCAACATATGGTTCCCAATGAGGGGCAGCAGCCTATTCCTTAGTTAGAGGGGACCAGTCCAGGTGACTGGCAGAAGGTCTGGACTTGCAACATTAGCCCACATACGTTGGCAAGCGGAAAAAAAGCTGTCATGCTCTCATCGATTCAGCATCTGAAATGATATGCAGAACAAAGCTGAAGATAAGATGGCTAAATCGAATACGTAATGAAGAAGTATTGGGTCGAACTGATAGAAATCAGTACTGGTACAATCTGACTAATAGGAGGAATCTATTTGTAAGATATATCCTCAAGTATCCAGAAATCGTAACGGAAGGAATTGTGTGGTATTACATAAAAATCGGAAAAGCTAAGCACTGAACGGTTGTAGGTACCAAAAATTCCTTATGTCATTAAGTACACCTAAAAGCATTACTTACAGATATTAGCATCTATAGGTTACATTCTGATGCACAAGTTAATTTGTTTATGATTTCTAGGCCTGTTGATTACAAAGGACTATACAAACTTTCCCTCAGACAACCCGGACGTGTCACACAGGATCTACACAAAGTAAAGAGTGTGACTAAAGTTTTGGTCAAAGTTTTTTCCTTGGACGAGAGTATAAAATTACACTTGCTGTGTTCTTCAGAAGTACAATACAATATCGTTCTGGACATACATGCATATATGCATGCATGCATGTTCGAACATCACGCCACCACTCGGCTGATAACCCGTGAAGAATTCATCAGTGGAATACGCCAAGAAAGACTGAAATCACATATACGTCTGGATCAGTGTTAGCCCAGCACCTGACCACGTTATACACCATCACACCGACGCTAGCAGACCACACTGAGAGCGCAGTGAGAGGGCTTGTGAGCTGGCCACGTGGCAGTCAAGAAAATTAGTCGAGAAGAAGCTGACGGCAGCGCGACGGCACTGTCGTAGCGGCTGCGCGGAGCGCAGGGACGCTGTCTTGTTGTCAGCACGGAAACAGTGGGCCGGCTGAGTAACGCCTGTCGGTGCTGCAATATCCTCCTGGAAAGGGTGCAGGCCAGTACACAGTTGTTGCAGTTTAGTATTTCTAGCCACGTGCTACTTCAAAAGAATGGCGCTGAGCACTATGGGGCTCAACTGCTGAGGTCATTAGTCCTGCAGATGAGGAACTGTGCAATGCTGTTCTAGGGGCACAGACACTAGTCCCTCACCCTCTACGCACACACACACAGAATGGTAAGAGCTGCAGAGATGACGAATTTGCTAATATTGAGTTAGTGGATAAGCTGACAAGAAAATGTACTCTTTATGGAAATGGTAGGAGTGTGTGGGTTCAATCGCCCTGCCCGTTTCCTCCAATCTGTTGACGACCCTACCTCAACCAGGTGCGACCAAAGACACCTTGAAACCAGACATACCAAGATCCGTACAATTGAATATGACAAATCGCCGCTTTTTACCCCCGCAACTACTGCCTCATGAAACCATCCTATCCAGTTTAGTAACTCACTAAAATTCACAGGACTAACCATTGACTGGAAACTAACATGAAATCTGCACATACAAATCTTACAGGAAAATTATACAACAGAAGAATACTTCTGTAGCCATTTACCAATCAAACATGAGAACTTGATCTCTTTAGTGTACTCCACACCTGAAAAGCTGGAAATTGCCTTGTCTCATTTTCCAGGGCCTGGAGTGTCGCCGATATTCCTATGACACCCCCTCCAAACATCAGATGAATGACTACTGTCGATTGCTCAGCACCATAAGATGTGCCTCAGTCCTACTGGAACTACAAATTCTTGATGTTGACACAGATTAGGCCAATAGGGGCTGTCTAAGGAAAGTGGCAGACGTAAATTAACGGTTACGGCCGAGATGAACATTCTTGGGCACTAATATATATTTTTAGAAAACTGGGGTCGTCTGCATCAGCCGACATGTCTCCACAGGCCCTTACATAATCTAAGCACTCGTATACTTAGTTTGAGCAGGACCCTCAGCTGATATCACGATTACTAAGTGCAGCTACCTCAGCGAAACCGTATTGCCTGTGACAGGTATCGAACGAAACAACGAGACGTGTTCCTGAAGAAAAGGAGGAAAGTTTGAACTTTAAAGTTCTCTTGTCATCAAGACCATTCGAACAGTGACATGGGCTCTCACTAGACAAGGATGGGGGCAAGAATCAAGAGAACCCGCGTTCAAGGAATAGCCACGCTGGTTGTCTACAGTGGTTTGCCGAAACCACAAAAATTTAAATCTGGTAAGGTGGACCGCGATTTCATCGTTACCTCTCGTAAACGCGGCGCCGAGTATACCACGGCTATTGGTCCACATTTGTGGTCTCTGTCGACATTCCGTGTATGGTCATAGTATGGGAATGTCAGGCGCCCTAGCTGTATACCTCGCTTGGAACATGCACACAAACGCGCACAAAAGAAATATTTGTGGAATAATGTTTGGAGAAACTGTTTGCCAAAGCATGAGGTTGCCACATTCTACAGGCTAGTAGTGTAATTAGTCATCCAGGAACTCGTGGAAGCTTCAATGCAACAGTGTGACCAGAGAAATCTGAGTTTAAAATGTGATGTCATAAGATACAGAATCTTCTACGATATTTCTGCAGCCTTGGTCCAGGGGTAGTTCCGCATCGAGCGCCGACTGGGAGGGTCGCCAGTTTACTGCCTCACCACAGTACGCGCGCACCTGGACAGCTTTCTCTCGGTGTTTTTCGTGTCGTCGTGTGAAGCAGATCGTCGTTAGGACGTTAGTGTCAGTTGTGTGAGTCCACTGATAGCAGAGTAGTCCGCTCATAATAACGGCCATGGGTGTTCTGGGAAAAGGTAAAGACACCTTCAGTTTCGACAAAGCCACTGGTTCCTTCCAGCCTGGGTCTTTGGAGATTCACAACTGGCTCTTTGATACAATTCATGAAAGATCTGATCACGTTCATACTGTCTATTTTCATTCTGATAGGTTGCTTTAGCCTTCATGTTTTCAGGTTCCGTTTAAGCACTGAGATGGTTCCAGAAGTATGCTGCTTCCTGGTAACGAGGAACTGAAGTATACTAATGTCTGAGTGTTTAATCTCCCGCCAGAAGCTAACAACAGTCGACATTTCTCTCTTATAGTCATGTGAGGGGTATACGCTGCGAAGCTAGTCCATTCAATACCGGTTGTAATGTTCTAGAAGGATCCGTTCAGTGGTCATGGTAGTCAAACAAAACATTCCTTCTCATTTACAGATCTCTGATTACCGCACTCATGCAACGCATAAGGGCTAGTAGGGACGCGCTTTCTCTGCAACGAACCTTAGACCTAACGTTCAGGGGGAGGTATTTTTGTTGAAGGTCTCCTCTGAACAGCTTCGGAAACTGGGGTTGGCTGGTCTAGATTCTACCGCTCGCGAGGTTGGTGCCACCTGTTCTCCGTGGGCAATGGAACAACACTTTGCAGCCTCACCATCACAGCACAGCCCTGAAATTGCTGTGGCCAAACTGGCAGTGCAGAGAGTGAACACGAGAGATGTCGTGTGCAGTACAGTGAGGAGTCGGACACATCTACCCCTCACACACCGCCCCCTCAACTGAGTCTGTTGGTTGCTGCATCCTGTAGTGCTGAGTCCTGCACTACTAACAGGGTCGATGGTGTGAGAATGGAAGCTGAGGTGGCTAGCGTCTCTCCTAGTATCCCTCCCACAACTGCAGTAACTCCTGCAGAAACATACAAAGGTGGGGAAGTCGTTCAGCCTTCTGGTGTTGCAATGACTAAACAGCAGAAAACTCAGGCGCCCCTAGATTTATCTGTTCCGTTGACGTCCCCCATTCAGGCGACGTGGGAACGACCTTCTGTTGTTACTCCCATCGAGGGTATTTGTTTACAGGAAGTCCTGCCTGTCGACCAAGATGTACCCTCTCTTGTGCGTTGATCAGAATTTCAAGCCATTCTAATTGTTTTTCACCTACTTTGGTTAATGTTAAACAACTATAAATCAATGAGAAGGCGTTATATATCGTGATACCGTTTCCTTCTTTCTCGTCTCAACATGTACCTATGGCACAAGAGTAACATAATCTGCCTGACGTTGTCGTCTACTTCCAGCAATGATAAGGATAATGCGCCGGGACAAATAGGTGCTAACAGTTTCTTATCACCAAAAGACAACGGATATGACACGCTCTCGTACATGAAGTCAGTGTATTGAACAGAAAGTAAAGTTTATAATAGTAGACAGTAGTTGTAGCATAGCAATTGTCATTGCCCTAATTTTGTCATGGTTTTCAAAGATTAGGTTCACTTCAGTTCCTAGTAGTTTTCTATCATGTAGAATTCAAACGCGCACATCATATTCCCCTTGAGTAGCTACTAATGACAGATTTCTCCTCTGTCGTCATCAAGTCTACTCCGGTGCTGCTTAAGTACGAGGCCGAAGGGTGAACGATGTCGCAGTCCTACTTCACTGAGGAAGAAACAACTAGAAAGAAAACACTTTGGCAACAGAGGTTGCTCGATTCGAATGCCGAGCAAAAAATAAAGCGAAGGAAATCCCAACGTTTGTCGCTTGTAAACCACCCTGCCCCTAACGATCGATTAAATGTTCACCATTTAAATGTTTTAATTGCGTATTAGGGCTTGTTTCAGTGAGAAGGGTGTAAGGAAAAGCTCTGTCAATTGTAGGGGCCACGTATGTGGCGTTGCAGAGTCGGTCGTACTAAACACGACGACAGCGTCCATCTTATGACGACTCGGCTTTGTATCACACGACGAGATCTGCCGCGTAGTGTGGAGTTGTATGTGTAAATGTTCTAAGGTAGGTGACTGCATCTCCATACGCGTTTCCGGGGCTGGGTTTACAGGGGTGAGTTGTCGACACTGCTAAAGGTGCGAGTGCTTGCCGACCATCAGAAGCACCCGTGTATCATAAGTGATTACAGTTTGCCCAGTGACGAAGCACTGGGGAAAAATTTGGTCACTCTCTTTCAAAAGGGAGAATTTCGAGCTAAATGACTGCACGAGCTACGCAGCCACCATATTCCAAAATCCTTGCTTCGATGAAAGTAGGGATCTAGGCTACGTCGGTCGTCGGAACTAAAACTCTACGAAAGGCGAAAATTTTTGACACAACAGAACGTTAATCTCTAACCCAGTATTATGAATTCCCTCTACAAGTAACGTATCCTGGCACATCTTTCTTATCTCGATATTATATCGTTAGCCGTATTCGATTAAGGAGAAGTCATAGCCTTTTATTCCCCGTAAAAATAGGAGATTACGGATATTACTTCACAAAGCATAATAAAACACATCACACGTGCTCCTCAGTAAATGGCCAGAAAACTACGTGCTTCCCGTCAAACCGATATTCAGTCTCCTGTGAAAACGGCCAGCTAAATGAGCCACAGCTCAACAAGAACAGAAAATCGTCGAATTACTGCAATTCTATCGTTTGTGTAAAAAACGAATTGTCGGGACAGTGTTTGAAACGTTTGCTGTCGTTACACCTAGGCAAACGTAACAAGGATAGTTATCGGACTAATACTGCGACTCTTGGGGAAATTCGGTTAACTGAATTACTACATGTGTGACACTAATACAACGACGAGATCAGTTGTCGAAATCAGTTCTTGATTCCAGGTACAGAGACTACAACTGTCTGATCTATTTGCTTTCAGATACCATCAAGCAGTGATTGAAGCATGCGCCGTCTGTTTCTGTATCTCTATGGTCCATGGCATGAAGGGTGGTGTTTGTCCACATACGAGAACGCAGTCAAGCACCGTAAAATAAAGCTTTGGTGGCCTTCGTTCTCGCGACCGCTGCTGCCCAGCTATACGACCGAATAATATCGCTGACACAAGTTTCTTTTTCTTTTCATCGCCTTTTCAGTGAATTAATTCTCGACTTGGATGCGGTCCTCCTCCATTGTGTAAAGGCCCTCGACGCATCGTTTTTATCTGTTGCCCTTCGACGAATGCTGTTTATAGAATCAGAGGGAGAATAGCGGGACATATTGCCACGAAGTGAAACTGGTTCTCACACTGAGTTTATATTTCGCATCGATAAAAAACAGACGATACTGTTATCTTTTTTGTTGTGTCTAGACAAGCGTTAGCTGGTGACAACATATCCACTAATTCTACATACTTGATTAAGATATTGGCTTGAATCGAGAGGGATATTTCTAGCCACTTCAAACATCAAAACCATGGAGTGTGAACACGTTCCCCCTTTTACCGCTTCGCACAACGCATGTCATCCAGGTGCGCATTATAAAACAGTATCACGTGAGTTAACTGGCTTGGATAAAAACGTTTTAAAGGTAGTGTTGACGATTTATTTACGTGTTTTCCGTAAGGTTTTCGCATACAATCGCCTCCTTCTCATGAAAGTTAACATCAGCAGGAGGCAGCTGTGTCAGAAAGCTATCCATGAATGTGTGGAGTACGAAACAGCACCCTCCGGATCCATTAAAATGGTACAACTGGCCAGCGACTAGGAGTGTGATTCCGTGTGGAAACGGACACGCATCTCGCAACTGTAGGGATACGGGAGCTTCTCATATGGGAAGATATTAAAAATTAAGTCGCTGCACCATGTAGGGATTCACTCTCATTTCGATGATGAACACCTGCATGTGAACTATATTTCCGTTTTTCTTTAGTTCAGAAAACTGCCATTACTCACGAGAAAATTAAAAACTGCCATCATTCCGCGGTGCTTGTAGCAACAATCAGTCGCTGAGGCAGCAACAATGCTGTGTCAGTTGAAGGAGACATAAGATTAACTAAAACTAAATTCAGCATCTACATTATTGCTATCGGCTTTCGTGATTAACGTATAAATGTGCTCAGTCAGTACAGTGTAATTATGCGGATCAGATGGTGCTTTCGTGATTCTGAATTTCGCGTGCTGGCTTTGCAGTGACGCTGCGAAATATAGGCGGAGGACCGGGCTGGAAGACATTCAATGACGTATGTGTACCGTACGAAAAAAGTGTATAATTTAGGCAGTGGTGGTGGAGCAAGGTTTGCCATCCAGCATCGTTATACCGGGTGCTAAAAATCAATCTGCCCAAAAGAGTAGGGAGGAAAGACAGTATGAAAGACATGAATTCGAGTGCAGCAACTCGCGGTTGGAAATCCATATTTACGGCGCTACAGGAACGCAATTAAAATCTGACGTACTGACGTCTTTTCTCAAAATGAAAGTTAATTCACAAAAAATATATGTGTAAACACACTCTAACCAGTCTCCAGGATTATATCAAGAAAAACTTGAAACATCACATACTCAGCCGACGTTCCAGACAGCACTTCTTTAGAAACAACCACATGTCCATGTTTTATGTTTCAAGATGTCTTAAAAAGCTCGAAGTAAATAATAATTAAGCGGCTACCTAACTATGTTGTAACAAAGGTTGATACAGACTACCACTTTCTTGCTGGCATAGCGCTGTAAATATTCAACTGCGACATCTAGTTCCCATACTCAGATTATTATTATTATTTTTGATGCCATCTTTCTGCCTACTCCTTTGGTCACATTGTTTTTCCGCACACTGCATATCCCAGACAAGATCTTACAGAATGACAGTCGAATGGTCAGGAGTCCATAGAAAGTGCTGGAAACGGCAAAATGACAGAATGCGTTCGGGCCGATTTATAACTTTGAAATTTACCAGATGGTAACTACGTGACAGAAAATGAGATACTTTTAACCAAGGTGCTACGATGTAAGATGTAAAATATGTTTCTTCATTACAGAAAGTTATCAGCTGAAATTGTGAATGTATAAATGTCGTGTCAAAAGTGTGCGTTATGCTACTATGGGGCAACATATGAGACCCTAAAGCATCGATATTAATGAAGGGAAGGACTATGCACCGTTGGTCAGTTATCAAAGCATTGAAAATGAAACACAATTTGTGTTGGTAGCATTGCTGCTGTGATTCCGAGTAAAGACGAAATAATTTTATTGCATCTGTGATGTGGAAGTGATGACGCAGAGACTGATGCATAGTGTGATATCAACTCCTCAACTCCTCTTTGTATCTGGATATCTATCTGGGATACAGCAACCTAGTGAGTAAGCCTTGTGTGCGTAGTCATCCTTGTGCACAATGACTCTTGGACATGCAGTAACTCTTGTGGATGTAGTAACTCTTGCATGCACAATAATTGTACTCTTGTGTGTGCAGTAACTCCCATGGGTGCAGTAACTCTTGCATGTACAGTAACGCTCGTGCATGTAGTAAATCTTGTACATACGGAAAGTCTTGTATGTGCAACAACTGTTGTGCATGCAGTAGCTCTCATACATAGTTACTCTTTCACATGCCATAACTATAACGAAATCAGTAACTGTTGTGTGTGCAGTAACTGTCGTATTTGCAGCAACTTATCTGTACACAGTAACACTTACATGTAGAAATACACTGGAATGTGCAGCAACTCTTGCACATTCAGCAATTCTAGCTAGTGTAGCAACCATAGTGTGTGCAGGATCTCTTGCATGCACAGTATTTCTAATGTGCAGTGTAAGCCACACTTGTGCAGTAGCTCCTGCATACACAGTAACTCCTTCATGCACAGTGACTCTTGCATGTACAGTAACTCTCTTTTTTCAGCAAATGTGTGTGCAGTAACTGAGGAGCTTGCATTAATTGCTTTGCATGCTGTAATGCATAAAGAAATAGATGGAGAGCGAGAAAAGTAGTAGTTAGAAAGAATGAGGGAGGGTGGGAGGGAGGAGGGCGTGATGGAGGGTGGGAGGGAGGGAGGTAGGGAGGGTGGGAAGGAGGGAGGTAGGTAGGGAGGAAGGGAGAGAGGAAGAAGAGGTGGGAGGTTTGAGACAGGGAAAGTGACAGAGCACAGAAATAAGGGGAGGAGGAGGGGAGGAGGATGGAGATATGGTGAGAAGATGGTGGAAGGGCACAGGGCTCAGGGCAAATCCATTTTATACTGTATTTCTTTTCCATTGTCTATAATTACAAGGTGTTTCCAAACTTATGGAGAGTAGTATGGAGGGTTATATATATATATATATATATATATATATATATATATATATATATATATATATACTACCCTCCATTACTTTGGAAACTTCGAAACACCTAGTAATTATAGACAATGGTAAGAAAAAACAGTATAAACAAGCAATTTGTTGTTTCCCAAATGTGTATTAAGCTCAAATAATACACAGGAAAGTGCAACCATTAAATTTTCGTTTCCTCCAATTAGCCGCCCTTTGCTTTCATCACTGCACGCTCTCGGCATATGCTGCATCAGTTTTGGCAAGATTTCAATTGGAATTAATCTCCATTCTTTCTGCAGGACCTCCCACAATTGTGACCCACTCATGATTTCCTATTTTAGGCTCCTCCTGTCCAATTCATCCCATAGCAGTTTATTGGATTACAATAAGGGGATTGTGGTGGCATTTCCATGTTCTTCAATGTTTTATGAACCCCTAGAGACTTCACATAGTTCTGACACAAGCGAAACGTATGTTTTGGATCGTTGTCTTGCTGCAAGTCAAACCCTTTCACAGACGCAAACCAGATGTCTTAGCATGTCGCTGGTAAATGGCATGATGATCCTTTTGGTTCATTTTTTCCATATATTTTCACCAAATATCCCACTTTATTCCCTCCATAGGATCCCCATACCATCACAGAACCCCCTCCATGCTTTACAGTTGGAACTACGCACCGTGGATTCAAGGACCTAATACATAAATTGGACCTATTTCCATTGCTGTCATAACGCCTAGGGGCTGTGTCTTCATGTGACTGGCCAATCACTGAGCATGTGGTTTTTATGTGAGGGTTAAGCGACGAACATAATATGCGAAAGTTTCAACACTGCTAGCTAGTAGGGGGCTTCAGTACTTAATGTGACTGGTATTGCCTTCTTCGTCCAGTTCCCCTGCAATAATGTTTCATGGTAACTGTTTTATTTATCTTTTGGAAGAGTGAGGTGTTATTAAACAATTGTGTGAATTTACTCATGCTTACCTTACATGACAATAAATGTAACGTTTGTATCATACATTCAATTCAAAGTTCAGTAACTATTAGACTATCGGAATTCGAAGATAACGTCACCAGGAGAAAAAAACTGCTGGACATGTCATTACAGGGGATATGCTTATTATCTCTTGGTACCTTGGGTTTGCTTTTAATTATTTTAAGCCATGATTTATTAATACATTCATCTACATAAAAATATCTTAGTGGGAATGTCATTAATACTTCATACAATTCTTCTAATTGTTAGTCCTATGTCTTTCAGAAAGGCTAATGATCAGGCAATACTGACCTTACGACTTATCTTAGAAGAAAGATTAAGGAAAGGCAAACCTACGTTTCTAGCATTTGTAGACTTAGAGAAAGCTTTTGACAATGTTGACTGGAATACTCTCTTTCAAATTCTGAAGGTGGCAGGGGTAAAATACAGGGAGCGAAAGGCTATTTACAATTTGTACAGAAACCAGATGGCAGTTATAAGAGTCGAGGGACATGAAAGGGAAGCAGTGGTTGGGAATGGAGTAAGACAGGGTTGTAGCCTCTCCCCGATGTTATTCAATCTGTATATTGAGCAAGCAGTAAAGGAAACAAAAGATAAATTCGGAGTAGGTATTAAAATCCATGGCGAAGAAATAAAAACTTTGAGGTTCGCCGATGACATTGTAATTCTGTCGGAGACAGCAAAGGACTTGGAAGAGCAGTTGAACGGAATGGATGGTGTCTTGAAGGGAGGATATAAGATGAACATCAACAAAAGCAAAATGAGGATAATGGAATGTAGTCGAATTAAGTCGGGTGATGCTGAGAGAATTAGATTAGGAAATGAGACACTTAAAGCAATAAAGGAGTATTGCTATTTGGGATGCAAAATAACTGATGATGGTCGAAGTAGAGAAGATATAAAATTTAGACTGGCAATGGCAAGGAAAACGTTTCTGAGGAAGAGAAATTTGTTAACATCGAATATAGATTTAAGTGTCAGGAAGTCATTTCTGAAAGTATTTGTATGGAGTGTAGCTATGTATGGAAGTGAAACATGGACGGTAAATAGTTTGGACAAGAAGAGAATAGAAGCTTTCGAAATGTGGTGCTTCAGAAGAATGCTGAAGATTAGATGGGTAGATCACATAACTAATGAGGAGGTACTGAATAGGATTGGGGAGAAGAGGAGTTTGTGGCACAACTTGACCAGAAGAAGGGATCGGTTGGTAGGACATATTCTGAGGCATCAAGGGATCACCAATTTAGTATTGGAGGGCAGCGTGGAGGGTAAAAATCGTAGGGGGAGACCAAGAGATGAATACACTAAGCAGATTCAGAAGGATGTAGGTTGCAGTAGGTACTGGGAGATGAAGAAGCTTGCACAGGATAGAGTAGCATGGAGAGCTGCATCAAACCAGTCTCAGGACTGAAGACCACAACAACAACAACAATGATCAGGCTGACTAATGATTTGCCCATTTACTCAGATGTGTGCCATGTTTTGCATAGTGCTTTCTTTCAGATAAACTACTCTGGGAAAGGAAACATTTGAAATGAATTTTTGAGTAATTTACAGTTTATGGATGGTAAATATTCGCGATTTACATCAAAATCAATACACTTCACAATTTTTCTACTGTAGTGCTGTCATCTCCATTCCTGTGTATCTGTGTCCATCATGACAGTGAGCTATTTTGAACATCTGCCAGATGGCTGTGGCGCATTGGGGAACTGTACAGTACGACCTCTCTGCAACTGCTGTGTTTAATTAAGTAACAGGTTTCGGCATGAAGGCATTTAAAGGTAATAAGGCACCTTGAGTACAGGTGCTACTTAAGGCGTTGCAAGAATCGACATCGATCACGGATGGGTATGGCGATGGCTATGCTTTACCATGGGACCAACTGGTGGCAAAATGGGCCCGTTGAGTGACAATGCCGTCGGCATCATTAATTAAATTGGAGATGTCACTAAAAACTTTGTAAATACAACCTGAAAAAGACGTGGTAAACACGCCCTAGGAGGTATACAGCCACCAATGAGCATGATGGAAACCCAACACGGTAACCTGGCCATCGGGAGTTGGTAAAGGAATAAGAGAATCAATGGGATGCGGTCGCTATTGCAGAGGTCACCGTGCAGCGACCAGTATAATGAAGGGAGAAGCGGAGTGGGATTGAACAAAACATCAATCACACAATAAATTCCATTATAGGCACCAAAATGGGACGGGGGACCATAATTAAGAAGATGCAGATCGTAGGCTGTAAGGAACTTCTATGAGGAGAGCCTGTGTAGATAAAACAGCACCTCCCTACAAGTGATGAATGGCTTTAAAATCCTCAAGCTGAAGGAAGGGAGTGTGGAGTTACTAAGGGAGGGCGGTTAGGACAGTGGACATAGACACCACTGTCAACCATCTGTTACTAACAAGGCCAGAGCGACGTCAATAAACAAGAGGTCAGACTGTTTGAGAAGGGATTCAGCGTCTTTGGGGCACTATAGGGGCTTTGTTCTTGGAACTTAAGTTTCCTCTTTTTATCCTTCTTCGTATTTTCCTCCTAAACCTCCTCTCTAATAGGGTAAAGATCGCTGGACCTGAAAACAGAGCAGGCTTCAATGAGATCTGGAACTGAGTGGGGGGGGGGGGGGGACACTTCTCCAGCCAGGTAGAGGGCAGCACCCAGAGGTAAGGGCGTGGGATTCACAGGGATGTGGGAGAGAAGTGGTGGCAGGACTGGGATAAGGAGGTGGGGAAGGGGAAAGGGTGTCCAAAAGACAAAGTTGGATATCATAGACACTGGCCATCTTTCTGATGAGGCACAGCACAGGAAGAACATTGAAGGGATTTACATTACAGTATCTTCTTCTCCTACTTATAAACTGGGCAAAGCAGTGAGTGTGGAGGGTTATGATCATGGAAATTAACACACATGGGCGGTGCACACAGGGGCTTCCCCCATGGAGTGAGTGTCCACATTCCCTGCATAAAGGATCTCCTGTACAGTGGGATGACAACTTGGCAAAACACAATCACCAAAAACAGGTGGTCGCATGTAAGGCTTCACACTGATAAACCATAACCTTGACACTCACTTGAAGGGTATCCCCTCAAATGACAAAGTAAATGTGCCAGTATCAATGTTATTGTCCTTATGGCTTTTGTTAACACTCTGAACAAAACGCATACCACGCTCTTCCAGATTGACCTGGAGGAACGAGTTCCCTGTGAAAAATGGTTAGTTGACTATATTCAAAGACTGGTAAGGAGTAATGGGCTCTGGGCTGACATCAAGGTGGTCACAATCTTGAATGGCCACAGAATGGATGGCAGAAGAAGTTTTGATCAACAATGAACCAGACTACATGTTACTCAAAGACTCCAAGTCACAGGACTTGTCTTTGATAATTCTCATGGAAAATAATTGTTTGGTGGCAGTAAAAGTGTCCCCATCAGTCCTGGTACAGACCAGGTAAGAGTTAAAGTGTTTCACCCCATGCTGACATACTTGGCACTCCTCCCAGAGGGTAGCCAGGGACAGTAAGCCCTCAAGAAGCATCATGAAAACTCCATTGGCAATAAAGAAATGACCTCACAAGAATGGCAAGCTTTTTTTGAAAAGTTAATGTCTCTCATACCTAGAGTGTCCACCTCTATACACCCACTCCAATGATGGGCTCTGCCCATTTGTGCCACACAACCACAGCAAGAGCCACCTTGCACAGTGGACATTATTGTCAGGTGCCCAACCAAACTGCAATAGAAATGTACCACTACATGGCCTGGCTACTATGCTGGCTATATAGCATTATAGACAATGGAGTCAGGGGAATGATGGGAGAGGTGGTAAAGTCATGTGACAAAGACGCTAACTAGGGTGTTCTTCCCCAGTTGTCTCACATTATGGTGACAAAATTTAGAAATAATGGTAAAACCCCAAAGGGGACCAAAACCGCCAAAAATGGAAAGTGATAGTAGATATGTGATAGTAGAAACCAGGAGGATAGCTAGGCCAATCTACATGAGGACACCAAGAGAGAGGAAGGGGAATTGAGAGGGGAAGGAGTGACAGCAGAGAGATAGACATTCAGGGAAGGAAATGCAGCTTCGGAAGAAAGAAAGGGCTGCATTATCTTGAGGCCCCATGTGCATCAGACACAAACTCAAGAAATCGGTTCAAGCCCTCTGGATGAATGGGTTTATGTAAAATCAGAAAATAAAAAACGGTGATAAACACCAGCCAGAGTCCTGATAATCTTCTTCCTTTTCCTCTTCTCAGATAACCTTCTAAGCAGCTACCTGAAGGTTCACCTCTGATGGTGCCTTCATCGTGCTGTCAGTTTCCATTGCAGAATGTCTCTTGCACTACATGGAGCGTCTCCTTTGCAGTTTCAACAGTGCGATGCCAAAAGATGGCCCTGGCACTGATTAACTTGGTAGATGCAAAGGAAAGGATTTTGAGCATTGTTTCTTGCTGCACAGGGGTGAAAGGGTAGGTAGGGATGAAGGTGAAAAGTGGTCTTGGTTGATTGGGAGGGTGAAAGCGTGGGGACTGAGGAGAGGGGGATAAATGCCACCATGCAGGCATGAGAAAATCTGGTCAAGCACTGGTCCCACACTTCTGATGCCAGGAAGAAGGAGGAAGGTGGATGGTGCTGCTGCAGGCCATACTCCGGAGAGTGAGAATAAAGCTTTGTGGCTCCACGAGTGGTTTTTGGTGATGTTGTTGGCTCATGGATGCAGACAGAACATCAGGGCAGCCAGCTGAGTGGTCACTGGCCTCTACTTCGGAAGGTGTGAGTGGCCCCCTCCAGTACTCTCTCTTCACGGCAACTAATGCTCCATGTGGATAATACCAAGCTGTTAGCATGTAGTATGTGGGTGCAACTGATGTGGCGGTGCTTGCAATTGGCCTGCAGCAAGGTGGGAACTTGGACATTGGGCTACCAAGATAATACAACCAAGAGATTGAAAGGGTCCTGTAGCCACCTTTCATTAGTCCGGTAGCCCATTTTCATTACCATTTCTCTTTCTTTTCCTTGTTTATCTATTCTCTTTACTCTCATAGTAGTGTGATTGAATGAATGTGGTTGTGTGTCACGTTGCTAGACGGTGGCGTAGTCTGCTGCAGAAAGTCTGCGATAGTCGTACAGATTCAGCAGCAGTTGCGCAGAATAGCCAACTCTCGTAGTGGTCAAGTCGGCAAAGAGGATTCCGTTACTTGTGAGAAATCCACCTGCCTTAGGTTGGTGGCGGAAATGGCATATTGGGGTTTTCCGGTCCACGCAGAGCGTGGAAGAGGCTGGAGAAGCGGGAGGCAGTCTGCCGCCAGTACGGGAAGCGTCCACAGCTGTGCTCCAGTCGAAGAAGGGTGAGTTAGACTGACTGCGTGGCGCGTTGTTACTTGGCGAGGGGAGAGCTGTTAGCCTTTGGTCTCGCTTTTCAAATCTGGAAGATTGCTTTGCCTTGTCGCAGCAAGGAATGCAAAACTTTGGCAGATTTTTCTTTTATCAAATTTCTGTAGCAGACATGGATCCGCCGGAAGAGCGCCACACAAAGGTGTCGATAAGGAGTGAGCACTCGCTTCTGTATGAATGTCTGTTTGCCTTCAGCTGTGCCTGTATAAGCTTTCACCTTTCTAAATATGTAGAGCCTTGCCTTCTCGTAAATTTTCCTTACTTTCCATGTCTTTCGTCTGTGGAGAGCCAACCACGTGGTAGAATATTATCGTTGTTGGGCTACCGGCATCACTAACTGTCCGATAGCATGTTTATTTTAGAAAATGTTAACATGATTGTATGATGTGATATTGTTGGAATTTGGCACTATACCTAGAAATTGTGCCTCCACAAACCACGTGTTATCAGGAATCGTGTACATGCCTCACATCCTTAGTTTAGGAATAAATGATTTTATCTACAATTTTCTCTTGTGTTCCGAGATTACGTTTTTGTGCCTAATCCACTCACCTCATAGCTTTCCCATTAGCACATCCAATGCGTTTCCTTATGTACAGGTCCAGTGATTAGTCTCCTCTTGTACTTTATAACAAATGCCTTACATTAAGTCATATTTTCAGGTGTGTTGCTGGGAGCTGATCTTATGCAGTGTTCATGCATTTTCTATTTTATTTTAAATGTTTGATTGTCGTGAACATCGCATGGGCAATACTATTAATTACATCGTATCCGCTGTGAGCGACCTCACAACGTATGCATTTTTGTGAGTTTTTGGTCTGTGATCAAATTAATTTATTTTCCGACTCGACCAAATCTTTGATTAGTTGTATGGTTTGAGTCGGTGGCGACCCTATTCTTCTTACGTTGATTTCATAAGCAATAAGTATTTCCATTCCCAATAATAAGGAATAACCCGTAGTAACGTGGTTAGTTACACATGGCGACCCTGCCAGGATTTCGGTAAACCAGAGATCTTCTGATGCGCAGTGAGGATTAGTTATTTTCGGTTGGATGTGCTAATTGGTATATTGTCTTTCTGTGATACAGAATTTACGTGAATTTATGATATAGGTGTGCATTTTTTTACATGTTTTATCTTGTATATGTACTACTGTATAGACATTGTATTTTGGATTCAATTGTGTTACAAGTTTGGGTTGATTCTTGTCCTGTGGCGGGTACCAGTGTCATATAGTAAATCTTGGGTGCTTTGTGGGGATTGTGAGTCCATTAGGAGACTTTGGCAATATTCTTGTTGTATTTTGGAGCACGGAGTAACTATCCTTATGATGGAGATGTGTAGCTGTTCAGGGAGCCGTGATCAGAGAAACCTGCCAGACAATAACCCTGAACAAGGACGAGGTCAAAACGTCGAGTCCGACCAGGAACGAAACGCGGAAAATGCAAGTACAAGTGTTGTCCATCCTGAGCCCGCTGTAGTGATTTCGAATCATTCAATAGATGCAAATTCATTACAGGCTATGCTACGATAATTACTAGACAGTAATAGGAGACATATCGAGGAAGTGAATAAAAAACAAGCCGAAGAAAATAGGAGGCATATCGGGGAAACGAATAAAAGATTGACTAGTGAAATAGTACAGGGTGTTGGGGAGAAACTGGCGATCATTGACCAACGCATCTCCGCCTTAGAAGAGGGGCAGCAAGTCATTAGCAAGCAGGTGATGGAGCAAGAAGAAAGATTTGCTGGGAATATACGTATACTAGCAGAACAACGCCAGAGTGAACAAGCGGCTCTTGAGTCCCGAGTAGGACAAAATTCCGCCAGGGATCTCCGCGCGTTAGCAGAACAATGCCAGAGTGACCACGCGGCTCTTGTGTCCCGAATAGAGGACACTGTGGCTAAGTGCCCGGTCCACCTTAGCGCGCAGGTAGAAACCCTCAGCCAGGCGATAATAGCTCTCGAGCGAGAGCAAGGGCTTACGCAAACAAAACAAGACACGGCCCACCGAGAGATGCGAGAAAAAATAGCCAGGATCTGAGACGCAGTGGCGCGTAAGTCTGACAATAATAGGGAAACGATTACCTCGTCATCAGCGGATGCAGACGAAATACGGTCGATAACGAAATGTCCGTGTGGACAGTGTGAAATAAAAATACAACAAAGAGGGGTTACCGAGAGAATATGTGAGCACATTGCCCGTTTAGAACTTCACCTAAAAGGGTTAAAGGCCCATGAAGTTGAAAGAAATGAACGAAAGGGCCATTATTCCGACGATGATTCCGGGAACGATGGCGAATTAGATCATCGTCATGATCACGGATCTCGTACCAGGTGGGAACGGCGCGGATCCCCTCAGGAACGTTCGCCAAGGGAAACTTACGAATTTGACTTTAAACATTATCTGACGGTGAGGAAGTTTGAAGTCTTCCGTAACTCGGCTATGGGGATTCACCCGTGGGCCTCCCTTCCTCCTACGTGGCCCAGTGCGCACAAGATGGAGTATATGTGCGGCTACCTCGAAGGTGAGCCAGCGGCGCGGATGAGGTCAATTGCACGCAATTGCTACACTGTTGGGGAGTTTCGACAACACTTCCTGTCGATCAATTGGTCAGTGGCAGCGCAAAGTCGTGTAAAACACGGACTCATTATGCTACCAGAGTTAAACAGGTCAAAATTCTCCAGCCCTGTGCAGATGTTCGAGCACATGCTGCAGGCGAATGATCATCTTGACGATCCTTATGGACGTGCGGAAATTATTCGTATTTGCCTGGGAAAGTTTCCAATGCAGTTGCGGCACGTTATCCTTGCAGGGCGATGTAAGGATGACGTAGAGGGCTTTCGCAATTTCCTTTTAGAGCTTGAGTGCGATGCGAATGGCACCACGCAGAATTACGGTCAGAGCGCCTACGAGCAGCGGCCGCGCGAGCGAAGCCGCAGCCGTAGAGACAGGTGGCACTCCAGACGTAACGGGTCGCCTCAGAGTTACAGGGCGCGCGAGCGTTGGCAGCGTCGTGACTCCTCACGGAACGCGGGCAGAACAAACGATACCAATGGTCATCATTCGCCGAGAGTAAATCAGAGACACCCCGAGGTGTTTAGAAGATACGGTAATGGGCAGAGATTTAGGCGCAATTATAGTGGAGCTAGGAACGGTAGTCGTGATCGACCACAGAATAATTATCGAACAAGCAACAACAGGGGTGCCGTAAACAGTACGGGTGGTCCGCCAGTGGGTGTTGAAATTCGTCCCGCAAACCCGCGTCACAATCCGCCACATGACCCTAATCAAAGGGATCAATGACTAGCGGCTGACTCGGTTGGCGTCAACTTAATGAGGACCAGTGATATTGATGTGCATTTGATAGAGGATGGCGATATTAGGGAAGATTTGTTGAGGGAGGGCCACAGTATTGGTGTGCCCGCGGTAAACCCAGTCGCCTCTGTTTCGTAAAATTACAGTGTATATTTTCCAATGTTTTGATTCACTCTGGTGTGATTGAAATTAAAGTTTATATTTTCTATGAATTGTAAAGGGTCCCCCAATATGTGTGTAGTTATTTCTTCCTGTCAGCAGAAAGGATTAGTGTTGTGCAGCTTCAAAACATCTGAATGTGAATGATTATGAGGCTCATATGAAGCGTTTCCTATTACAGTAAGATGGCTTTCGTTCTTTGATGACTAAAAAGGTATCGGGTGTGTTGGCGTGGCGAGTCAATGGTAGTAAGGTAATTCTTGATGATAAATTACAGTTTTAGTGTTCTTATTCCCCTTAGGTGAGCATGATTCAGTGAGATTTTTCAAATGTACTGCGATGTTGATGAAGCGACTTGGTGACTTGTAGGTGAAGGATTTGTGTACGAAGGGAGATTAATAGTGTTTGATTTTCAGAGTTGCCATCTTATAAGATATTTGGAAAGTGTAACTTGCCGCCACATACTACTAGGTACGGCACCAGAATGTGAAACCCCAGAGGGCGTATATGGAAACAGCTTATAAACTCAAGCAGCTTGATATTTAATAGAGAATCAATGCGACTACCTCCAAGCTGAAATAACATGACGGTAGGTGAGGACCCCTGGGGACATGTGGTAAGTAAGTGTGTAATCATTATGAGTATCTTATGACAGCAGTAAGTTGGGTACTCATGGCCCTGGACAATGGATTTCTTTTGACAGTATTTTATGTACTTATAGGACGAAGTGTTTATGTGTTTGCTAATAGGATAGGATGATTTTTATTTCCATTTTTATGCCCACTGACCTTTTGCATTAGTCTGATGAATAGATGTTGAAACATTTACCATTCCAGATGTGACTTGAATGAACCTTGTGTCTCATTAATCATAACTTTTATTATGCAATGTCCATAGAAAAGAAGTCTCGGAAATTTTTCACAGATCAGCAAACATGTTCTGCAAACCTTGGAGGAGCAGTCAATGAACAACGATATGGGTATTGGTGTTGAAAGGAATATTTTGTTTATATGTGGGAATTGTAGTCGGGCTATATGGTGATGGTGACTAGTACGAGCTGTGTAGATTGTGTGTGAGAGCGTAGTTAGGAGTACGTAGAGTTTTGTGTCTGTAGCTAGCAGCGGCGCCAAATCCTATCCAAATCCTGACCAAACCTTGTACAAGATCTACCCTGAATGATTGACAGCAGATGTAATGCTAAAACTATATTTTATAAAAAGGATATTTTTGTTTGAATATTGGTTACTTAATTTTCTTCATTTTTTTTTATTAGTAATGTTAAGAAGGCCCTTTTTGTCAAGTTAATTTTGGGCACTATTCCATGTATTGATCAGGAGTGAGAAACTCCGATGATTTTGTGGTAATCTGTACACATGATATTTTGTAACGATCTCTGTGAGCGCAGTTCTCAAGTGGGTGCAAGGCCGCCTAGGGAGCCTCCGCATCAGAAAGCACAGGGCTTGGTCCACCGGCAGGCGTTGCAGAACGCTGCTATCAACGGCGAGGCAGTGGTGCGGCGAGCGGTCACAGTTGTTTCTCCATCAGAGGGGAGGGGATGCTGGTCTTCCCCCAGGCACAGGCTCACACCGGAGCCCGCAGACGTGTCACCACGGCAGCGCCAGCTGATGGCCGGCGTTCCACCCCATGCGCTAGTCATCTGACAAGCGAAAGGGAAAGTATGACGCACACCAGGCGAGGCCGCCGATCCCTGAGCGCCGCTAGTCCAGACGGCTGCTGCGGTGAGGTAACGCCCACTGCCCGGAGGGACACGGGTCCCACCACTGACGCATCAGCTGAGACGGTGCAAAGAGGTGATAAGCGGGTCTCAAGCCCGACACCCGCACGAGTTTACGTCGACCTCGATGCGACGCAGAAAAGCGCGTGTCTCCCCATTGACACGACAGGAGACGGGGGCGCGTGTCGGTAAAACACATTCCTCCACAACACACGGACGACGACCGCCAATCCGCCTTCTCGATGATGAGGCAGGGCCCACAAGTGGCGATGTCCTGCAAATCTGCAACGCCGAACCATCCCACAGTATGGACGCAGAGGGTGGAAACGGGCACGAGGCAACGTCGCGGGGTGCTGTCTAGGATGAACAACCTGGGTTACAACGGACGTTACAATCTATGCCGCCGCGAACTCCCCAATTCAGTGTTGTGGTCCCCTAGTAGCTTATTCTCCAAGTCGCCTTTAGAAGAGACGCCCACCCCAGCACCTAAAGAGAATACCCAGTGAAAATACCATGTGACGAAACTGCAAAATGACAGCGTGTCAACGAGCTGGTTTCTGGGTGTGTTTTTGTACTCATGTCTTATTTTCCATAGGTGGTTATTTACCAGCTGTCATTCCATTGGGTACATTAATGATTTTGTATCACTGTATTTGTTGTGAAAATTGTATTTTGCACTTTCACTTACATGTTTTTATTTATGTCAGCACCAGCTGATACTGCTTTGGTTCGTGATAATGATTTTGCAACATTGAATTTGTTTATATATGTATATATTTTGTGTACCTGTTCATGTCTCCATGTTAACTTTTGATAATAGGTTTAAGTAATTTTAAGATAATATCTCATGTTTGTTGTCGTTGTAGGTCAGATGACATGATTTTAGCGTACAGTATACACTTAATTTAATTTGTTTTGCTAGCCTTGCGGACCGCATGAGGTCACAATTATTGACTAAGGTCAGATAAAACTCATTTGGATCTAAGAGATCAATCAATTCTTTTGTGCTGCTGTTTGCCTGTTGCAATTGTTGCTCGTTAGGGTATGTTTGTTTTGAAGACTGTTGGCGAATCTCCTAGCATGGCGAGAAAATTCGCGGCACAGTCTTCTCTGGGACGTTTCGAGTGATGAAAGGGTCCTGTAGCCACCTTTCATTAGTCCGGTAGCCCATTTTCATTACCATTTCTCTTTCTTTTCCTTGTTTATCTATTCTCTTTACTCTCATAGTAGTGTGATTGAATGAATGTGGTTGTGTGTCACGTTGCTAGACGGTGGCGTAGTCTGCTGCAGAAAGTCTGCGATAGTCGTACAGATTCAGCAGCAGTTGCACAGAATAGCCAACTCTCGTAGTGGTCAAGTCGGCAAAGAGGATTCCGTTACTTGTGAGAAATCCACCTGCCTTAGGTTGGTGGCGGGAATGGCATCTTGGGGTTTTCCGGTCCACGCAGAGCGTGGAAGAGGCTGGAGAAGCGGGAGGCAGTCTGCCGCCGGTACGGGAAGCGTCCACAGCTGTGCTCCAGTCGAAGAAGGGTGAGTTAGACTGACTGCGTGGCGCGTTGTTACTTGGCGAGGGGAGAGCTGTTAGCCTTTGGTCTCGCTTTTCAAATCTGGAAGATTGCTTTGCCTTGTCGCAGCAAGGAATGCAAAACTTTGGCAGATTTTTCTTTTATCAAATTTCTGTAGCAGACTTGGATCCGCCGGAAGAGCGCCACACAAAGGTGTCGATAAGGAGTGAGCACTCGCTTCTGTATGAATGTCTGTTTGCCTTCAGCTGTGCCTGTATAAGCTTTCACCTTTCTAAATATTTAGAGCCTTGCCTTCTCGTAAATTTTCCTTACTTTCCGTGTCTTTCGTCTGTGGGGAGCCAACCACGTGGTAGAACATTATAGTTGTTGGGCTACCGGCATCACTAACTGTCCGATAGCATGTTTATTTTAGAAAATGTTAACATGATTGTATGATGTGATATTGTTAGAATTTGGCACTATACCTAGAAATTGTGCCTCCACAAACCACGTGTTATCAGGAATCGTGTACATGCCTCACATCCTTATCTTAGGAATAAATGATTTTATCTACAATTTTCTCTTATGTGTTCCGAGATTACGTTTTTGCACCTAAGCCACTCCCCTCGTAGCTTTCCCATTAGCACATCCAATGCGTTTCCTTATGCACAGGTCCAGTGATTAGTCTCCTCTTGTACTTTATAACAAATGCTTTACATTAAGTCATAATTTCAGGTGTGTTGCTGGGAGCTGATCTTATGCAGTGATCATGCATTTTCTATTTTATTTTAAATGTTTGATTGTCGTGATCATCGCATGGGCAATACTATTAATTACATCGTATCCGCTGTGAGCGACCTCACAACGTATGCATTTTTGTGAGTTTTTGGTCTGTGATCAAATTAATTTATTTTCCGACTCGACCAAATCTTTGATTAGTTGTATGGTTTGAGTCGGTGGCGACCCTATTCTTCTCACGTTGATTTCATTAGCAATAAGTATTTCCATTCCCAATAATAAGGAATAACCCGTAGTAACGTGTTTAGTTACAAGATATTTTGCGATATTTACGAGAAAGAAGATTCCAACGAATCCCCATTCAGTGCAGATAATGGGAGGTCTCATATACTGGTCCCACACTGGAAAGTACCTCGGTATCGCCTTGGACAGCAACCTAGCTTGGAAGGCACACATCTGGAGGAAAGCGCTAAAGCACTGGGCAGGATGCACTTGCTACACCCCCCCCCCCCTTTCTCTCTCTAGTTAAATGTGATGATGATGCTGCCCGCACACTGTGGCATTACGCTGTACTCTGCTACTTATCAGACCACTGATGGAGCATATCACCATAATGTGGGAAAAGTTCCCCGATATGTCACTGAAAAAACTGTAGGTAATTCACAGCATGCACTGCACCTCCCCTGAGCTGCACCAGATTACGAGAATTCCGATACCAAAAGATCAGAACCAGCAATCAGCAACTGCTACAAGTAGCATGAGATCAGAAGAAACGAAACGAGATGTCACAGCAAAATAAGTCTGGAGGATGTAAGCGAAGCAGTAAAGCTGCTCATCCTACGAAACAGCAAAGCCAGGGATCCTTGAGAACAAGTCACGGTGGGATGGTGCTGTTGGAGCTGGTGTATTTTCTCCGTGTTCTTCTTCTTATGGGATCACCTCCATGGCCTCTTGTATCTCTGCAGTGTCCAGGGGGGATCCATCTGTGTGGTGACGTCCACCCTCAGCCCCTCGTGGGAAATTATGGAGCTAGGCAACTCTCGTTTCACAGCTCAGCATACACCAGAAAATTTCTGTTTATGATGGCGAACTTCTGCTAGGCTCTCAGAGCTGCGCCTTCTCCCATAGTGCTTTCGAGACTGCTCCCCCATCAGCAGTGGCAGCACACAGCGTACCATCCTTGACATCGCCAGTGTTTTGATAGTGGCCTCCCTCCTCATCTCCTGCCAGAGACATTGAAGTGTGGTGTGGCCCTGCACCACAAGGCTGCATGTCTCCTCATGACGTCACAGACAGGTGACTGAGTCTCTATCAGAACTGCACATTGATGCACACTGCAGCTAGAGTATATGGACTTCAAGAGTTTCAGATCTAAAACTGCTACTGTTTTTCTATGCTTTCTTCTCCTAGATAGCATTGTGATTTAACTAAAGAAATTCATGCCATTACATAACACAATGGTACGAAACTGCTCGATGATTTTTGAGCATTCAAAATAGTCTTGTCAATGTACTGCAAATATGCATCTGTAGGTCTAAGGACAAACTATAATTTTAATTTCGTTACTGCTCCCTCACCTTGGAGTTTACCTTTTCTTGGATATAAAAACATTCATATGAACAATAGCAACAGGACTCCTAAAGAATATAAGAATTTATTTTCCAGATTATTTCAGTAAATTTTGATCTCCACTTATACTTCATAACGTGCTGTATGCACATTAGAGCCATAATATTTAACAGAGTAATATCCTGAGAAACTGTTCATTAAATCAGGAAACATGACAAACATCTTTTATTTACCTGACGTTCCCCGTCTGTAGGACTTCAAAATAGAAAATTTATGTGGTTTTTATATTCTTCAGTGAAAATGCTGCCAGATATGCTATCTATTTAATCAAAAGGCACTTATTTCCTATTTTTTCTTTCCACACTGCTTAATGTGTGAAATACAGAGTCCATGGAAACAAGTTTCAGTAGGTCGTTTAAGTTCAAAATCTTTTCAGAATTAACTATATTTGTATAAATCACCAAAATTATTGTGTAGTTAGTTGTGTAATTCACCAGCACTAGCGTGTATCGCACTGAAATAAAAATCTAAATATGTATCGAAAATGATAAAAAGAATAATAAATATTTTTATATTTTCGAGCCACAGAGTGCATGAAAATTTATTCTTCAGCACAGAAAAGTTGTATGACAATATGCATCAGTAAAAGATTACAAAAGACAGACAAATAAACAGAAAACACTACAGTACAAGATTTTGAGATGTTTGTCCCACTATAGAAAGAAAGTTAATTTTTTGTATCAGCTGAAGAGATTTGTGCACGAATTACAACCGAAGGTAAACTGTCTTGACTGTTAACTATGTGTTAATTCTCTCGGAAGTCATAGCTTGTGCCTATTTCAATATTTTTTATTTTATTTTGGATAATACCGATTGTACTGAAGGTACTGGTTGACGTCATTGTTGTCCAACTTTGGTTTATTACCCATAGCAACAGTCCCAACTAAGAAAGGGCATAGAATAATTTATTCATCGTTGCACTAATTCCTGTTATTTGTCACGAAACTGATGTGAACTCCATAGCAAATGGTTTATTTGCCTATAATGGTTATAGGGCAGAGATAAAATAATTTCATTGGTGATGTTTAGTTAAAGGAGAAGAAAGTACAGTTATTAGAATCATGAGTGCAGACTCAGCTTCACCATTCAAAGAGAATTTACTACATGAATAACAGGAGAAACTTTACTGAGGGCACACAGAAGATGAGAAATCTCTCTCCACAAAAATATTCTTACAATTCCAGAGATAAATTAATCGGAAAAATATAAAAAATTTCCAGCATACTTTCACTAAGAAATCTATCTTGCCACTGAAAGACATCAGGCAGAAAATCAGAAATCTCAAGATATTCAGAACAAACCAAATGATTACCTCACTAGCCACTTCAGTACTTTATCAGAATCCTTGTACTCAGGTGCGTAACTTCCAGTTCAAGCTATTCTTCGTATTAACTAGGCTTTTATTCCAGGATCTAGGCTGATGATGATCTCTAAAATTAATAGTGCAACATAAATGCTTAGCATAAAGTACAAGGATAAAAGCGGCAACTGGATATTATAACAGGAAAGCCAAAACTATTTTTCTATTTCTCTCCTGCCACAATTTATTGTTTGAATATGTCACATGTTATTCTATAGCGCCACCTTCTGGGTGTTAACATATACCTCGACATGTTCAGCGGAATGGGATTTATAGAATGTGATGCATCAATGAATGAATAAAGAAAATAGCAAAGAGCACACAGAAAAACACTTAATGCACAGTAGTACAAGAAAACCAATCAGGAAAACCAACCATTCCTCCCTCAGTTTATTTTCATCACAGCAAGGTCTGTATTAGCTGCAGTTGACCCAATGAATTCTGACTAGTTCTGGAACTTTATACTTTACACTTTATAGCATATGCTTTATACTTCATTGCTCTCAGTTATTTCCTGACATTATGATTATGTACTTACAAAAAGCTTGTAAATAAGGAAATGTTAGGTAATTTTCAAACATTGCTATCTGCAGTTGAATGGCAGCCTGGGTTACAATAAATGGCAGCACCTGATGAATGTAAAGGTTTATTCCAGACCATAAAATACATATTTGATTATATCTACCCGCATAAGACCAAAAAATGTCCTGCAAACATGCCATAACACAGGCAAAACTGGTGAGAGAAAAATATAGTGTATTTGTGAAGTAAAAAAATTAAAATGCTTCCTAAGAGAATTACATGATCTCTTCAGAGCTCGAACAGGTCCCAGCTCAAGGGGAATGTTTTACTGCAGATATTTAAAGGTAACAAGAATTATTAGAACAGATGTAGAAGAAGTCAAAAAGAAGAACAATGATAGCTTCTTTGAAGGAACTCAGAAACCATACAAAGCAGTCAGTTCCATAGCAGCATTACGGCGAGAGGCAGATGAAAAGGAATAGTGTTTTTATGGGACATTAAGCACAAAGTTTTCAGATTGTATCACGAACCTCCAGAGGGCTGGAGAAATAATTTGCACAAGAGAGAAAATCTTTAGGTCGTGAATTAGCTAATGTAACTAAAAGATCCTTCAGGATAGTGGGTGGCAAATGAAAATACGGTTTCTCCAAGAAGGCATAGTTGACAGTGCAGGCAGAGGATATCCTGAGAAAATTGTAACTTTCGTGAGAAATAGTGTGCTAAGTATTCGACATGGAAATGTCCTTTGATTCGTGGAAACCGCTTTACTTTCTGTAAGAAAGACCTGATTTTAGTGGATGATAATACATTGTTCAGCATTCGATTAATTTAACGAAACACAAGTGTATTCCTTTTACATTTTTCATTGTGCAGGTGTTGTTTCGCTAATGACAATAGAGTTCAAAGACCTTTATTATATGTTCCCAATTTCATTCACAGGATGTTTAAATGAGTAGTTTTCCACTGTAATTCCACTAAGTAATTCTGTGAAGTGGTTTCATCTGAATCATTACAAACAACATCATCTGGGACGGAAGTTTTTTAATGTCTCTGTGTTTCTTCAACGGACTTTACGTTCTGTTGCATGTGGCGTGCTATCACTGGCGCTACTACCACAATGAAAATTACGCGACGGAAATTCGTTGCTTTTAAGCGCCCGTTTGCGCAGTAAATTAAGCGATACCGAACGCAAGTTTCTAACATAATCAGTTGCTTTGAAATGGCGGGAGCATATTCTAGCATTTGCAACAGTCGCAGCGTCTTTTCTACAGCACTTCGACAGGCAAATCCTCTGCAGACGTGCATCGCGAGGGAAACCGTGAAGCACTACTTCAGTCGCTTTAGTATTGCGATTGTGACAGTTAGAGCCAACAACATCACAACCTGGCACTCCTTGAACACACTCAGAACACTTATAGTTGGACATCATTCACTACACAAAAGAAACTAAGCGAAAACGAAAACACGCAGCCTACAAATATGGCCACCAAGTGGTCCTGTCTGACTTCATGCACATACAGGGTGTTTCAAAAATGACCGGTATATTTGAAACGGCAATACAAACTAAACGAGCAGCGATAGAAATACACCGTTTGTTGCAATATGCTTGGGACAACAGTACATTTTCAGGCAGACAAACTTTCGAAATTACAGTAGTTACAATTGTCAACAACAGATGGCGCTGCGGTCTGGGAAACTCTATAGTACGATATTTTCCACATATCCACCATGTGTAGCAATAATATGGCGTAGTCTCTGAATGAAATTACCCGAAACCTTTGACAACGTGTCTGGCGGAATGGCTTCACATGCAGATGAGATGTACTGCTTCAGCTGTTCAATTGTTTCTGGATTCTGGCGGTACACCTGGTCTTTCAAGTGTCCCCACAGAGAGAAGTCACAGGGGTTCATGTCTGGCGAATAGGGAGGCCAATCCACGCCGCCTCCTGTATGTTTCGGATAGCCCAATGCAATCACACGATCATCGAAATATTCATTTAGGGAATTAAAGACGCCGGCCGTGCGATGTGGCCGGGCACCATCCTGCATAAGCCACGAGGTGTTCGCAGTGTCGTCTAAGGCAGATTGTACCGCCACAAATTCACGAAGAATGTCCAGATAGCGCGATGCAGTAATCGTTTCGGATCTGAAAAATGGGCCAATGATTCCTTTGGAAGAAATGGCGGCCCAGACCAGTACTTTTTGAGGATGCAGGGACGATGGGACTGCAACATGGGGCTTTTCCGTTCCACATATGCGCCAGTTCTGTTTATTGACGAAGCCGTCCAGGTAAAAATAAGCTTCGTCAGTAAACCAAATGCTGCCCACATGCATATCGCCGTCATCAATCCTGTGCACTATATCGTTAGCGAATGTCTCTCGTGCAGCAATGGTAGCGGCGCTGAAGGGTTGCCGCGTTTGAATTTTGTATGGATAGAGGTGTAAACTCTGGCGCATGAGACGATGCGTGGACGTTGGCGTCATTTGGACCGCAGCTGCAACACGGCGAACGGAAACCCGAGGCCGCTGTTGGATCAACTGCTGCATTAGATGCGCGTTGCCCTCTGTGGTTGCCGTACGCGGTCGCCCTACCTTTCCAGCACGTTCATCCGTCACGTTCCCAGTCCGTTGAAATTTTTCAAACAGATCCTTTATTGTATCGCTTTTCGGTCCTTTGGTTACATTAAACCTCCGTTGAAAACTTCGTCTTGTTGCAACAACACTGTGTTCTAGGCGGTGGAATTCCAACACCAGAAAAATCCTCTGTTCTAAGGAATAAACCATGTTGTCCACAACACACTTGCACGTTGTGAACAGCACACGCTTACAGCAGAAAGACGACGTACAGAATGGCGCACCCACAGACTGCGTTGTCTTCTATATCTTTCACATCGCTTGCAGCGCCATCTGTTGTTGAAAATTGTAACTAATGTAATTTCGAAAGTTTGTCCGCCTGAAAATGTACTGTTGTCCCAAGCATATTGCAACAAACGGTGTATTTCTATCGCTGCTCGTTTAGTTTTTATTGCCGTTTCAAATATACCGGTCATTTTTGAAACACCTTGTAGCAGCAGTAACGCGTTTGGTTCTGCACAGCGCTTAGTGAAGCCCCTGGCCCGAAACAGGAAAAACCAATTGGATTTCACGACATTCAGGTCTGTTCACATGACGTTGTTTGTTTTCAAATGCAGAAAATTTCATGCTAGATTTCATCGTATTCTGTCTCTTCCTTCCTTATAACTTGCATTTCATAATCGTATGGCATCTGAAGACATTTTCACATCAAAGATTCTTGGTTAAATTTGTTACAGTTCAACAGCTGAGTAGAAAAAGGATAACATACTTTTTACCAAGTTTTTGAGAGTACGAGAAAAACTTTTTATTGCCCAAACCACACATCATACTGAAACCTTCACTATTAAACAATTGTAGTAGTTTTAACAATGGTTATGCCTCAATTCAATTCAATTTATTGCTCGTAATACGTAATTTTACAGGCATGTGGGTTTCCAACAAGTATAAAGTTTTTACAGTTACAATTATTCAGTTTACATTATTTCTTATTACATTTTAATTAATGATGAATTCAAGTTATAAGAGCATTTTTGGATAAGCCACTGCTTGACTCGCTTTTTAAAAGCATCCCCTGTCAGTATCTTAACTTCATCTGGTAACAAGTTATTAAAAGCAGCTCCTTTGGCACAGGGGCTTTTCAGTGGTAATCTTCTGTTAACCATCTGAAAATCTTTTCTATAACTTGTTTCGTAGCTAAGAATATTCATGTTCCTTTTTGTGATCTCAGTGTCTTCTTTCGCTAGCATTGTAGTTTCTAAAATATACATGGCATAAACTGTGAGAATATCGTGTCTAATGAATAGGGGTTTGCTTTTGCTTTTGCTGCGATCCTCAAGGCTTGCTTCTGCAGTATGAAAACTCATTCCATATTAGTTTGCCATGCCGCACCCCACAATACTGTTTTATAAGACAAGAAAGGATGCACTAATCCATAATATACAGTCCTTAGAGCTTCAGAATTAAGATATGGTGATAATCTTAATACAAATAGACTGGGTGTTATTTTGTTACAGACATAATCAGCTTGCTGCTTCCATGAAAGTCGGTGATCTATGCATACACCCAAGAATTTACCATCTGTACAGGTTTCTGGTAGAATTTCATCGATCACAGTATTTTCTGTTTGGACCATTTGGTTTAAAAGGAATAATATTAGATTTTTATGTTTACTTTTTGGTTCTCTCTTTCAATGTTCTCTTGCCTTCTCAATAAAGTTATTTGTCTGTTCAGCTAGGATGGGCTCATCATCTACATAGCAGACACCAGATGTATCATCTGCATACATAGTGATCAATTGCTTATTGTCAAGAGAACTTGGGAAATCATTTACATAGCATATGAATAGGACTGTACCTAATATAGAGCCCCGAGGAACACCAAAAATGTATGTTTCCTTACTTGACCTTCTCTGCTCCAGTATTTCTCCATTAAACAATCTCCATACACTGTTGTCTACCCTTTAAATATGTTTCTAGCAACTGTATGCGTGTTCTAGTGACACCATTCTTCGCAATTTTTGATAAGAGCACATCATGATGTTCTCTATCAAAAGCCCTTGGGAAGTCCAGGAATACTGCTGCTGCTTGGGATTTTTTGTTTATTTTTTCGAGTACATTATGGGCAATTTGTAGTGTTGCTGAAGTGGTACTTCAACTTCTTCTGAAACCATGCTGGAGATCATTTAATATGTCAGCATTGTAGTAATGTTCCAAGATTTTTTTTTTATTATTTTCTCTATCAGTTCGCTGAAAGTTGAGATTAGGGCAATGGGTCTGTAGTGCTGTACATGCTTTATTTCCCCCTTTTTGTGTATTGGTTTCACTACAGATAGTTTAAAATTGTCATGGAACACAATGTCTTCAGGAACACAGTTTATTAGATGAACTAGTGGTTTCATTAGTTGATGTTCACATTTCTTCGATAGATATGGAGAAATTTCATCTAATCCTGGTGATTTTTTCTTTCTGAGGTTATCAATAAGCTGCATAATGTCATATGAGCTTGCTGCATGTAGTGTACAGCAGTTTTGTTTGTTACAGGACTCATATGAGTGCTGTATATCCTGTTTCATAGAGACATCGTTTTTGACAGAATCTATGAAGTAATTATTAAGGACATTGCCGACTAGAAGGGGATCAGACATATCTTCATTATTCACAGTTAATAGTGTATTATTAATTTTGGTTTTTGTTTCATTGTTTCTGATTTTATTTGCAATTGACAAGCAAATCTTTGAATTGTTATCTGAATCACATATCTGTTGGCTTATTGTTTCTGATTTTAATCTCTTGACTTCTTTGTGATACTGATATTTCTATTGATTGTAGAGTTGTTTATGTAACTGTGACTTAGTCTTTGTACACTATACATGTTTCCCATTTTTTCTTTCAGATCTGTTGTTTTAAAATCTAATGGCACAGGTTTTGTTTTGAAGGCTGATTTTTTTGGACGCTCACTTTTTTTAATGGCATGGCTTTATTTAAGTGTTCAGTCATAATTTCTGTGAATATGTTCCATTTATTGTTGACCCCAATGGTACTTATAAATGATTCCCATGATTACCAGCCTAAACTGTGTCTTAGCGTAGCAATGTTGTTTACAGATAATATTTTCCTGTACTCGTACATTTTTATTGGTTTGATTTTTGTATTACATTTTAATACTAGTGTTTGGCGTAAATGATCTGAGGGGTGACCATTTATTATGTCTGGTGAGATGATGTGGTCATAATTTGCGATAACATGATCAACTGAACTACTATGTGTGTTAGCTATTCTGGTGGGTATAGTCCAAGAAGATCTTTAGCCCCTTAAGACAGATTACAATCTGTAAAACGTTTGTTTTCCTATCATGTAAAGTGTTGATGTTCACATCTCCCCAGTACAACAAGATTTACTCTTCTACAGCCTGACATTAATTTCCTTAAAAATCTATCAAGTGATTTCAGAAAAGCATCTTAGTTTCCATGGGGGGATCTATATACAAGTATGACGTGGAAAGGAATAGCGCAAAATGTGATTTTCAGAATTGCAATTTCGAAATGTTTGTCAACACAGAAATTGTTCCCCCATAGCACTTTATCCGAGGTAGTTAAGGTCTTACATTTTTTTTGAGTAGTTGGCAACACCACCACCTTTCTTGTGTCTTCTGCAATACAACATAGCTAGGTTGTAGCCTTCTAATTTTCAATACTGAATGTTGTTCACTGTTTTCTGGTGTTCTGCCACTATTTCTACATGTGGAGATAGTCTTGTGATAAATGATTCAAAAGCATCTGTTGTGTTTCCTAAGCCCTGTTCATTATAATGCAAAAGCGATAAATTATTCTCGTGTTGACTGACGTCTGCTTGAGGCACATATGAAACACATACACTTGCATCTGGTGTTGCGCTGGTGGAAGGTTTTATTGTCTTAAAAAAATATCACTCTTCTCCTGCCGATGTATTGTTTTACTGACTTAGTGTTTCGTGGTTGATTCTCCCAAGTATTCGTTAGTTTTGTTCTTGCGAGGGATGGCCTCTGTAGCACAACACTGCACATTCAATTTGCTGGTCACTATTTCTTGGATCCGTTATATAACTAAGTACTTCCCTAGTCTGTTGAGATGTAAGCCATGGAATGTGTGGAATCTTCTTCCTTCACAGCTTATGTCTACAAATGTTTGAATCTCATGCATATGTTTAGCATATGTTTATTTGTGCTTCGCTCTTCTTTATTAACACATGACCAGGCACGTCATGTCGATGTGAAACAGAGAAGACCATCACGTTTGAACTTCTCTGCTTATGTAGCCTTCTTTTAAGTGAGATCACTATGTCTTTCGTTTCATTTTTTGCTAAGTTATTTGTTCCCCCTAAGAACACGAAAGAGTCGTTATTTGTTGTTGCCGTTTTCATGTCATGATTCATGGAAGCGACTGCCAGAAATTTCTGCACCTGGCTTCACTATGCCAGTAATTTTGTTACTGCTTCTAGACTGAAATTTGGCTGCTAGGTTCCGTCCTTCAGTATGTGCAAATAGGTTTATTTTATAATTTTTTGCTGGTTGATGATAATAGTTTTTAGGCCTGCCAGTACTTGGATGTTGCGTGGCGGAACTGCTTGTTTTGTCTTTTTTGTCCATATTAGTCGATAATCCAACTACAGGGAAACTTGATTTTGATTCACTGTCGGTGACTATACTCACTGTTGCATTGTTTTTTTTTTCCTGTGATTGAAAGCGACTCTGTCGTTCTTTGTCTCTGATGTCCATTTTCTTACCATTTGGTTCGACACAGCTCGTTGGGATATCAGTCTACAGCTGAAAGTACTTCAAAAGGGTTCTCGTGCACAAAGATTATTTCACCAGTATCTTTACTGTTTACACGATTTTGTATCTCTTGCGTGCTGTTTTTGTAAGTGACTTCAATCAATTTTTTGCTAGCAGGGGCGACGCTTTGCGGAATTTGTCGACTATTAGGCTCACTTTTTCCAAGCTGAAAATTCGAAATTTCCACTTTCAGAGCACTGATTATACATTGTAAGCTGGACACATATTCGTTTAACTTTGTGATTTCGTATTTACAACTTGCACATGCCTCCTTTTTAATGGCAAAATTAACACTTTTCCTCGAAGAACCACATCTAACTTTCACGTTGATCGCCATGTTGAAAATCAAAATGTCGTAATAGGAGTGTCAAAAGTTAGTTAGTAATTAATGATTAAACATGACAGAATACTTTCCTTTTTCCAATTACTGTTTAAACACCTCTTTCAATAATGATAAGGAAGGCTATTGAGAAGGCCTAAAAATCATTCTTTTGATTATAAATTTGAAGGTTATTACTTAACTTTTCCTTTAATTATAAATTTGAAGGTTATTAGTTTAATTAAGTTAAGTCAGAAAATAGTACAAAACAAAACACTCAAGACAATAGCTATTATTTACAGCTGTTAATGGACAATATATTTTCTGATAGAACAAAATGTGGACCTACTAAAATTTACAGAATCATTTCGAGATGCTTCACTCATCAATGTCACTGATCCTTGTGACAGAAGTATTTCGCAGAACGATCTCATCACAAAATGTCCTGTCTTTTTCAGGCACATTGTGTTTGAACCTGTAGACATCCTCCAGCTTCTTAGAACTGATCGTGTTTTTTTATTACATACGTTATGTGGTGTCACCGCCAGACACCACACTTGCTAGGTGGTAGCTTAAATCGGCCGCGGTCCATTTAGTACATGTCGGACCCGCGTGTCGCCACTGTGTGATCGCAGACCGAGCGCCACCACAAGGCAGGTCTCGAGATACGGGATAGCACTCGCCCCAGTTGTACGACAACTTTGCTAGCGACTACACTGACGAAGCCTTTCTCTCATCTGCCGAGAGACTGTTAGAATAGCCTTCAGCTAAGTCCATGGCTACGACCCAGCAAGGCGCCATTAACTGTATCTGAAGATAGTCTTATTTGTATTATCAAAAGCGATGTACCACATCAAAGAATAAAAGATAAGTATTCGAGGAGCTGCATACTTTTCTTATTAGAATTCACTACTTATCCTGTTCCAGAATTCACGCTCGTCTGCGTTAGATAGCGTGCATTTCGGCCCCGTATATCTACAAGGTGTTGGCACATTTACCAACACATCATGTTATTTCTTTCAGGAGCTCTACATCCTCTTCCTTCTTCAGTTCAGATGTCCCCCCATCTAGGCCATCGATGGATGAATATGTGGTAAGAATGGAAGTATATTACGACTCTTGTTTGGGAAATGAATAGATATGTTCATAAATTTTAGCTGTAGTCGTTGCAAGAGTATTTCCACGGTTTGAATGTTTTTCTCTCATGTCAATAGACGACTGAATACTCTATAAAACCTTGTTTAAACGTTGTACCACTTTATTTTTACCAGCATGCAAACTAACATACGCCTTACAACAAGTTTCCACCTGATTTCTTTCAACACGAAGTATCAGCAGTATGACGTGTTTTGTTTGGATTTTCTGTGGTTGGCCTCTGTCTAACAATATCGTGTGTTTCTATCACTTCTAACAGATATGTGTCTCCTACATTTTTCGGGCATCGACTGTACAAATTTTCGATCACACTCCGTTTTTATGCAGCTTTCAAACCAGCCATGCACTTGTTACAACATAAACAATTTAAACCAGTTCTTTTAGCCTCCCCCAAATAATTCTTTCTTGTGACAAATTCTTCACCCCTTTCTCCAGCTGGTTTCTCCATTTACTTTGAATGATTATCTTATTTCAATTTACTTAGCTTTCGTCTACACTACTTTCTCACCTAATCCAGTAATTTTTCACAGAACACAAAAGAATGCTTCACTCACTGTGAAATATCTACTACCTGCTGAATATAAACACACCCATGCAATAAGCAGTTCGAACTTACATTGTTACAGAAGCTGTCAATAGATCTAGCTCTCATTGTCAACCTATTGTTCCACAATTTCTAAACATCTATAACAATTATGCACCTATGAGTGAAAAAGGATAACATTCCTGGAATATAATCTCTATTCCACTCAACTAAATTTGGAATTTCTATTATATCATTGAAATTCGACTGTAATATTCCCCTTCGTTCATTCACTGGAGAGCATTTGGCCACAAAATGTCTACCACAATCTAGCTTCCCTTTTCTTGTCACTACAGTATAAAGATATAACCTTGCCCTAATTGATCCCAACAGCCTATTTGAGAAAGGGCCCACCACTCCCACCAGCGATTGAATGAAAAAAAAAAGCTTTGGTTAGTACCAATCAGCTAGTGTACGCTCTACCACTAATTCAGTTGTGCTAATTTGGCGTGGTATAGGCAAAGCCCCTAGGCTTTGGATCTGTTCAGCAGCTCTTCTGTGTGTGTGCCCGTTCATCGTCAGTCTATTCTGCCTTCAAGATTGCCTGTTCATCGGCACTCTGTTTTGTGCACCATTCTCATTACTGTCCCCATCTCCATTTCACTGCTGTTTATTCACTATTCTAACATCGTTACTACCATCACTGCTACCATCACCGCTGCCTTCACGCTGCTACCATCGCTAATGCTGCAGAATACGTCAGCCATGTCAAATGATAACCCTACTGCCACCATACCTTTTCCAACCACTACCTTAATAGTAGGAAAAAAGGAGTGTCATCCCAAAGTACTGTTATCGAAGATGGCGGCCGTGACATCAGCTGTTATCCAAATACACCCTGCTGATGGCTGTAGCTCTCGAAATACAAATATCTTTACCATTCTTATGACTTGACATATGCCTCCCCTCGTCATCACAGTATTGCACGTCAAACCCATACCTTCATTATGACTGGACATAGGCATTTCCGTTGCAAATTTCGGAACACAAACACATAGTTTATGAGCCTCAGGCTCAAGGAGAACCTATCAGACATCCCCTACTACTAAGTATAATACATTGTCAATAACTGATTGCCTTCGATACGAAGTAATACTGCCCAAAAATCAATCATGTGTCGACATGTCTAATACGTTTTCTCGCGAATGGTTCCACTGTGTCCTACAAAGAGAGACTTAATCGTCTTACAAGCAGCTAAATGTGGAAAAAAAGCACAACCAGCACAAAAGTCTTGGTTCTACATGGAATATACACAGTGTACGCTGGAGCATACTGGGATTTGGAATTGAGTCCTCCCATTCAAGCACATACGTGCGTAGGATCCTGTGGAGAAGACATTTATTGATTACAACGACTACCGAATCATATTTCTAACACCCTCATATCTCAAAACGAATCACCTTTCTCGAACCTATCTGCTACAGTAAAATTCGATCCTTGTTTTAGTTAGCTCCCATGCATCTTGCAACTGCTGTGATTTCTTCAGCTTTAAGAAATTGATTGTTGCAATTTAAGTCGGAACTGAGTAGGAGTTGGGGGAAAATATATTTACCACCTTCTGCAACCCAGTAGAAACAAGCTTAGCTGGGTTACTGTGAGAGGACTGTGTTTTGACCAACATCCCTGTTTGGCCATAATCCCTCTACACTACTCCTACCAAACACCTTACTCTCACTCTCTTCATCAAAATGACTGTTACCTGTGCCACTATCTTTATCCACGCAAATAACCCCATTCTATACCACTTCCTACCACACACAGGCCATACCTTTTCAAACCGTATTAGTGTTGACCTTAAGATCCATAACTGGTCCCCCGTTGAACTCCAGTGGTGGCATCGTTTTACTGACTACCTCCATGGTGATATAATCCCTCTCCCACTGCGTCCTCACCCTGAAAGCAGTTCCACTCCGGATGTTGTCCTCATGCCCCCTAACCTCCATGAGTGCATTACTGAGGCAGTCCTGATCTGTCACAGCTTCAAGTTGCAGTTCACGAATTCACAACTTGTGTCCTTCAACACCCTACCAAATTTAAAATGAAGTTTACTATTGTAGATATTACATCATAAATAGTTACAGGTAGCAACTAACAGGCACAGGCAAGTATGTGTTCTAACAGCTACTTCTGGTCAGGTGACCTTTTTCCATGTAATGGAAGTGACATGTTGTCGCCTGTAATGGGTGCAAATTGATTATTTCATTGCTGTAGCTTTCAAGTGGTTGCACGTTTCATACCAATGATAATTAAATGTAAACTCTGAGTACACAATGAAATTTCCACTCTCCCCTTGTTAAGGCCCTCCTATAGACGAAAATTCTCCGCCAGGTTATTATACATGAAGACTTGGTTATGTCTTTAGGGTTGATGTTATGCAAGCAAAACGAATCAGAAGTGCAGATATATTAAAAGCTGAAATCGGGAATGTTTTAACTTCAGTACCTGATGACACATGCAAAAAGTATTCATGTAGTGTTGAAGAAAGTATTCATAAGTGGGTCTCTCCCCTCCCCCCTTGCAGTTTTGCAGTTTATGTACTATATATTCGTATAGTACACGTCGAAATACTTGTGGGAACGTTGTCCATTACCCAAAACACATTTTCTGAATTTACCTTGCACTTTCAATTTGTATGATGAAAAGTGAATCGCTTGTATTTAAATGTGGCACAAATGAAAATATAAGGTTAACTATAGGTCCGTCTGTTACCATTACCTTTATTAGGCATTCGTCGATTCTCAACTGAATTATCATCTTTCACCCTAAACTAGACCTCGAGCTACGCTACCGATCAGTCTGTCGCCTCAACCAAGATTACAAAAGTGTGTGTGTGTGTATGTGTGTGTGTGTGTGTGTGTGTGTGTGTGTGTGTGTGTGGGAGGGGGGGGGGATAGTCCAACATCACCCTACCCAACAGTGGTACAATCCTATGTACCTTCGCCAACGCAATTGACAGTCATTTGGAGAATAATTGCATCTACATCTACATGAGTAGTCTGCAGTTCACAATCCCGCCTGATGGAGGATTCATCGAATTACTTTGCTACCCTTTCTCTACCGTTCCATTCTCGAAGAGCGCTAGGAGAAAACCAACACTTAAATCTTTCTGAAACATCTCTGCTTTCTTATTATAACGCTCCTTTTTCGCTGACAAAATATTTTCGCATTCAGAGGAGAAAGTTGACGATTGAATTTTCATGAAAAGATACAGCCACAACGGAAATGACGTTGCTTTGATGAGTGTCACAGTCCCTTGCGTATCAAATCTATGACAGTCTGTACTATCATTTTACGATAACACAGAACGAGCTGCTTTTCTCTGAACTTTTTCGATGTCCTTCGTCAATTCTGTCACATAATAATCCCAAACTGCACAGCAACATTCCATATGAGGACCAACAACTACAGTGTAGGTAGTCTCTTTAATAAACTTGTTGAAGGGGTTATTCTGCTTGATGTACTCCCTCATGATGCAAAGATCAGTTCTGGAGTGTATTATGCTACCCTCAGCAAACTGAAGAATTGTTGTTCCATCATCTTTCGGGCGTGCACTCGGGACAGTGACAATTCTTCTTGCGATATTTCGGCTAGAAACCTCCCAGCCATTTTCAAGGCGAGTCAGAGAATGAGTTCATAGCGTTTGCGCGTGCCTATTTATACGGAGAGTCCTGGAATCTATCCTCACCCGCCGCATCCACCAGCATCTCCACCAGCACCGCCTCCTACCCAGTGTGGCTTTCGGCCGTCCTTCTCTTCCGACGACCTTCTCCTTCACCTCACTCATTTCCTTTCCGAACAGCTTAATTCCCGTCACTCGGCAATCTTCGTCTCCCTGGACCTCGAACGTGCTTATGACCGCGTATGGGATTCCGGTCTCCTCTTCAAGCTCCAAACCTTCGCCCTTCCCATTAACTACGTCCGTCTGACCGGCTCCTTTCTCTCCCACCGTCCTTCCTACGTCACCATCCATAACACGGATTCCTACACTTCCTTTCCCTCCGCCGGTGTGCCCCAAGGCTCTGTCCTCCCCCACCCTTCTGTACCTTTTGTATACGGCGGACATGCCGCCGCCGTCACCCCCCGTCCACCTTCTCCAGTTTGCCGATGACACGGCCTTCCTTGCCCTTGCCCCCATCCTGCAGCGCTCCCAACACCTTCTCCAATCCCATCTTGGCCGGTTCACTGCTTGGTGCAACCAGTGGTTGCTCAAGGTCAATCCCTCCAAAACTCAGGCGATCATTTTAAGCAAAACCACCCCTTCCTTCCGCCTCCTTGATTTCTACCTCACTATGGCCGTCATATCGCCCTCACCCCCACCCTCAACTACCTTGGCATCACTCTCGACCGTCGCCTCTCCTGGGCCCCCCATCTCCGGACAATCCAAGCCAAGGCACACTCCCGACTCTGTCTCCTCAAGCTCCTTTCCGGCCGTACGTGGGGTCTGGACCCCTCCACCATTCTCCACACCTATAAATCCCTCATCCGTCCCATCCTTTGTTACGCCCATCCACCCTGGATCTCTGCCCCGCCTTTTATAAATCCCTCCAAATCCTCGAACGCCATGCTCTCCGCCTCGCCTATCGCATCCATCTCCCCTCCCCCACGTGGATCCTGTATGATCTCATTCCATTCCCCCACCTCCTCCTTTTCCTTCAAAGGATACGGATCCGGTACACCTCCTGTACTCGATTCACCTCACCCACTTGTCTCGCCCATCCTCTCCCAGCCCACCTGCTGCCACACCTGTATTCCCACGTCCCACCCAGTCTCCATCTCTCCACCTTCCTTACCAAGGTGGCTTCCGCCAGCTCCCTCTCCCTGATGATATCCTCCTCCCCTCCATCTATCCCTCCTATCAACTTTGATCCTCCCCCCCCACTTTCTTTGTCTTTTCCTTTAGGCACCATCCCTCCCTTCTTTCTTTTCCCCCGATGCCCCTTCCACCACCCTTCTTCACCTGGGCTTCCCCTTCCTCCCTTCCCCCTATCTCCCCTGCCTGTGGCATCTCTGCTCTCCCCTCTCCCTCTCCTACCCCCTCCCCTCATCTCTTGGCAGGTCCCCGGAGTCGTACACGTTCACTGGACTTTCGCGCGCCGCAGCTCATCGCCATCAGTGTCTCGTGTTTGTGCCTTCGTTTTGTGTTTAGTGTTCTTTCGCCGTGGCAAAACCACTGTTCACGTGTGCCGTCCCCGTCATCCGTGTTCTGTGCGCCGTGTCAACAAATGTTAGTGTTTTTTCTTGTCCAGCGTGAATGGCTTCATGTTTATTGTTTTTCGTATCTACATTTTTTGCCCGCTGTTTTTATTGTATTATCTGTGCCACCTATATGTCATGTTATTGTACCACTCAACGCTGAAGAGCAGTGTAATATGCTGCTGCCAGCCCGCCTTGTATGAGGTGATTAAAATTATAATAAAGACAAAAAAAATAGAAAGTGGTAGGTTGTGTGAGAGGTATCGGTAATTTTAGAAGGGCTTGCTTTGCAGGTTGGCAATTACTGGATGCTCTCGCGATTAATCGTAACTTTGTATTTAAAAGATCAGTATGTTGAGAATTGGAAGTTGGCAATTACCGGATGCTCTTGTGATTAATTGTAACTATGATTTAAAAGATCAGTATGTTAAAAATTGGTCAGTTATACTTGCAATTTTACAAAATTTTATACTGTGAGATGACCCTTTGAAATATATTTTGTATTTAGTTATTTATTTAGAAAAATAGAAGTTTGAAGTTTTAACCATTAATTGAACATATTTCATACAAAAAAGGTTTTATAAAATTGTAGGTTGAGAAAGTACTGTTCATATATGGTACTTCAAAATATTGTTTGTATCAGTGTTCTTGCATATAAGCGCATGTTTTAGGTAAAATTTTAACTTTAACTGTACAAAAAAAATATTTTAAAATTTAATTGTTTTTGAGGTACTATATTTAACTCATTTTCTAAAGGTATGGTGTTCGCGTACGCAATTACTGCAGTAAATATTAGCATGCTCTTGGCAGAGGAATGACAACTGTCACACTTGCGCGTGGGGGCTCACTTGCGCAAACTAAAGCAGACATTAAGATCCGAGAAGCTTAGTGATGGTAAGACCCTTGGAGGAAGAGGAAGATTGACAGATGATGCAATTGATAGATTGCAGAGGTATTATGGGTGTGCAATTAGGCAAAATACAAGAAGCATTGAGCATATGAGGACAGCAGTATGGGCATTATTTTTTCATACTGCATCAACAAATGAGTACCCACAACATGCGCTGTGCCCCACAGGGAGTGACTCATGGTGTAACTACCAATCAGGAAAGGAATATGCCCATAAAAACAGTCTACCAAATGCTGTAATTGATGTAATTAAGTCCATATTCATAGATTTATCACCGCCAAGTTTATTGAGAAAGTGTTTACATGGGAAAACACAAAATCCAAATGAAAGTGTAAATTATTTAATTTGGATTAGGATTCCCAAAATAGTATTTGTACAGACAAAAACATTGAATTTTGGAGTGTATGATGCAGTGGCAACATACAATGAAGGAAACATTATCAAATGAAGGGATACCAGTTCTATTTTACACAGAGTACGCAAAGGAACTTGCCCCCTTCTTGCAGCGGTGTACCGTAGGTCTCTAGAAGAGCGTAGCATTCCAAAGTATTGGAAAAGGGCATAGGTCATCCCCGTTTTCAAGAAGGGACGTCGAACAGATGTGCAGAACTATAGACCTATATCTCTAACGTCTATCAGTTGTAGAATTTTGGAACACATATTATGTTCGAGTATAATGACTTTTCTGGAGACTAGAAATCTACTCTGTAGGAATCAGCATGGGTTTCGAAAAAGACGGTCGTGTGAAACCCAGCTCGCGCTATTCGTCCACGAGACTCAGAGGGCCATAGACACAGGTTCCCAGATAGATGCCGTGTTTCTTGACTTCCACAACGCGTTCGATACAGTTCCCCACAGTCATTTAATGAACAAAGTAAGAGCATATGGACTATCAGACCAACTGTGTGATTGGATTGAGGAGTTCCTAGATAACAGAACGCAGCATGTCATTCTCAAGGAAAGAAGTTTTCCGAAGTAAGTGTGATTTCAGGTGTGCCACAGGGGAGTGTCATCGGAACGTTGCTGTTCACAATATGCATAAATGACCTGGTGGATGACATCGGAAGTTCACTGAGGCTTTTTGCAGATGATGCTGTGGTGTATCGAAAGGTTGTAACAATGGAAAATTGTACTGAAATGCAGGAGGATATGCAGCGAATTGACGCATGGTGCACGGAATGGCAATTGAATCTCAATATAGACAAGTGTAATGTGCTGCGAATACATAGAAAGATAGATCCCTTATCATTTAGCTACAAAATAGTAGGTCAGCAACTGGAAGCAGTTAATTCCATAAATTATCTGGGAGTACACATTAAGAGTGATTTAAAATGGAATGATCATATAAAGTTGATCGTTGGTAAAGCAGATGCCAGACTGAGAATCATCAGAAGAATCCTAAGGAAATGCAATCCGGAAACAAAGGAAGTAGGTTACAGTACACTCGTTCGCCCACTGCTTGAATACTGCTCAGCGGTGTGGGATCCATACCAGATAGGGTCGATAGAAGAGATAGAGAAGATCCAACGAAGAGCAGCGCGCTTCGTTACAGGATCATTTAGTAATCGCGAAAGCATTACGAAGATGATAGATAAACTCCAGTGGAAGACTCTACTGGAGAGACGCTCAGTAGCTCGGTACGGGCTTTTGTTAAAGTTTCGAGAACACACCTTCACCAAAGAGTCCAGCAGTATATTGCTCCCTCCTACATATATCTCGCGAAGAGACCATGAGGATAAAATCAGAGTGATTAGAGCCCACACAGAAGCATACAGACAATCCTCCTTTCCACGAACAATACAAGACTGGAATAGAAGGGAGAACCGATAGAGGTACTCAAGGTACCCTCCGCCACACACCGTCAGGTGGCTTGCGGAGTATGGATGTAGATGTAGATGTAGAAATGTGATGTACTGAAACATTTAGGTTTCCAATCAGAACACAACACCATTTCCACAATGCGTCTAATTGATGAAGAAAGACTAAAAGGTGCAGGAAGAAGAGACAAAAGCCTACAACATGTGGAAAAAGGGAAGAAAAGACCAGTGAAAAGGAAATTAACACTGAAAAAAGAAGAGGATGCTGATAATCCATCATATGGGGCAGGTATGTATTAAAAACTTTAGAAGCCATTTCCTGCGACTTTAAAATTTTCATCTTCAAGGAACATTTCCTCAAAAAGTGCTAACAGTATATCAATGAAATTTATACTAATATTGTTTACTTCTTTTCCTTCATTTTTATAACAAATTGTAAAAAAATATTGTTTAATTAAAGAGTTATAGAAGAAAAAGTGCAAAATTTTAGAGAAAAAATAAGCATATGTTTAAAAGAATTGTAAAACAAAAACCAATAAATATTTCTTAACATGGAACTATAACTTTGTAGAGAAATATTCACTGAACATGTAGTCCAAATTGGAGAGTAATATGTTTAATGGTTTTAGAAAAAATGTTCCTTCTATTTGCTAAAATTAACATGGAGGACATGGATCGTTCTGGGTCTCCTTAAGGGAGAGGCATGTGTTAACAATGTCCATATGGACCAACATGCAAACGCCACCAGAAGCCATCAAAGGGCCAACTGGGTTTTGACAGACGAAATAGAACCCTGAAGGGTTAGAGAATGACCATCAGTAAAATGAGATTCCTGGAGAATAAAACAAGTTCCAAAATAAAAGAAATTAAGGGACTGGAAGACAGGAAGGTGAGAGCAGTAGCTACTAAAGTCCCATTGAATAAGTACAGAACAGGAATAAAAATGAGAGGCAGACAGACCAGAGCCAGTCACGCCACTGGGTCAACATCCATCACTAACAAGGGCAGGGTGACATCAATAAACAAGAGGTCAGACTCAGGTTGCGAAGGGAGAGTCAGCTCCTCTGAGGGCAGAGGAGGGGCCTTGTTCTGGGACTTAAATTGCTACACCTTCTCCTCTGACCCTCCTCCTCCTCCTCCTCCTCCTCCTCCACCACCACCTCTTTCATAATCCAAAGAGGGTAGGGCCTGGAGAGAGAGCAGGCATCAACGAGATCTGGAACTGAGAGTGAGCAAGCAGAATGCGGGTCCTTCAGCTAACTTGTGGCAGCAGGCCTCTAGTCTAGGAGACACCGGTAGAACAAGTCCCAGGAGCAGACCCAATCACCATTAGGTGCCAAAGAAGAGGGACACTTCTCCAAACATGTAAGGGAAATGGCAACTAGAGTGAACGGTGTGGGAACCACAGGGAAGGGGGAGAGGAGAGGTGGTGAGGGAAAGGCGAACTTAGATGTTGTAGATGCAGGGTGAAGATTATTTCTGACAAGATTTGCTGTAGGACAAATGAGCAAGGGACTTGCACTGCTGGATTTTCTTTACCTTCTTATAAACAAGGAAATCCAGTGAGCATGGAGAGTGATGATCATGACAATTAACACACATGGGCAGCAGCACACGGGAGCTACTCTCATAGAGTGGGTGTGCATGTTCACAACATGGAAAGTCTGCTGTACAGCGGGAAGACGGGGATAAAACGCAATCGCCAAAAACACCTTAAATGGTGGATAATGTATGACTTCACATCACACCAATAAACCATAATCTTGACCCTCTCTCAGAGGGTATCCTCTCAAATGACAGAAGAAATGGTTCCAGTTCTGATGCCATTGTCCTTTCTGAATTCACTGAATAAAACGAATGCCTCTCTGTTCCAGATTGGCCCAGAGTTCTACATCAGTTTGAAGGATGAGTACCCTCGAAAAATTACTATGCGAACCATATTCAAAGACAAGTGACGAGTAACGGACTTTGGGATGTTGCCAAGATGAACAGAGTCGTGGAAGCGCATAGATTGGACGGCAGAAGAAGTTTTTATCAACAGTGAACCCAACTGTATCTTACCCAAAGTATTCATATGTCACTGAGAAAACTGTAGACAATTCAAAACAAGGCACTGCGCCTCCCCTGAGCTGCACCAGATTAACGGAATTCCGATGCTAAAAGATCGGAACCAACAAGGTTTGGAGCATGTAAGTAAAGCAGTCAAGCTGCTCATCCTACAAAAGAGCAAGGCCAGGAAGTCACGTCGAGAAGAAGTCGTGGCGGAATGTTGCTGCTGAAGCTGGTGTATTTTCTCCGTCTTCTTATGGAATCCCCTCCATGGCCTCCAGCATCTCTGCAGTGTCGAGGGAGGGTCCATCTGGGTGGTGGCATCCACCCTCACCCTCAGCCCCTCGGGTGAAATTATGGTGCTGGGCTACTCTCGTTTCACACCTCAGCATACACCAGCCAGTTTCTGTTTATGATGGTCTGCTTCTTTAGCTGGGCTCTCAGAGCTGCGCCTTCTCCCATCATGCTTTCAGGACTGCATCCCCGTCAGCAGTGGCAGCACACAGCGTACCATCCTTGTCATCACCAGTGTTTTCATACTGGACTCCCTCCCCATCTCTTGCCAGAGACGATGATGTGTGGTGTGGCCCAGTACCACATGCACCACGGGGCTGCGTGTATCCCCGTGACGTCACAGGCTTATCAGAACTGCGCTGTGATGAACATTGCAGCTAGAGTGTTTGGACCTAAAGACTTTCAGATCTAAAAAAGCCGCGGTTTTTCAATGCTTTCTTCTCCTAAATAGCCTTGTGATTTAACTAAAGAAATTCATGCCATTACATAAAACAATGGTACGAAACTGCTCGATGATTTATGAACATTCAAAATAGTCTTGTCAATGTACTGCAAATATGCATCTATAGGCCTGAATACAAACTATAATTATAATTTCTTTATTTCTCCCCCACCTTGGAGTTTACCTTTTCTTGCATATAAAAACAGGACCATAAGAATTTATTTTCCAGATTATTTTAGTACATTTTCATCTCCACTTATATTTCACAACGTGCTGGGTACACATCAGAGTCATAATATTTGAGAGAATAGAGTATTTCCTGATACACTGTTCATTAAATCAGAAAATATGACCAACATCTTTCATTTCCCTGATTTTCCAGGTCTGTAGGGCTTTAAGTGCCAAACATTTATGTGACATTATATTCTTCAGTGAAAATTCTGCAGATGTGCTATCCATTTAATCAAAAGACACTTATTTCCTATTTTTCTTTCTACACTGCTTAATATGTGAAACACATAATCCATGCCCACCTGCGGGTTCGGGGGTTAGAATAGGCCCGCGGTATTCCTGCCTGTCGTAAGAGGTGACTAAAAGGAGTCTCAAACGATTTGGCCTCATGTGATGGTCCCCTCTCGGATTTGACCTCCATATCTCAAAATTTTTCTGAAGAGCGAGGCGGGGTAGGGCGCCTTACTTGGTGCATTGTGTCCTTCTTGCGTTGAGAACTTTCACCAGCTTATTCTTCGTTGCATTGCAGTCCTGCCCGCTCTCCATCTCTTGGGCATGGACCCGTTCCTGCGTGCACTTTCCGCCATGCGATGAGCAGTGCCAGTTTCTGCACAGATGAAAACCTTGGACGACATGTCACCTAAAATCCAGCACGTTAGCCAGTCCGTTGTGGTGGGGCTGCCATGTACCCTTTTGGTTGTAGCCCCCTGACAACACAGGGATCGCTCTACTGATGCCTGCGCCGTTAACTCTCCACGTATGCCAAGGAGTAGATGCCCATCTCCCTGGGGCATTGGGACTCCCGGCGATGGCCATCCTGCCTGGTGGCCTTTGCTGTGGCTGGGTGGCGCCCGTGGGGAGGGCCCTTGGTCGGAGTAGGTGGCATCAGGGCGGATGACCCGCAATGAAGCTTGGTACATCATCTCTCGCTGGCAGCCAGCCGTCAGCAGTCTCTAAGCGTTCCAAAGCTCACTTTAAGGCTAATGTGTATGACCCCAAATCGTTCCCCTCCCTGGCCACACCATGGGAGCAACGACAGGCTATGAATGACAGCGAAAGGTATTCGCCTCGGTATCTCGTCTGTACCAGAGCTGACGGGGAATCGTTTGAGTCTGTGAAGCCTCAGTTCTTTGTAGAACATTCGGAGGACAAGTTCAGGGATGTGGAGGGCTTGTCCAAAATGCGGTCAGGGTCGATCTTAATAAAAACAGCATCCTCTGCCCAGTCACGAGCCTTGCTCGCTTGTACGAAGCTGGGGGATGTTTCTGTTACTATCACCCCACATAAATGCTTAAATATGGTTCAGGGCATTATTTTTCACAGAGATCTCCTATTACAGTCCGATGCCGAGCTGCACGCCAACTTAGAGTGACGAGGGGTCCATTTCGTCTGGCGCGTCCACCGGGGTCCGAGGGATCGCCTAGTTGCCACCAGTGCCTTCATCTTGGCCTTTGAGGGTGACACGTTACCTGAGAAGGTCAAGGTGATGGTATACCGTTGTGATGTCAAGCCATATATCCCTCCCCTGATGTGGTGCTTTCAATTGTTGGAAGTTCAGCCATATGTCTTCTCGCTGTGCTTCCAGCCTCATCTGTCGCGATTGTGGTCGACTGTCCCATCCTGACACTCCATGTGCCCCACCTCCCATCTGTGTCAACTGCGGGGAGCACCATCCCCCTTGCTCGCCGGACTGTAAGATTCTCCAGAAGGAGCGGAAAATAATGGAATACGAGACCCTGGATAGGCTGACCTACACTGAGGCTAAGCATAAGTTTGAACGACTGCATCCAGTACTAATGACATCCACTAATGCCGCCACTGTCGCTCCTGTTACAGTTCCTATAGCTGCATCACACACCATTAGCTCTCAGAGCCAGAGAACCACGCCTGCCCCCTTGATGGTGGGGGGCACGCCACTCCCTGTTGCTCCTGCTCCATCTACTTCATGAGCAACGCCCCCTCAACCATCAGGGACATCAGTTCCCCCTTCTCAGCCGAAGATACGTAAGACTTCTTCGGCTCCTCTCGCCAGGAAGGGGTCCCTTGGGGACCTCCATTCACAAGTTCCGACCGATAGAAAAGCAGACAGCAACAAGTGGCTCAAACAACCACCGGCGTCACATGCCCTCCCAGCCTGAACCACCAAAGGCAGAGCGAATTAAGCTGACAAAGAAAAAGGTACCCAAGAATCCCGACATTGCGGTGGCACCCGTCCCACCGCTTCCAACAAGCTCAGTGTCTGAGGACGAGGTCGAGATTCTGGCGTCTGCTGAAGACCTGTATCTCGCCGGTCCCTCCGACGCCATGAATGTCACTCGTGCGGGTTCTGAATCGGTGGCAGCGAGTGAAAAAGCGGCGTGTATTGCCTTCCTAGTCCCTGCACGCCTTCTCCGCCACAGACAATTTCATACTCCTGTGGAACTGCAGCGGTTTCTTCCACCATGTAGATGAGCTCCGCCAACTTATCAGCCTTCACCCTTTCTTCTGCATTGCAATGCGAACCCCCACCCTCCGTGGCTATCGGGGTTATTATAAGAACCGGGCAGCTTATGAAAGGGTGTCTGGTGGCATCTTCATATATGTCCTTAACTCTCTTCACAGCGAGTCTGTCCCTCTACAAACACATATAGAGGCTGTCGCTGTTTGGGTGTGGATGCCACAGGCTGTTACCATCTGCAGTCTTTACTTTCCGCAGGATGATGATGTTGTGCAGCATGTCCTGGCTGCGCTGATAGCCCAATTGCCGCCCCCTTTCCTGTTACTGGGCGACTTCAACGCTCCTAACCCTATGTGGGGTGGGTCGGTGGGGACAGGTCGAGGCGCCACCATTGAGCATTTATTAGCACAGCTCGATCTTTCGCTTTTAAATGATGGTTCCTTCACACACTTCAGCGTGGCGCATGTCACGTACTCCGCCATTGACCTTTCGATCTGCAGCCCTAGCCTCTTACTGTCTGTCGACTGGAGTGTGTATGACGACCTGTGTGGTAGTGACCAGTTTCCGATTTTTCTGTCACTACCACAACGTCAGTCTTCTGGGCGGCCTTGCAGGTGGGCCATGAATAAGGCTGACTGGGACTTGTTTTCCTCCACTGCCGCTATTGAGCCTCTCTCTAGTGATGATATTGATGCGGTGGTTCAATCGGTCACCACCGGCATCGTTACTGCCGCAGAATCTTCCATTCCCGGTTCTTCTGGGTCCCCTCGAAGGAGGACTGTGCCTTGGTGGTCGCCTGAGATCTCTGAGGCGATTAAAGATCGCCGGCGGGCGCTACAGCGTCACAAGCGACATCCCTGCATTGAACACCTCATCATCTTCAAACGACTACGTGCGCGGGCCCGCCGCCTTATCCGCCAAAGCAAGCAGGAGTGCTGGGAGCGGTATGTGTCCACCATTGGCCTCCATGTCTCTCCATCGCAGGTCTGGGCCAAGATCCGACGCCTCTATGGCTATCGGACCCCTGTCAGCGTCCCTGCGCTCTCACTGAATGGAGCAGTTTGTACAGACTCCAACGAAATTGCCAACAGCTTGGCAGAGCATTTTGCTCTGAGTTCCGCTTCTTCCCATTACCCACTGGCCTTCCGCTCCATTAAAGAGCGGAGCCTTTCTCTTCGTACCCACCATCCTGAATCGTACAATGTTCCATTCAGTGAGTGGGAATTTCACAGTGCCCTCGCCGATTGTCCTGATACCGCTCCTGGGCCAGATAGCATCCACTGTCAGATGTTGAAACACCTTTCAGTGGACTACCAGCGACGGCTCCTCGACCTTTACAATCGCATTTGGGTAGACGGTGAGTTTCCGTCGCAATGGCGGGAAAGTATTGTTATCCCCATTCTGAAACCTGGGAAGAAACCTTTGGAGGTGGTCAGCTACCATCCCATTAGCCTCACCAACGTTCTTTGCAAGTTGCTTGAACGGATGGTGAGCCGGCGGTTGAACTGGGTACTGGAGTCACGGGGCCTTCTGGCTCCATCTCAGGGTGGGTTCCGTAAAGGCCGCTCCGCCGCCGACAATCTGGTGAGCCTGGAGTCGGCCATCCGTACTGCCTTTGCCCGCCGTCAGCACCTGGTCGCCGCCTTTTTCGACATGCGGAAGGCGTACGATACGACATGGCGTCATCACATCGTTTCTACGCTTCATGGATGGGGTCTTGGGGGCCTGTGCCGATCTTTATCCACAATTTTCTGTCATATCGTACCTTTCGCGTGCAAGTCGCGGCCTCCCATAGTTTCTCCCGAGTACAGGAGAATGGGGTACCACTGGGATCTGTCCTCAGAGTCTGCCTGTTTTTAATTGCAATAAACGGGCTCGCTGCAGCGGTGGGAAATTCTGTTTCCGCATCCCTGTATGCTGACGACTTCTGCCTTTACTACAGCTCTATTGGCATTGCAGCTGCTGAACGTCAGGTACAGGGCGCTATCCGTAAGGCACAGTCTTGGGCTGTAGCTCATGGGTTCCAGTTTTTGGCAGCCAAGACCTGCGTTATGCATTTCTGCCGGCGACGCACTGTTCACCTGGAGCCGCGGCTTTATCTTGACGGCGAACTTCTTGCTGTGGTGGCGACACGCAGGTTTTTGGGTGCAGTTTTTGATGCCCGGTTGACTTGGTTGCCTCATATTTGGCAGCTTAAACAGATGTGTTGGCGGCATCTAAATGCTCTGAGATGCTTGAGCCACACCAGCTGGGGCACTGACCGATCTACCCTGTTACGGCTCTATCAGGCGTTAATCCAGTCCCGTCTGGATTATGGGAGCCTGGCTTATGGCTCAGCATCCCCATCTGTGTTGCGGGTGCTGGACCAAATACTACACAGCGGGATACGACTTGCCACTGATGCCTTTCGCACCAGCCCTGTGGAAAGCATACTTGTGGAGGCAGGTGTCCCTCCACTGCGATCGAGGAGCCAACATTTATTGGCCGCTTATGCTGCCCATGTTTCTAGCTTGCCCGGGCATCCTAACTATCGTCTACTATTCCCAGAGTCACACGTCCATCTTCCAGGGATCGTGGATGTAAGATCGTGGTCCGCGTCCGAGTGCTTCTCTCTGGGCTTGGGGCTTTACCTCTTCCGCCTCCTTTTAGGGCATCTCTGCGTACACCCCCATGGTGTGTGCCTTGCCCTGGCCTTCAGCTGGAATTGGCACAGGGCCCGAAGGACTCAGTCTCTCCGGAGGCCTTCCGCTGCCGCCTGCTTTCCCTCCTCGCAACGTATCAGGGCTCTGGCATTGTTTACACTGACAGCTCGATGTTTGCTGATCGTGTCGGTTATGCACTAACTCTAGGGGACCATTCTGAACAATGTTCATTGCCGGCTGGCTGCAACATTTACACTGCTGAGCTGGTCGCCATCTTTCGTACCCTAGAGTATATCCGCTCCTGCTCAAGTGAGTCCTTCATCGTCTGTAGCGATTCCCTGAGCGGTTTATGAGCTCCCGACCAGTGTTTCCCTCGTTCTCGTCTGGTGATGGCTATCCAGGAGTCCCTGCATACTGTTGCCCGTTGCGGCCGCTCTGTGGTCTTTGTGTGGACCCCCGGTCATGTTGGTATCCCGGGCAATGAACATGTTGACCCCCTGGCGAAAGAGGCCACGAGTAAACCATCTGTGGACGTTGGCCTCCCAGAGACTGATATGAGGGCAGTCTTACACCGCAAAGTTTTTGTGCTATGGGACGTTGAATGGCGGGAACTGGCCACGCGTAATAAACTCCGTGCTGTCAAGGAGATGACAGCTGCGTGGCGGTCATCCCTGTGAGCCACTCGCAGGGAATCAGTAGTCCTTTGCCGTCTCCGCATTGACCACTCCCGACTGACACACAGATATTTACTGTGGCGGGAGGACCCTCCTCTATGTCGCTGCGGGGTGGCTTTGACCGTGGCCCACATTTTGTTGGCCTTCCCCCTTTTAGCTGTGGTCAGGCAGGTATTTCCGCTGCCTGATACGCTCCCTGCCCTTTTATCTGATGACCCTGCTATAGTTGGCTTAGTTTTACGTTTTATTCGGGCAGGGGGTTTTTATCGTTTAATTTGAGTGTTCGTTACGTTCTTTTGTGTTGATTCTAGCCATTGGCCTACGATTTTAATCTGAGTTTTTCATGTGTTTCTTGGTGGTTGGCTTTTCCTTTTTTGTTTCTATGGTCGGCCAACCACCGTCACACTCTGTGTGATTTTAGTTCGTCTTGTCTGGTCTTTGTCTAAGTCTCTCTTGTTCTGTGTCGTCTGTGATCTATTCTGTTAATCGCTTTTATTCTCTGTGGGTGTTTTTAGTATTTGGAAAAAGGGACTGATGACCGTAGCGGTCTAGTCCCTTTACTCCCACAAACCAACCAACAACAGAATCCATGAAAACTAGTTTCAGTAGGTTGTTTAAGTTCAAAATGATTTCAGAAATAGCTATATTTGTATAAATCACCATAGTTATTCTGTAGATAGTTGTATAGTTCAATAACATTAGCATGTATCACATTGGAATAAAGATCAAAATATATATCAAGAATGATTAAAAAAAATAGTAAATATTATCGAGCCACAGAGTAAATGAAAACTTATTTTTCAGCACAGAAAAGTTGTATGACAGTATCCATCAGTAAACTATTACAAAAGACAGTCAAATAAACAGCACACACAGCAGTACAATAGAAGATACTGCGATGCTTGTCTCACTATTGAAACAAAGCTATTTCCTTGTATCAGTGGAAGGAAGCTGTGCACAGATTACTATGAAAACTTCACTGAGGTAAACCTATGTTCGATCTTTGTATCAGCTGAAGAAAATTGCACACGAATTGCAATGCAAATTTCCTGAAAGTACACTGTGTTCGCTGTTAACTATGTGGAATACCTTATCGAAATAAGTATGATTTTTCATTAATACATACCAAGCATGAGACATAAGAAATACGGGCTCCTCATACAACTACACGTAAGTGATGAACCTGAAAGTAGTTGTACAGCTGCCTTGTGTGCAACATAACATCATTTGGAAGTCACAGATATTGAACAAGTGCACTAAAACGATGATAGTCATTATCAAATTACTGGATGCATATTATAAGGAAAGGGGAATTGGCTGCATATATGAAAATTGGAACAAAACTGCAGGCCACAGTTATAATTGAGTATCACAGTTAAGTTATTTTCGCTCTCACAGAAATTTTTTAAACTTTATCGAGTAATTAGAGTGCTAATATTTAGTAGAAATAGTTAGGATGTCATTGTTTGTGACTATTTCAATATTTATTTCATTTTGTATAATACTGACTGTACTGAAGGTACTGGTTGAGGTAACTGCTGTCCAACTTCGGTTTTTCCCCATAATAACAGTCCCAACTAAAAATGGCATAGAGTAAATTAAGCATCATTACACTAGTTCCTGCTATTTTTCATGAAACGAATGTGAACTCAATGGTAAACGGTTTATCTGCCTATAATGGTCATAGGGCAGAGATAAACTATCTTCATTGGTGATGTTTAGTTAAAGGAGAGAGAAAGTTCAGATATTAGAATCATAAGTGGTGACTCAGCTTCACCATTCAAAGAGAATTTACTATATGAGTAACAGGAGAAAGTTTACTGAGGGCAGACAGAATAAGATAAATCTCTCTCCAAGAAGATATTCTTATAATTCTATGAATCCACTTATCCTTTAAAACATTCCAGAGATAAATGAAGTGGAAACAGATAAACATTGCCAGAATACTTTCACTAGGAAATCTAGTTTGCCAATTAAAGACATCAGGCAGAAAATCAGAAATCTCAAGATATTCAGAAGAAACAAAAGACTATGTCACTACCCACTTGAGTATTTTATGAGAATTCTTGTACTTTCAGTTAACGCTATTCTTCATATTAATCAGTTTTTTTAATTCCAGGGAGTAGACAGATAATCTCTGAAACGAATAATGCAACATAAATGCTTAGCATAAAGTAGTAGACAAAAACGGCAACTGGATATTACAAAGGAATGCATAAACTTTTTTCTACTTTTCTCCTGACATAATTTATTATTTGAATACCTCACATGATATGCCTTCTGGTTGTTAATACATATCTTGACTTCTTCAGCAGCATTGGATTTATGGGACGTGATGCATCAATGAATAAATAAAGACAATAGCATAAAACAAACAGAAAATTATATTTAACCCAGCAATAGAAGAACATAGTCAGGAAATCCAACCTTTCCTCCTCCAATTTGTTCTCATCACGGCATTGTTTCTAAGAGCTGCAGTTAATCCAATGAACGCCGGTTACTTGTGGAACTTTATACAAGGTTAGTTTATAGTCAATCAGCTGTTTCCTGGGATTGTAACTATGTATGTAAAAAGAGGTCATAAGTAAGGAAATGTTGTGTGATTTTCAGACAATACTATCTACATTAAAATGGCGCCCTGGATTACAGTAATTGGCATTAAAACCAAATTTGATTACATCTATCCACAGAATACCAAAAAATATCAAAACATAAGTAAAAGTACCGATAGGAAAAATTGAACTGAGAAAGTAAAATGTGTTTTATGGCAATTGCAAGAACTCTTCAAAGTAGCGACACATCCCAGCTCAAAGGAAATGTGGAACAGCAAATATTTACAGGTAACAATAATTTTTAGAATGGATGTAGAAGTAAGCATGAAGAAAGTCAATGGTAGCTACATTGAAGGAACTCACAAACCATACAAAGTAGGCAGTTCTGTTACAGCATTACAGGAAAAGGTAGATCAAAAGGAACTGTGCATGGATGGCAGATTATGTAGCGGGTTTCCAGATTCCATCATGAACCTGTAAGCAGCTGGATAAATAATTTCCGTATGAGAGAAAACCTGCAAGTTGTCTTGTTTGTATGTTAGTCTGTGCCTGTTACACACAAGATGTATTTGAAGCTTTACAAACTTGAATAAAAGCCTTTATCATCAGCGTCTTCAATAAGCATATATAAAGTACCAAGTATTATCTCACATAAGTGCTCCATATCTTCAAAATCTGGAGATGCGCAGTTTTCAACAGAGTTCAGAATACTTTTGGTATCGTGTAAACAATTTACTTTCATAGGAAATTTATACACTACAGCACCAAAGAAACTGGTATAGGCATGCGTATTCAAATACAGAGGTAATGAAACCAGGCAGAACACGGCGCTGCGATCGGCAACGCCTATATAAGACAACAGGTGTCTGGCGCAATTGTTAGATGTGTTACTGATGCTTCAATGGGAGGTTACCAAAGATTTAAGTGAGTTTGAACGTGGTATTATAGTCGGCACACAAGCAATGGGACGCAGCATCTCAGAGGTAGCGATGAAGTGTGGATTTTCCCGTGCGAGTATTTCACGAGTGTACTGTGAATATCGTGAATTCGCTAAATCATCAAATCTCCAACCGCTGCGGCAGGAAAAAGATCCTGCAAGAAAGGGACCAACGACGACTGAAGATAATCGTTCAATGTGACCAAAGTGCAACCCTCCCGCAAATTGCTGCAGATTACAATGCTGAGACAGCAACAAGTGTCGACATGTGAACCACTCAATGAAATATCATTTATAATGGCTTTCAGAGCCACTCGTGTATCCTTGGTGACTGCATGACATAAAGCTTTACACCTTGCCAGGGCCCGTCAACAGTGACATTGGACTGTTGATGACTGGAAAGCTGTTGCCTGGTCGGACGAGTCTCCTTTCAAATTGTATTGAGCGGACAGACATGTTCAGGTATGGAGACAACCTCAGGTATCCATGGACAATGCATGACAGCAGGGGACTATTCAAGCTGGTGGAGGCTCTGTAATGGTGGGCTTGTGCAGCTGGAGTGATATGGCACCCCTGATAAGTCTTGATACGATTCTTACAAGTGACAAATCTGACCACCTGCATCCATTCATATCCACCATGCATTCCGACGGACTTGAGCTATTCCAGCAGGACAACGCAACACATCACACGTCCAGAATTGCAACAGAGTGGCTCCAGGAACACTCTTCTGAGTTTAAACACTTCTACTGGCCACCAAATTCCCCATACACGAACATTTATTGAGCATACCTGGGATGCTTTGCCACATGGAGTAGCAGCGCCATCTTGGGCGCCTTGTCACAGTCAGTGCGGCTCCAGCCGTCGGAGGTTCGAGTCCTTCCTCGGGCATGGGTGTGTGTGTTGTTCACAACGTAAATTAGTTTAAGTTGGATTAAGAAGTGTGTAGGTTCAGGGACCGACGACCTCAGCAGTTTGGTCCCATAAGACCATACCATAAATTTCCAAATGGGATGCCTTGCAATGTGCTGTTCAGGAGAGATCCTCACCCCCTCATACTGTTACGGATTTATGGACAACCCTGCAGGATTCATGATGTCAATTTCCTTCAGCACTACTTCAGTTATTAGTCGAGTCTATGCCACGTCGTGTTGTAATAGCACTATCCTTTGACAATGCTTTTACTCTAAAGCCTAACATTCTACAGCCAGCATGGTATTAATCTTTTAGGCTATGGAGTTAAATTAAGAAGATATAAAGATATGACACAATTGTTTTTAAAAACAGCTGACATATGTGATGTGATGGAAACAAATAACACATTACAAATTTATCGTCATTTACTCACATGATGTGCATGCACAAAATCCTTTCTGGGTACTACAGCTAGCCAGCGATTTCTCATTTTCTCGCATTTGGGAAATCGGTACATGTACACTTTCATTTCGTATACATGTTGTCCTCTTTCTTTCTCGGCCTCATTTTTCTGCAGGTGCAGATACGCAAATTTTATAGATTAATTGCTGTTTTTTGCAGCTGCAGTGAAGTCTATTTAAGACAGACGCATTTCGCTTTATTCTAAACCATCTTCAGTTGCCACTGTGACAATATGGCTTTTTTTCTTTACAATTTTGTTTGCTAGGATAATGAACAGTTCCTATGGTTTACTTACTACTAAAACAGTTTCAATTCTTATGGTTACTAACGGTTTTTGTTATTGTTAACTTTATTCTTGTTGTTCATCCACGTGTATATTTTCGGTATTTAGTACCCAGCGCTTTCACTATACTAAATATTCACGTTTCTGTGTTGAGAAGTACTAGTGTCGTCTCACCATTTTGTGTGTTTTGTTTTGTTATTAGGAGATGCGTTCTTCTTTTGTTTGTTTTGGTAACGGTGGGAGTATCTGCTATCGCGCTGTTAGTGTTTATATTTTACGACTAGTGTGTGTGTGTGTGTGTGTGTGTGTGTGTGTGTGTGTGTGAAGGTATCATGTCTCGACTACTGAGTGTGTAAATTATTGCTTTATTATGGCACAGTGGTGTATGATCCAGGGTGGGGGTATTGTCTAGTTTGTGGTATTATTTTGTGGTGTCTAGTGGGTTGTTCTTTCCCTACAATATGTTTTATCCGTTTAAATACAGCCTGGTTGCTGATGTTTGTCTGGTCATTTATTATGTATTTCTTCTCTATTTGAGATGTAAGCTTATGTGAGAAATAAAGTTCTTTTTTTGAAAAATATAAGCTAGTAGTTAAAAAATCTTTAATAATAAGCCTTTAATTGCTATATGTGGTGATTTCAACGCAGAAATGGCAAGCACAGAGGGGCTAGTTACAAGAACATTTCTGAATAAGCTAGTATCATTGGACCTATATTATACAAATCCACACATCAAAAAAAGGTTTGCATCACCCCAGTTCCCAGAATTCCTGTTGACGGTGGATATTTTGTCACAGACACAGTCCCTTTGACTGTTTGGAGATATCACTAACCCTGCCCAAAGATGTAAACAACCGTGCATGAGCACCACCTATTAGACAGATGGGGATCTGACAGCTGATCAGTTCCTGTCATTCCATCAGGAAGGAGGTACACAGCTCATGTTGTCAGTAGTTCAACCATACCTAGATGGCCGCGTCTGCATTGTTACTTCGTGCCAGGAAGGGCTCTCAACAAGGAGAGTGTCCAGCTGTCTCAGAGTGAACCAAAGCGATGTTGTTCGGACATGGCCGAGATACAGAGAGACAGGAACTGTTAATAAGCCTTGCTCAGGCCGCTCAAAGGCTATTATTCCAGTGGATGACCGTTACCTACGGGTTATAGCTCGGAGGAACCCTGACAGCAACGCCACCATGTTGAATACTGCATTTCATGCAGCCACAGGACGTCGTGCACAATAGGTTGCATGATGCGCAACTTCACCCCCGACGTCCATGGCGAGGTCCATCTTTGCAAACACGACACCATGCAGCGTAGTACAGATGGAACCAACAACATGCCAAATGGACCTCTCAGGATTGGCATCATGTTCTCTTCACCAATGAGTGTCGCATATCCCTCCACCAGACAATCAGATACGTGTTTGGAAGCAACCCAGTCAGGCAGAACGCCTTAGAAACACTGTCCAGCTAGTGCAACAACTTGAAGGTTCCCTGCTGTTTTGAAGTGGCATTACGTGGGGCCGACGTACGCCGCTAGTGATCATGAAAAATACGATAACGTACGATACGTGAATACCTTCCTCCGACCGATAGTACAACCATATTGGCAGCATATTTGGGAGGCGTTCTTTTTCATGGACGACAATTCGCGGCTCCATCTAGCACATCTTGTGAATGACTTCCTTCAGGATTACTACATCGCTCGACTAGAGTGGGCAGCATGTTCTCCAGACATGAACCCTATCGAACATGCCTGGGACAGATTGAAAAGTGCTGTATATGGACGATGTGACTCTCCAACCTCTCTGAGGGATCTACGCCGAATCGCCATTGAGGAGTGGGACAATCTGGACCAACAATGCCTTGATGAACTTGTGGATAGTATGCAACAATGAATACAGGCATGCATCAATGCAAGAGGACGTGCTACTGGGTATTAGAGTCACTGGTGTGTACAGCAATCTGGACATCCACCTCTGAAGGTCTCGCCGCATGGTGGTACAATATGCAATGTGTGGTTTTCATGAGCAATAAAAAGAGCAGAAATGATGTTTATGTTAACTCTATTCCAATTTTGTGTACAGGTTTTGGAACTCTCTGAACTGACTTGATGCAAAACATTTTTTTATGTGTGTAATTGTACAACACATAAGAATGTGTGCATAGACATTATTGTAGTGAATTTCCATAGGGGAGACCTCACACTCAGGCTTCCAGGAGAGGGTCTGGCAGATCATGAGCCTATGCTCCTCACACCATATAACATGTAACCAATTCAAATCGAGCAACTTGAAGTGGTACTGGTAAGAGGTCAAAAGGAAGAGTACATAACAGAGTTTATTGAAAGTCTAGGTAGTGCAAAGTAGGACTTGATAAGTAATAGTCAATAGGGGAAGAGGGGAGCTGAATTGAGCTTTGATAACTTTCTAAATAAATGTACAGATTTATGGTATTCTTAGTCTCCAGAAAAAAAGTCCAAGTGCACCTAAAAATAAAAGGCTGAACAAGCTTTCTCAAGAACTTTTGAAAACCAGAGAAAGCATACTCATTCTGTACAAGGCGCATAAGAATGTCTGTACCCAAAGGACAGAACAGAGGTAGAATATTTATAGGACCTGTCTTAAATGCAAAAAATTCTGCAAAGCTAAGCTCCTCATGGCTAAAAGTGGGAGTGGAAAACTAAATGGAAATGGTCCCAAATAAATGCAAGGCAGCATGGCAAATAATAAAACAAGGGCACACTAAAATGCACACAAGCAACTCCGATAGAAGCAGAGGAGTGAAATCACTACTTTTTAAACTCTATTTAAGAAATAGAAAACAATATTAAAGCAACAAGTTCATGAGCAATGTACCTGATTAAAGCCCCACTGTCAGGTGATCAGGTATTTCAATGGAATATTATCACATTTGCTGATATTATAAAAACTATCCCCAAATTTTCACATTCTAAAAGTACGAATTGCTATTGGTTGTCAAATTACATCATTAAAAAGACATTACTCTCAGTCTCTACACCATTAGCTTTTATTTTTAATAAATGTGTACAATTTGGAGTATTTCTGAATCATTCAAGGTATCAAAAGTTATTCCAGTGGACAAAGAGTATCCCCATAGCTACAGAGAAGTCTGAATTGTGCCAATATTTTCAAAGATATTTGAAGTACTGCAACACGCACACAAATAAGCAGCTACTTTGAAAAACCCACTCTCCTGTGTAACAATCAGTTTGGTTTTCACAAGGTGAGAAACACAGCAGAAACCTTTTTGAAAACTGAGACAAGAGATTAAGACACAGATTCAACATGTTAAAATCCAGATGGAAGAAAGGACCGCCAGAATTGGTAGTCAGATCACTCAGATAAATGAAGACGCGAAAAAATCTACGGAAAGAATCCAGGTACTAACACAAAGTCAGCTGCAATTACGCACTGACGTGGATAAGGTCCAATTGGACATTGTCAACGTTGACAAAAAGATGGAAAAGGCGAAAAAGGCCACTCGAACAGCAATACAAATTTCGGAAGAACAAGTGATTCAAAGCAAGGTCGCACAAGTTGCACTGAAAAAGTGTGACCAGCGGATCAATAAAATAAAACTTAAAAACAAAGATTAGTTTGAAAAGCTTCGAACGAAGTTGATACAAACTATCGAAGAAAAGATCGAAACCGATTACACCTGTAGCGAAACAACCGATACGTCAAGCATTTATTCAGTACAGTTCTAACAAAGTTCAAGTAGAACAAAGACCAGAAGTAACAGTTCCACAGAAGTCGAAACAGAAGGCCCCGACTAAAGTGACGCATGACACGCCACAGAACCAGGCACAGCGTCTAGAAAAACGGGACACATACAGTCAGCCGATACCAATGGAAAGACAAGCGACTGAACCAGTAAACCCGATGACACAATATAACAGTAGCGCAGGTACAGTACCGCGAACGACGAGAGTAGAGACAAACGAACAACATTGTTCACCAGTGCTACGATATAATGCGAATATGGGTCAGGAAATTGAGAATAGGCAGACAGGAAGTGGATTGCCTGAGAATAGGCAAGACAACACAAGGAATGGCAGATTATTTGAGTCTATGAATCAGGGAAAACCCGGATTTATGAGTAGATACAATACAGATCACTTTCTGACATAAAATTCCAACATTTCAAGGAACAAGGCGGTAGCTTGCATGCACGCAAATTGATCGATCAGTTCCAGGTAGGCTATTTTTTTTTTAAATTCTTTATTGACATAACAATAATACAATAATAATTATACATATGTGGCCCACCTCCTAACATGATTAGTGGACCATTAATTGTTACATGAGACTGAGTTTTTTGCAGCTTAGATTACAGTTTTGTTGTTAGTGAGCTACTATTAAGTTCCTAAGTTAGTGTTAGATTCCTACAACAAAAATGGGCAGTTTAGTTTTACCTACTTCTAACCTAGAAATGACTACTAACTGCAGCGTCACAGGTGTGCCAGTAAAATACAAACCTACTTGGAGTGGCCAGGCTCCTCGAGCTAACCCCGAGGAGCATGCCCCTGGCACCGGGCCGGCCAAGGTTAGTAATCGCTGCAGTTTCCTATGTTAATATTCTAAACTACGTCCTACTACTACTAGCTTAACCTACGTCATAGTTGGTGCTTGTCGTAATCGGTGTGATTGATCCCACCCCCCTAACCCCATGCGTGGCGGTTTCCAACTAATGGAAGTCGGCCATTCCACGCACAGGCGGAATGGGATTGGGATCAGGTCATAATCGGTTGATTAAAGAGTTCGGTGTTTATTCTTGATCCCTCAGGTATTCTATTAAGACCTTTCGTGATACCTCTTCTGCCAGAGCGTTTAGGGTGTGGAATGTGTCTTGTCTGAGAAGATTGTATGTCTCGTGGTTTGGTAGTCTCTCTCTGAGTGTCATTGCCACGTCATTGAAGAGAGGGCACTCGAAAACCACATGATCAGGAGTTCCCTCTGCCGCGCCACAGTCACACTCGGGGGTTGCCCTTTTCCCAAACCTACTTAAATACACTCCTGGAAATTGAAATAAGAACACCGTGAATTCATTGTCCCAGGAAGGGAAAACTTTATTGACACATTCCTGGGGCCAGATACATCACATGATCACACCGACAGAACCACAGGCACATAGACACAGGCAACAGAGCATGCACAATGTCGGCACTAGTACAGTGTATATCCACCTTTCGCAGCAATGCAGGCTGCTATTCTCCCATGGAGACGATCGTAGAGATGCTGGATGTAGTCCTGTGGAACGGCTTGCCATGCCATTTCCACCTGGCGCCTCAGTTGGACCAGCGTTCGTGCTGGACGTGCAGACCGCGTGAGACGACGCTTCATCCAGTCCCAAACATGCTCAATGGGGGACAGATCCGGAGATCTTGCTGGCCAGGGTAGTTGACTTATACCTTCTAGAGCACGTTGGGTGGCACGGGATACATGCGGACGTGCATTGTCCTGTTGGAACAGCAAGTTCCCTTGCCGGTCTAGGAATGGTAGAACGATGGGTTCGATGACGGTTTGGATGTACCGTGCACTATTCAGTGTCCCCTCGACGATCACCAGTGGTGTACGGCCAGTGTAGGAGATCGCTCCCCACACCATGATGCCGGGTGTTGGCCCTGTGTGCCTCAGTCGTATGCAGTCCTGATTGTCGCGCTCACCTGCACGGCGCCAAACATGCATACGACCATCATTGGCACCAAGGCAGAAGCGACTCTCATCGCTGAAGACGACACGTCTCCATTCGTCCCTCCATTCACGCCTGTCGCGACACCACTGGAGGCAGGCTGCACGATGTTGGGGCGTGAGCGGAAGACGGCCTAACGGTGTGCAGGACCGTAGCCCAGCTTCATGGAGACGGTTGCGAATGGTCCTCGCTGATACCCCAGGAGCAACGGTGTCCCTAATTTGCTGGGAAGTGGCGGTGCGGTCCCCTACGGCACTGTGTAGGATCCTACGGTCTTGGCGTGCATCCGTGCGTCGCTGCGGTCCGGTCCCAGGTCGACGGGCACGTGCACCTTCCACCGACCACTGGCGACAACATCGATGTACTGTGGAGACCTCACGCCCCACGTGTTGAGCAATTCGGCGGTACGTCCACCCGGCCTCCCGCATGCCCACTATACGCCCTCACTCAAAGTCCGTCAACTGCACATACGGTTCACGTCCACGCTGTCGCGGCATGCTACCAGTGTTAAAGACTGCGATGGAGCTCCGTATGCCACGGCAAACTGGCTGACACTGACGGCGGCGGTACACAAATGCTGCGCAGTAGCGCCATTCGACGGCCAACACCGCGGTTCCTGGTGTGTCCGCTGTGCCGTGCGTGTGATCATTGCTTGTACAGCCCTCTCGCAGTGTCCGGAGCATGTATGGTGGGTCTGACACACCGGTGTCAATGTGTTCTTTTTTCCATTTCCAGGAGTGTATGTCGGATAGGGCCCATGACCAGTGAGAAAGTGGATGAGTCCTCGTGTGGGTTCAAAATATTTCATGGTCCCGCGTTCTTTAACATCAGGTAGAAACTGAAATGTTCTTCTCCCCGTTTCATCTTCCTCCCATATCCTCTGCCACAATTCCTCCCCTCTGTTTCTTATTCCCCTTTTATCCTCTACTCTCACACCCATGATATCTGTTATTTTTTCCCCATTCCCTTTTTTGGCCCAATACCATGCCGCTTGCTCACGTATTTTAATGTCTAATGGGCAGAGCCCCATTATGACTAACAGGGCTCCCCCTGGTGATGTCCTGTAGGCCCCTACTGATCTTAGAATCATATTTCTTTGGACTCTTCTCACTATCATGGCGGGCACGACCCGCGTGAGCCTGTGCACCCAGACTCCCGAGCCGTAACCCACTACTGAAGTCAAGATGCTATTGTGATATAGTCTGATGAGATGAGGGGGGAGATGAAATCGCTTATGTCCAATGGAAATGAGATTATTTAGTAGCTGGAGGGCTCTCTGAGTCACGGCTTCTATGTGTTTTCCAAAGTTCCATCTCTCGTCAATTATAACTCCCAGACATCGCGCCTCTCGTCGCCGAAGAACTGGTGAGCCTTCAATTCTGACCGTGGGATTCCTGACAAGCTGACCTTTTAGCAGTAAGTACGTGGATTTGGTAGGAGATATTTTCATTTTCGTTTTTAGGCACCATTGGTGCAGTTTTTCAATGGCCCTTTCGATCTTTGGCTCGATGTCCTCTCGGCTACGACCGCCGACCAGCAGGAGGAGGTCGTCTGCGTAGGCTATCACCTCTAGCACTTCCTCACTTTGTTGCAGTTCGTCCAGTAGTGGTTCCATGTGGATATCCCGGAACAGGGGCCCCAGAACAGAGCCTTGGGGACATCCCTTTGTGATTACTTTTCCAATTCTCCCGCTAGGGGATGATAGCCAAACCTCCCTGTCTTTACAATAGCTCCTCAGACATCCAAAAAGCGGCCCTGGACACTCTTTCTCCCGTAAACAGGAGAAGAGCGAAGGCCACCACAGGTTGTCAAAGGCACCACTAATATCCACCACGATGCCGGCGACGTACTTATGCGGGGTCGAGCCACAGACCTCAGCTGCCAGTGCGATGGCATCAGATGCCGACCGCCCCGGCCTAAAGCCGAACTGCCTGCTGCTCATCCCCCACAGTACCCGGTGGGCCGTCAATCTGTCAGCCAGCAGTTTCTCTAGGAGCTTCCCGAATAGGTCCAATAGGCAGATTGGCCTGTAAGATTTAGCTTCGGTTGGATCTTTCTCCGGTCCTTTTTTAATTATTATCACGTTCGCGGTTTTCCACCTCATGGAAAACTGTCTTAGACATTCGTTGAATAGGTGGGTCAACGGCGCGACTAACTGGGGTGCCAGGAATTGCACCACCTCAGCCACAATGCCGTCTGGTCCTGGAGCTTTCCCTCTTATTTGTGCAGCTACCTCCTCTTCCGAGAATGGGTAGACTGCCTTGTTGTTGTTATAGTCCACTAGATATGCGTCACGCAGTTGCTTCTGGACTTCAGTTTCTTCATCCGCACTGTCGTCAGGCAGCAGGGACTGGAGAAGGACCTCAGCAGTTTCCTGCCAAGACTCCGTCATCCCGTCCCCTCGCCTGACTGTTGATAACTCCAGGAGAGAGCGGATTTTTTCCCTTACTAATTTATAAGGGAGACCCCATGGATCTAAGGCTAACTGGTTCAGCACGTAGGTTTCCCAGCTACGCATTCTCACTTCGCGTAACTCCTTCTGGAATCTTTGTTTGGCCTCCCTGTATTGCAACTGCCATCTTTGTCTTTCCAGCCAGACGACACTGCGCTGGTAGTTTCTCCTTATCCTTCTGACAGATTGCCGTAACTCCGCTAATTCGGGCGACCATGGTGATGGCGAGGCCGCCACGGCCTTCCTCCTGGTTGGTACAGTGACCCTCACCGCTCTATGTACTGCACCCACCAGTTCCTCGGCTCTGTCGTCTACGTCTAGGTCTTGATATGCGTCACCTTCTGGTAAGGCAGGAATGTCGCACTCCCTTGCTAAGAGTTCCCAATTTGCTTTGTTATAGTTAAATTGCACCTCCCATCCCATGGTCCAGCGGCACTCTCTTTCACTTAGAGTGAAGGTTATCAAGTTGTGGTCACTCGTGGTGGCATTGCTTACGACTATCCAATTTTTTATTAGGTTAGCTGCATTGTGTGATGTAAGGGTCACATCTATATTCGTGCCTTGTCCTCCTGCTGTGTATGTAGGAGGATTGCCCGGCCTGTTGGCCACCACGAGCTGCAAAGCCATAAGAAATTCTTCCACTTTTTCGCCGTTTGCGTCTCTGGTGCCACTGTACCACAGGGGGGATTTTGCATTTATATCAGCTGTTATGATTATCTTTCGTCCTCGCAACGCCGTGGTAACTCTTGCTAGATGTTCTAAGTGTTGTTCTATCTCATCTCCGTATTGAAAATACATATTTATGAGAATAATTACTCCCATCGGGGACTGAAGCTCAACGACGTTGCAGTGACGATTTGCAAATTGTGTGAGCGTAGTTACCCTCAAAAGTTTGTTTGTTACTACTATTGCTGCTCTTGGGTCCTCACCTCTGCTGATAATTTGCCAAGTAGTGGCAACAAAAGATATTTTCCCAGCTTGGGAGTACGGCTCCTGTAGGCAGAGCACTTCCAGTCTCCTCTCCTCCACCTCTTTACGGAGCTCCTGCATAACAAGTCGACTGTTGTGCGTATTTAGCTGTCCAATTATTATCTCATTCGTCATGGGAAGTATGTATGTATGTGGTCGTCCGGCCAGGTCTTACTCCAGTCAAAAGCAATTCGTCCGTTTGCCAGTACGGCCTGTTCGTAAATGTTCTGGAGGTCAAACTTTTCGCCACGTCTCTCAAAAACTTTTTTCAGTAAGTCCCGCAGGGCTCCGAAATCAGTGGGGAGATTCACTGACTTGAGCTGTATTCTGTCCACAGCCTCCATTACCGAGAAGGTTACCTTTTTACCCTCTTCGTGTCCTACACGGACCACATGCTGTAAGGCAGTGGCCAGGGTGATCGGCTCTTCCAGCCTGGCCAGTTGCATCGTGTACTCGATGTTGGGATATACCCTTACCGGGTCCACGGGTGGCAATCTGACCACTGGAGTATTCTGCGTTGTGGACTTTAGGCTTGTACTGGTAACAGCACTTTATTGGATGGGTCGGTTTTCTTTGGGTTTTGTCTGGGATATTGCAGTCATAGGATTCCCTTGCCGTTTCAGGTGGATTGTCGGCTTTGTCTCCCAGCGTTGAGGGGCGGGATCTGTGTTCTGTACGGGAAAATCTGTTTGTATGCTTATGTCAACCATGTAAGGCTCTGTTTGTATGGCCTTGTCTATTATTTCTGTTTTAGTGGCACCCGAAAGCGCCAGCAGGAAGTTCTTGAACCTGGTTGCCCTCATAGCGTCCCACCTCCTATTACTTGGGGATTTATGTTTTGGCATCCTGTTTGGTGGGCTGTGATCAGCCATAGTTGATTTTAGAAATTAGTCGTTGCTCCAACATTCTGTATGTTGGGCAATTGCGTCCTGAGGCTCCGCATGACTTTTTCCCGCAGTTTTGCAGGGAATGCAGACCGCTGCTGCTTTGCAGTCTTTGCGGTTGTGTCCACTTGTGCCACACTTCGTGCAGGCCGACTCCCTGGTACACAGCCTTAGGATGTGATCCAAGTCACCGCAATTGTGGCAGCAAGGTACCACGATGTAGTCTCTGACGTTAATAGAATGAAATCCTACATATAGTCTGCCCATTGCTGTGATTTTCCTTCACATTGGCGCCGCGACCTCAGCAACGTGATGAACCACATCACGCCCCCGAGGCCCCGTCCTGAATCTCAATTTGAAACTCTTTCGAAATTCCTCCTCATTTATGTCATCAAAATTTTGCTCTTTTATTGTGTTTGTCAGTTCTTCATCCGTCATAACAGTTGGCACGTCATAGAGGATTACTAAGGGATTCCTCTTCTTTGGTGGTTCACATTTGATTAGCGCGTTTAGTTTCTGATTGTTTAATATTTTATCCTTGTCTTCCTCTGAGGCTACTTCCACAATTACAGAATTTTTGCTGGGTTTTATTCTCTTTATTTTAATTTTGTCTTTAGCTGGGTTGACAGTTTTTGTAAACAATTCCTGGATTTTCTTCACACTGGTGTCTTGCCCAGGTAGTGTCCTGAGAAAGACCGCAGTGTCTGTTCTTTTGGCTGCTTTATCTATTGTTTCCTTTGTTGTGTGCGGCTTGGTTGGCGCTTGCGCAGCCACCGCCGCCCAGGTCTTGGTCGGTTGGTTTCTCAATCTGTTGTTTTCTTTTTCTAACTCCTCCACTCTGCCTTCAAGTTTTGCGTGGGCAATGGCCCATGCAGTAAGTTCATTTTTTATAATTGTTAAGGCTGCTTGGCTTATTTTGCCGTTTTTGACGTTCTGCTCTAAGAGCAGTGAGATTCTACCATGCCTTTGTGTCACGGATTCACCTTCTGCCTATCCCAGCTCGTCCTGGGGAGAGGAATCAGTCGCAATAGAAGCGCGTTTAGACGCGCAAGAATCACTCGTTTCGGTTGCCGCCATGATGAGTAACGAGTGAAAAGAAATGGGAGCCCGTCTCTTGCCCTGGACCGGCTCCTCTGGCATGGGGGGGGGGGGGGTGGGTCATGAGGCAGCTCGTCCACCGGCCTTGCCCCAAGACCAAGGGCACTCTTCGAACTGCAGGGTTCAGCGCGCCGTTGCCAGCGCACTGGTCCCCATCGGTGGCTCCGTCATCGTCGATTTCACTCGACGCTCCTCGGCAAGTGCACCCCGCACTCCGGAGAGGCGGATGCACCTCTCGCCCTTCGCCGCCTACTAGCCCGAGCTTCCACCTGTCGGCCAAGGACCCACTCCTACTCAGGTGGTGGGTCGGTCACCCAGTCGTTCAGCGGTCTGGACCCATCTAACCTGGCCCAGGCGATGTCACCACCTCCTGGGTTTGGCAGAACACGCCCCGGTTACCCAGGGGCGCGGCGAAGCACCCTTGCCGAGTCGCGCCTCGATCCCACGCCGACGAACGAGGTCTCCGACATGCAGGACACCTGATGGTCTGTGCCCTGCGAACAGAAAGGGACTGGTGTTCGGTCGCTTGACACAGCTCCCCTTGTGCCACGCACCCTTCGCTTTCACATCGGGTTGGGTCGCAGCTCTCCCTTTTGTCGCAAGGCAGAATGCCAAGCTTAACATCTGGCACCACGGGAAGGCGGAAAGAGCCATTTGGGAAGGAGAGGCTATAAGAGACGCTTCACTTCCCCTGTGAGGACTGCCGCGGCACACCCGACTGGGAGGCGATACGCCCCAGTGCGAGCCTCCGTGCCTTACGGCGCGCCGGCAACGGGCGGGCCCGCGCCGAAACGCGCCGTCAAGCGACTGACCTCACGCCAAAGGTAGGCTTGCCAAATCATAGGAGCTTGGCTCACACACTTCATTTTATTTGTGCACACATGTCAGGGACAGTAGCGGAGGTGATGCAAAAGATCGCTGCTACCTATACGTCTTACCTACAATTCAGAACAGCGTTTCTCGAAAGATATTGGTCTAAGGAGGCGCAAAACAAAATGAAATACGAGTTACTGCAGATGACACCATATGAAAACTCAGGGAAAAAAAGCGTTGTAAAATTCTTTGACACAATGGACAGAAAGAATCAATGCTTAGATAAACCATACAGTAACGGAGAGATGATACGTCTATGTAGAATGAAGTTACCGATAAAGTATCAACAGGCGACTGTAGGAAAAAATGAAAATACCGAGGAATTCAAAGAGGTCTTAAGGGAGCTCGAACTCATGTTTAAAGAAAACGAGATGAAAGAAAAAAGAAAGGAAAGGGAACAGCAAAAGGAGAGGACTAGGAACGAATATTATAATAATAATAATCGTAATCCTAGTAATACTAATTTCAGGCAATTTAACAGCTCAGGACAGTGGCATAATGGAGGTAATTAGCATAGAAACGGGAACCAGAATAATTAGTACCGGAATAGGAATGGTAATGGATACTCATACAGTGGTGAATATGGGTTTAGGAACCAAATGCCAACGGTCAAGGGTACTTTGAAAGCGGTCACGATGCCAGAAACAGCATCTGGCAAGACCAGGGTGCGAATAATTACAGACATAATCATGGTGCACAGAGACAAGAACAACACAGCAAAGGGAAACCAGAAGTAAGGCCACAGAATCCTGAAAATCGTAAAGACTGACAGGAAAATACGGAAGAGGTTAGGCAAACTAACGTCCACCCATTAACACAATCAAAACAGAAATTCGTTTCCTCCAAGTAGATAAATCAAAATTAGAAAAGACTGACAATAGCCACAATACAGATAAACAGGGACTTACGAAAATTTCCGATAAAGAGTCAGCACCAGATACACTCGAATTACGCTACAGAGCCTGGGAAAACAGCATAGAGTGGGAAAATTCTGAAAGTGAGGATGAACTGCCACCACTTCCGTCTGCTGAAGAATTGGGTGATGAAGAACTGTTGACGGGACTTAGCGATATATTTGACGAGAATCAAGGGAAAGATCATGATGGAACAGAGCAGAATATCGCAAATGAAAACAAAACACAGACAAATCATCGTTTCTGCCTTACGGAACATTCGCTCAGCAGCAATGAGACGTAAGATCACCCAAGGCAAGTTTGCACAAAGAAACGCTTCACCTTGGGTCAGAAAGTATTCGTAAAGACTCATTACCTTTCACACAAGAGCCAAAATAAATGCCGTAAATTTTTTCCAGACTATAAAAAGCTGATGGTAATTTCCAGAATCGCTCACGAAAATGCCGTGGAGCTAATGAACCCAAAAACAGGTAAGTGTATTGGCATCTACCACGTGAGTCATTTAAAAGCATGCGAATGGAAAGAACGATAAAAGAAAAGAAAAGACACAAAGGGGCAAAAGAAACCTCATATCTTATACTAATCACTAAATAAAAGATAATTAAGTAATCAACAAATTACCACATTAATTAAAAGAAAGAAAGAGAGATAGAAAACTGGCTAACAATTTTCTTGTATCATTGAGTACACTGCAACATGCACACAAACAATAAATGATGCACAACTAATAAAAGAAGGAAGGAGTGGTAGGCTACAAAAAAAATACACACACACACACACACACACACACACACACATATATATATATATATATATATATATATATATATATATATATATGTGTGTGTGTGTGTGTGTGTGTGTGTGTGTGTGTGTGTGTGTGTGTGAAACCACAGTGAAACTAGGAACAATACTATAATTAAATAATTACAAAAATTGTTAAGAATGGCTGAGAAAGTTAATTGGAAAATCCGAAAGAACAATTTTTGCCTGACTTTGTCAATGTTTTCCTTGGCATTGACAAATCGCAGACAAAAATTTTGTCACAACGGGGGGATATGTAACGTGGCATGGTCTCCTGACCTTCATTTCTTGCATATTCCGACCTTACCATCGTGTTCTGCATATCAAGATGTTTCATTCGAGCCCAAACTCGATAGGGCTGAGTCAATTTTACATATTTCCATTTAATCAATACTCAAATCTAATAAATAAATCGCAAGTGCGCACCGAGATTAAAAATTCGAGGCTGGCATACACAGACATTCAAGACACAATGGCCACAGGAGTTGGGGTTCAGCGGAAGCAACCAGCCCTCTGGAAAGTCCATAGGAGGGTGAGTTAGCACACTTCTATGCCTGCCGGCCGACTGCCCATGGCCCAAACAGTTTTTGCCAGAGAAAAGGAATAATGGCCTGCATGTTCACCTTAAAAGCAAAACCCACTGTATTGCTTAGGAGAGCCCCAGCATACGATTTTTTTGATGGACCTAATGCGCAGTTTCAGAGTTCTCATAAGTGGACAGTAAATGCCTAACACAGATGCTATATATTTCCGGATTGTTCGGCTTAGCCATTCTCCCATTTGTAAGAGTAACGCTGATTGGCGGACTATTTCTGACGCAATGAGCTGCAGGAGTGAGGGAAAGACAGTAGATGATTTTTGTGTGCACGGAAGTCTGTTCGGTGACGCCCTTGTAGCGGGAACACGTAGCGGGAACGACTGCGCTCGTGCGTGTACGGAGAGCGAGGAACAAAGTGTCTGCTCAGTACTGCACTGGGACAGCACCTCTGTCGCTAGCGAATCGGAGTGATACTCTATACTGAGTCACTCGCGATTAAGAATTTGTTCACTGTGTTGGCCGTGACATTTAATGTGCAGTGTGAACACAGACAGAGTATTAGTTAGCGCCTGCGAGCAAACATTGAGTGGCATCACAGTGGACTGGTTATCTGACTGGTGCACCACGCCAATAGCTAGACTGGGGCCAGATAGGAATCCTTGACTTCATGAAGGCGTAGTGAGAGTTCGATTGGCGAAGAGCAAACCAGATAGAAAGAGATAGTTTTGTTATTTTTCAGTGGCAAACGACGCAGGAAGCAGTCGTCGCAGCTCACGGTATTCTGCGCGACAGCGTAGGTGAGACCCATCTTTCCTCCACTAGATATAGCATACTTCATTCATGTCACTCCATTACATTTCTGGAGCGACAGCCTCGACTGTACTTAGAAAAATTCAATCGGATAATTATTCAAGTTGAGTAGGTGCAGTTCTCAGCCATTCTGCCAAGTAAATAAGATTCTTAAGGAAAAGGGATAATAGAGCTTTCCCACACTTTGTATATAAATGTCATTAACAGGTTTCCTATCCATAAGAGGTAACCTCCTGTTCCGAAAAGAACCCGGAAATTTGTCTATCAGTTTATAAATGAAAGTTTCATTTGATTTTTCTTAAGTTCTTGCAATAAATAATATTTTCCGTTCATTTAATGTTTTCTTACACTAACTATCAATACTCTAGTACCCAAGTATCCCACTAGTTACGTTAGAAAATAGAAAATGTTTGTGTCTTTTCCTTACAGTGGACGACTCCAGAAAATATTTATTGCTGAAAGTTTTTCTGGCATTTCTTTTTGGTACATTAGGAGCGTCTGTCTGACTTCTGTAGTAGTGTGGGGTGAAAATTGCTTCTTGCAGGAGCCAAAGGGTACTTGTCAGATCAATCCGTTGTGCAACTCGTCAACACAACACCGACACACTGACACAGTTTGGTTGACTATTCACATAAAGCTTTGATATGTTATTACATTCATTAGACAGATATGCTGTCGGTCCAGAAGCGTTCTTAACACTGAAACAAACTAACAGATTTTCTATGGGAGTCTAGTTGTACACACTCTCGACCATATCCTTTATTGGCACTTCTCAACGTCGCCTTTTCTGGGGGTCCCCTCATGCAGTTGGAATCTCTGTGTGGCAATTGCTGTGACATAAAAGCCTCTGATAGCGAACTTCAGCCGCTTCTCGTCGCCCAAGAATTAGCTCAATAAATGATAATAATACAGCACAAACAAATATTTGTACTAGCACATAATATGGTTCGCAATAATACGCCATCCACGAAGTCTGCAACTGTGATTTATTAAAAAAGAAACACAGTGTTAACTGACTACAAGTTTTCTTATTTATAGACGACCAGGGTACAGAGAACTTCGCACCTCTAATTGTTATTGGAAATAGTCTCGCGCTTAACTACAAAGAAATCTGTGCCCTCGCAAGGCTCACAGACGTGGGACAGAGCTGCTCACGCATGACATAGCATGCATTCGACTCGTATGCCGCCATGTGTCCTGTATTTGCTTTAAAGCACTGTCTACTTGCGATCGTTAATGGTAATCCTGTCGGTCATCATAGTACTTCCATCTCGTGTGCGATGAAACGTGGCACATTCCTCTAAACGAGCTATGATTTATGTGATGAACTCCATCCCCCTGTCGCATCTTGAGTGTATAATGGTGACTTCAGCTTTAGAACTAAGTTAGTCATAGGTGCTTTTGAGGCGCTGCAATCACTGTGTATACATTTGCCTGGCAGATGTGCTGCTTACAGAGTTAGTGAGGGAATGACTTGTAATTTCCACATGTCGGACGCTGCTGCTATGTGTTTATCTGTTTCCTTGTAGGAGGTATCCCCTGCTACTAACGATCATTTTATATAGGCCTGATGCAGGCATCATATAATTTTTGAACCGTGATCGGATGTGAACAGCAGACACTATACGTCTCCGGAAAGGTACATTGTGTTCGTATTACACAGAGCTAATGTTTTACGGAAGTAGTTTTTTCGGTTTACGGTTCGATAACATAGTTTATTGTAAAGAAACCGGAAAGAAGGATGTATGTCATCCGCTTGAAATATATTTCTTACACTGGAATATTAACAGCGCTACATTCCATACGACTGATAGGTCGGAAACGCAAGCAATCTAACATTATAGCCCTTTTAAGTGCAGTACGTTTTTGCCTTAAGAATGTGTGTGTTTATGTTCTCTCTTGCTAATACCTTCCAGATCCTGATCCTAGACTCTGGAATAATATTACGGTATATTAATAATCTTTACTTATGGACCGTCTGACAGCAACTGAATAAAACACAATTTTAGTGCCATACGCGTTTCGCCTTTATTTTCTGCAAGGCATCATCAGTGCCTGGGAATATGTACATATGTTAGCTATTTTATATACGTTTTTGTCATTGTGCCTATAGGTTATAAACAGTTCTGGTGGTTGGTATTTCCTATTAAGTAGTTATATTTTGAACTGTACTTACAGGTTGCGTGGACAAATTCCTACATATTACGTTCCTGTTGCATTTTTGGTGTTGTTCTTCTTCTTGTGAACGCCAATTTGCGGTTTTTTTCCCCATTCCACAACACTATGCACTGAACGCTTGTTTTAAAGCAATGTTTTGGTTTCTGTTGCCGACTGTCAAATGTTTTTGCCAAAGATCGAATGTTATTGCCAAACTTATGAGTGTAACTATTGAAGTATCTGTGGTCTGTTCGTGTATGCATTTGTGCGTGCGTTTGTGTATGTGTGTGTGTGTGTGTGTGTGTGTGTGTGTGTGTGTGTGTGTGTATGTGTGTGTGTGTGTGTGTGTGTTTTGCTGTGATATATATTTTTTGTGCTGTGTGTGTGTGTGTGCGTGCGTGTGTGTGTGTGTGTGTGTGTGTGTGTGTGTGTGTGCGTCTCCAGATTATGTGGGGAGGAGTTTTCTTTTTTTTATTATTTTTTGTTTTATGTTATCATTTCCTTTATTAAGTGTAGTAGGGAGCCTGTGCTGATGTGTGTTTGTTCATTTATTACATGTTTATTTTCTGCTATGGCTTTCTGGATGTGGAAGTTTTCTTACATTTGTATAAGATGTTTGTCATGGTTGCTTATTCTCATTATTTTCATTTCTTGATCCATGTTTGTAGGATGATGGTTGTTGTGTTTTAAATGCTCTGCAAATGTGGAATGGTTTGTTTCATACTTCCAACATCTGATATGTTCTTTGTATCTTGTTTGAAAATTCCTGCATGTCATACCTATGTATACTGCATCACAACTTTGACATTCAAGTTTATATATTCCTGATTGTTGGAATTTGTCTCTCTTGGTAGCTGGCTGGCTTAGGTGTGATTGAATGGTTTGCCCAGGCTTATATGCTATTTTGAAGCCCTGTCTCTTTAGGATGTTTGCAACTCTGTGTGTTAGTTTATGTGTGTAGGTCATGGTGTACCATCTGGTTCTTTTCTGTGTGGTGTTGTCATTGTGTGTGTTTATAAGTTTTCAGCTTGTGAGTTCTTTTGTATTGTGGAACTGTTGTGTTTGTTTTTTATTTGTGTTTTTATTTTTTGATTGAGCTTGTGTACCACATGTGTGTCATACCCGTTGTTCCTAGCTATTTGTATGATTGTACTCATTTCTTGTTCATAGTTTCTCTTGCTGAGTGGGATCCTGTTTAATCTATGTAACATGTGTCTTAGTGCTGCAAGTTTCTGGCTGTGGGGGTGGTTGGATGTGGAATGTATTATTGTGTCTGTGGCTGTTGGTTTTCTAAAGATGTTAAATATATGTTTACCATTTTCTTTTTTAATTGTAATGTCAAGAAAATTTATTTGATTTTCTTTTTCTTTTTCAAGTGCGAATTTTATGTTCTGATGAGCTTTGTTTATTTCTGAATGGAGTTCATCTATTTTTTCACTTGGCTCATCTACCAGACAAATAATGTCATCCACATATCTGTACCAATAAATGATTTTGAAACTTTCATTTGTGGTTATCTTATCAAATATCTGATTTTCTAGGTGACTGATGAAAATGTTTGCTAGTGTTACTGATATTGGGGATCCAATGGGCAGTCCATCAGTTTGCAGATAATATTCTTCCTCAAACTGAAAGTAGTTTTGTTCAGTTGTCAGTCTGAGCATATCTGTTATTTCTTTTATTGCATCTGTGGTGAGGTTGCTGTGGGATGAGAGATTTTGTTCTATGATTTCTATTGTTTCTGTGGTAGGGATGGAGGTATACATATTTTCTATATCGAATGAAATCAGTGATGCTGTGTGTGGTACCTGTATGTTCTGTATTTTTTCTATTAGGTTTCCTGTGTTTATCACTGTTCTGGTGTTTTCTACTTTATAGTGTTTTGTAACTAACTTTTGGAGGTGTTTGGCTATGTGGTATGTTGGGGCTTTCTTGAAGTTGATAACAGCTCTCATTGGCATTCCGTCTTTATGTACTTTCGGTTGACTGCGAGTGTCGGTGCTTGTGGGTTTTTCTGTGTTAAATAGTATTTCTGTTTGTCTGTGAATGTGTGTTCAATGTTTTTCAGTGTTCGTTTCACATTTGCCTGGAATCGTGTAGTTGGATCTGACTTCAGTTTTTGTATGGCGTTGGTGTTTATGTATTCCTTGGTTTTTGTGATGTATTGCTCTTTATCCATGAGTACTGTTACATTTCCCTTGTCTGCTCTTGTTATTAATACGTTATTGTCTTTTGACTTTTGTTTTAACCTTTTCATAGTAGCTGCTTCTGTTTGGTTGTTCTTATTGTGCGTCTGCTGTGTTTGTTTTATTATGCCTTTTATTTCTTCTTTTACTAGTTCTCTTGTCAGTCCTATGTTTATTTCACAATTATTTTGTTGTTCTTCACGTGTAAGGATGTGTTCGGTTTCTACTATGAGATTTTCTATGTATTGATTGTTCACTTTGCTATTGGTGCTGTGTTTCAAACCTTTTTCCAAGGGCATTTTTTCGTTTTCGTGTAGTTCTGTCTCTGTTGGGTTAACTAAGCGTGGATGGAATGTGTGTTGGTGTTCATGTGGTTACACATATAAAATGTAAATGTGTTTTAGCGTCTTTTTTACTGTTAGTTTCATTATCTTCTGTTTATGTTTGGTTTGTAAATGTTTCATTGCTGTGTATGTATTGTGTTCAGTTTTTTCTACTAGTGCCATGAAAACTGCGGCGTTTCCTACGTTTTTTGCCAATTCTAGATGAGTCTCATAGAGCATCATGTTTAGGTGCTGTTTTTTCGAATAGAGCATCTTAATTTCATGTAGTAACCAATATCGTTCTGCAAATGATTTCGACTTTTGTGCCACTGTAGAACTGTTTTTAACATTTACATTAATGTAACTTGGAATTAAATCGTTCTTTTTGCGTGTTTTGTTGAATTTTATATGCTGTATCGTCGTATGGAGTCTCAGATGTATTTTCTCGAACCTGTTGTACACGTTGACAGGGAATGCTTGACATAGCTGTATTGACATCTTCAAGTTTTATAGTCCTGTCTTCCTCAGTTGCGTGTAATATTACGGTATATTAATAATTTTTACTTATGGACCGTCTGACAGCAAATGAATAAAACGCAATTTTAGTGCCATACACCAAACGCGTATGGCACTAAAATTGTGTTTTATTCAGTTGCTGTCAGACGGTTCATAATTAAAAACTATTAATATACCGTAATATTACACGCAACTGAGGAAGACAGGACTATAAAAGTTGAAGATGTCTGGAATAATATTTTAGAGTTGATAGTTTGGTTTATTTACATAAAAATGCTTCGAACTCCATCTGTCTGGAGCTCTATTGCGCATAAAAATCATCCGTTTCTTGTTCTTCTTAACGATCTGCTATTACATCACAACACTTTGAAATCTGTTATTGTACTACGATAAGGAGTTCTGACCTTTTCAAGATGGGTGCATCTCGATAAATCTTGTGCACTTAAATGGGTGAGCACTCGGCGAGCTCCATTCCTTCATGAGACGTGGAATGTGGTGGTCTTCATCTGGTCGGTTGCAGATTAAATTGGTAACGGTGCTGCAGGGCGGGTTGGTCAATGACGGTGTGATGTGGACGTTTCACTGTCTAATTTTAACCTAAAACAGCGAGATTGCTCTGTGACTCCCATACACAGAGAGACAGAGAGATAGATCATAAATTAAGCACTATGCTCAATGTGTTAGAAATATGTATAGTACAGTCTGATGTACTTTGACAGTTTATGTGTTCGAGAATTAACAATGAATGGATGTACTGCACAGTCATCTATCCATGTTCGCAATGATACTCGCAAAGTGGAGAAGGGGTGGTTTAGCTATGGTATTGAAATTGAGAAACGTGCTGTCACATCATTGGTCGGTGTTGAAATTACTGTAAGAGTGTTTGCACTGTCAGCTGCGATGCTTATTATTGGAGTACATCGATGGTGTCTTTTCCATCCCATCCATGAACTGGCACGCTGTTGGTTACTACATAACGATTGACTGATATCACTTGTTTGAGTTTGAGAAAGAGCATTGGTGGATGGACAGCACCTTCTGGGGTGGATAGCACCCAAACATTGATCGCATACATGACTGCAATATGATGAATTATTCGAATGGAACATAGAGTCATTAGCTAGTCTGTGACTATGGAAGATGAGTTTAAATAAAGAGCTCATGAATCAATTTCGGACTGTAGTTTGGAAACTCTCCACAACGCCGCAAAAACTCCGCTAGTTTGCTTATGTTGTAACTCGCTTTTATTTAAAATCATCCAGTGTGTGTGGCGTGTTATGGTAGCCTCAATAGCAATATGATTTACCCTGTGCGAAGTCTAGTTTTCTGTGAGAGGCTGTGGATCAGAAAGTCTTAATGTCAGTTTAGAACCTGATCAGACCTTGAATTAGTGGCAGAAAAACAAAATGTAAGGCAGTGTACAAAGTGCGCTACAGCTGAAAAAAATATTGTTTCAAGCAACGAGACAGGGCCACAGGTAGCGTCTCTTGCGATTTACAGTAGAGTCCATGGGATACAATCTTCGTCCTACAGTGCAAGTGACGAAACTTTAAACCCGCCTCTGGAGTGGATCAGTACCTGCATATTTAATAGGATCGTCCCACACCAGCAGCAGGTGTAAATTCAGTGAGGGATGGAGTGTTCCATTAGAAATGCTAGGAGGGATGCACGCTGGGCAATTCTGGGAAGCATAGCGAAATCTCTCTCTCCGTGCTGGAGCACACCACAGCTATGCGTCATCGTGCTAGTAACGGTGGCTATGTGAGCTCTATATCAGATGTGGTTAGTGGAGCTTCTATGTTCGCGGGTGGAGAATAACGACGATAGCATGTCGGGCTGATAGATTTGAATGGACACAGATCTGATTTGGCTGCAGTATCTGTATCCAGTTTGGAGAAGCACCACAATGCGCGCATTTCCACCAAATGGTCAAAACACCGTCCTGTTGCACTAATTCAGGTCGTTCTGTTTCTAGACGGGTTGCAGAAGGTGATGGATATGTCTTTCTCCGACTTCTGCTCAGTTCCGACTCAAATTGGAACGATCACATGCGCAAAGCTGTAGAAATGAGAGCAGTCGCAAGATGCGTAGTGGGTGACTAAAACCAAGCCAGGCTCGAGAAAGGTGACTCGTTTCAAGATATGAAAGTGCCAGGAATGAGATTGAGTAGCGGTTGTAATCATTAAAAGAGTTGTCAATAGGATCCACTGCAGGTATGTACTTGAATGGAAAGACTTGATTCCAAACCATGGATATCATTTCTAGCAGGTAGCGAACACTAGAGATCTGATAAGCTAGTGTACATTTCCTTATGACCTCAATCAGCACATCATCTAGTACTTCTGTTTTTGATCTTTCTCAATCAGTCATCGCCTATAACTCAGTGAATATATTGCAGAACCTCTGACATGGTATCGAGACAGAACACGTTACAAGTACTATATAAATATCTAGCTGGGGTGGCGTGCGGGAGTCGCAAATACCGCTTACATACCACGTTCCTTAGCCGAATCACTTTCAAAATTCAGCGATTTTATCCCGAGGTTGCATCGTGGGCTACGTTTAACCTGACTGCTGGTCTGATAATACACGTTCCTATGATCACCGTCTCGGTATTTGTCCGGAAAGACCACCTCATTCCGAGGTAATGTCGTACCTCGATTTATAAAGCCCACATAGCTTTTCACGTGGATACTTGTGTGCGCCTTATGAACTAAGACCGTTTGTGACAGTAACATACAGCAGTTGTTGCGATCGGGTTTTTTAACATCTGACCGACTATGTCTCTCTTTCTAAGACACAATGGTAGCAGTCGCAAGAAAAACTTATGAGACATGTCCACCCATTGCTGATTTTCTCTCAGTATTATTTCGTAGCGTAGGCAATCAGTTAGTAGTAGTGGGGGATGCATGGTAGATTCGCCTTGAGCATCAGGCTTATAAAGGATGTGTTTGTGTTCCTACATCTGCAAAGGAGATGACTGTGGAATACTCTGATAGCAGAGGAAAGAGTATGTCAAGTCATACGAATGGTACAGATATTTCCATTTCCAGAGCCACAGCCGTCATGAGGGTGTATTTCCGATACTTCGCTCATTGTCAAATGCCATTCAATTGAGACTGTGGTTGAAACATTTAATTGTAAGTACAATGATAAAACATATATGTGACTGGTTTTCTAGGATGATTCCGTGTATGCATGGACTGTGGTGGGAATGATTCATGTTTCCCGTTACTGGTAGGAGTTGTCAGAATGGAGAGGCATATTGGAGTGTAGGAATGTAGATGCATTAACTGTGTTGTCCTCTAGACGAGTGAATAGCCAACTAATACTTAGTATGTGTTGGACGGCTTTCGTGATCAAGTGGAAATCTGAGAGGATTGAATATGGAGGTGCATTTGCGCTGGACCGTTATTCCCTCCCGTGTAAATTGTTTGGTTGACTGCTTCTGCACATTTCGCGCCATTATTTAGTTGAGAGATGATCGATTGTGGTGTGGGAATCTAGCACGTGGAAGACTCATTTGCCGGTTCTCTAGACATGAGAAACACCTTAGTTGACCTTGTAAGTTACAGGGATGATTTGGAATCTGTTACATCACCGACATCAGTATTCGAGAGTGGAAATATTAGTTTCCTGTGAGTTCTCACGTAAAGGTGCTTGCAAATTGGATAAGTGCTAAGATTTCGGATTCGTAGATAAATACTTTCCAGTCTGTATCTTCGGAATTATGTTCCGCAAGCGATCGGAAGGCTACTTCTGTGTGCTTGATATCGAGAAGTACCACGAAAATATGGACAGATGATTAGTTAATTATCTAACACGAAAAAATATCTTTTCTCTTTTTCATCAGTTATTTGGTTTGTGTGTACGTCTTATGAACTGTTTTTCCCTGGAACAATTTGGTGTATCAAGCTCAAATTTATGTCACAAACTGAAGTTGATGGTCTGTTGGCGGTGTAAAAGTTTCATGCTCCTAAGTGAAGTCAATCAGATGTGACTGCCACTTACGTTACATGTTTTAAAACACGAAGAGACGCGCCATCGACGCCAGTAGTGTGTGAATGAGACATGGATAGAATCAAGTGTTCACATTAAGGCAAATAATGGAAAGTTGTTAGCTTGCAATTATAGAAGACACAAAAGCCGAGTGTGGGCATGTCGCATACTTTGTCATTAAAAGTTGTGGTGAATAGTCTCTACGGAATGCAACGTAGAGTTGAGATTGTGTTGTGAAGTGCACTAGCTGCGAGGTGTTTGAGACATGAGTTCCCCTCGCAGTCAGTTGCTTTTGGCGATTACATTGTTAGGGGGCTGGTATCAAGCAGAGCACAGGGGACAAGTCGCATGACAACTCGAGAATCTGTGAAAGGAACACTTCCTGTGCTGGGTAGCATGGAGTGCAACTATGAGCAGGCAGCACAATACACACACTGAAGGCCGGAGGGACCACCACACATCCTGCCACACACATACTGTTGGCTGCAAAACTCTATTATGCTTATATAGCAGAGCTGGCATATTGTGCTCATTGTTGGACACACAATACCATTAGGCGTATCTAGCAGGGCTGGTATGTCTCGTGGACTGTTGGACACACAACATCATTAGGCGTATCTAGAAGGACTGCTATGCCATGCAGACTGTTGGACACACAATACCATTCGGCATATCTAGCAGGGCTGGTATGTCAAACACACTGTTGGACAAACAATGCCATTAGGCACATCTAGCAGGGCTGGTATCTCATGTGCACTGTTGGATGCACAATGCATTAGGCGTATCTAGTGGGGCTGGTACACCTCTCGCTCACATCCCACATTAGAGCAAATTGCTTACCATCGATTCTCTTCTGAAAACTTCTCCACTGGCGTCACACAGCAGTGCATGTGGTTTAAATATTGTAATGCTCCAATCTACGGCGATTTGTGCGTGTTTGATCTGTAAATTTCTGTTGCTGTTGTGACAGATAGCAGTTTCCAGTTTGGCACAGCTCCTATTCTACAACTTGGTGTCAACACTTTGTTAATCGATGTCTCCCAACTTCATGGAAGATAATACTTTCGTATCACCAGAGAATTGGTGTCTGTTTGCTCCTCATCAGTCTCCATTTAATTGCCTGAAAAACATGTTGGCGTGATCGCAATTATAGTAAACATATTATTATTTACACTATATAAAAATATATATAGAAACACAATGTGAGTTATTTTTTAGAATACGGAATAGCAATCTCATATAACGGTTAATAATGGCATGTACAGTATTGTACACTTAATCATTGTACATATACATACATTTTGCAACATACTAGTATCGTTCCTATTTATGTAAACCAACGTTACCTGTCGAAGCAGTCCTACTAAACACCCCAGGTGGCGCGAGTAGACCGCATGGCTATGGAGAGGTACGTTGTTTATATTTCTGTTCACTTGTAGATGTGTTTGCATAAAGGTATAACACGCTGCGAAAGTAATGACCACAAAGTGCCAGATTCCTCATGAGCCGGAGTGACCGAGCGGTTCTACGCGTTACAGTCTGGACCTGCACAATGGCTATGGTCGCAGGTTCGAATCCTGCCTCGGGCATGGATGTGTGTGATATCCTTAGGTTAGTTAGGTTTAAGTAGGGACTGATGACGTCAGAATTTAAGTCCCATAGTGCTCAGAGCCATCTGAACCATTTGCACCTTATGAATAATGGGTAATGATTATCACATTCCACCAAGATGTCAATCGTGTTCGGCAAATAGCAAAGAAACTGATGATTTCCATCACCGGAGTTGTCAAACCCATACACCAGCGTCAAGAAACAGGCTCCTATGGAGAACGTCCTCGCACACGAGCACCCAGGAAGATATCAGAAAGCCAAGGAAAGTATTTGGTAGTGACCAGTAAACGTAACAGATTAGAAACTGTCCCTGAATTGACTGCTGAATAAACGTAACGAGAGATACTCCAGTAGATGAGTCAACAGTGAGACGACAACTGGCAGGTGACAAGGTTATGTAGCAACAAGGAAACCACTGTTGCGCCCTGTTAACAAGAAGAAAAGGCTTCAGTGGGCTAAGACACCCCAACATTGGACAGCGGAGGATTGGGAAAGAGTCTCACTAACTGATGAATCCAAGTTCCAAATATTTGAAAGTAAACTCCGTCAGTTTTTAAGCCATTTACCCCATGAACGCTTGAATCCACAGTGCGTAATTCCAACTGTAAAGCATGGAGGGGATTCTGTGATGGTATGGGGATCCTATGGAGGGAATAAAGTCGGATATTTGGTGAAAATAGATGGAAAAGATGAACCAAAAGGATCATCATGCCATTTACCAGCGACATGCTAAGAAATCTGGTTTGAGTCTGATTGTGCAAGGGTTATCCTCCAGCAAGACAACGACCCAAAACATGCGTCTCGCTTGTGTCAGAACTATGTGAAGTCTCTATGGGTTCATAAAATATTGAAAAATATGGAAATGCCGCCACAATCGCCTGATTGTAATGCAATCGAACTGCCATGGGATGAATTGGACAGGAGGAGCCTAAAATGGGAAATCATGAGTGGATCACAATTGTGGGAGTTCCTATAGAAAGAACGGAGATTAATTCCAACTGAAATCTTGGTAAAACTGATGCAGCACATACCGAGAGTGTGCAAGGCAGTGATGAAACCAAAGGGTGGATAATTTGAGGAAACGAAAATTTAATGGTTGCACCTTCCTGTGTATTATTTGAGCTTAATAAACATTTGCAAAACAACAAAATGAATTTTATACTGTTTTTTCTTTATGTTGTCTATAATTACTAGGTGTTTCCAAGTTTCTCAACTAATGGAGGGTAGTATATATATACACATACTCCCTCCCTAAGTTCGGAAACACCTAATAATTATAGACAACAGAAAGGAAATACGGTACAAAATGCATTTGGTTATTTTTTTCTCTATATCCCTCCATTCTGTCCCCCATCTGTCTTCCTGCTTCTTTTCCTCGCCCATTCCCTCCTCTACATCTACATCTACATGATTATTCTGCAATTCACATTTAAGCGCTTGGCAGAGGGTTCATCGAACCACAATCATACAATCTCTCTACCACTCCACTCCCGAACAGCGCGCGGGAAAACCGAACACCTAAACCCTTCTGTTCGAGCTCTCTTATTTTATTTTGATGATCATTCCTACCTATGTAGGTTGGGCTCAACAAAATATTTTCGCATTCGGAAGAGAAAGTTGGTGACTGAAATTTCGTAAATAGATATCACCGCGACGAAAAAGTCTTTGCTTTAATGACTTCCATCCCAACTCGCGTATCATATCTGCCACACTCTCTCCCCTATTACGTGATAATACAAAACGAGCTGCCCTTTTTTGCACCTTTTCGATGTCCTCCGTCAGTCCCACCTGGTAAGGATTCCACACCACGCAGCAATGTTCTAACAGAGGACGAACGAGTGTGGTGTAAGCCGTCTCTTTAGTGGACTTGTTGCATCGTCTAAGTGTCCATCCAATGAAACGCAACCTTTGGCTCGCCTTCCCCTCAATATTATCTATGTATTCTTTCCAGCTGAAGTTGTTCGTAATTTTAACACCCAGGTACTTAGTTGAATTGACAGCCTCGAGAACTGTACTATTTATCGATTAATCGAATTCTAACGGATTCCTTTTGGAACTCATGTGGATCACCTCACACTTTTCGTTATTTAGCGTCAACTGCCACCTGCCACACCATACAGCAATCTTTTCTAAATCGCTTTGCAACTGATACTGGTCTTCGGATGACCTTACTAGACGATAAATTACAGCATCATCTGCGAACAACCTAAGAGAACTGCTCAGGTTGTCACCCAGGTCATTTATATAGATCAGGAACAGCAGAGGTCCCAGGACGCTTCCCTGGGGAACACCTGATATGACTTCAGTTTTACTCGATGATTTGCCGTCTATTACTACCAACTGCGACCTTCCTGACAGGAAATCACGAATCCAGTCGCACAACTGAGACGATACCCCATAGGCCCGCAGCTTGATTAAAAGTCGCTTGTGAGGAACGGTGTCAAAAGCTTCCGGAAATCTAGAAATACGGAATCAACCTGAGATCCCCCGTCGATAGCGGCCATTAATTCGTGCGAATAAAGAGGTAGCTGCGTTGCACAAGAACGATGTTTTCTGAAACCATGCTGATTACGAATCAATAGATCGTTCCCTTCGAGGTGATTCATAATGTTTGAATACACTATATGCTCCGGAACCCCACTGCAAACCGACGTCAATGATATAGGTCTGTAGTTCGATGGATCACTCCTACTACCCCTCTTAAACACTGGTGCGACCTGCGCAATTTTCCAATCTGTAGGTACAGATCTATCGGTGAGCGAGCGGTTGTATATGATTGCTAAGTAGGGAGCTATTGTATCAGCGTAATCTGAAAGAAACCTAATCGGTATACAATCTGGACCTCAAGACTTGCCCATATCAAGCGATATGAGTTGCTTCGCAACCCCTAAGGTATCTACTTCTAAGAAACTCATGCTAGCAGCTGTTCCTGTTTCAAATTATGGAATATTCCATTCATCTTCCCTGGTGAAGGAATTTCGGAAAACTGCGTTCAATAACCCCGCTTTAGCGGCACAGTCGTCGGTAACAGTACCATCAGCACTGCGCAGCGAAGGTATTGACTGCGTCTTGCCGCTTGTGTACTTTACATACGACCAGAATTTCTTCGGATTTTCTACCAAATTTCGAGACAACATTTCGTTGTGGAACCTATTAAAGGCATCTCGCATTGAAGTCCATGTCAAATTTCGCGCGTCTGTAAATTTTAGCCAATCTTCGGGATTTCGCGTTCTGAACATCCCATGGTTTTTCCGTTGCCTCTGCAACAGCGTTCGGACCTGTTTTGTGTACCATGGGGGATCAGTTCCATCTCTTACCAATTTATGAGGTGTGAATCTCTCAATTGCTGTTGCTACTATATCTTTGAATTTGAGCCCCTCCCTTCCTATCATCCTCTTTGCCCTGTACCCTTCCTCCATCTTCTCACCATACCTCCGTCCTCATCCCCTCCTCCTCCCCTTATCTGTCCTCTATCACTTTCCCTCTCTCAAACCTCTCACCTCCCTCTCTCCCTTTCTTCCTACCTCCCTCCTCACCCTCCCTTCCTCCCTCCCTCCCACCCTCCTTCACGCCTTCCTACCCTCCCACCCTCCCTCCATTCTTTCTACTTCCTACTTTTCTCTCTCTCCATCTATTTCTTTCTGCATTACAGCATGCAAAGCAATTAATGCAAGTTCCACAGTTATTGCACACACATTAGCTGAAAACAAGAGACTTACTGTACATGCAAGAGTCACTGTGCATGAAGGAGTTACTGTGTATCCAGGAGCTACTGCACAAGTGTGACTTACACTGCACATTAGAAATACTGTGCATGCAAGAGATCCTGCACACGCTATGGTTGCTACACTAGCTAGAATTGTTGAATGTGTAAGAGTTCCTGCACATTCCAGTGTAATTCTACATGCAAGTGTTACTGTGTACAGAAACGTTGTTGCAAATGCAACAGTTACTGCACACCCAACAGTTACTGACTGCATTACAGTTATGGCATGCAAAAGAGTAACTATGTATGAGAGTTACTGCATGCACAATAGTTGTTGCACACACAAGACTTTCTGTAAGTAAATGATTTACTGCATGCACAAGAGTTACTGCAAATGCAAGAGTTACTGCACCCATGAGAGTTACTGCACACACAACAGTACAATTATTGTGCATGCAAGAGTTACTACATCCACAAGAGTTACTGCATGTCCGAGTCATTGTGCACAAGAATTACTATGCACACAAGGCTTACTCCCTAGGTTACTGTATACCAGATAGATATCCAGATACAAAGAGGAGTTGAGGAGTTGATATCACACTATGCATCAGTCTCTGAGTCATCACTTCCACATCACAGAAGCAATAAAATTATTTCGTCTTTACTCAGAATCACAGCAGCAATGCTACCAACACTAATTGTGTTTCATTTTCAATACCTTGAGAACTGACCAACGGTGCATAGTCCTTCGCGCTTCATTAATACCGATGCTGTAGGGTCTCATATGTTGCCCATAGTAACTGGACTTACCCTTTTGTCGCGACATTTATACATTCACTATTTCAGCTGATAACTTTCTGTAATGAAGAAACATATTTTACATCTTACATCGTAGCACCTTTGTTAAACGTATCTCATTTTCTGTCACGTAGTTACCATCTGGTAAATTTCTAAGCTATAAATCGCCATGAACGCATTCTGTCATTTTGCCATTTCCAGCACTTTCTTTGGTCTCCCGACAATTCGCCCATCATTCTGTAACATCTTGTCTGGGATATGCAGTGTGCAGAAAAACAATATGACCAAAGGTGTAGCCAGAAAGACGGCATCAAAAATAATTCTAATAGTCTGAGTATGGGAACTAGAGATCGTAGTTGAATATTTATGGCGCTATGCCAGCATAAAGTGGTAGTCTGTTTCAACCTTTGTTACAACATACTTAGTTAGGTGGACGCTTAATTATTATTTACTTCGAGCTCGTTAAGACATCTTGAAACATAAAGCATGGACATGTGGTTGTTTCTAAAGAAGTGCTGTCTGGAACGCCAGCTGAGTATGTGGTGTTTCAAGTTTTTCTTGATATCATCCTGGAGACTGGTTAGAGTGTGTTTACGCACACATTTTTTGTGAATTAACTTTCATTTTGAGTAAAGACGTCAGTATGTCAGATTTTAATTGCGTTACTGTAGCGCCGTAAATATGGACTTGCAACCGCGAGTTGCTGTACTCGAATTCATGTCTTTCATACTGTCTTTCCTCCCTACTCTTTTGGGCAGATTTATTTTTCGCACTCTGTATAACTTTGCCAGATGGCAAACCTTGCTCAACCACCACTGCTTAAATTATACATTTTTTACGTACAGTACACATACGTCATTGAATGACTTCCAGCCCGGTCATCTGGCTATTCGTCACTGCAAAGCCAGCACGCGAAACACAAAATCACGAAAGCGCCATCTGATCCGCATAATTACACTACTGACTGTGAGCACATTTAGACGTTAATCACAAAAGCCGATAGCAATAATGTAGAAGATGAATTTGTTGTTGTTGTTGTGGTCTTCAGTCCTGAGACTGGTTTGGTGCACCTCACCATGCTACTCTATCCTGTGCAAGCTTCATCTCCCAGTACCTACTGCAGCCTACATCCTTCTGAATCTGCTTAATGTATTCATCTCTTGGTGTTCCTCTACGATTTTTACTCTCCACGCTGCCCTCCAATACTAAATTGGTGATCCCTCGATGTCTCAGAACATGTCCTACCAACCGATCCCTTCTTCTAGTCAAGTTGTGCCACAAGCTCCTCTTCTCCCCAATTCTATTCAATACCTCCTCATTAGTTATGTGATCTATCTATCTAATCTTCATAATTCTTCTGTAGGACCACATTTCGAAAGCTTCTATTCTCTTCTTGTCTAAACTATTTATCATCCATGTTTCACTTCCATACATGGCTACACTCCATACAAATACTTTCAGAAACGACTTCCTGACATTTAAATCTATACTCGATGTTAACAAATTCCTCTTCTTCAGAAACGCTTTCCTTGCCATTGCCAGTCTACATTTTATATCCTCTCTACTTCGACCATCATCAGTAATTTTGCTCCCCAAATAGCAAAACTCCTTTACTACTTTAAGTGTCTCATTTCCTAATCTAATTCCCTCAGCATCACCCGACTTAATTTGACCACATTCCATTATCCTAGTTTTGCTTTTGTTGATGTTCATCTTATACCCTCCTTTCAAGACACTGTCCATTCCGTTCAACTGCTCTTCCAAGTCCCTTGCTGTCTCTGACAGAATTACAATGTCATCAGCGAACCTCAAAGTTTTTATTTCTTCTCCATGGATTTTAATACCTACACCGAACTTTTCTTTTGTTTCCTCTATTGCTTGCTCAATATAGAGACTGAATAACATCGGGGATAGGCTACAACCCCGTCTCACTCCCTTCCCAACCACTGCTTCCCTTTCATACCCCTCGACTCTTATAACTGCCATCTGCTTTCTGTACAAATTGTAAATAGCCTTTCGCTCCCTGTGTTTTACCCCCGCCACCTCCCAAATTTGAAAGAGAGTATTCCAATCATTATTGTCAAAAGCTTTCTCTAAGTCTACAATTGCTAGAAACGTAGGTTTTCCTTTCCTTAATTTTCTTCTAAGATAAGTCGTAGGTTCAGTATTGCCTCACGCGTTCCAACATTCCTACGGAATGCAAACTGATGTTCCACAAGGTTGGCTTCTACCAGTTTTTCCATTTGTCTGTGAAGTATTTTGCCGCTGTGGCTTATTAAACTGATAGATCGCTAATTTTCACATCTGTGAACACCTGCTTTCTTTGGAATTGGTATTATTATATTCTTCTTGAAGTCTGAGGGTGTTTCGCCTGTGTCATACATCTTGCTCACCAGACGGTAGAATTTTGTCAGGACTGGCTCTCCCAAGGCTGCCAGTAGTTCTAATGGAATGTTGTCTACTCCGGGGGCCTTGTTTCGACTCAGGTCTTTCAGTGCTATGTCAAACTCTTCACACAGTATCGTATCTCCCATTTCATCTTCATCTACATCCTCTTCCATTTCCATAATATTGTCATCAAGTACATCACCCTTGTATAGACCCTCTATATACTCCTTGCACCTTTCTGCTTTCCCTTCTTTGCTTAGAACTGGGTTTACATCTGAGCTCTTGATATTCATACAAGTGGTTCTCTTTTCTCCAAAGGTCTCTTTAATTTTCCTGTAGGCAGTATCTATCTTACCCCTAGTGAGATAAGCCTCTACATACTTACATTTGTCCGCTAGCCATCCCTGCTTAGCCGTTTTGCACTTCCTTTCGATATAATTTTTGAGACGTTTGTATTCCTTTTTGCCTGCTTCATTTACTGCATTTTTATATTTTCTCCTTTCATCAATTAAATTCAATATTTCGTCTGTTACCCAAGGGTTTCTACTAGCCCTCGTCTTTTTACCTATTTGATCCTCTGCTGCCTTCACTATTTCATCCCTCAAAGCTACCCATTCTTCTTCTACTGTATTTCTTTCAACCACTCCTGTGAATTGTTCCCTTATGGTCTCCCTGTAACTCTGTACAACCTCTGGTTCTTTCAGTTTATCCATGTCCCATCTCATTAAATTCCCACCTTTTTGCAGTTTCTTCAGTTTTAATCTACAGTTCATAACCAATACATTGTGGTCAGAGTCCACATCTGCACCTGGAAATGTCTTACAATTTAAAACTTCGTTCCTAAATCTCTGTCTTACCATTATATAATCTTTCTGGTACCTTTTAGTATCTCCAGTATTCTTCCAGGTATACAACCTTCTTTTATGATTCTTGAACCAAGTGTTGGCTATGATTAAGTTATGCTCTGTGCAAAATTCTATCAGGCGGCTTCCTCTTTCATTTCTTAGCCCCAATCCATATTCACCTACTACGTTTCCTTCTCTCCCTTTCCCTACACTCGAATTCCAGTCACCCATGACTATTAAATTTTCGTCTCCCTTCACTATCTGAATAATTTCTTTTATCTCATCATACATTTCATCAATTTCTTCGTCATCTGCAGAGCTAGTTGGCATATAAACTTGTACTACTGTAATACGCAATTAAAACATTTAAATGGTGAACATTTAATCGATCGTTAGGGACAGGGTGGTTTACAAGCGACAAACGTTGGGATTTCCTTCGCTTTATTTTCTGCTCGGCATTCGAATCGAGCAACCTCTGTTGCCAAAGTGTTTTCTTTCTAGTTGTTTCTTCCTCAGTGAAGTAGGACTGCGACATCGTTCACCCTTCGGCCTCGTACTTAAGCAGCACCGGAGTAGACTTGATGACGACAGAGGAGAATTCTGTCATTAGGAGCTACTCAAGGGGAATATGATGTGCGCGTTTGAATTCTACATGATAGAAAACTACTAGGAACTGAAGTGAACCTAATCTTTGAAAACCATGACAAAATTAGGGCAATGACAATTGCTATGCTACAACTACTGTCTACTATTATAAACTTTACTTTCTGTTCAATACACTGACTTCATGTACGAGAGCGTGTCATATACGTTCCCTTTTGGTGAGAAGAAACTATTAGCACCTATTTGTCCCGGCGCATTATCCTTATCATTGCTGGAAGTAGACGACAACGTCAGGCAGATTATGTTACTCTTGTGCCATAGGTATATGTTGAGACGAGAAAGAAGGAAACGGTATCACGATATATAACGCCTTCTCATTGATTTTTAGTTGTTTAACATTAACCAAAGTAGGTGAAAAACAATTAGAATGAAAGACTTGAAATTCTGATCAACGCACAAGAGAGGGTACATCTTGGTCGACAGGCAGGACTTCCTGGAAACAAATACCCTCGATGGGAGTAACAGTAGAAGGTCGTTACCACGTCGCCTGAATGGGGGACGTCAACGGAACAGATAAATTTAGGGGCGCCTCAGTTTTCTGCTGTTTAGTCATTGCAACACCAGAAGGCTCAACGACTTCCCCACCTTTGTATGTTTCTGCCGGAGTTACTGCAGCTGTGGGAGGGATACTAGGAGAGACACTAGCCACCTCAGCTTCCACTTCCGCACCATCGACCCTGTTAGTAGTGCAGGACTCAGCACTACAGGATGCAGCAACCAACAGACTCACTTGAGGGGGCGGTGTGTGAGGGGTAGATGTGTCCGACTCCTCACTGTCCTGTATACGACATTTCTCGTGTTCACTCTCTGCACTGCCAGTTTGCCCACAGCAATTTCAGGGCTGTGCTGTGATGGTGAGACTGCAAAGTGTTGTTCCATTGCGCACGGAGAACAGGTGGCACCAACCTCGCCAGCGGTAGAATCGAGACCAGCCAACCCCAGTTTCCGAAGCTGTTCAGAGGAGACCTTCAACAAAAATACCTTCCTCTGAACGTTAGGTCTAAGGTTCGTTGCAGAGAAAGCGCGTCCCTACTAGCCCTTATGCGTTGCATGAGTGCGGTAATCAGAGATCTGTAAATGAGAAGGAATGTTTTGTTTGACTACCATGACCACTGAACGGATCCTTCTAGAACATTACAACCGGTATTGAATGGACTAGCTTCGCAGCGTATACCCCTCACATGACTATAAGAGAGAAATGTCGACTGTTGTTAGCTTCTGACATTAGTATACTTCAGTTCCTCGTTACCAGGAAGCAGCATACTTCTGGAACCATCTCAGTGCTTAAACGGAACCTGAAAACATGGAGGCTAAAGCAACCTATCAGAATGAAAATAGACAGTATGAACGTGATCAGATCTTTCATGAATTGTATCAAAGAGCCAGTTGTGAATCTCCAAAGACCCAGGCTGGAAGGAACCAGTGGCTTTGTCGAAACTGAAGGTGTCTTTACCTTTTCCCAGAACACCCATGGCCGTTATTATGAGCGGACTACTCTGCTATCAGTGGACTCACACAACAACTGACACTAACGTCCTAACGACGATCTGCTTCACACGACGACACGAAAAACACCGAGAGAAAGCTGTCCAGGTGCGCGCGTACTGTGGTGAGACAGTAAACTGGCGACCCTCCCAGTCGGCGCTCGATGCGGAACTACCCCTGGACCAAGGCTGCAGAAATATCGCGGAAGAATCTGTATCTTATGACATCACATTTGAAACTCAGATTTCTCTGGTCACACTTGCATTGAAGCTTCCACGAGTTCCTGGATGACTAATTACACTACTAGCCTGTAGAATGTGGCAACCTCATGCTTTGGCAAACAGTTTCTCCAAACATTATTCCACAAATATTTCTTTTGTGCGCGTTTGTGTGCATGTTCCAAGCGAGGTATACAGCTAGGGCGCCTGACATTCCCATACTATGACCATACACGGAATGTCGACAGAAACCACAAATGTGTAGCAATAGCTGTGGTATATTCGGCGCCGCGTTTACGAGAGGTAACGATGAAATCGCGGTCCATCTTACCAGATTTAAATTTTTGTGGTTTCCGCAAACCACTGCAGACAACCAGCGTGGCTTTTCCTTGAACACAGGTTCTGTTGATTCTTGCCCCCATCCTTGTCTAGTGAGAGGCCATGTCACTGTTCAAATGGGTTGATGACAAGAGAACTTTAAAGTTCAAACTTTCCTACTTTTCTTCAGGAACAGGTCTCGTTGTTTCGTTCGATACCTGTCACAGGCAATATGGTTTCGCTGAGGTAGTTACACTTAGTAATCGTGATATCAGCTGAGGGTCCTGCTCGAACTAAGTTTACAAGTGCTTAGATTATGTAAGGGCCTGTGGAGACATGTCGGCTGATGCAGACGACCCCAGTTTTCTAAAAATATATATTAGTGCCCAAGAATGTTCATCTCCGCCGTAACCGTTAATTTACGTCTGCCACTTTCCTTAGACAGCCCCTATTGGCCTATTCTGTGTCAACATCAAGAATTTGTAGTTCCAGTAGGACTGAGGCACATCTTACGGTGCTGAGCAATCGACAGTAGTCATTCATCTGATGTTTGGAGGGGGTGTCATAGGAATATCGGCGACACTCCAGACCCTGGAAAATGAGACAAGGCAATTTCCAGCTTTTCAGGTGTGGAGTACACTACAGAGATCAAGTTCTCATGTTTGATTGGTAAATGGCTACAGAAGTATTCTTCTGTTGTATAATTTTCCTGTAAGATTTGTATGTGCAGATTTCATGTTAGTTTCCAGTCAGTGGTTACTCCTGTGCATTTTAGTGAGTTACTAAACTGGATAGGATGGTTTCACGAGGCAGTAGTTGCGGGGGTGAAAAGCGGCGATTTGTCATATTCAATTGTACGGATCTTGGTATGGCTGGTTTCAAGGTGTCTTTGGTTGCACCTGGTTGAGGTGGGGTCATCAACAGATTGGAGGAAACGGGCAGGGTGATTGAACCCACCCACTCCTACCATTTCCATAAAGAGTACATTTTTTTGTCAGCTTATCCACTAACTCAATATTAGCAAATTCGTCATCTCTGCAGCTCTTACCATTCTGTGTGTGAGTGCGTAGAGGGTGAGGGACTAGAGTCTGTGCCCCTAGAACAGCATTGCACAGTTCCTCGTCTGCAGCATAGCGACGTGCAGATGCATGTGCCTCAATGACTCCCCATCACGTGTTGTCAGGTGTGGTGGGGTCATGACTTCTTGGTGGCCATTTCAAGGGAGCAACTGTTGCTGATGAGCCACGACCTGTCCAACCAACTGAGAAATTGTTCTATATACACTTGTACTCGCAAGAGTAGCACGTGGCTAGAAATACTAAACAGCAACAACTGTGCACTGGCCTGCACCCTTTCCAGGGGGATATTGCAGCACCGACAGGCGTTACTCAGCCGGCCCACTGTTTCTGTGCTGACAACAAGACAGCGTCCCCGCACTCCACGCAGCCGCTGCGACAGTGCCGCCGCGCTGCCGTCAGCTTCTTCTCGACTAATTTTCTTGACTGCCACGTGGCAAGCTCACAAGCCCTCTCACTGCGCTCTCAGTGTGGTCTGCTAGCGTCGGTGTGATGGTGTATAACGTGGCCAGGTGCTGGGCTAACACTGATTCAGACGTATCTGTGATTTCAGTCTTTCTTGGCGTATTCCACTGATGAATTCTTCACGGGTTATCAGCCGAGTGGTGGCGTGATGTTCGAACATGCATGCATGCATATATGCGTGTATGTCCAGAACAACATTGCATTGTACTTCTGAAGAACACAACAAGTGCAATTTTATACTCTCGTCCAAGGAAAAAACTTTGACCAAAACTTTAGTCACACTCTTTACTTTGTGTAGATCCTGTGTGACACATCCGGGTTGTCTGAGGGAAAGTTTGTATAGTCCTTTGTAATCAACAGGCCTAGAAATAATTAACAAATTAACTTGTGCATCAGAATGTAAGCTATAGATGCTAATAACTGTAAGTAATGCTTTTAGGTGTACTTAATGACATAAAGAATTTTTGGTACCTCCAACCGTTCAGTGCTTAGCTTTTCCGATTTTTATGTAATACCACACAATTCCTTCCGTTAAGATTCCTTGATACTCGAGGATATATCCTACAAATCGATTCCTCCTATTAGTCAGATTGTACCAGTACTGATTTCTATCAGTTCGGCCCAATACTTCTTCATTACGTATTCGATTTAGCCATCTTATCTTCAGCTTTGTTCTGTATATTATTTCAGATGCTGAATCGATGAGAGGATGACAGCTTTTTTTCCGCTTGCCAACGCATGGAGGGCATGTGGGCTAATGTTGCAGGGCCAGACCTTCTGCCAGTCACCTGGACTGGTCCCCTCTAACTAAGGAACAGGCTGATGCCCCTCATCGGGAACCATATGCTGGTCTGGCTCCTGCATAGACGCCCCTTGCACGTTGTAGCATCTACAGTATGGGCACATACACCACCCCACCTCTGTATGGCCTTGTTGCTAAACAGTGTAGGTGGAGGTGGGATTGGAGTATTGTAGTCTACAGTGTGGAATATCTTTCTTGGTTCATAAAAGACATGAGGGTATCACAGGTTCTCTGTATTCTCCCTTGCACTGATAACAGTCAGGTAAGACTGGCTGCTCTGACGTCTATATGTCTACTGAATCTTTTTTTTTTTTTTTTTTGAGATTCTTATATAAAATTTTTTAATTTGATGCTTGTATCTGAGGATATACAGTTAAAACTGAATGAAGCGATTACCAGTGACTGTAGATATAAAACAGAGAGGAAATCAATTTTTGATTCTTTATAGGTGTTTTGTATGAAGCCCTTGGTGACACGTACAACATTTAAGGCTGCAACCATTTCACGCCACACATTTAGAAGCGTATGTGGAGTTTGTGGCGTAGCATAAATGTGTGCTTTGTGTTCTGCAATGGTTTCTGGCAAAGCTGGCGTACACGCAAGGTATTTCGCATAACCCCACGAAAAGAAAACATTGGGTGTCACGCCCAAAGATATAGGAGGCAGAGAACGCAACGCCGGCATGGCAAGGTCGACGGATTCGTCGTTTTGGGAGGTGTAGCTTCAAAAATGTGGAGCGGCTTTGGAGTCTCTGCTCTTGCACAACGATGGAAATTCTAAAGTTTATTTTACATTGCCTATAATGCTTGTGACGCTCACATCCCCGCTGTCAAAATAAGGAACAGTTTGAGCACAAACAGGATTTCAGCTCACGCAAATCGCTAACCGCCTGCGGTCACAGCTAGGATACGACGCCAGCACTCGTGGTCGCACTTCCCACACACACACGTAAGCATGTGGAGTATTCTTGGCGCACATCCGCAGTGATCTCGTTACGCAAATAAGACATAACATGTCCTTAAACGGCAAGTGCATCGATACTGTGTGGAGACCTGTCTGTGGTGGACTAGTGTGCTGTTCTCTGCCACGTGATTTACGCAATGTAATGTGTAATGGTTACTCACAAGTATGGGTGCGTGCAGTGTTTTTCACCTGATTTCATGCAACCCTGCCTAACGTACCTGTCGTGCGTTTCCTTCTGCTGTGGCAACGAAGACGCTCCAGCAGCGTTTTGGATGGGCGGTTTAGATTGATTCGGGACTTGATTCCCTCTGAGTTTTTATCTTTGCTCATATGACCTGCTCGCTTTCAGGACACCCTCTTGCAGAGAGAGAGCTGCAGACCAGCTCAGAGAATTGGCGGACAGCACAGGTGGCTGCTTTCTGTGACAAGGATGTCGGAAAGTTGGTACAACGCAACGACAAATATCTAAGTCGGGGTGCCGAGTGTGTAGAGAAGTATCGCGATCGCGTAGCTAACTGTTACAAACAAAACACTTTATAATATCACTGTGGTTTCCATTTCGCGGCCGATCGCACCCTACTCTCCGAATAACCATTGTAAATGGTGGTGACTCCAGTCTACCCTCGATATGTTTGCGACAGTGCATATTTAAGTCGGTGATAGGCATAAAATACTGCCCGAAAATCCACTAAATGCTTTTTCCGAAATTTATTTCAAGGAATTGGTTCCGGAGATAACGTCTGCGAAAACATTCAGTGACCATTCAGTAACAAATAATTCTGAGCACACTGGGAGCATCATGACGCTTACACGGATTGTTGCAGCTAGACTGAACAACTTAACACCCAAATTCGCTGAGAATCAAAGTAAAATATATCTATTAAAAAAAAGGAGACAAACGTTAGCTTCATGACTTCATAAGCTTTCAAAGCTATGCAGGCTTAGACCGGTTTTCATTTCATTTTAAAAGAAAAGTAGTATCGACAGCATTCGAGAGATTTATAACAACAGATGAGTATGACACAAAACTGCTCTCCCATGGCGCACAAAACAGGTCACTTTCGAAGAAGAAACAACAGGAAACGTTGTGAAATTTAAAACAATACAATATCTCCAAGACTGGCGATGTTTTATAGAAACTCAAAATTTAAAGTAGGCTTCCGTGTGAGAAGCTTTTAATATTTCCCACAATAGAATCATTGTCTCTACATCTGGCATCAGACCAAGAGAGATTCTGGTCGTATGTAAAGTACGCCAGTGGCAAGACACAGTCAGTACCACTCTGCACGATGACAGTGGTAATGTTACTAATCAAAGTGCCGCTACGGCGGCGTCACTAAAAACGGTTTTCCGAAAGTCCTTCACCAAATAAGACGGAGTAAATATTACAGAATTCTAATCAGCAATAGCCGCCAACATGAGTAAATTATCAGTAGATACCGTCGATGTAGAGAAGCAACTGATACTACCTAATAAGTATACCTGTTGGATCAACTACGGAGGATGCTGGTCAAATATCTCCATATTTAGGAATCATGTACAGTCGCTGGCTCGACAAAATGTCCTAAAGATTGAAATGTTCCACACACCACACCTACAGTGAAGAAAGGAAACCAATACGAGTAACATCGATTTTCACTATGACCTTGAACAACCACTGTGTTCGAACATTATGAATTATCTCGAAGAAAACGATATATCGACACTTACTCTGGACCGATTCAGAGCACATGGTTCCTACGAAACACAACCAGCTCGTCACTCAGTCTAAGTAACGAGAGCTATCTACAAGGAACCTTAAACCGATTAATTTCCAGATTTCTGGGAGCCTTTTGATACCGTTCTTCACAAACTGCTTGCAGTCACATTACGCGCCTATGGAGTATCGTCAATAGACCAACATCGACAGACGGATCAGCTCTCCTCAGCCGCAGGCAGCACAATAACAGAGACATGAACTGTGGATTGAGTGAACACAGAATACCGAACAAATGGGTTAATTCTATTTCTTAACAACAAAGACAAATGTAACATTATTGATCATAATTACTTCTTGGAGAGGTAATAAACAATTGAGAAGACACACAAGGTCAAGAATACTACGAATCATTCATTGACTTCTGTAGGCATATGGAGTGTAAATGTAAGGGAGGAGGGTATAGAAGGATGGATTGGGGGCGGGTTATAAAATTACTAATAAAATGAAGAAGCCATTATAGTGGGGGGGGGGGGGGACAAAAGGGTAACTAATAAAGGAATAAGAATAAAATTGCGAAGTGACTGACTTTTTTAAAATTAAGATACACCTATGGTAAATGGGCGCTTTTAAATGTTAAAGCTAGTATCAAATATAGCATATGTTGGGTCATTGTGTGGGAATGATGCGTCCAAAGTGGAGGTATGGCTTAAGTGTGTATCGGTATATTCTCTGTGTGTCATAGTATTTTATGTGTTAAATAGTTGTGATACTAAAATTTATTCCATAAATTTAATAAAATTAAAGGTTTTATTGAGACAGTCAGTTTGGTTATTGACAGAAGTTTGGGGTGAGGTATACTGATTCCTCATTAAAGTAGTATATCTCAGAGGGAGGAAAGGGTACTTCAAACAACGTCAATGACTAACGGGACTGCTATTTTTATGGATGCAGCGGATGTTATCGACATGTTTGTTACAGTATATGTTTATGAGCAGGCAACTTCATGGTATACTGAGATAAACAGGTGCTGCAAAGTTGTAACAGCTACCAAAGAAAATAAATTGCTCCTAACCTTTCCTATCCTACCGGACACTGAGTCCAAAGATTAAAAAAAAGTGACCTGCTTGTAACACCAATTTCTTTGACCAAGACAATTTGACACTTAGCCAACTGTCATTCAGTCAAGATGGTGTACTCAGTAATGAAGCAAAGCAGTAGGCTCTGCCAGAACCATCGACTCTGTGTCTAATAGTGCATTTTAATTCGACAGTATGCCATCTTAGGAAATTTATAACACTTGTAAGTAAGCATCACAAATATAGATTCTTATATGGTCATATCATTTGTTATGTATTTCACTGTAATTGTCTAACCTACTTTCAAAAGACACGTGAAAATGGCACTTTGAAGACGATATCATGATTGTGTAAGTGTAAATGTAACACTGTAAATAAACAACAGTCTAATGGCGGTACTGACTTTAAAGAAAAAAATTGATGAGTACATCATTTAGCTTAACGTATAAATGGTGCAGAGCATGCAGCACGTCCTTTTGTGCCGTCACAACATTGCCCTCGTCGATATTGAGCGATGTGATACACGCATGAGGGAGACGAGTCTGATGTCGAATCAGATGATACAGAGGAGTCAGTTGGTCCACAACCCAGCGGACGTGGTTTGGAACGCCACCTCAACCCTCCCACTTGACGCCCCTCCACTCCTAATGATCGCACCTTTACACGCCTGACGTCTGCAATACGTAGCAGAGCCTGATGCGCACTTTCTTAAAGGCCACATAAGAGAGAGTTGTAAAATTCTTGCCTGCTCCGAAATTTCCGCGCTCTATCAGCGCACAGTCGTGTCAACGCTTGTCAGAACCTCGTGTTTGCCCTCTGAACTCAGCATTCCAAAATGGAGGCTTATAACGCAGCTGACCAGAGACTATGGTACAACACTTCTGGGTTCACCTCATATGGTAAGGATCTCCATTTGGGCCGTATTCAACACCCAAGGGAATCAAAACATTTTCATCGACTGTCGTTCATGACTTAATGTGACAGTCACTACACTGTGGTCCATGAAGTCGGCGGCGTTAGCATCGATTGCCAAAGTCCTTTCACACGTCCGGCCAGACTAAATATGTGACACCTGTTGCTAGAAGAAGCAGTAAAACAAGTAATACTGACAAAAGTCGGAAATTTACAGACGGACTGAATTTTACTACTACCGACAGAAATAAAAATTAGGAAACTGGTCTACAGGACGCAACACACAGTTAGAACAACCACTTATCAAAATAGTATACAAACATTTCTGTAACAAATGAATCACCAGTTCCTTAAAAAAATTATGATAGATCTAGAGTGCGTCACGTACTGGATGGCGCATAAAGGAGAATGGTCACGTGAAGAAAAGTCCATCTTATTCATTTACCATTATCAAGGATTTCAATTCCTTCAATGGAAATGTCCTCCCCAAAACCACATGTAGTACACACGGGAGCCACATTAAACACATGCAAAAAAAGAGACAGAAAAATTTACATCAAGAAGCTAGCCGCAAATCCGATACAACCTTATCAATATTCAGAGGAAGAAGCGTATGAGCCAGCACACTTTAACAAACAAGAAGCTAAATTCGATCTCATGGCTGGCTTAATTACGTGACCAGATTGTGTCAGGGTCCATTTCCGAGTCCGGTGACGCGTCCACGTTAGACCGAGCGGCTAGCCGGGCGGGCTTATCATCACTTACTCAGCACCGATTCAGTCAGTTAATATCGCTCCTCTGGAACACTACCAGCTCTTCACTCACTCGAAGTAATGAGTGCTATCGACAAGGTACCTTAAACGGATTCCTTTCCACATTTCTGGACGCCTTTTGATACCGTTGCTCACAAAAGGCTTGTAGTCACAGTGCGTGCATATGGAGTATCCTCCCAGTTGTTCGTCTGTAATCGTGTATCCCTGTCAGAAACGACACAGTTAATAATAACTGACGGAAAGTCATCGAGTAAAACAGAAATTATATTTGGCACGCGGAACGGAAGTGTTAGAAACCGTCTGCTGTTTCTGATCTGTATATACGATTTAGGAGCCTATCTGAGCAGCCCTCTGAGTCCGTATGCACATGATGCTATCGTGTTTCGGCCAGTAAAGTCAACATAAGCTCAAAACCAGTTCGTTTTGTACCAGCGAGTTGTAGAGGAAGGAATGTCACGCATATGATCTGCGGGTTTGGGGTGGCAATAAGTCAGACAAAGATGTTTTTCGTTGCGGCGAGACAAATTCAGTCAAAAACTTTCTCCTGCGAATATAAAAATACACTCCTGGAAATGGAAAAAAGAACACATTGACACCGGTGTGTCAGACCCACCATACTTGCTCCGGACACTGCGAGAGGGCTGTACAAGCAATGATCACACGCACGGCACAGCGGACACACCAGGAACCGCGGTGTTGGCCGTCGAATGGCGCTAGCTGCGCAGCATTTGTGCACCGCCGCCGTCAGTGTCAGTCAGTTTGCCGTGGCACACGGAGCTCCATCGCAGTCTTTAACACTGGTAGCATGCCGCGACAGCGTGGACGTGAACCGTATGTGCAGTTGACGGACTTTGAGCGAGGGCATATAGTGAGCATGCGGGAGGCCGGGTGGACGTACCGCCGAATTGCTCAACACGTCGGGCGTGAGGTCTCCGCAGTACATCGATGTTGTCGCCAGTGGTCGGCGGAAGGTGCACGTGCCCGTCGACCTGGGACCGGACCGCAGCGACGCACGGATGCACGCCAAGACCGTAGGATCCTACGCAGTGCCGTAGGGGACCGCACCGCCACTTTCCAGCAAATTAGGGACACTGTTGCTCCTGGGGTATCAGCGAGGACCATTCGCAACCGTCTCCATGAAGCTGGGCTACGGTCCCGCACACCGTTAGGCCGTCTTCCGCTCACGCCCCAACATCGTGCAGCCCGCCTCCAGTGGTGTCGCGACAGGCGTGAATGGAGGGACGAATGGAGACGTGTCGTCTTCAGCGATGAGAGTCGCTTCTGCCTTGGTGCGAATGATGGTCGTATGCGTGTTTGGCGCCGTGCAGGTGAGCGCCACAATCAGGACTGCATACGACCGAGGCACACAGGGCCAACACCCGGCATCATGGTGTGGGGAGCGATCTCCTACACTGGCCGTACACCACTGGTGATCGTCGAGGGGACACTGAATAGTGCACGGTACATCCAAACCGTCATCGAACCCATCGTTCTACCATTCCTATACCGGCAAGGGAACTTGCTGTTCCAACAGGACAATGCACGTCCGCATGTATCCCGTGCCACCCAACGTGCTCTAGAAGGTGTAAGTCAACTACCCTGGCCAGCAAGATCTCCGGATCTGTCCCCCATTGAGCATGTTTGGGACTGGATGAAGCGTCGTCTCACACGGTCTGCACGTCCAGCACGAACGCTGGTCCAACTGAGGCGCCAGGTGGAAATGGCATGGCAAGCCGTTCCACAGGACTACATCCAGCATCTCTACGATCGTCTCCATGGGAGAATAGCAGCCTGCATTGCTGCGAAAGGTGGATATACACTGTACTAGTGCCGACATTGTGCATGCTCTGTTGCCTGTGTCTATGTGCCTGTGGTTCTGTCAGTGTGATCATGTGATGTATCTGACCCCAGGAATGTGTCAATAAAGTTTCCCCTTCCTGGGACAATGAATTCACGGTGTTCTTATTTCAATTTCCAGGAGTGTAATTTGTGGATGTCCATCTACATAGGAAGGAACGAGGGTCGTAATAAAGTACAAGAAATCGAACGTAGCATGGGAAGAGACAAGTGTCATTTCTCATGCACGATGTTCGAGAACGGAAGTGTACAGACATAGGCTGGAGGTGGTTCGACAGACCCTCTGCCAGGCACTTTAGAGTCAATTACGGAGCGGCCATGTACACGTGTTGTCCGCCTACACACTATATCTGGTCAACACTTGTTTGTGGTACAGACACTGGTCTGATGGTACTTTACTGGCTGGTATATCCTTTGCACTTCTGTACAACCACTGCCGTGATATGAATTTCAGCCTTCTTACGGCAGTCGAGCGTTGGTCCCACTCTGCAATTTCAACCTTCAGTAATTCCCTCATTAGAAACTCTACAATTCCTTGAAGTCTCAGTCTGACCTCTCAACCCAACCAATCTTTTAAGCAAGTTACAGCTTAAGTTTCCGTTTTTCCCATGTCAATGTAGTACTTCCACATTAGTTACTCGATCTACGCATTAAGTATTCAGCAGTATTTTGTAGCGCCACTTTTTAAAAGCTTCTGTTCCCTTCTTGCCTAAACTGCTGTTCGACATACGACAAATAGCTTCGGGAGAAGTTCGTAAAATTTCTATTTACATTCAATGGTAGTATATTCCTCCTTTTCAGATACGCTTTTCTCCTCTTCAGAATCTCGTTTCCTGCTATTACTTTTTTATTTTGTCGCCCTTTGTTTCGTCCATCTTAAGTTATTCTGTTGCCCATAGAGCAAAGCTCATACCTACATAATTTCGTAAATTAATTCGTTCAGCAGCGCCTCATCTACTTTCATTACATTCCATTATCACTGTTTTACTTTGGTAGAAAATCATTTACAACCGGTTTTCAAGATATTATCCATTCAGTTCTATTGCAGTCCCATGAGTTTCGGCGTCGCTGGCGGAACTGTGTCATGCAGAATGCTTAAGGGTTTTGCTTCTCGCCACAGAACTTTCATTTCCTCACAAAACTTCTCTTCCTGTTCCTTTACTTGTTGCTTAGTAAACAGATAGTTCAACGTAGAGATAGGCTGCAACTTTCCATTTCAGTATTGTTTCTAGTTTGATGTGGCATTCCAAATGACCCCTGCATGATCTGCACGATTAGGATCTGTTTGCTTAGTGAACCATTCAAGGCGCGATAGAGTGCTTGAAGGTTCCTTAGCAGGAACGTTTGTGTACAGACCTGGAAGATGTAACTGTCCATAGCACACTCGTCATGAATGGGTAGGATGAAGGACAACAAATGGTCACCAAGAATGTTGAAATAAACGACCTGATTTATATTCACGATATTCATGGTACATTATCATAATATCACAGAAGCGTCTGCAACCTGAACAGTGCCCTCGACACAGGGCGAGTTAAACAACTCACAGGACTGTCAGTGGCCTTGACACCTCACATCATCTGAAGGACGCGACCCCTCAGGGCACACTGCACTCGCCTCCCCCTCCCCTCCCACCCCCCCCCCCCCACCACCACACACACACACTCCAGTCAGCCCCCGGACAGTTCCTGTGCTGTTTGGCCCACTGGAGACGTGCAGCGTTGTGTGCCACTGTGAGCGATGGCCTTCTTACAGGTACCGAGCTCCACATCTCCTCTCTGTGTTCGCTTGGAAACTGATTGACTTGGACCTCGATTGACTGGCAGAGAACTGTTGTACTTAGAATCAAAGGAGACCCCTCCAACGTATTCCACTCTTCTAAATTTCTCACTACCATGACCTGCAAAGATAGCCATCTTATCTATGATGGATGCAACAATTTATGAATTCTGATATCTAAAAACTTTTTAAATTCATGCAGTTGCTCCTGTCACCTAACACTGGTCTTAAAATGTTTATGAATGTTCCTAGCCAGGTAGCCCAATCTCTGGGAAACATTTACAACCTTCAAAATTGGTTCAAATGGCTCTGAGCACTATGGGACTTAACATCTGTGGTCATCAGTCCCCTAGAACTTAGAACTACTTAAACCCGACTAACCTAAGGACATGACACACATCCATACACGAGGCAGGATTCGAACCTGCGACCGTAGCAGTCGCGCGGTTCCGTACTGTGCGCCTAGAACCGCTAGACCACCGCGGCCGGCTTGCAACCTTCACTAGCATATTTGTGAAGAGAGTAAAATATGAATTAGGAAATAATTAGTTCAGGAAGTTTTTCAGTTAACCGAGTAGCAGCAGCGATTCTTGGACGCTTCATATAATTACAGTCAGCAGAAGCAAATCTTATAATATTGTTTTCAGAAAAGTTGTATTAAAAAATGAAAGAATAAGATTAGAATAAAACGTTTTACTCGTTGCACCTTATCATATTCACCGTGCCTAGAGATTTCACGAAGGTTCCAAAATCTACGTTCACCTTTATTTGTGTTCTCGTAAAGTTTTTAAGAGCAGATAGTAAAAACCTGGGTGTTCACTCTCGTCTTTCTGCAGTCTACTTCCATAACGTAATCTTTACGGCCTGCAATTGTAGTGATATTAAAATATACCAGCTTATCTTGAGTTACTTAAGTACTCCAGTCCACATGTTTAATTTCATTATTCACTGTGTCACCAATTTTAATTTTCAGCATATCTAGCTGGGAAGACGCCACATTTCAATGTGGTACTCATCCAACACTGGCGTGATCTTATTCCTAATTTAAAATGTTCTTTCTTATAGATTACATGAGCAGCTCCTCCAATCGTTCAAAAAAGAGGTCTTAGTTTTTTCAAACCAATCGTTAACCATAGAGCGATTACCGAACAGCGACCTGGAAATTACATTTCCTGAAATTCAGTCTGTCTACATCCTCTGTTTTGCTACTCCAAACACCAATCTGAGACCATCATCTTCATTCTGGTAGCGAAATTCTGAAATAGATTAGTTGGCGAAAATGGGAGATCAAACTTACATCTTCCATAGCTGTTTGTGATTCTATTACTGTATTCAGCTGTCTCCTGTGCATTTAACAGTGGAATTCCCAGTGGATTCGTAATTTTACCACCCTTCCATTTAATTTCACCGAAGGCTGTTTTGACTTTTCTGTTTCCTGGGTCACTCCTTCTGTCAATTATTTATCTCTTTTTCGATTTCATCACATTTCATGCCGCCATTCCACTTTAGCTTTCATGCATTTCCTGTTTATTTCATTCCTAAATGACTTGTATTACCTTATTCCTGATTTTGCCTGCACGTTTCTGTACTTCCTCCTTTCGTCAGCCAGCTGAAGTATTTCTTCTGTTACCTTTTTTCTGTTTCCTCTCAGTTACCTTCTTTTTAGCTATGTTTCTCTTTCCAAATTGTGTAGTCCTTCTTTTTATAAATGTCCATTCCCCCTCAATTTAATTACCTTCTGAGCTATTTATCGGCGCTGTAATTATAGCCTCAGAGATCTTCAACCATCTATCTTTATTCATGAATATTTCTGTATCCCCCTTCTTAGCGCATTATTTCTTCCTGCCAAATTGTTAAACTTCAGTCTACTCTCCGTCATTACTAAATTGTGATCTGAGTCTACATCAGCTTCTGCGTGTACCTGATTCTAGTACTGAATTCAATATCTTTTTTGATTTCGGAATCTCTGCCTGACCATGATGTCATCTAACTGTACTTTTCCCATATTGTCGAGTCTTTTCCTAGTACAGGCCTACCCCTACCACTTGTAAATACTGAACAGAGCATTCGCTATTACTACCTGAAATCTACTGAAGAGCTCAATTAGTCTTTGTCCTCTCTCATTGTTACTGCCAAGCCCATATTGTCCTTTAACATTTTCTTCTACTCCCTCCCCTACAACCGAATTCCAGTTCCTCATGACTATTTTGTTTCCCCTCCCCTTCCATACTGAATTATCCGTTCAAAACCCTCATATATGATCTCCATATCTTCATCTTCCGCTTGAGACATTGGCAATCATACCTGAACCATCGTTGTAGGTGTTGGTTTGCTGTCGATCCTGATGAGGAAAACCAATATTTTAGGCACACTCTTTGGTTTGGTTATGTCCGTAAGACACCTTTGAGTTGAGGTCTGAGGTAAAGTTTGTATAGTTGTTTGTAATCAACAGGATTGGAAATCATGAACGATGTGTTGTAAATTGCATTGTGTATCAGGATTAAATATATGGATGCTACTATCTAGAAGTAATGGTTTAAATTGCAGCTAATGACGTAAAGAATTCCTGATAACTCCAACCATTCAGTGTTTAGCGTCTTCCCTTTTTATGTACCACGCACTTCGTTCCATTACCTGATTCACTATTCCTTGATACTTCCGGTCATGTACTGAAAATCGATTCCTTCTATATGTTGCATCACTTCGATTCAGCACCTGTTCATTAAATACTCGATGTACCCATCTTCAGCGTAATTCACCATAGGCTGCTGCCCCTCTTGGGAACCCCATGTTGGTCTGGCTCCTTTATAGACGCCTTTTCCATGTTGTTGCATCTACACTATGACTGTCTGCATCACTGAGGTACGCACGCCTCCCCACGGCGGTCTTTTCGCTAAACAATGCAGGTGGAGGCGGGATTGGACTAATTTAGTTTACAACGTCGAATATTTTACTTAGTGCACAAATGACATGGGGGTACGACAGTTTCTCTGGCTCTCCCTTGCAGTGATAATCTCCAGGTAAGATTTGCTACTCTGATATCTATATGTCTACTTAATCCCATTAATATTTTCCTTACTCTTTTGCATTTTGTTGTTATATAAATTTGTCGAATTATGTATATGTATTTGTAGATGTAGAGTTCAAACTGAATGAAGCGGTTACCAATAGGTGTAGCTATTCGGAACACAGCAAATTTATTTTAGATTGTTTATAGGTATTTTACATGAAGCCCATGATGACAAAAAATGGTTCAAATGGCTCTGAGCACTATCGGACTTAACAGCCGTGGTCATCAGTCCCCTAGAACTTAGAACTACTTAAACCTAACTAACCTAAGGACATCACACACATCCATGCCCGAGGCAGGATTCGAACCTGCGACCGTAGCAGTCGCGCGGTTCCGGACTGCGCGCCTAGAACCGCGAGACCACCGCGACCGGCTCCATGATGACACGTGTAACATGTAAGTGACAACGCCATACAATTAGTAGTGTGTGTAAAGTAACCGACGCTTCAGAAATGGGCGAATAGTTTTCGGCGAATGTGGTATATACACAAGGTATTTCGCATAACCCCACGACAAGAAATCCTTGGGTGTCAGACACATAGGTCTAGGTGGCAGAGAACGTAGTGCCGCCATGCAAGGACGACGGATTCAACGTTTTGGGGGGTGCTGATTCAAAAGTGTGCAGTGCCTTCCGATTCACTACTCTTCCACAACGATGAAAATTCTGAATTTTATTTTTCGTTTTCTGTACTGCTTATCGACGCACTGGCAAGAGTCGCCTGCAGTAACGTATCACCACTACAGTGATTTAGGGTTGGGCCGTACGCTGCACCCCCTACTGTGTGGACGCGGCCCGTGTCTCTCGCTGGCCTCCCTCGCCCTGTGTTGCTGTGACGCCCACAGCCAGGTTGTCGGAAGCGCGAAGCAGCTCAGACCGCAAACGGGATGTTAGCTGCCCGCTGACCGCTAACCGCATGCAATCGCAGTGAAGACATGACGCACTTCCCCCCCCCCCCCCCCCCACACACACACGTAAACGCGTCGAGTATTCCTGGCGCACATCCGCAATGGTCCACTTACGCAAATACTACTTGGAGGCGAGAAATCACGATCCTGCGTTAGTAGCTTCCCGCAGATCTAGAGATTTATACCAAATATATTTATAAGCGACGGTACTAATCTCCTATTGCGCACAGAACATGCCACTATTCAAGAAGAAAGGAAAAAAGCATGGGAAACTTAAAACAACGGAATATCACCAAGATTGGCAATGTTTTATAAAAGCTAAAAATTTTGCGCGGACTTTAATGCGAGATGCTTTTAATAGTTTCCACAACGGAGCTTTGCCTACACATCTGGTAGAAAACTCCAAAGAGATTCTGGTCGTATGTAAAGTACATCAGTGGCAATACACAATCAGTGCCGTCTCAGTGTGATGACAGTCGTTATGTTACTGATCAAATTGCCGCTAAAGCGAAGTCACGAAATGCGGTAAATATTAGAAAATTCGGTCAATAACAGCAGCCGACTTCAGTAAGTTAGAAGTAGATATCCTCGATGTAGAGGAGCAACTTAAACCACTTAATAAAGGCAACTTTTCCGGCCGAATTGTATACCAGTCACGTCCCCTACGAGTATGGTGGTATATATTTAGAAATCATCTGCAACCACTAATCCGACAAAGTCTCAGCCCCTAATGAATGGAAAGTTCGACACGTCACACCAACAGTCACGAAACACGAGTATTTCCCTGAATTAGTGGCCCATACCAGTAACGTCGATCTGCAGTAAGATTTGGAACATACACTGGGTTCGATCATTATGAACTGTCTCGAAGAAAACGGTCTATTGAGACATACTCACCACCGATTCAGTAAATATAGTTCTTGTGAGGCACACCTAGCTCTTTACTCATTCAAAGTAACGAGTGCTATCGACAAAGGACTTTAAACTGGTTCTTTTCTTGATTTCCAGAAGGCTTTTGATACCATTTCTCAGAAACGGCTTGTAATCATTTTGCAAACCCATTGCATTTTGTCCTAGTTGTGCGACTGGATCCGTCATTTCCTGGCGGAAGGGTCACTGGGCGTAGTAACTGACGGAAATTCATCGAGTAAAACAGAAATGGCATAAGGGGTACGAAAGGGAAGGGTTATAAACCGTCTGCTGTCCCTAATCTGTATAAACGATTTAGGAGACAATTTGAACAGCTTTGTCAGAGTGTTTGCACATTATTCTCCCGTTAACCCTCTAGTAAAGTTGGCATAAGATCAAAACTAATAGCCAAATGCCAATTTATTTAGCCAAAAGTGACAACTGCCTCTAAACAATGCACAGAGGTAGGTCATGCACATGAATTCGAAAAGAAATCCTTCACGTACCGGATACGTAATAAATCACACAAATATAAAAACTGTCAGTTCAACTTAATACCTAGGAATTACAGTTACGAACTATTCGAATGTGAACGATGTTACAGAAAATGTTGTCGGAAAAGGAACCAAAGACTGCGTTTCGCTGGAGTCCCTAATCTTGTTACTATTGTTAGTTCATCTACATTCTAACTTATATTTCTAATACCCAGTGTCATAGATGATATGTTCAGGTGTGCCGTCCCGAACACCACAGTCCCACGCTGGTGTAGCCCGTTCACCAAATCGACGTAAGTATATGGGATATTGCCCATGCCCTGTAAGAAAGTGGAGCAGTCCTCTACTTGGCTCAAAGAACCTATCTCTAATCTTTCCTTGTTATCAGTGAGCAGTTGAAATACCCTTCTCCCCGTTTCTTCATTTTCCTATAATTACTCCCATTGCTCCCCCCCCCCCCCCCCCCCTTCCACTGATAGCAAACTTGTCACCTAACTGTACCCACATGATTTCCCTGGTCTTTCCTTTGGTTATCCTGTACCATGCTGCCTGCTCCCGTATATTGATGTCTAATGGATACAGCGCCATTGACACCAACAACGCCACCCCCCCCCCCCCCTCCCCAGGAGGAGTTCGATATGCCCCAACAGAGCGTAACAGCATATTCCTCTGCACCCTTCTCACGGTCATGGCAGGCCTCGTGAGCCTGTGTGCCCAGACCCCACACCTGTATCCTACTATTGATGTTGAAATACACTCCTGGAAATGGAAAAAAGAACACATTGACACCGGTGTGTCAGACCCACCATACTTGCTCTGGACACTGCGAGAGGGCTGTACAAGCAATGATCACACGCACGGCACAGCGGACACACCAGGAACCGCGGTGTTGGCCGTCGAATGGCGCTAGCTGCGCAGCATTTGTGCACCGCCGCCGTCAGTGTCAGCCAGTTTGCCGTGGCATACGGAGCTCCATCGCAGTCTTTAACACTGGTAGCATGCCGCGACAGCGTGGACGTGAACCGTATGTGCAGTTGACGGACTTTGAGCGAGGGCGTATAGTGGGCATGCGGGAGGCCGGGTGGACGTACTGCCGAATTGCTCAACACGTGGGGCGTGAGGTCTCCACAGTACATCGATGTTGTCGCCAGTGGTCGGCGGAAGGTGCACGTGCCCATCGACCTGGGACCGGACCGCAGCGACGCACGGATGCACGCCAAGACCGTAGGATCCTACGCAGTGCCGTAGGGGACCGCACCGCCACTTCCCAGCAAATTAGGGACACTGTTGCTCCTGGGGTATCGGCGAGGACCATTCGCAACCGTCTCCATGAAGCTGGGCTACGGTCCGGCACACCGTTAGGCCGTCTTCCGCTGACGCCCCAACATCGTGCAGCCCGCCTCCAGTGGTGTCGCGACAGGCGTGAATTGAGGGACGAATGGAGACGTGTCGTCTTCAACAATGAGAGTCGCTTCTGCCTTGGTGCCAATGATGATCGTATGCGTGTTTGGCGCCGTGCAGGTGAGCTCCACAATCAGGACTGCATACGACCGAGGCACACAGGACCAACACCCGGCATCATGGTGTGGGGAGCGATATCCTACACTGGCCGTACACCACTGGTGATCGTCGAGGGGACACTGAATAGTGCACGGTACATCCAAACCGTCATCGAACCCATCGTTCTACCATTCCTAGACCGGCAAGGGAACTTGCTGTTCCAACAGGACAATGCACGTCCGCATGTATCCCGTGCCACCCAACGTGCTCTAGAAGGTGTAAGTCAACTACCCTGGCCAGCAAGATCTCCGGATCTGTCCCCCATTGAGCATGTTTGGGACTGGATGAAGCGTCGTCTCAAGCGGTCTGCACGTCCAGCACGAACGCTGGTCCAACTGAGGCGCCAGGTGGAAATGGCATGGCAAGCCGTTCCACAGGACTACATCCAGCATCTCTACGATCGTCTCCATGGGAGAATAGCAGCCTTCATTGCTGCGAAAGGTGTATATACACTGTACTAGTGCCGACATTGTGCATGCTCTGTTGCCTGTGTCTATGTGCCTGTGGTTCTGTCAGTGTGATCATGTGATGTATCTGACCTCAGGAATGTGTCAATAAAGTTTCCCCTTCCTGGCACAATGAATTCACGGTGTTCTTATTTCAATTTCCAGGAGTGTACTATTGTGATAGAGTTTAATGAGATTGGGTTTCAGATGGAATCTTTTATGACCTATGTTGATGAGATTGTTTAAATCTTGTAGGGCTCATTGAGATATGGTGTCTATATCTGATGTATAATTCCACTTTTCATCAATTACAACCCCTAGATATCTGGCCTCGCGGCGCAGAAGAACTGGTGATTCTTTCATTCTAACGGTTGGATTTCTAATCAGGCTACCTTTCAGCAACAGATACGTGGATCTGTGTGGTACAATCCTTATTTTCGCTTCGTGGCACCATTCTAAAAGTGATGTTATTGTTTTTCCACTTTCGGTTCTAGGTCTTCACGGCTATGGCCACCAACCAGCAGGAGGTCATCTGCGTAGGCTGTCACGTCTAGTACGTCCTAGCTAAGATATAATTTCTCTAGCAGCGGTTCTATATTTACATTCCAAGAGAGTGTCCCCAGAACAGATCCATGGGCAATCCTTCATGATGGTTTTACTTATTTTCCCGATGATAACCAAACCTCCCTGTCCTCTTAACAGCTCCTCAGAGAGCCACAGCGGGGCCCTGAGCACTCCTTCTCACACAAGGGGGAGAAGAGCGAGAGCCACCACAGGTTGTCGAATGTGCCACTGATGTCCACCATGATGCCTACCACATACTTGCGTGGGGCTGAGCTGCAGACCTCAACCGCCAGGGCAGTTGCGTCAGACACTTATTGCCCCAGCCAAAAGCTAAACTGCCTGTTACTCATCCCGCGCAGTATCCTGTGTATCGCCAGACTGTCAGCCAAAAACTTCTCTATTAATTTCCCCTGGATATCTAGGAGACATATTGGCCTCTAGGAATTGGTTTCCTTATGGTCCTTATCTTTTCCTTTCTTTATAATTACCAAATTTGCCCTTTTCCCAATGTTCGGAAATTTACCAAGCTTAGGCATTCATTGAAGAGCCCTGTCAGAGGTCCTATTAGCTGAGGGGCGAGGAATTGTACAACCTCTGCTACTATGCCATCTGGCTTTGGAGCCTTCCCCCTTCTGAAAGGTCCACATCTCGTGGTCGTGCGGTAGCGTTCTCGCTTCCCACGCCCGGGTTCCCGGGTTCGATTCCCGGCGGGTTCAGGGATTTTCTCTGCCTCGTGATGGCTGGGTGTTGTGTGCTGTCCTTAGGCTAGTTAGGTTTAAGTAGTTCTAAGTTCTAGGGGACTGATGACCATAGATGTTAAGTCCCATAGTGCTCAGAGCCATTTGAACCATTTTTAGCCTTCTGAAAGATTTAGTATGTACTGCCTCTTCTTCCTTCTAAAAGGGATACACCATGGTGTCGTTGCTCTACTCTACATCATGTTCCCTACAGATATGGCATTGAATCTCATTGTCCTCATTCTCCTAATCATCTGGTAACAGAATCTGTAGAAGGACCTCGGCAGACTCATGCCAGGACTCTGTCATTTGGTCGCCTTCTCTGATTGTCGAGAGAACCTTGAGAGATCTTATTTTTTCTCTCTGACTAACTTATAGGGGCCTCCCCTACGGGTAGTGGCCAGTTGGTGCAGCACATATCTCTCCCAGCTTTTAACCCTAACCCCCTCAGTTCTTTATGGGAGACCTTTCTGGCTGCCCTGTATCGCTGCAGCCAGAACTGTTTTTCTTGCCAGATGACACATTGCTGGTAATATTTCCTCGTCTGTCTCACAGACTGGCGCATACGTTGTAGTTCGGCAGTCCATGGTGATGGGGAGGCTGCAATGGCTCTCCTCCTGGGTGATACAGCAGCTTTCACTGCTCTAACTACAGACTCCACCATTTTTTCAGCATACCTATCAACGTCTACATCATCCTCAGGCAACAGATGAATGTCGCACTCCTGAACTAGGCATTACAAATATGTCTTATTGAAGTTGTATTGGATCTCCCACCCCAGGTCCCAGTGGCACTCCTTGACACTAAGGCTAAACACAATCAGATTATGGTCGTTGTGACTTGATCTAGGACTCTCCAGTTCGATGTTGCTGATGGAACTGGGTGCTGACAGGATGACATCTATGTTTTTTCCAAACCCACCTCCACCTCTATAGGTGTGGGGATTCCCTCATGTGTTTGCCACAACTAGTTCTGAGGCCATGATTAACTCTTCAGCCTTCTTCCCATTTGCATCTCTAGTGCCGCCCTACCATAGGGGCGATTTGGCATTCATATCGGCGGTTACAATAATCTTTTGCCCCCACAATGCCGTGGTGACTCGAGTGAGATGATCCAAGAAGTCGTCAAAACTACCTCTATATTGGATGTTAATGATGTACACTAGTCCTACAGGTGATTGTAATTCCACGATGTTGCAGTGGCTATTTGATAATTGTGCTATGGTAGCAACTCGTAAGGCCTTATTTGCTACAATTATAGCTGCTTTTGGCTCCTTCCCAGTGTATATTACGTGCCAAGTGGCAGCCATATAGGAGATTTGTCCAGCTTGGGAGTATGGTTCCTACAAGCAGATTATATCCAGCCTCCATTCCTCCACTGCCCTTGGCACTTCCTGAATGACCTAGCGACTATTATCTGTCCAATCATTATTTCACTTGACATTATGGAAAGTAAGTATGTACGTTACAATCAGGTCAGGTCTTTTTCCAATCTAACGCAATGTGTCCGTTTGCTAGGACACACTGTATTTAAATTTCCTCCAAATCAAATCTTTCATCTTGTCTTTCAAAAACCTTTTCAATGAGGTCACGCAGGGCTCTGAAGTCAGTGGGGAGATTCATCGACTTGAGTTGTATCCTGTCTACAGACTCCATTGCCGAGAGGGTGACCTTTCTACCATATTTGTACCCTATGCATACGACGTGCATGTCAAGCTCTAAGTTTGGGTACACTCTTCTTGGGTCTGCTCCCATAGCTCTTTGTGCAGCCTGCAGCTGCATCGTGCTGGTAGTAGTGCTTTCCTGTAGTATTTGTTATGAAAGTCCTTCTTGTATGGGCATGGCACTGTTTATTGTACTAGCATGTGGGCTGTTGTCTAATACTGGGCTGCATTGGATTATGTCTGGTCAGCCTACTGCCACTGGTTGCCCACCATATCTTTCCACTTCATCAGTTTGAGTAGGCCCCCAGATGAGGGAGGAGGAGAAACCAATAGGAGCCTGAGAGACTTTCTATTTTTGGCTCTCCTGGTCTCAGTGACACCATCAGCCATAATCTATTCTGGAAATTAGGTGCTGTTCCAACATTTTATATGTTGGGCAATTTGTACCAAATGCACCACAGGTCTTTTTGCCCCTATGCATGCATGGTATACAGATGCCTGGTTTATTGTAGTTTTTTCTTAAGTGGTCCTCAGCTTTGACTTTGAGCATGCAGGCTCCCTGCTACAGTATTTGTGTATATGATCTATGTCTCCGCAATTGTGGCAATGAGGTACCACGAGGTATACCAAGAGGTAATTTCTGACGTGTATGGCATGGAACCCTACCCAATCCAGAGCTGTCAGTTTCTTCCACAGGGCCCCTGAGACCTCCGTGACACGATGGACTACATCTCGGTCCCTAGGTCCTGTCCTCAATCTTAGCTTGAAATCTTTCATAAAGGTATTTATGCCCATGTCAGCTAATAACTTGTTTTTATCATCTTTTGTATCAACATCAACAATGATTACATTTTTAGTTGCCTTATTAATTTTAAATTTTTCTCTGACCAGATTTACTGTAGTGGCGAATATCTCCTGAACTTTCTTGACATCTTGGCCAGGCATTGGTCTTAAAAAGACTGCCGTGTCTGGCCATTTGCAGACCTTGACCATGGTGTCCTCCATTAACTGGGCCTTTGGTCCTGCTTGTGCAACCATGCCAGCCCATGTTTTGACTGGTTGAGTTTTTAGTCTTTCATTTTCCTCTTCTAGCTCCTCAAATCTGCCTTCAAACTTGCATTGACAATTGCCCTTGCTGCCAGCCCATTTTTGATGGACTGCGTCCTGAGTAATTTGACGTTTTTAATATTTTGATCTAGGAACTGAGTCTTCCTTGTATGCCTATCCGTGATGCTATCCTCCGTCACCTGACCCAGGCCATCTTGTGGCGAGGTAGGGGCTAGCATTGAAACCCTTAAGGAAGCACCAGAATCCCTTCTCTCTTCAGTAGCCATCATATCTTGGCAAGTGAAAAAGATTGGGAACCACTTCTCTTAACCTGGAACGACTCCTCTGGCACGGCCGGGGGGGGGGGGGAGACTAAACTGCAGCTCCACCGCCGGCCTCGCCCCTAGACCGAGGACCCCTCAGCTGCCGGGTTCAATGCCTCATTACCAGCACACTTGTCCCTTCAGTACTTGGTCACCGTCGATTTCACTCGTCCTGTATCGGCAAGTACAGCCCGTAGTCCGTAGAGGCGGACGCACCTCATGCCCTTCGACCCCTACTGGTCTGAGCTTCCACCTTGCGGCCAACGACCCACTCCTACTCAGATGGTGGGCTGGTCACGCAGTTGTCCGGGGGTGTGGACCCATTTAGCCTAACCCTGGCTGTGTTACCACCCCGTGGGCTTGGCAGAACACGCCTGGGGACAGAGGAGTGGCGAGGCACACTTTCCGACTTGGGGTAAGATTTCACGACAGCAAACCAGGCCACCAGCAGCAGGGACACAGATGGTGGCACGTCCCTGCGTTCTGTGGAGCAGCAGCGCCTGGGAGGCGCAGCACGCCGCAGCCAAGGTCAGCAATGTGCTGCACCCGCCACTCAGCCCAGAACCCAGAAATGACAGATGTTGTGTCCCTTTTCGCAGCTCCCTCTCCTCCATGCACCCTTTGCTTTCGCCTCAGGTTGGGGGCGCTTAACGTCCCACCATGACAGGAGTTTTACATCCTTCCTTGATATCTCCTGAAATTTTGCTTTGCGGTATGGGAGCATCTGCTGACTGAGTTGGTGGAAGACATCGTAAAAGTTCAATGAAGGACAGTTAGTGTTGTACTGTCGCAAAATAGTGGAGAGTGTCGTGGATATGATCTAAGAGTTGGGATGCCAGTAATTTGTATAAAGATGATTTTTCTTATGGCGAGAACTTCTTAGAAAATTTCAGTCACCACCTTCCTCCTCTGAATATAAAAATATGTGTATGATGCAGCTGTCTGCAAAACCACAGAATTACACTAGGAAAAAGTAAAGAACGTTACAAAACTAAAATATATTTAATACAGATGAAGAGAAAGAAACAGACAATTCTCAGAAAACGGACGTAGATGTTCTACATAATGATAAATGCGACACACCATTCATGTCTTACATTCTCTGCTGTGTAAGAGGCTGTAGACATCAGAATGCAGAGCAATAACTTTCACCAGAATGACGGTTATTATCTTATCCGTAGGAGACAATAAAGGAATTCGCCAAATTACTGCCGGCCGCTTTGGCTGGCCGGTTCTAGGCGTTTAAGTCTGAAACCGCGTGATCGCTACGGTCGCAGGTTCGAATTCTGCCTCGGGCAAGAATGTGTGTGATGTCTTTAGGTTAGTTATAAGTTGTAGGGGACTGATGACCTCAGATGTTAAGTCTCATAATGCTCAGAGTTATTTAAACCATTTTTGAGCCAAATTATTAACATCTCAACTTCTGGAAACAGCATTCGAGATTGGTCGTCAATGTACAGGGTGGGGCAGCCATCGACCCCTTGTCTAGTAGCGCAGTGGTAGTCAGTTGTTTCTGAAAACGACGATGGAGATATTTCTTGTGAACTGGAACTTTTTTTTTCCAAAAATGAACATGTACGGAATGTCGAGAACGTATGACACAAGAACGTCATCGTCAGGAACTTGGTTGCACGTTGTAACGGAGTTTGAGGCCCAGAGCAGTTTTCGTGGCACAGCATCAACTTTCTATCACTTTAATTGTTAGGCATGTCATGCTGTTGGGCTAGAAACTAGTGATCTGAGGATAAATGTGGTTACGATGAGACTCGATGAAGAATTTAGCCTCCAAGATAGTTCAGCAGTTTACATGGTGGGGCAAATAAAAGTGGTCCACAGAACGGAGTTCCAGGGTAAAAAGAAACACAGCAGGTGAAAGGAAATACAGCACTAACCAGACTGTAGTAGATACCACGAGTGACCACCGTCCACCTCTTGGCACTTGTGGGTCCTCGTCATTCAGTTGCTGAAGGTGGACCGAAGCTGGACGGCTGGGATTGCTGCAGTATCACCTCAAATGCTATCCTGCAGTTCTTGAAGGCTATGAGGGTTGTTGCGACACACCCTAGACTTGAGGGCTCCCCACACAAAATGACTGCACAGTGACAGATCAGGTGAAATGGCTGACCTCCGCTAACAACTCTTTCACACGTGACTCCTAGAATTGGATGGCTGTATGGGCAGCTGATCCATCCTGTTGAAACTATTTGTATGTGTTTACCTCCTCCGTTAGTGCTGCCTGAAATGATTTCAAAATGTTGGCAATGTAACGCCCCGAAGTGAGACCCTGATGAAAGCAGATGGGGGAATAACGTGGCGTGCAGACACTGCACACCTAACCCCATCGTTGTGATAAGGCGGCTGTGTTTTGTGGACATTGTGCGGATTCTCCGCTGCCCAGAACCTGTGATTCTGTGAGTTGACATAACCACTCGAGTGAAACTCGGCTTCGTCAGACATAAAGAACGGATCCATGTCCAAGCCATTCATTGTTATCTCATCCAGTGACAAAACTGTAGGCACTAAGGAACGAGTGCTGGTTATCATGCGCGACAAACAGATACTTAGTAAGGATGCATGTGCCGAGACAGGTAGAATATTCGTCAGCATGGTCGATGTGTCATTCCAGTCTCTTGCAACAGACGCCGTATTAATTTGCTAGATTATTAAAGTATTTTCTGGTGCATTACAATCACATTTCCAGGTGTCCAGGCATGTTTCAGACTGTTTTTGATACTGTCTGACGCCATTTTTGGACTACGCTTAGCGTGGCGTTTCTTGCTGGCACTTTGACACTATTAAAGTTCTCGACAAACAACTGACCACACCATTCCGCCGCCTTTTATGTCACGTAACTTTCCACAACGGACACCAGCTGCTCTTCTGTGAGCACCGTCGTCTCTTTTGCACTGCTCCACTCTCACTGACACAGCTCGCACTGCGCTCTTAACTGGTCTGGATCACGTGGCCGGCATATACGTCACAGGGTGTTGTTATGTTTACACATTCACGTCCAATCGTATCCATTTGTCCTTGCTATTTTAATTTGCCCCTGCCTGTATATTACTGTGCCTGCTAGCATTTCACGTGTGATGCCCAGACTGGAATGGAATGACGTTAACTCGCGGCTTGAGGATGAAGAGAGATGGAACAGCTGGAAATTCACGGCCAGTGATTGAGAGAAGGACATATGGAGACCGCAGTTTTATGTCGATTTCCTCCTCCAGTTTCCAGTTCTGGAAGTCACGCCGTATTACTCTGTCTCCCCCCATCCCAGACACAGATTTCTTACTTGCCGTACTTTTCCTATTGTGTGGGACATTATTGACAATATTCGTTGCAAGAGTCTGATATGAAAGATAACTTTAAAGGTGAGAGTGAATATTATTAGTTTTTTTTTAAATTTACTATCAGATCAAGGGCAGTACTGCTATTGGATAAAGTAAATGAAACAAATTTTACTTCTGTTTACGTATTGAATGGAAAGAACTTGCGTCCTCATGCGTTACCTTTTGTGTGACAGTATCGTGGTGCTGTTTTCCAACAGGACAATGCTCGCCCACAAGTTGCACGTGTCCCTCTGAACGGGCAGTGTCGTGTTGAAGTATTCCCCGACCCTGACGGAATGTGTGTGGGGCAGCCTCGGACGCCGGCTTCGTCCCAGTGTCAGCTTCAACAGCTGTGCACCTGCTGGCCCCAGGTGGGTACAGAGCGACTCCATGACACCCATCCCAGCAGAGGCGGTGGAACGTCACACTGATAACTGGGCTCATATGCCCACATCCCTGTAAATCGGACTCGATCTTGCAATTACGTAAGTTACACCGATTATCTCCCTCTACCGCTGAAGTTTCAATTCGTTTTCTCCTCCCCTTCTCGACATTTAATGTTTTTTTGTCAGGTAGTGTATTTTATTATAATTATCATTATTAAAAGTGCAGGCTTCTGTGGCACATTAAAGGTGAGCACAGATACGGTGTGATGCTAATGGCAAGTAATATATCCAGGGCTGTGGAGGGGGCTAGAGACAGTAGTAGGGTACGACCTTTAGAACTGCAACCTGGGGGATGTAATCGATATAAATTTGTTGTGGGAAAGAGAAGGAATAGTTAAGGTAATAGCGCAAGTTATCGCCTTATTTATTTAACTATCAAGAAACTGGGCATGGTGTATTTTAAAGTACTAATTAGACCTTAAGTCTTAGATATAATTGATTTGCATATTCAGGAAAAATTAGTAAGGTTAGCGACATGTGGTGACATCTACAACTACATGTACATCTATACTGCAGAAGCCGGCTTGCGGTGTGTGGCGGAGGGTACTTTGCGCAAAGCTGTCACCTCCCCCTTTTCTGTTCCAGCCGTGTATGGTTCGCAGGAAGAGCGACCACTAGTTACCCTCCTTCTGTGCTAAGATCTCTCTACTTTTATCTTCGTAGTCTTTTCGCGAGATGTATGTAGGAGGAAACAGTACGTTGGCTTCCAGCCAGTCTCACTCTGGCGTCTCCCTCACCCGAAAACTATTTTGTGTGCTGTTCCACTTCAAATCACTCCATAAACATAGCTCCTAGATATATTACGGAAATAACTACTTCCGGTTATTGTTTCGCGCTCATGTCGTCATACGATAAAGAGTCTTTCTGTTTACGTATTGCCAGTACACTACATTCGTTTATGTTGAGCGTCAGCTGCCACTCCCTGCACCAGGCGTCGATCCTCTCCAGGTCTTCCAGCACTTCCCAGTAATTGTTTGATTAGCGACTTCTCTGTATACAACAGCATCATCCTTGGAAATGTCATGGAAATTCTGACGTTATCTACTAGGTCATTTATGTGATAAAAAATAAGTTATTTAGCACTCTTTTCGACCATACTCGAAATTACTTTAACGTCTGATGATTTCTCTGCGTTTAGAGTTTTTGTCATGTTGTATTATGTTTGCTAGAAACTCTTCAGTCCAGACACACAGTTGGTCTGATAGTCTGTACGAACGTAAAGCGTGGTTATAACTACAGTGCAATTACTCGTAGAGGTCCAGTGTGGGATGTAATTACCGTATGGTCACGAAAGTTGGTAGACATTTTAATGCCTTAACGCAGAAATGATTTACGCTGGCAAAAAAAAGTAGTTCCAGTTTTGGCCATCAGGTGCAGCTCTGGTGCTGTGAATGCTAGAAAGAAGTATAGAAGTTTTTCTTTTATTTTCTTTAGGGCTAGCAGCATAACGAATGTCTGATAACGACATGATTATTAGAGCAGATGCACCGAATAGCTGCTAAAAATCAGTAATCTTTATTTACGATAGTCTGTTTCGGCCCTGTCGCATTTTCAAGTACGTCTAGATTGACGTGACGTCCATATTGCGTCGTTAGTGAACTGTTTTAACTGCAACTGTTTTATTAAGGTAATAAATGATGTCAACACGTTGAAAATAAAATGTTAATAGAGATGACAGTGGTTTGACATTTCCACTCTTACGCTGATATATTAGCCTCATACAAACCATGTAAAGCTGATTTGCACCGGGTGGGCAAAATCGGAATTCCGGAGACAGCGTTAAGCAGATCTTTCATGGGTTCAACGACTTGAGTTGTTGTCCCATCTTGCATGAAAAGAGTGGTTTCCGCATTAATGGATTAGCATATCTACCAAATTTCGCTGCCATGGCATAATTACAGCCAGTACTCGCCTCCATGAGCAGATGCACGTCAATTATAATCCCCTGGGATATTAATTTCTACTGACACCCACTGTGCAGAACTGTGGTGCTGGAGCCAAGTGTGAAGTTTACAGGTTGTAATAAAAACCGCGAAATTATTATCGTCAAACCAAAACGTTAAGAAAAGCTGTTACGATGTTTGTTATTGTAATATATACTCTGAAACCATAAAAACTAAGTGATATGCATTACAAATTCATTCTTTTATATCAAAAAATAGTCGACCCACCATATCCGTGCGGTACCCAAATGGCGAAAAATGCAAACAATTATAGAACACGCACGTGTTTGTAACTTCATATGGTACTGATTATATATAACATAGAAATAAAAAATCACATTGGCAAGAAAGAACAAAATTAAGTATTTCACTTGTAATGCAGTATTATTGTGTTACATACTGTGGTGTTGCGTCACAAGTGGCACGTGTTTCTCCAGCAGCACAACGCTCGATCACTCACTGAACACATCACACAGCTCCAACCTTCCGCTGGTTATTCAGTTTCCTGGACAATGTACAAAACATAGAGGGGACACCACAAGCAAACGTAACCCAAAACAAGCCTTATCGTCTGTTGAGGGATCCTTATGGTGCAGGATGAAACAAAGTCCATTCAGTTTCCTCATCTACTACGTCGTCGCTGGATCGTATGCTTCCAGCAAGACATCGCGACTGTACTCACTGCTTTCCACCTCTGCTCTCACAAGTGTTCATTACTTCGGCTGGCGGTGACATACCCAACCAAGACTGAGTACCGTGCTGTGCGAAATCACAACCTAAAATTGCACCAGGCTAATGTTGAAATGATACGGTAGTGTGCTGTATACATCCTGTCGATTCCGCTGAAGATTCTGCAACACGTTTACTTTCAGCAAGACAACGCGCTTTTACTAACATACTGCGTGAAACTGATTCTCCCTCCCACAAATTCCGAAGATTTTATGGCACAGAGATAAAAGATCAGTCTTTGGAATCAAATAGTCAGCACCTCCTAACATAATATGTATACGTACTGATTGTGGATGAGACGGCAGGAACCTTACTGAGTATATCTGTAACCGACAGTCACATATCGTGGTTGTTGAGGTAAAACGGAAGTCAGTATGAGCATCCAGCCTGCTCTGCTGCCGTTGGTACATTATCAGCTTTACCTCATCTCCCATACTCTGTTGCAGTGATACAGCCGACGTAATGCTCATTGTGCCCCACCCTGAAGATATGCAATGCCAGTTTAATATATCCTGCTGTGCGTAAACGTAAGGTGAAACGAAGGCTGGCGTTTGTTAAGGAGGCGCTGAACTGTGGAGAACATAAGCGTTAGCCTGTACAGACCCTGCCACACTGGTATCTACCAGCACGACAATGCGCCTCACTCATAGGTCCAGTCGTGCTGAAGTAGCTCAACCAACCTGGTTGTGACATCTAAGAGCTAATCCAGGTAGCATGTCTTGTTCAGTTGTAGCCACAGGTAACCCATGAGGCTTGTTCATGGCACCCAGAAGAGAGCAGGATACACCAGACCTGTTCCGACTCCATTCCTACAAAACCAGCTGATTTAATCTTTGAACGGGACGACACCCATCTACACAGTTATTGTGTTACACAGATACGTTCAGCAAGGCGTTCACCTGACCCAGACATACTGATATATTGGCGTTTCATGCTGACAGAATCATAAGCCAAAATAACCAGTGGTGTTTGGTCGGGAATCACAGAATTCGCAAAGTACAACAAGCCTGGTCTGCTGCCTTTTGCTCAACTTTACTGGGATGTGTTGATCCAGCAAGACAGCGCTTACTGACTAACTTCATGAAGACACACGTTCCTCATATCCTGTGTTACTGGTTAAAGGGTCAGTTTCTAAATATCCTTTGTGGCCAACTGCTACTTTAAATATCCCATGCTGTTCTGTGAGGGAAAACTAAACTGTGCTGGATTCCTCCAGGCTGTAGTACTGTGCTGCTTTGCGCGTGACCTTTCAACAGCACAAGACATTTATTCACTTTTACCACAGGGTCACTCTCCAATACGTACCACAGTTCCCTCGGAAGTGACGAGTCAGATACACTCTCAGTCGCATGGCTTGGGGAACTTTAACATGAAACGATCCTCCTGTGTCTGAGGAGTTACTGAACTCTGCAGGTGTCCAGAGTGTTGTCCTGCCTCTGCTGGGTGAGTAGGAGACGATGTTCCACAAGAACACCGCCCTTTCAGTCCCATTCTGTGATAAGTGGCACAAGTTGTTCTGAGGTTAATCAGTTCCCCTGGAAGTGACATACAACCTCACTTTTCACTCTCAAGTTTTAGGGGAACCATTAAGGAAACAATCCCTGATGATTGAACAATGAATAATAAAGCATGGTCAATGACACTTGGCAACAACGATATTTCTTTGCCATCTTTACCGGCTGTATGTGACTGATTAGATACCATTGTACGCACATTAATCTCTCTTACTTCGTCGTCGATGTTCCTGCTTGAGACATGCAATAGTTTCAACATAAATGTAGCACACTGTGCCTCGAATTCCGTTTCTGTAAATTTACCGAATGGAATTTCACGGAAACAACTTCGTCCCTCTAAATACTCCCGTTTGAATTCCACAACCACCGCTGTTACTTCTGCGTGTGCTCAGTCCCAGCAGTCCTTCTGATTTTGCTCCATGCCCGCAGTCAAGCCGTCTTGACCAGGTCTCCAGCCTCTGCAGCAGAAGTCTAGATCTGCATCTGCATGGATAGACTGCAAATAACATTTAAGTGCCTGTCAGAGGGTTCATCGAACCCCATTCACTGTTATTCCAGTCTTGTACAGGGCATGGAAGAAACAAACACCTATATATTTCCGTGCGAGCTCTGGTTTCCCATATTTTATTATGGTGATCGTTTCTTCATATTATGTTGGCGTATACTGCTTGAACATCCCCCTTCAAGTTCAGGTCCTTCCTGTCGTTCAAAATCAGCATATCGATACACTGAAACCTCACGTATTTCTTTATCATCCCTATTACATTTCTGAATTGTTACATTATACACTGAAGAGCCAAAGAAACTGCTACAATGCGATTTTCCTTGGCCTATTTCTAGACACAGATTACAAACGAGACATTAACATGGAGCTACCTTTGGGGCCAAAAGTTATGTAACTTCTTCTGGTTGGCCCTGAGAACCTCGGGCTTTGCCTCAAACAAGACTATTTAAGGGTATGGAGACAGCCTTATGAATCCATGGACTGTGCAAATCAGCAGGAGACGGTTTAAGGTGCTGGAGGCTCTGCAGTGGAGTGGGACACGTGCAGTTTGAGTGACATGGGACCTCTGATACGTCTAAATACAGCTCTGATGGGTAACACTTACGTAAGCATCCTGTCTGACCACCTGCATCCATTCATGCCCATTGTGCAGTCCGACGGAATTGGGCAATTCCAGCAGGACGGTGCCACGCTCCACACGTCCGGGATTGTTACAGAGTGGCTCCTGGAACATTCGTCTGAACTCAAGAACTTCCGCCGGACACCGAACACCCCAGATGTGAACATTAAAGGACACCGAACCCTCAGATGTCAACATTATTGAGCATATCTGGGACGCCCTGCAACGTGATGGTCAGAAGAGATCTGCAACCCCTCCTACTCTTACGCATTTATGGACAGTCCTGCAGGATTCATGGCGTCAGTTCCCTCCAGCAGTGCTCCAGACATTAGTCGAGTGCGTGCCACATCGTGTTGCGGCACTTCTGCATGTTTGCGGGGGCCCTATACGGTATTAGTCTATATATGTGTGCATGTGCCTATCACTGCCTTTTTTAACCTACTGGTGCTAGTGCACCAATATCATTTTTACACACAGAAACGAAGCAGAAAAGAAAAAATGGTTGACTGGGAAAACAAAGTCCTTATTATTAGTTTTTAAGTTGTACGTGGAATTAAATGCATGTATGGTAGACATTTAAATGGACCAAAAAATTGGTTATTAGTTTAAAACTGTATATGGAATTAAATGTGAAGTATTGTATGTGATTAAGTGATATAAGAAATGTGCATAATAGAAAATACACATCGATCATTTTTTTTACAAAAAAGGAGTCTTAACTAAAAAACCATTAGTTATTGTTTAGTTATATCATTGTTATTTCATAGAAAAGAACCTAATCAATACAAAGGACTAGCCAGATGTAAATGATGAAGAAGGAGGATTTCCTTAAATCAGTACTGTAACATATGGCTTGTTATTTACAGTGTACTGCATTACACATGTATTTTCTTCTAGAATAGACACTACTTATTAGTATAAAGTGTGTTCAGTAGCAAACTTCAAGGTAAAGAAATAGCAATTAACAATTTTATGTACAGTCACAGCAGCTTCGCAAAACATTACCCCTGAGTTAGAGTAACTATATATAATTCAGCATTAACATCAAAGTGCTGGCTGCCGCGGGCCACACGCTGTGGTGTGCCACCCCCCTGGCTGCCCTCATGCGTGCACCACCAGCTGCGGCGCCAGCACTGCTGTGGAGGCCGTGGCTGGCTGGCTGGCTGGCTGGCTGGGGAGCTGGCTGCTGGCTGCTGGCTGCGGCCCCGCCTCTGCAGGTCTCCTCTGGAGGCGGGCTGGCGGCTCCCCACCCAGCCAGTGGCCACGTGGGGCCCGCGGCGGCAGCTCGCCACAGCACTGCCCGGCCGACACGTGCGCCACAGAGGCGTCTCGCGCCCAGTGCTGGAGACTCCCGAGTAAGCACTGGCTCATCGCACGTTTGTGTGCAGTACACTGGTGGGGATTGGTACGCAGTGCGGCAGGAAGAACAATTTATTTTGTATTTTCTTTATTTACATATGTACGCTTTATACTTATTGTGGCCGGCGTGGGTGGCCAAGCGGCTCTAGGCGCTACAGTCTGGAACCGCGCGACCGCTACGGTCGGAGGTTCGAATCCTGCCTCGGGAATGGATGTGTGTGATGTCCTTAGGTTGGTTAGGTTTAAGTAGTTCTGTGTTCTAGGGGACTGATGACCTTAGAAGTCCCATAGTGCTGAGAGCCGTTTGAACCATACTCATTGCGTAGGGCAATGTTTTTCGAGAAGTTGCTTCATATGAACCTTATATTCAGCTTGTATAGTACTCTGTCCAACAAGTGCGTCAACACATATATGAGTAGACATACATACCATACCTAAATTCTGCTCGAACGGACCTCATACTAATAGACTCTCCTGGCACAGTGACAATACATGCATTCATACACTGCTCCTCTTAAACTCAGATACCAGCACGTCTGTCTGTCTGTAGCAGTCGCTAAGATGCAGTATAAATCATCCAAATTCTCCACACTCGAATGTTTTATTTAAATGCGCATATCCCCTGAAGTTGATTCAGTCATAGCTTCCCTGTACATATGCACTGTTGAAACCCTCCTCCCATACATTTTAATGTTGGTTGGTGATTGAAATGCAACTTAATATGTTGTCATCTACTTCTTTGTATACTCCATCACGCTACGCAGCACGTCTGTCTGTCTGTAGCCATCCCAAACTCACTGTCGCGTTCTCGACCTACATTCACGCATTTGAGTAGACTAACAGTAAAACTATATGTCTTGGTGATAAGCAGTACACTTAACTGAGACTTGCCGCCTTGAGGAAGCTCTGATGTCTAAAAGTAGAAAGACTGCAGGTCTGATAAATCTGGAAGGTAGGCCGTGGCTTGCTCCTGCATTTCAGCTGGAGTTCATTGGCCTGGTGTAAAAATACGTAGGTATAATCCAATATATCTGTTTTTTGGCCCATCCCTGGTGACAACACTTTGCGATGTACTTTTCACTACTCTGTACTGACCTGAAAAGCAGTGTTGGGAGGGGAATGGAGGGGTATTGGAGTGGGGAGGGAGGGGTGAGCGAATGGAAGGCGACATAAGCAGCTGTGTCTGCTGTAAAACAAAAAAAAAAAAACAAAAAAAAATTATTGACAGATCGTGAGGCAACGATTTGCTCGCAGGCCACAGTGATCCCGTGGTATGGTCCCTCACTGCAGTCTGTTAACGAACGAACAAGCATACAGAATAGGTTTCTAGATATGTGAGTGGTTGTAAAATTCCTTAATAAGAAAACCCCTTACATTGCACTCGACAGTGAGTGTTCATGAGAGACAGACATATCGCCTTGAGTGCCCCAGAACATAATCTGAGAGACAGGATGAGCTGATGATGCTGTGGTGTACAGGGAGATGTAATTGTAGAATTACTGTAGGAGAGTGCAAGTTGACATAAGCAAAATTTGTTGGTAAGATGAATGGTAGTTAGGTCTAAATGTAGAAACATTCGAATACAGCAGTAGCCGTGCGCTACTTGACAGTCACGTCGATTAGATGTCTAGCTGTGTCGTTGCAAAGCGATATGGAATGGAATGAGCATGTAAGGGTACAGCACAGAAGGTGAATGCTCGACTTCGATTGGGGGAATTATAGGAAAGTACGGTGAATGTGTAGAAGACATAGGACACTAGTACAACCCATTCCTGAGTACTGTTTGGGTGTTTTGGATCTACACAAGGCCATATTGAAGCAAGACGTCGAAGCAATCGAGAACTGTGCAGCCAGATTTGTTACCTCTAGGTTCGAACTCCATGCTAGTGTTATGAAGGTGGTTTGGGAGCCCAAATAGGAACCCCTGCAGGGAAGACGATGTTATTTTGGAGGAACACTACTGAGCAAATTTAGAGAACCGACATTCGAAGCTGACTGCAGCACGATTTCAATGGCGTCAAAGTCCATTTGCTATAAGGAGCACTAAGATAGAGGAAATAGGGTGTCTGTGGAGGCATATATATAGTCGCTGTATATACGAGCGTTATACGAAAGGAAATGACTGGCGGTTGTGCAAGGCAACTTCCGCCATGCACCATATTGTGACTTATAGAATATGTATGTAGATGCATATGTACCAGTACTCAGCATGCCACCTGGCTGTGTGTGGCGGAAGGTTCTTCAAGCATCCCCAAGTGACAGTCTCTTTACTGGGCTTGCCGCATCGTCTAGGTGTTGTGCAAACAAAACACAGTCTTTGGCTCGTCTTCCCTAGAAGATTTTCTATTTGATCGTTCGTATTTAAGTTGGTCCTAATTGTAATACCTTGGCATTTAGCTGAAACGGCACCCTTTCGATTTGTGTGACTCGTCGAGTAAAAGAAATATAACGGATTCCTTCCAGTTCTCCTGTGGATGACGTAACACTTTTCATTATTTAGAATCAAGTGCCACTTAACGCACCGTGCCGGTAGCCTCTCTATATCATTTTGCCACTGTGTCTGATCCTCCGATGACTTTACTAGATGCTAGAAGACAGCATCATCTGCAAACAATGGCTGCTCAGATTGCCTCCTAAATCGTTTTTATAGATTAGGAACAGCACAATGACTACAACACTTCCTTGGGGAAGGGCAGATACCACGTTTGTTTTAGTCGACGACTTTCGCGAACTCTCACCAGGCAGACAGGAATACGGCGGGCATCCGGATGAGAGGCGTCACGCCCCGCTTCCCGTGGTTTGGCCGTCCTGCGGCAGACTTCCGCTGCGCCCGCCGTCATATTGAGCGCGCGCTCCCTGCGGCGCGCACTGCTTCTCTTTGCTCCCCAGTGTCGACAGCGGACAATGCAGCCGGCGGGCGTAATTGCCACAGTGGCAGCTCTGCTTGCAGCAAACGGGACCTCCTCGGTGCTGGACTGCGTCTGCAGCCACCTCAAATCTGGCAGAATCTCTGGATTCAGTTTCCGGGAAGCTATCATACTATGGCGCTACTGTGACTATAAAGGTAAGTGCTTTTTCGTGCAGTACAGACTGACAGAACGTTATGCACAGTGCTGTTTTCACTCACGCACAGGCGCCTTGGCTTACATATGCTTTTATCAAAGGTTATACGTTTTCTCCCTGACAGTGAAGGACTGCCTTGGGGACAAACTGCACTTCATTCCACCCTTTTCGGTCAATGTACTTTGTAACACCCATTTGCAAGTTGAAAAATATCATATAGTACGATTTGGAAAGACGGTAAATTAAGCATCTATATTTCCGAACTGAGCCCAAAATGTTTTTCATAGGTGTGAAAATAGAGGGAAGTAAGATGCTGCGAAATACGAGTAGATTCTTTAAAACCAAAGCACCTTCTTGCATAATTTCTGCCGTACCTCGTCATAACAGCACCCTTTACGTATTTTCCGTAGTTCTGTATTCTACATAATCGTGGACATTGATATTACAATAAAAAAACTATTCACAATGAATATAGTGATGTCAAACGGCTCTTAACTACTTAACGTACAGCGATACATCGATAAGAAAGAGAATGAAATACAAACTAAGTACAAAATTTCGATCGTTGCTAAGCACAGTCAAGAGTGGAAAGTTCCGAGTGATAAGTGAAAATAGTGGGCTGCATTCTGCGCTTCAGAAATTAACATTCGCCGTTGTGTCATCGCGGTGCAGAGGACGTATCCCTAGCGGTACAGCACAGACATCGGTGGCTGATGCCTGAAGTGGCTGGGACGGAGTTCACTTCCTTCACTGCACTGTACAACTTACCTTTCCGAACAGTTTAATTTCCTAAATTAAGTAAAATATATTTGTAGTTCTTGAATTACCTTACAATGAGCCTGACAACGTTCGTAGGGTTGAATCGGCTGTAGACGTATAGAAAAAGACCATCCTCCTTTCCTTTTTCCTGATGGATCTATGACTCTGTCGTTGAAATTTGGAAACCTGTGAATCGTTTTCTTTGCAATAGATAGCATGGCAAGACGAGACAGCCTATCTTCATCTCTGGTACTTCTAAGAAACTGTTTGATCCGCGACAACGCGCGGAAACACGTCTCTGCTTCACAGCTTCTCATGGGACAGCAGCCGCTAATTTCAGCAGATTCCTGACGTCGCCAAAAGGTTATTGCAGAATATTTTCAATGACAAACTTTATAAGGGCTCCTGCGTTTTTTTTTTCTTGAAACCTAGTTCGAGAATAAATGGTCTGTAGCTCTGTTTTTAACTCAGCTTTACTTAAAAAATTGATAGGACTGCGTAACAGCAGATAGAACATTTTCAGGACACTAATTTTTCAATGTCATGTCATGGGTGACTGGAATTCGTCAGTAGGAAAAGGGAGAGAAGGAAACATAGTGGGTGAATATGGATTGGGGGGAAGGAATGAAAGAGGAAGCCGCCTTGTAGAATTTTGCACAGAGCATAACTTAATCATAGCTAACACTTGGTTCAAGAATCATAAAAGAAGGTAGTATACCTAGAAGAATCCTGGAGATACTAAAAGGTATCAGATAGAGTATATAATGGTAAGACAGAGATTTAGGAACCAGATTTTAAATTGTAAGACATTTCCAGGGGCAGATGTGGATCCTGACCACAATCTATTGGTTATGAACTGTAGATTAAAACTGAAGAAACTGCAAAAAGGTGGGAATTTAATGATATGGGACCTGGATAAACTGAAAGAACCAGAGGTTGTACATAGTTGCAGGGAGACCATAAGGGAACAATTCACAGGAATGGGGGAAAGAAATATAGTAGAAGAAGAATGTGTAGCTTTGAGGGATGAAATAGTGAAGGCAGCAGAGGATCAAATAGGTAAAAAGACGAGGGCTAGTAGAAACACTTGGGTAACAGAAGAAATATTGAATTTAATTGATGAAAGGAGAAAATATAAAAATGCAGTAAATGAAGCAGGTAAAAAGGAATACAAACGTCTCAAAAATGATATCGACAGGAAGTGCAAAATGGCTAAGCAGGGATGGCTAGAGGAGAAATGTAAGGATGTAGAGGATTGTCTCACTAGGGGTAAGATAGGTACTGCCTACAGGAAAATTAAAGAGACCTTTGGAGAGAAGAGAACCACTTGTATGAATATCAAGAGCTCAGATGGCAACCCAGTTCTAAGCAAAGAAGGGAAGGCAGAAAGGTGGAAGGAGTATATAGAGGGTTTATACAAGGGCGAAGTACTTGAGGACAATATTATGGAAATGGAAGATGATGTAGAAGAAGACGAAATGGGAGAAACAATACTGCGTGAAGAGATTGACAGAGCACTGAAAGACCTGAGTCGAAACAAGGCCCCGGGAGTAGACTACTTTCCATTAGAGCTACTGATGGCCTCGGGAGAGCCAGTCATGACAAAACTCTACCACCTGGTGAGCACGATGTGTGAGACAGGCGAAATACTCTCAGACTTCAAGAAGAATATAATTATTCCAATGCCAAAGAAAGCAGGTGTTGACATATGTGAAAATTACCGAACTATCAGTTTAATAAGTCACAGCTGCAAAATACTAACGCGAATTCTTTACAGACGAATGGAAAAACTGGTAGAAGCGGACCTCGGGGAAGATCAGTTTGGATTCCGTAGAAATGTTGGAACACGTGAGGCAATTCTGACCTTACGACTTATCTTAGAAGAAAGATTAAGAAAAGACAAACCTACATTTCTAGCATTTGTAGACTTAGAGAAAGCTTTTGACAATGTTAACTGGAATACTCTCTTTCAAATTCTGAAGGTGTCAGGGATAAAATACAGGCAGCGAAAGGCTATTTACAATTTGTACAGAAACCAGATGGCTGTTATAAGAGTCGAGGGGCATGAAAGGGATGCAGTGGTTGGGACAGGAGTGAGACAGGGTTGTAGCCTCTCCCCGATGTTATTCAATCTGTATATTGAGCAAGCAGTAAAGGAAACAAAAGAAAAATTCGGAGTAGGTGTTAAAATTCATGGAGAAGAAGTAAAAACTTTGAGGTTCGCCGATGACATTGTAATTCTGTCAGAGACAGCAAAGGACTTGGAAGAGCAGTTGAACGGAATGGACAGTGTCTTGAAAGGAGGATATAAGATGAACATCAACAAAAGCAAAACGAGGATAATGGAATGTAGTCGGATTAAGTCGGGTGATGCTGACGGAATTAGATTAGGAAATGAGACACTTAAAGTAGTAAAGGAGTTTTGCTACTTAGGGAGTAAAATAACTGATGATGGTCGAAGTAGAGAGGATATAAAATGTAGACTGGCAATGGCAAGGAAAGCGTTTCTCAAGAAGAGAAATTTGTTGACATCGAGTATAGATTTAAATGTCAGGAAGTCGTTTCTGAAAGTATTTGTATGGAGTGTAGCCATGTATGGAAGTGAAACATGGACGATAACTAGTTTGGACAAGAAGAGAATAGAAGCTTTCGAAATGTGGTGCTACAGAAGAATGCTGAAGATAAGGTGGGTAGATCACGTAACTAATGAGGAGGTATTGAATAGGATTGGGGAGAAGAGAAGTTTGTGGCACAACTTGACTAGAAGAAGGGATCGGTTGGTAGGACATGTTTTGAGGCATCAAGGGATCACTAATTTAGCATTGGAGGGCACCGTGGAGGGTAAAAATCGTAGAGGGAGACCAAGTGATGAATACATTAAGCAGATTCAGAAGGATGTAGGTTGCAGTAGGTACTGGGAGATGAAAAAGCTTGCACAGGATAGAGTGGCAAGGAGAGCTGCATCAAACCAGTCTCAGGACTGAAGACCACAACAACAACAACAATTTTTCAATGAAATAAAGAAGCGGTGTTTGAGTAAATTAGGGGGCAACAAGTGGCTGCAGAATTCAAACCTCTGTTTCTTCTGTGATATCATTAACAATGTCTCTAATTTTAAAAATTTCGTTTCGGAATGATGCTGCTGCTTGTTTTATTGAGACGCGACCAGTGGGATATTTTTGAAATTGGCTGTACTAGATGTTCACGTAGGGCATACATACATATTATATAAATGGATATATGTATGTATAAATGTATGTATGTGTGTGTGTGTGCGTGCGTGTGTGTGTGTGTGTGTGTGTGTGTTTGTGTATGTGTGTGTGTGTGGTTTGCACATGTTCCACATCCCCTCGTGAACCGATTTCAACCAAACTTGCTACACACATCCCTTACTGCCAGCAATGAATTGCTGTGCGGGTAATAACTACTCACCTCTCAGGACACATAACGTCATAAACAGTGAGATGCGCGACAAATTGCTTCATAGTGCATGACATCTAAATTTACTGCTTCTTCCCTACCACCTCTGTTCGCAGCACATTCTGCACACAGCACCGTCGTACACCAGCGAATGTACCTGCAAAGTCGTGTCATTGCATGACGCTACGACCAGGCGATGTGGCGTCATGAGTGATGAGCTGTGTGAAGAAATGCCGCGTCAGTATGAATTTTTAATACATTTATTCGTTAGAGCTGAGACACACACAGAGTCGAGTCCACTTAAGAGAAATCCCCGATACCTGGCAGAGCTTTCAACATCTTTCAGCTGCGAAGCGCAAACGGTTGTAGGCGAAAACATTAGCCACCTGTAGGGCTGTGAAGAGTCTATGCAGACGTTTACAGAATCGCGGTCTAGACATGAGAATAAGCTGTGCTTACACTTCTGTAAATTATGCATATTTCTTTGTGCGACTGTTTCGTAATTTTAAAAGTGTTTGCACGAATACATATAAATGAAATTTTTTCGATATTACAGAAAAACACAGTTCAATTTTTGTTCTCATTTCTCATAGAAAATTGCCAAATGAACACCTGTACATTGCTGGGTTTGTCAGCTAGTTATTTTTATAAGATATCCCTAACCGAAAGGAAAATTTTGTGTGATAGAGTTTTATCCTTAGACCACATGTTTGATTTACGTTTGTTGTCTGTCTGCTGGTATCTTCAATGTGTTTAAGACATTCTGGAGTGTCCTCTCCGTTCTCATTAACTGTGAGCACTTTTCACGATTTAAAGTTCCATGTAATGGCCGATCCGTGTGAGATTCTTTGTTTCACAACTGCATCTGGAACAGCCACTTTTCGATGTGAATGACAGAAAAGTATTGCTACCTCCGCAGTAGTTCTGAAAAACGGTTTGATTTGTTTGTTTCGACTTGTCGCTTGGGCAAAAATTAAGTTCAGTGAATGTTCATAACAATGTACGTAATACACGAAATTATGCCCTTATATTACAGTTGATTGGATTTCTGTATGATGGTCACGCATGACGCTGGCGCCATCATAAATTTGAGATATTACGTTTTCTTTCGTTTCTTGGACAACATCGGCGAGTACATCTTTAATTGAATCAGCCAAGGAGGTAGCACTGATAAGAGATTGATTTGAAAACATGCAAAATATTTCAACCGGCTCTTCAGCAGATAACAGAAAACGAAATACTACCAGTAACTGAAATTTAGAAGCTACATCAGATGTTTCATCTGCTAACAGAGACACAAAAACTGTCTCCGCTAGTTCTGCATTATCTTCGTCCAGACACACATGTAACGTACAGTCCAATAAATTCTTCTGTATACCACTGGGTGCACCTGAAAGACAGCAGAATTGTTCACGTGCTCTTTCACATCCGCAGCTGACGCGGAAGTGAAGGTTACCCGTTCTCTAAGTATTCTAGGTCTGTTAGATTCTACTGTTTCAGCATGTACACGTAGCGCAAGTTCAGAGTCACTGCAGAACTTTATCTTGGAAAGAACATAGCGAGTTTGTCTTATATCGCAGTTCTGTCTTCCTGTGTTTTGCCTGAAAGCTAAGATGTTGCATAATTTCTGTTTTTCCAACGACTGATAAAGCTAAAAAAGCATTCTTATGCCCAATAGATTCCCCACGCTTCTTAACCTTCTCTGTTAGATGACTTACAAGGAAACTGTTAAGTGCGACGTCGCAGGAACAGTCTTTAGTAAGGCTTATTCGAAAGTGAAAATTATGACCAGAAAAATATTAACTGGTGATGACGCACCATGTCCACAGAAAACGAGAGTCTGGGATGCGCAGAGATCATCCTTCTATGGGGTGCATGTATTACACCTCACAAAATGGACATCGTCGACATCCAAGAAATGTTAGAAACAAACCATTAACTTGGACCATGGAAACCGAATAAAAATGGCGCGTCTCAATGATCACAAAGATTCGCACCATCGAGATCAAAGACGAACTCCTTGGCAGCTACGAAGCGTGCAAGGCATCCACTCTTGAAGAATGCATACAGAAATCACATTGGAGTAACAGGGTGACGAGAATTGATGGAAAGTGATGGCGTGCAACCGAATGCAAAACAGCCTGTCGTGGAGCTTATCATGAAACTGGCTGTCCTTTAAGGCGTTGATGCAGATAGTGCAATAACATGTTATATACGCACAGAAAAGACAAACATGTGGAGGTTGAATTCATCTGGTGGTTCCAGGTGGTATGAACTGCAATGTCACACACTTTCCAGGAGCGATAGTTTGTTCTTTAGGAGTATGACTTTTATACGCAGACTACGAATCAAACAATAGCAACTTACTTTGACGAGCTATTAGCCAAATGCAGTGTTCATACCACAGTTGCAGTTATCTAACGTACATTCTCAGACTCTTCTGGCTATGATGTAAATATCCCCTACTGCCCTTGCCAAAATCACCCACATGAAAAAGAATCAAGGGGCGCAAAGCAACTCTTAGTTCTTGCAGAGCAATGAATAGCGTTCCAGCATATTTACCATCCGGTTAAAGAGTCAGTTAATTGTATACGAATTGATATTCCATAATCTTGATAGAATTCTCTTGATACCTTTAATTTCCAGGGTCCCTTTCATATGTGTTTCCTCTTCAAATGCAGATTGGTTGCAGTTGAAAACAAATTCCTTACTCAACGATAGGATAAGTTTGAATACATCCTCTACAAATTTCTGGCCCGATTCCGTAGTATGCTGTGCATCGTCAAGCTTCGTTTGAAATTTCATTGTCCTACAATTCTGTAGCACAGTTTGACGTTAAGCAAGCATCCACTGCTTCTCTTGAAATCACTACATGTATGTCGCGCGCAGTTTGATGTGGATAAAGCGCCCGAAATCCTCAAACCAAACACACTTGATGTGGATAACGTAGTAGGTCACCAGCATCTACATTCCGTAAATTGTATCGAGCATACTTGAAACGCGAAAACGTCAGTATTTGTGACAAGTGCGTCTTATCCGTTCAATAACCGTAGTTCTTGTTATGCACTAACGGTTATATTTCTGCCAACATCTTCAAAATACACTACTGGCCATTAAAATTGCTACACCGCGAAGATGGCGTGCTACAGACGCGAAATTTAACCGACAGGAAGAAGATACTGTGATATGCAAATGATTAGCTTTTCAGAGCATTCACACAAGGCTGGCGCCGGTGGCGACACCTACAACGTGCTGACATGAAGAAAGATTCCAACCGATTTTCATACACAAACAGCAGTTGCCTGGTGAAACGTTGTTGTGATGCCTCGTGTAGGGAGGAGAAATGCGTACCGTCACGTTTCCAACTTTGATGAAGGTCGGATTGTAGCCTATCGCAATTGCGATTTATCGTATCGCGACATTGTTGCTCGCGTTGGTAGAGGTCCAATGGCTGTTAACAGAATATGGAATCGATGGTTCCGGAGGGTTATACGGAACGCTGTGCTGGATCCCAACGGCCTCGTATTACTAGCAGTCGAGATGACAGGAATGGCTGTAACGGATCGTGCAGCCACGTCTCGATCCCTGAGTCAACAGGTGGGGACGTTTGCAATACAACAACCATCTGCACGAACAGTTCGACGACGTTTGCAGCAACATGGACTATCAGCTCGGAGACCGTGGCTGCGGTTACCCATGACGCTGCATCGCAGACAGGAGCGCCTGCGATGGTGTACTCGACGACGAACGTGGCTGCACGAATAGCAAAACGTCATTTTTTCGGATGAATCCAGGTTCTGTTTACATCATCATGATGGTCGCATACGTGTTTGCCGACATCGCGCTGAACGCACATTGGAAGTGTGTATTCGTCATCGCCATACTGGCTTATCACCTGGCGTGATGGTATGGGGTGCCATTGGTTACACGTCTCGGTCACCTCTTGTTCGCATTGACGGCACTTTCAACAGTGTACGTTACATTTCAGATGTCTTACGACCCGTGGCTCTACCCTTCATTCGATCCCTGTGAAACTCTACATTTCAGCAGGATAACCGTATGTTTCTGGTCCCATATGGGCCTTTCTGGATACAGAAAATGTTCGACTGCTGCCCTGGCCAGCACATTCTCCAGATTTCTCACCAACTGAAAACGTCTGGTCACTGGTGGCCGAGCAAGTGGCTCGTCACAATACGCCAGTCACTACTCTTGATGAACTGTGGTATCGTGTTGAAGCTGCATGGGCAGCTGTACCTGTACACGCCATCCAAGCTCTGTTTGACTCAATGCCCAGGCGTATCAAGGCCGTTATTACGGCCAGAGGTGGTTTTTCCGGGTAATGATATCTCAGGATCTATGCACAGAAATTCCGTGAAAATGTAATTACTGTCAGTTCTAGTATAATCTATTTGTCCAATGAATACCCGTTTATCATCTGCATTTCTTCTTGGTGTAGCAATTTTAATGGCCAGTAGCGTATATTCGTAATTCTTGTTTTCCTATGCCACGGATGATTTTCCAAATACAAAACTACGTTTAGTACCAATTCCTAGGACAACGACTGTCCTTCAGTACGTTTCACTGGAAACGGCAACTGGGGCTCCCTGTCCGACAGCGTCGATGCAGTGCCCCACACCTGTCTCAGTAACACTTTCTTTCTATTGCCGTGCACATATCATCAACACTATATGCCTTTTGTACATTGTTCGCACGACACCACCCATTCCACTGCCTCATTTGCACAAAGGCTAATCCTTCATCCGCCACTTCTTTCTCACTCAGCGAAATTTCTTGGGATTCTTTCTGACGGAATCTCAAGTTCGGCTACTGTTACTGAAGATATAACGCAATGCTAGCTTTGTTTATCGTTTCCATTGCTCTGCTTTGTATCAACACCATTAGCACTGTAGCACTATCGTGAGTTACTCGTCGACTAAGCAGTTCACCTACGTTAGCACGGTAGGCAAAATGTGGGTCGTCGAATGACGTTAGATCTAACATGTCAACGCATGTACAGCTTGTGCCTTTACCTTTAGCTAACAGCAAACACGGAAAACAAAATGGGTTATTGGTAGGAGTGAAGCAGGAAATGTAAATGTTGCTTTTACGTCCATTTACATTAACACACCTGGAGGATGCCTTACCTCGGCTTCTTTACGGTTGCCTTAACTCGAGCTGAGGCGGCGGCATCTGAATTTCATAGTTCCCTTCGAAACTTTAAGGTGTTTCATCTAGAGAGGTGTACTCCCGCAATTTCATTATTTCACACTAATTATATTTTTTGCGCTGCTATTTTTTCCGCCAGTATATTACTGGCGATCTTTCCCATCACTCCTGTCTGCTGTAGGAATGCCCATAAACTTCTTCACGGAGGTTCAGAAGAGAAAGTGAACTTTGGCAATCCCAGGTAATGCTTTCAGTCATACACTTGCTATTTGAACAAGATAAAATATCACACGATAAAAACTAAAGATGCAGAAAAAATGATCTCATACGAGGCAGAATCGAAGTACGATTGTTTCATTACATATATTTGTAATCTGCAGAACCAGCTCTTTTCTGGGGCTTGTAGAGTTTCCAGACTTATAGAGGTTCCAGGCTGTGGCTGGAGTGTGTTCCCACGGCCGGAGAACGCGAGCGGCCCGCGGCGCGAGTCGCCCAGTGCGGGGGTGGGGGCCGTGGCCCGCTGCGTGGGAGGCCAGCCTGCCTGCAGCCAGACACACAGGTCGGGGAGTACGTGGAGGAGGCGCGCCAGTCGGCCGTAGACACACTTTCGCTTAATCACAATAGTAGTAGTTTCCTTTCGTTACAGTGATTGTCAGGGAAAGTCCCTGAGGCATTGGCCGTAACTGAGGCATTATTCCAGTACGGGAAGCTTCAAGTATCGTTACACAGTTGACGGGGACAGGCTCTCGCGAGAATACATCGCAGGTTACGGAGAGCGCCAAGTGAGTCAGTCGGCCCTCAGACACGACGAGGTGGAGGTCTCCGTGTTGGGTCAGGAGCGTGGACTTCCCTCTGTACGAGTCAATTACGTTCATTGATATCAGGTGTGCATTACTCGAACGTTCGCAGTGGTTAATTACAATAGACATACCGCAATGGCATCCCGATTTTTTGGTTAACACTAGCAGCTGCCCACAGTCCTATCAGAAGCGATTGTTTGTATGTTTAGAGCCCGGTAGCCACACCGACGGCGAGTGACGTCATCAGGGCAGGTACGAAACTTTTAGAATGTTTACCGGCGAGGTCAGCTCACCGCCGAGGTAGCCTCAGCTGGGCTGCCTTAGCGAAGCGGATCTGACGAGTGTAGCTGCGCGGGCTAACCGTCTGTTCCTTCACAGAGACATTACGCTTTCTTCTTTCCTTTTGCTTCATTTTGAACTCACTGAGGGTTTTATCACGCATTTGCTCAAAAAGACGTGAGTCCCTCGTGAGGGAATGAAGAGGCAGAATATCTTTTGTGTGTCCAGAGATTCTGCCGTATACTTTCTGGCCGGTGAGAACAGATCAGCGCTTTTTAGTGCAAAGCCACTCTCTGCCACTCAGTGCCTTCATTGCTGCTTTATTTGCGGCGAGGAACCGTATGTCAACCACACTTGCATATCGGTCGACAATTTCAGTTCGATTATTTCAAAAATGATCTCAACATTTGATGAGTACTTAGCTATTACATTTGTTTTCTCCCTGCTCCGTAAGCGCTGAACGTTCCCACACAAGTACAAAGGGACAGAAGTGCAACTACTGCCTCCGAAGTGTACAGAACAACGAATAGTAGCGCCTCTGCTGCTTACGTAACGAGATACCCTGGGTAAACACGGCTACAGCTAAGAGGAAAATACAGCTCAGAGGCGGATCCCAGTGAGAGGAGAGTGGTATGCCGATTACATCATTGGGAATTCCAGATTTTCAGGCTGCAGTTATTTGACTGTGACGCAGTACTTGGCAGGTAGACTGTGATGAGACAGGCTAAGTGTGCGGCGCTCCAGGAGATGAGAGTACAGAATGCCTGGGGTCGTCATTCACGGCCCAGCCTGGACTGGAGATCTGAAGTCACCAGGAAAGGCTCCCACCGGCTGCCGCTCCAGTCTGGAGCGCCCTGCCGCCTGCAGTCCGGCTGCCTCTCGGTCAGCCTGGAGTCTCCTCTCCAGCCCCGCACTGCCAGCTCTGACACCAACGTAAGACTGTATCTGCTCTGGCGTTCTGCAAAGATCTATGAGCACGGGTCCATATGTCTTATTCCCAATCTCGCCAATCAAACCAGTTAACGATAAGTGTGATTTTCACTTAAATATTACTGTCTGCGCCTAGCCAGGTACATCGCACGTTCCTGTGGTAGCGGTGCTAACTCTGTCAAGCTGGGGCAGAACAGCATGGCTGGCATGCGACATTAAATTATTTTGTTGAAAGGATGTCGAAAATATCGCAAGCGAGCTGTCTCAAGGACTCAGAAATGTAACAGCTGCGATCAGTGTAACCAATTACGTATTGTATACCGAGTGACTCCCCGTGAGATGGGCGAGAGTGCAACGTGGCATTCTCCGCTCTGCTCAGGGCCTCGATGCACGGATCCTCCACACCGATGCGGCAGTCAGAACTTCGGGTCATACGGAATGACGGCACAGCGTCCAGTGTTGTACTGTCGGCGCAGCTCTTCCCGCTCCCTCGTCAAGGGGAGCCGCAGCAGTGGCCGCCGTGCTGACAGTCAGCTGACTTGTTGACGTTTTGCTTGTAGAAGTGTGCAGCACACCTCACGCCGTGTCCATTATCGTTGGCTGCAGCTCTCTTAGCGTTTCAGTTTCAGTAGCTGCTAGTACTGATGTGCATATGAGTAGCCCATGGAAGCTCGTGAGTCAGAGTGCAGACCTCGAGGTGACTGAAGAACGTTTTGCAGATTGGTCACCGGGGTTCGCAACGTGCGGCGGCCTGAAGCAGCCGCCCCCCGCGTGGTCAGCTGCGCGGCGCCTGGCAGCCCGCATCTCGGACTCCGGACTGCCGCCGCCGCCAGCAGGTGGAGCGTTGGAGGGAGGGGGGTGCGCCGGCGCCCTGGCGCAGCTCCGCAGCCTCACGTTGGACGAAGCCTGGGAACTCGTCGAGGAGCTCGACTGCCGGGTCGCTGACGACTGTATCGACTCCTGCTCTGTACCGTGGTATGTAGACCACTCGACGCCATTACTACTTACCTTACAACTAATTATTTCCTTAAATATATTCTCAATGCTGTCACCTACTTTTCCTATTTTGCGATACTAACTATCTGTCAATAAGGGCACATTTGGGAGACCCAAAGAGGAAGCGCGCTAATACGTTCTGGCGCCGCCTCTTCTGTTGACACTTTCCACCGAGCAGTCAATGGAATGTGCCTCGCTGTCTCCGCATATAGCTACAGCAGACAGTAAATCATCTGATGATGACAGTCAAAGACTGAAAGCGGTAACTAACAACAAAAGCTTTTCATCGAGACTGCTTGCCTTACTAAAATTGAATTTATATCCCTATTTCCCAACCGTATTATCAAAAATCAATAAAAGTATAGCGTCGTTTGAGATGACGACAGCTGTAGCTCGATATCGTTGTTACTTGTAAATTAGTTCAAAAGTGAACAATAAACACTGCAACTGGCTAAATTAATTACTTTTCGAAAGAAGCAATTATAGAGCCAACACCCTGCACCACCTGGCTTACATATGCTATAGAGTAATCCTCAACAACATTTGCTGTATATACGTAATTAAAATCTCTAACATGGCAGCAGTCAGAAACAGTAAAATTATGGAAGCCATAGGAATCGTACAGCCAACCAGTGGCATGTCACATGTTTATTCACACTTTTACCTTGCTTTACTGTTCATTAAGCCATGTGGCTATACCTTAGCATTTATATGGGTCATTTTAGTGTTGACTGAGCTTTATGACCTGTTTTCTCTTTTCACACAATAAGTTTACACACGTTACTACTTCTTCCAAGGAAGAAATGTTTATATCTGTTTAAACTTAGGTAAGGATTCGAATAAACTTGTGAAGTACAACTAGCTGGTGCATGATTTCCATTCTTTCCATACATCATTAACTTATAGTAAGACAGTCACATGCAAGCCAACTTTTGCTCCAAGCATCATGAAATGGCATCACGGTATTACCGCCTCTAGCCTCGAAGACTTCGTCAACTCGGCGAGGAAGAGAGTTCCGAAAGTTTCTTCAGATACGCAGCATCTGCCCGAGGCCTCCCACAGACGCATCAGATCCCCTCAGAGCTACCAGTGTGTGGGGATGTCGGCTGCCACGTCTCAGCCGCTGTTCCAGACAGTACCGTACAACGTGTGCGGCTCTGAGACCGGGTTGTCTAGTGGTCGCCTCGATGTGCGGTAGGGCGCTTGAGTGTTCGTGAAACCGGGAGTGTATGCACGCAGCCCTGGGAACGCGACTGTGTGTGTCATCTTCTATAACGCAAGTGTCCAGAGAATAGGGCAACACTTCGTCACCGAGAATGTTGAAATAAACGTGCTAGTTCAGGTTCACACTGACCGTAGTGACTGAATCCAAGTCGCGGTGATAGTAACACCCCTATGACACCATGGAACCACCAGTGGCTTGAACTGCATCCTCTATAGGCCGTCGATCCCATCGCCACCTCCATAATTTCAGAAGAGGCGAAATCGCGCGACTCGTGTGACGCACCTCCACCCAGCCACTGTCCGTCTCTGTGTGGTTTGGCCCACTCAAGACGCGCAGCTGTGTGTGTCTGTGTGAGCGGCGGTCGCTGACTCCAAATGTCGAGCCTGTGCAGCTGCCTTCCGAACGATTGCTAGGCAGCTGGTTCAGATGGAGCTGCTTTGCCAGGCATTGGCAATTTGCGTCTCGTTTCAAACCGATCGCCAGTCACTTGGAGTGACACTCGTCAACAGCCCTGTCGGCTAGGATCTTTTTACGCCACTGCCTCACATCACTACGAGTGGTTCACCATTCGTTCAGATACTTGGACAGTCCACATTGATAGACCAACAGATCGTGTAACTTTACAAGTGGTGTGGTCGTGGACATGACGAAACGCAAAATTCCTTTCTGCCAATTCTCGACATCTCCATGCCGACGCAGGTGACCGCCCAGATCCCACGCGAGCGACTAGCACGTACACACCGCGATTGTCACCTCACCGTCACCACTGACGTCAACGGTGGAGCGTCACGTGACCGCCTGGTTCCTCCCCTGCAGCACGGCATCCAGCCCTCCAAAGCGACCTCTGTGTTCAATTAAGTGGAGGCATAGCATTTCGTCTGATGAGATTACTTCATACTTTCTAGAAGGTCTGCGTTTTGTACACTTTTAGCCAACACTTAATTCGTCTATGATAAGCATCAGGTGAGAAATAACTTTGTAGTTGGCGACTTCAAGCACACTTTGTTCGTTTTTAATTTCACTCATAAATGGTGTACCATAATCGGTGGATTACTTTCATTCTACAAAAGACATATCGTTTTACGATCGCCACCCAAGTGTTGTTATTGCTGTTAGAGGCATATGTGTACTGTTCACTGAACATACGCAAATTTCCAATCTTAGTTCCTCATTTGCATATAATGCCACTTTAATATCATAAAGGAAAACGTTCCTGATGTTCTGCAACTACTATTTACATAATCACGGACTAGGATTCATATTCTTATGCTGAGATATGATGGGTTGCGATTAAATTCGTAACATCTGCACAACATTGGTAAAATGTTTCCGTTCTGACATTATTTTCATGCTATGTCAATCATCGAACGATAATTCATTTACTTAGTGTCATTTTCTGTCAAATATGGTTATGTCTCCGTCATACACACATGAAAAAAGTTTTGCATCACCCCAGTTCCCAGAACTGCTGAAGATAGACGTTGTTTAGGGTTATTGTATCACAGTTACAGTCCCTTTGACTGTTCAGAGATGTCACTAAACCCGCCCAAAGACGTAAACAACCGTGCATGAGCAGCGCTTATTAGACGGAAGGGATCCGACAGTTCCAGTCGTTCCACCAGGAAGGAGGTACACGGCTGGTGTCGTCTGTAGTTCAACCATGCCTATACGGTCAATACCTCGGTTCGATCGCGTCCGCATTGTTACTTTGTGCCAGGAAGGGCTCTGAACAGGAGAAGTGTCCAGGCTTCTTGGAGTGAACCAAAGCGATGTTGTTCGGACATGGAGGAGATACAGAGAGACAGGAACTGCAAATCACATGCCTCGCTCAGGCTGCCCAAGGGCTACTACTACTTCAGTGGATAACCGCTACCTACGGATTATGGCTCGGAGAAACCCTTACAGTAACGCCTCTATGTTGAATAACGCTTTTCGTGCGGCCACAGGACGTCCTGTTACAACTGAAACTGTGCGCAATCGGCTGCATAATGCGCAACTTCACCCCCGACGTCCGTGGCGAAGTCCATCTTTGCAACCACGACACCGTGCAGCGCGGTACGTGACCCACCAACCAATCTGAGGGATCTACGCCGATTCGCCGTTGAGGAGTGGGACAATCTGGACCAACAGTGCCACGACGAATACAGGCAAGCGCCAATGCCAGAGGACGTGCTACTGGGTATTAGAGGTACAAGTGTGTACAGCATCTGGACATCACCTCTGAAGGTCTCGCTGTATGGTGGAACAACGTGAAACGTGTGGTTTTCTTGACCAATAAAAAGGGCGGAAATGATGTTTATAGAGATATCTATTCCAATTTTCTGTACAGGTTCCGGAACTCTCGGAACCGAGGTGATGCAATGTATTCTTTGATGTGTGTATTAAGTAGTGAAATACATCTCAACATATCCATACCTTACTAAGCGAGCTAATAAGATTGCTGAAACGTTGACCTGTCACATTCAAAAGGGTAGTTAGGTTAGGAAGGAAGACTCTAAAGCAGTAGATGAGTTGTCCTATTCAGGCAGCAACATAATTGTTTGCAGCCGAAGTAGACAGGACATAAAATACAGACTGGCTAGGGCTTGGAAAACATCTCTGGAAAAGAGTAATTGTTTTGCTGTTTAACATAAATTAGACCTTTACGCTGTCATTTCTTAAGGTACTTGTCACGAGTGTAGTCTTGCATGCAAGTGAAACATGGATGGTAAGCAGCTGACACAAGAAGAGAATATGAGGTACTGAGATGTAGTGCTAGAGCAAACTGCTGAAGAATAGGTGTTTATATCGTTTAATTGATGAGAAGATACTGAATCGAATTAGAGACAGTAAAAAATATGCCACAATTTGACTGAAAGAAGGGATCAGTTGACAGAACACCTGCTGGGACGTCAGCGAATCGTCCGTTTGGTAATGGAGAAGTAGTGTGGGGAGAAAAACTTGTAGAGGGACACCGAGTGATGAGTACAGTAAACAGGTTCAGATGAATGCAGGCTGCAGTAGTGGAGCGGCTCGCACAGGATACTGTAGCATGGAGAGCGGCATCAAACCGGTCTTCGAACTAACAATGACAGCGACAAATAACTGCGACAATTGTAATGATAACAGAAATAACGTTATTTCTCACTAATCTGAAACCTGAATCTTGCTGACAGATGGAAACTGTGTGTCAGGCCGGCACTCAAACCCAGTCCTCCTCCTTCTGCGGACACTTCTCACACCAACTGTAGTATCGAGATATGAACAACAACGTGGGCATTGTCGGTCTGCCTTGATGCAAAATATTTTTGTTGTTCATTTATTTATTTATTCATTGCCCATGTTAGTTTCAGAGACAAATATCGCCATCAATGTAAAACATGCAGAAAATAGCACAGTTATAATACGGTGTAAATCGTTATTACATGTTTACTGTTTGTTTTTTAAATATTGTGTTCTGTGGGTACTTTAATAATACCTTATTTATTATACATTACAGCGTGGTTTTAAGATTCTTGTTGGTGTTTCGGGCATATTTTCTGTGTTTTTCTGTTGCCGTTTTTCTCAACATAAATCATGTCATTTGCAACTGTGTGAGCGACTATTAGTAAACAAATACGAAAACTTGAACTTACGTATGTCAGCGTTATGCAGTTGGGATTACGGTACTGTTGTGGATACAGTTTTGGTGTGTACTAGGTTGTTACATAGTTTCTCGTGTACTCATGTTCGCTGGACGGCTTGCAGCTAGTTCTATACACAGAAAAACATAACCGTCGCACTTCGTTCATAATGCATAACGTTACGCCAACTTGCCGCTGGCGTGTCTCGTGAGAAATGTATCACACGTTGCAAGAAGAAAATTTAAGCGCAAGTTCTAACGACTTCCGTTCCTCATTTATGTGTCTCTGTCTGATGGGCAAGTGGTCCTTTTGCAAGTGTGTGCTTTCTGTCGTGTGTCGTGCGTCAGTTCTCTCAGAGCAGTGAAGATTGTGTCGTTGAAAAGTGTTGTTTCTTCGTTTATTACGTTTTTTTCCTTCCACTATTGCTTTTTGTATATAATAATTTTCTTCTGTTGTTGTTGGTATAAACAGATAAACTTCTGGGATAGAATAAAATGACCAACCTAAGTGATTACCCAACACAAAGATATCAAAGGAACCCAGAGACACTAATAGAAAGCATCACACGCATCCTCACACAGAACCAGACAAAAAGAATGATACAAAGGAGTCCTAAAGCTCCACTCTTAACAGGCCTCCCAAAGGTCCACAAACTTCTCATTCTAGTCAGGCCAGCGGTGGACTTCAGAGAGACACATGTACACATTCCTAAAGAAAACATACACACACACAACCAACAGAAGCTTCAAAACGCCAGAAGACATAATAGAGCAAATTAACAACATCCCCCCAACAGCAAAACTTGTATCTTCTGACATTACATCCATGTACACACACATACTCACAGAAGAAACTATAAACACTATAGAACAACAGCTAAAGTACAAGAAATTCCCAGAAAGACATATAAATGAATGAAAGGAAAGTTTTACAAGTCTGCGGTGAGGCCTGCGATGCTGTATAGTGCAAGAACTTGCCCAATTACAAAAGGCCAAGAGAAAAAGATGAAAGAGGCTGAAATGAGAATGATAAGGTGGATGAGTGGGGTGACACGAAAGGATAGACTAAGGAAAGTGTACACCAGGGGAACAGTGAAAGTGGAGCCCGTAGGGAAGAAGATCCAAGGAAGTAGGCTGAGATGGTATTTACACGTGCAGAGAAGAGGAGAGTACTATGCGGGGAGAAGAGTTGAAGACCTAGAAATCGAAAATTCGAGGAGAAGAGGAAGACCGAAACTGAGGTGGAAAGACAAGGTAGCAGGAGACCTACGGGAGAAAAGATGGCTCAGAGAAGAAGCACTGGATAGAAATTTATGGAAGAGAAGGATCCAGCAAAACAACGCCGACCCCACATGATGCGGGAAAAGGCTGATATGACGATTATGAGGATGACAATGATGTTCCTGTCATTTCTTTAGAATGATTTGGGCAAACAGTAGCAAGCGTAAGTCACAATAGACGGATCAGGTATCCTTGTTTGACAAACAGTTTACGGGCTTTTCAAATCGCTGCTTCTAACACTCTGGCCTTGTATACAGGATGATGCTGGCTGTGTAATTCCCACCAGATGTTCTGATTATGTTACTTCGTGATCTTCCTAAATTACTTCAGGCAAATGCCCAGGTGATTCCTTCCAGGACCTCACGGCCAACTGTCTGCTCATCCTCGTTAAACTAGACTTACGGGTGTCCACATGCCTCTACATACATGTTTTCAGTTGTCAACCTGTGAAGCAACCGATGCCCAGTTTTCATCAAAGATGGATCCTCGAAGGAATAAAATTGCACTGCACCTGCTACACGAACCGGGACGAGGGTGCTCAGACCGCCTGATGGTGTCAGAACCCTCTCCACACTCGTCACGTGAGCTCGCGAGGGCCGCCTTCCAGGACTGTGGTGGTACAGGCCCGAGGAGCGACGGCTCGGCCATGTGTGGGCAGCACGACGAGGGCAGGCGTGTCGTGGGGGAGCTGTGGGGCTCCTGCTGCACATGTCGGACATTAATGATCTGGCAGACGTAGTTAACAGTCACTGCACAGACGTTGTAGTTGTCTGTACCAAAGTGAACATGGTCAGGGAAGGAGGGGAAATGTTGGATTCTGCTCGCGACGACAACGCACAGGAGGTCGCGCAGTCAGGATTTATAAGTGGGCATCTGAGGCTGCCGTCGAATGACAGTACAGGAAAATAGCTAAAATAAAGAGGATATATTTCAGTGCACACTGTGCAAGGAGCGCGCCCAGAGACGGAAGTTACCAGGTTTAGGCCATTCTAGGAGGCCAAACTACTAATTGAAGATGGCAACGGAAGGGGAGGCGATTCACATTAACTGATGTTGGTGGCCGTTCGTGGAACGTCTCCCAAGAAAGACGTCTGTTCTGCTCGAGGTCTGGATCACGAGAGAGAGAGAAGCAAACGTGTTCTGCATTGCAGAGTGCTCCAGTGTCCACACACGTGACCTGTATCCCACACACGCTACTGGGTAGAACCGATGGCGTGAATCCACTAGCAGTCTCAGCACAGGGCTCAAGGCGCCTCTTGTCAGCGGCTTCAACTGGACGGAACTGCCACAGGCAGGCAACTTCTGTCACGTAGGCACAGCGTAAGTTACTCTGGGAGAAAACTTTTAAGGATTTCATTGAGCCTTTGAAGTAAATTCTTTAAATCATTTCACTAAAATATTCCTTTACTGGCTACCAGCACGTCCAAAAGTACTACCTCAAAGCAAAAGCACCGCATGTACCTAATCACATCTGGATAAGATCTTAACCTTCGAGCTGGACAGTGTCATTTATCACAAATTTCTTTCTATATGCATTGTTAACTGTCTTACGCATTTTCGAGAACTACTTGAAACTTTTCAGATGTAAGCGCTGTTCTCCCATGCCTTTTACTAAAGAAAGCTGCGGTCTGAGCTGCAACTTAAGGTAGTAGAGGAGCTTTTCCTTTTTCTCTCGTCCACATGTCACATGCCGTCCTCTTTTCTTGGTGGCAGGCTACCCAAGTGTTTCAACCCACGGATCTTTGAATTTCTCTAGGAAAGTTGCTACGTCGACAGGAAGTGAGGCAACCTTATCTGTTTTGACTAGCTGAAGCCTCGCAAGGGAAAATGCTAAGTCTTTCAACGAAAATGCTCCTTTTCTGAATTACCTCATTTTCGTCGAAAATGATTTGAGCTCTTATTCCAGCTATATCCATTACAGAATAGGATACGACCAGTGGCCATCTTCTTGTGACTCATGCTATGGAATACGCTCTTCCCATTTGATCGACTATGTAGACCCCTCCATTTGTCACATTGTAATAACTGCCTTATTGCAACAAGTTTATCAGTTGCTCTCCCTTCTTGTCTTTAGCTTTTGTCGTCAAAACGGATGCAACGTAAAAGGAACAGCAGTCCTCTATAGCTCATCACAGCTCCCGTAATATCCATATTTCTGCCATCTGCTTTCCACAGTTCGACAACATTAGTGTGGCTGGCTTGCGTAATCCCAGAGAGGTAAAGCAAACCCAGTAATGCCATTATTTCTTCTTCTGTAGTGTTTTTAGCACCCCTTTCTCTTGAAAACTGTACACTTTCTTTCTTAGACTGAGTACAGAAGAGTGTGTACTTAACATTTTGTCAATCGTTTCCAGGCTAAGTACTGTCCATTTCACTTATGACCTTTCTGGATACACTTTCTGACCCAGGAAATATTTTTAGAATATTCTTTCCTTCTGTTTTTATGACTACATTAGCGCATAATTGATTCCATTTTCATTTTTCTCTGTCCTAATAAAAATATAAACAGTGGAGAGCGTCTGTTCGCGGTCATCGTCTGAATTGTGTTCCCGTTCGGGATCCGAACCTCGGTCACGTCGTGTGGCCAACTGTTCCTCTTCTTCCTCAGCGTCATTGCCAATTTGCTGGCCTGATTCGGTGTCGAACCCTGGGTCCTCGTCGAGTGGCCACGCAGCCTCCTCGTTGTCGGCCAGCTTTGTTGTGGCCTGTACAGGGTGGCAGGGCCCGCTTGTGGATGAAAGGTAACGAGATGAGAGAGAAAGGAACGCCACTTACACGACTGGGCGCGTTGTGTACCTTGTATTCTAAGACGGCACACGCGTTGTTTATTTTACGTTTCTGCTGCTCACTTGGACTACACAACTTATCACTGAGCTAGCTGAAGCTATAATGAAGGTATAGGTACGGCTGGCAATTTTATAACAACAATGCAATTTTTTTATTTATTATGCAGAGAATTGGACAAGACAATGCCATTTGCGGGTGGCGCATGATATGCATAGTCGCGCTCAATCGAGAGTTAAACTGCAGTGAAGACTGAAAACTTCCTTTACTTGTTTGTAAACGTAAAACTGTGCACTTAAAAAATAAGTAGATAATAGTTATCCTACACCTGCCATACCAGTGAGTAATATTTGGAATCAGTCGGTTTACAGAAACACGTAGATGTACGAAACACAGAAACCAACACAGAAACCTGTACCGGCAGTCGCAAATATTTCCCTTAAAGCCAACATGTAAATAAAAGTTATTTGAAAACGTCCTGCCTTCAACTAAACACAGTTTCTTCTTTTTCACCCATACATGTTTCGGCGAAGCTTTACCGTCATGAGAGGTTCCCTTCATTTTTCTGTCGAACAAAGAATATATTCAAACTTCCTGGCAGATTAAAAATGTGTTCCGGACCGAGACTCGAACTCGGGACTTTCGCCTTTCGCGGGCTACCCAAGCACGACTCACGCCCCGTCGTCACAGCTTTAATTCCGCCAGTACCTCGTCTGCTACCTTCCAAACTTCACAGAAGCAGGAGAGTCCTGCCAACCTTGCAGAAACTAGCACTCCTGGAAGAAAGGATATGGCGGAGACATGGCTTAGCCACAACCTGGGGGATGTTTCTAGACGAAATTTTCACTTTACAGCGGAGCGTGCGCTGATATGAAACTTCCTGGCAGAATAAAACTGTGTGCCGGACCGAGACTTGAACTCGGGAACTTCGCCTTTCGCGGACAAGCGCTCTACCAACTGAGCTACCCAAGCACGACTCACGCCCCGTCCTCACAGCGTTAATTCGCCCAGTACCTCGTTAAGTCGTGTTTGGGTAGCTCAGTTGGTAGAGTGCTTGCTCGCGAAATGCGAAGGTCCCGAGTTCTAGTCTCGGTCCGTCACACAGTTTTAATCTGCCAGGAAGTTTCATATCAGCACACACTCCGCTGTAAAGTGAAAATTTCGCTGTAGAAAGACCCCCCAGGCTGTGGCTAACCCATGTCTCCGCAATATCCTTTCTTTCAGGAGTGCTAGTTTCTGCAAGGTTCGCAGGAGAGCTTCTGTGAAGTTTGGAAGGTAGGAGACGAGGTACTGGAGAAATTAAAGCTGTGAGGACGGGGGGTGAGTCGTGCTTGGATAGCTCAGTTCGCGTGGCCAGCAGTCTGGCTTTAGCTGTCGCCGCGGTCGCACGCTCCCCAAGTTTGCTCCGTGAAGGTTCAGTGTTTACGCCAGTGTTTTCGTGTTTCGTGACTGTTTATCTGCTTTTTGCACGTGAATTAAGTGTTACAAATTAAGCTATTGGTCTTCGTTCATGTCGTCTTTCTACGTAGTGCTGTTGGGATTTCGGCGTTGTCCGAAATTTCTTCGCTGCAGAACACCATGGCAAACTCCGTGAGAAAAAACACCGTGATTTTCACCTTCGACAAGTACACCCGTCCAGTACAGCCCTCTGCACTTGAAATACACGACTGGATTACCGAGTTATTTGGAATTCATCTTGAATCTGTTCATACCATGCAGCTAGACTCATGAATACTGCATTTTTGTTAAGTTTAATGATTCCGTGAGTGTAGACCGCTTTCTGGAAAAATTTGGTTATGAAACGGAATTTATACACCGTGATGGTACTACTGTAAAACTCAGGAATTCCGAGTCTGTAATTAGAAATGTTAGGGTTTTGAATATTCCCATAGAAGTAGACAACTCCAAAATTAAAGATGTCCTTTCAAAGTGTGGGGTTGTCAGGCAAATAGTCAACGAAAGGTGGGCTTCGCATTTCAAGCTGCAGTGCTTTAACGGCATTCGCTCCGTGGAGATGGAAGCGAAGGCAAACATTCCCTCCCACATCGTTGTTAACGGGCACAAGGCGCATGTTATTTACTCAGGGCAAACCCCTACATGTCATGTATGTAACGATTCTGGTCACCTCCGTCAGGACTGCCCTCGCCGTGTTTTTGTGCTAAAAAATAACCTTACGCAACGCCGGAAATTAACATTCAACGATTTGTTGCCAGCCAGTAATACAACAGATGCGGCGGCTGTCGTGGATCCTGTTACTACCTCTGAAAATGTTGCACTTAATGTTAACGACTTTCCATCTTTAAAACCTGCATTAACTGCTGAAATTCCGTCCCGTGACAGCGAGACTCCCACTAAAAAGCGTCCTCTAGAGGACACTGAAAAAAATGTTGATGAGGAATCTTCCAGTGAAACACCCGTTGCCAGAAAGTCGAAGCCAAGTCCTGTTGGAAGTGGTAAAAGGAGATGAAATGCAGGTCGATGTGGCTCCCGCACAAGGAATTATACCGCCACGAACAGATAGTGACGCAGCTCGTAGTGACCTTTCACAGAAACGTGACCCTGAGCCTCAGGTCACAGCTGCAATAACCGCATCGAGTGCACAGCCCATACAGTGCGAACAGTACGAGGAAGTACCAAGCAAACAACCTGCTGGCTCCGAAGCGCAACACCGCGCCGAAGGAGGAAATAAACAAGCATCACCGCCTCGCCAGCAAGACAACGCAACCGACAACACCCCGGAGCCAAACAAATATTGACGACTCGCAAGCTACCGCCGTTGCGCAAGACGGCCACCGTCTGAGGCTGCAACCGAAACCAGGTCTTGCTGTCACGCGTCATCAAGCGAAAGTCACACCAGAGAAGAAAGACGTCAAGAAAAAGAATATTAAATATGAAGTCATCAGGGCCAACACTGACGAGGAGAAAGACCACAGTGACTTATAGCGATGCATTGTCAGGATTTCAGGATAATTTTCTTTTCAAGCACTTTGTTTCAAAGCAGTAAAAATTTTTCTATGAAGTTAGTGCATGTAATGGGCACACAGCTTGTAAAGATCGTGACTTGTAGAGAAGCATGTTGCTGCTATAATCATACCGATCCTCATCCCAAATAGCTTCTTCAGGTATGTCTGTGATGCAAGTTTATATCATTACTACTATTAACATTAATAAAATACAGTCACCCTTCAAATTGGCAGAATCAGAAGATTTCTTGTTCCAGTCTGGGACAGATATCGAGTTGCTACAAGAAGTTGCGATGACGGCATTTCGGATCCCAGGCTTTTTTGGAATTGTCAGTGTTTCTACGCAAGCCATATCGGTACAGCCATTCTTATAAGGGAAGGCATTCCAGTGACTGAAATCGAACGACTAGAATCAGGAAGAGCCGTAGGCATAAAAATTTTCGATATGACCGTGCTTAACCTTAACACCCCATCAGGAAATTCCCATAAATTGGATGGTGCGATGCTTTTTAAGATGAACTAATTTATTTATTGAGGAAAAATCCGTGTTCTCTTATATTAGGTGGACATACAGTGTGTTTCAAAAATGACAGGTATATTTGAAACGGCAATAAAAACTAAACGAGCAGCGATAGAAATACACCGTTTGTTGCAATATGCTTGGGACAACAGTACATTTTCGGGCAGACAAACTTTCGGAATTACAGTAGTTACAATTTTCAACTACAGATGGCGCTGCGGTCTGGGAAACTCTATAGTACGATATTTTCCACATATCCACCATGCGTAGCAATAATATGGCGTAGTCTCTGAATGAAATTACCCGAAACCTTTGACAACGTGTCTGGCAGAATGGCTTCACATGCAGATGAGATGTACTGCTTCAGCTGTTCAATTGTTTCTGGATTCTGGCGGTACACCTGGTCTTTCAAGTGTCCCCACAGAGAGAAGTCACAGGGGTTCATGTCTGGCGAATAGGGAGGCCAATCCACGCCGTCTCCTGTATGTTTCGGATAGCCCAAAGCAATCACACGATCATCGAAATATTCATTCAGGAAATTGAAGACGTCGGCCGTGCGATGTGGCCGGGCACCATCTTGCATAAACCACGAGGTGTTCGCAGTGTCGTCTAAGGCAGTTTGTACCGCCACAAATTCACGAAGAATGTCCACAAAGCGTGATGCAGTAATCGTTTCGGATCTGAAAAATGGGCCAATGATTCCTTTGGAAGAAATGGCGGCCGAGACCAGTACTTTTTGAGGATGCAGGGACGATGGGACTGCAACATGGGGCTTTTCGGTTCCCCATATGCGCCAGTTTTGTTTATTGACGAAGCCGTCCAGGTAAAAATAAGCTTCGTCAGTAAACCAAATGCTGCCCACATGCATATCGCCGTCATCAATCCTGTGCACTATATCGTTAGCGAATGTCTCTCGTGCAGCAATGGTAGCGGCGCTGAGGGGTTGCCGCGTTTGAATTTTGTATGGATAGAGGTGTAAACTCTGGCGCATGAGACGATATGTGGACGTTGGCGTCATTTGGACCGCAGCTGCAACACGGCAAATGGAAACCCGAGGCCGCTGTTGGATCACCTGCTGCACTAGCTGCGCGTTGCCCTCTGTGGTTGCCGTACGCGGTCGCCCTACCTTTCCAGCACGTTCACCCGTCACGTTCCTAGTCCATTGATATTTTTCAAACAGATCCTTTATTGTATCGCTTTTCGGTCCTTTGGTTACACTAAACCTCCGTTGAAAACTTCGTCTTGTTGCAACAACACTGTGTTCTAGGCGGTGGAATTCCAACACCAGAAAAATCCTCTGTCCTAAGGAATAAACCATGTTGTCTACAGCACACTTGCACGTTGTGAACAGCACACGCTTACAGCAGAAAGACGACGTACAGAATGGCGCACCCACAGACTGCGTTGTCTTCTATATCTTTCACATCACTTGCAGCGCCATCTGTTGTTGAAAATTGTAACTACTGTAATTTCGAATGTTTGTCCGCCTGAAAATGTACTGTTGTCCCAAGCATATTGCAACAAACGGTGTATTTCTATCGCTGCTCGTTTAGTTTTTATTGCCGTTTCAAATATACCGGTAATTTTTGAAACACCCTGTATTAACTGTGTTTTAAACGAGAAAGATCAACAACCCAATTTCAACTACTCGCCACAGTTAAAAAAGTTAGTAAGGAACTTCAGGACCCGACATCAGTCGAGTTCACGTATATAACCAGCCACTCCCGCAGCAGACTATATAGAATTTACGTGCCACCACATTTGGAAATTTTTTTATTAAACTTTGAAACAGTTCCCGTGTATTTTAGCGATCACAGTACACTTTTAACTTGCTTTAATTTAAGTGTACAGCCAACCCGTCGATTCAGAGGGCAATGGAATTTGAATATATCTGTCTTAACTGACGAAGAACTGGAACAGGAAATAAGAGTAGCGTGGACTATGTGCCTCCGCACAGCAGACAAGCACCCAACAGTCATTGACTGGTGGACTAGGAGGGGTAAACCAAGGCTGCTGAAAGTTGTCTTGCAGTATAGTGTAGCGAGGCGCAGGGAGTTGAGGAATACAATGGAGTTTTATTATAAAGTTTTAAGAGACTTATATCAAGAGGCACATGATGACATAATTCGTCTGAATGATATCAAAAAATAAAAGACAAGTTATTAAGCATTAAACAGCAACAGATGGAGGGACTAAAAATTAAATCGAAAGCCACATCAGTAGTAGCTGATGAAACTGCTTCTCTGTATCACTTGGTGCAACATGCTAAAAACAGACGTCAAGCTTTTATTGATGAAGTCCAGACGCATACTGGTACAAGGTTCACATGCCAGAAAGAAATACTGGACCAAGTCCACAGGTACTATGACAACTTGTATGCCCCTACCACAGTGGACGATGCAGCTCTCGAGGACTTTCTCATTATTTTAGGTCCACAGTTGTCGGGAACAGAAAACGCTGACATCCTGTCACCTATTACTAAAGATGAAGTGCATGAGGCAGTGCGTAACTCACCTCTCAAAAAATCTCCGGGACTTGGTGGCCTCCCTGTGAATTTTTATGCCCTCTACTGGTGTATAATTGGGGACAAGATCACTTCAATGGCGAATGTGGTCTTGACCGGAAAAGCGGTCCCTGAAGAGTTTAAGGAAAGTAAAATAGTACTGATTCCTAAGAGTGAAGGCAAAACCAACTTAAACAAATTTCGGCCTCTTTCGCTAGTAAATTCTGATTGCAAAAAAATTTCGCTTATTATCAACAAAAGACTCCCTGCCTTTTCCAACAAAATATTGAGTCATCATCAATCTTGTTCTCCAACCAGAACGATATTCGAAAGTCTATCTGCATACAGAGACGTCGTTGCAATTACGTCAGTGGCAAGTATAAAATGTGCTTTAATCTTTATAGACTTCAACAAAACCTTTGACCGCGTTAGTCATAGATACCTCTTTGCGACGCTGTCAAGAATGGCTTTCCACCCTCAGATTGTCAACATGCTAAGAAATATTGCAACAGGTATAAATGCGAAAATAGCAATCAATGGCCAAACATCTAAACCCATACAGATAAGGCGAGGGGTTCCACAGGGCAGTCCCTTATCTACGTTTTTATTTTCCGTACCTTTATAGCCCTTTCTCCGCAGTGTCCACGCAAGACTAACAGGCATAACATTGAGTGGTGAGAAAACCGTCATACGAGCTTATGCCGATGACGTGGGTGTTGTAATAAGGAATAAGGAGGAGACAGTTACACTGGAAAGAGAAATCCAAAAGTATTTTCTAGCGTCGGGAGCGACAACCAATGAAAACAAAAGTAAAATATTGAATCTGCGGGGCCTAGATCACCTCTGACTGTCATGGGCAAAACAAGACAACAAACACAAAACTTTGGGAATAACCTTAATGACATGTCCGATGAGGATGGCTGCTTTTAACTGGACGGAAGCTAGGAGGAAAGTTCATGGTGCTGTAATGGAGAACATCCATCGAACTGTGGACCAGGTGCGAAAAGTCAGATTCATGAACTCCTGCATTTTGTCTAAAGCGTATTTCACTGCACAGGTATTTCCAATCCCCAAGCTAGTAGCGAAAGGGATCGTGTCCACTGTTACCAATTATTTATGGCGAGGAGACATATTCAGTGTTGGTGCGACTACCGTTATACTGGATGTCAGAAACGGGGGCCTCGGTTTGGTGGACATTCGAAATAAAGCGTCTGCTCTGTTCCTCAAACGGACTTTCCATGTACTCAGAGAACTGTGACGCCCCATAGCCTGCAAGCACAGATTGATGTGCGAAGGATTAATGCCCGTCTGCAGTATGTGAGGAACTTTTTCGTCGAAGCAAGTTACCTTAGTGACGAAATCAGAAGCAACACATGTACCACAGTGCGTGACATCATACTTGAAAGGAAGTTAAATGAGGGCAGAAACAAAGTTGAAAAGAAATTCCCTAATTGTGACTGGAAAGCTGTATGGCGAAACATCAACTATCCCGGGCTATCTGCAGACGCTATTTCCGCATGGTACAAAACAGTTAACAGTGTCATCAGCACCAACGAGAGACTGTATGGGATCGGTTTAAACCAGACACACCTTTGTGGAAAATGCCGTCTGGTGGATACACTCATCCACAGATTCACCTGTGGCGGCAGTGTGAATAACTGGAATTGGATCAGGCAACAAAGCGCCTTTCTCACCGATCCTCGACCGAATATATAACGCCATCGCTCCTTCTGAGACCAGACATGACATACATTCCGAAATTAAAAACGAACGCCATAAGCTGGTTACTGGGAAAATATGTTAGTTATGTCATCAACAAACTTGGGTCGGACAACGAGATACAATTCCGCGTTTACATGAAGTGTGAAGACGCAGAAATCAGCACGTATCGCAACCACAAGAAGCACTGCGGCAACATGCTGAAGATCATTTTTGAAGGAATGGGTGTCGGTTAAATATGTGGAACCACTACAACACCTTGAACGAGAACGAACAGAAGAAAATTAAATGTCACTTGTGTTCTTATTGTTATTTACTTCTATGTTACACGAAGAGGTTTCTCAAAATTTTCAGAATTACTCGTGTTCGAATTCCAAAGTATTTGTGTGATTCAAGAAGAATTGTTAAGTTTTTGTCAGTGATCAGTTTCTACTCAGAGAAGAGGTTTCTTTGTCTTTCTTACATCGGAGAATGGGAATTTTGTGTTAAGATTTCTGCACACTTAGTGCTTAGTGCTATGACCCAACTGGGGACATGCAAAAAGGGGTGGGAGGGGTTTGGGCCTCGACGCGCCGGCAGTGCCGTGAAGAGACCCCACTGCTAGTGCGGCGTGTACCACGCCCTGTGACCTTCCTAAAAAAAAATAAAAAAAATGTTTTTAGCGCGCGGGAATAGGATACGGAAGGTCATGGGTTCGCGCGTGGGTGGATGCGAAAAATTTTTTTTCCTCTTCATAAAAAAAAAGGAAAAAAAAGTTGATAGAGCACTTGCCCGTGAAAGGCAAAAGTCCCGAGTTCGAGTCTCGGTCCGGCACACAGTTTTACTCTGCCAGGAAGTTTCATATCAGCGCACACTCGGCTGTAGAGTGAAAATTTCATTCTAGAAACATCCCCCAGGCTGTGGGTAAGCAATGTCTCAGCAATATTCTTTCTTCCAGGAGTGCTAGTTCTGCAAGGTTCGCAGGAGAGCTTCTGTGAAGTTCGGAAGGTAGGAGACGAGGTACTGGCGGAATTAAAGCTGTGAGGACGGGGCGCGAGTCGTCCTTTGGTAGCTCAGTTGGTAGAGCACTTGCCCGCGAAAGGCAAAGGTCGCGAGTTCGAGTTTTAATGTGCCAGGAAGTTTTATATCAGCGCACACTCCGCTGTAGAGAGAAAATTTGAGTCTAGAAAGAATATATTGTTACACGGGGAAACTTATAATTTTAGAATTTTACATTTGCATTCGGAACATTCTAAGAAGTTTGTATGCGTTAATGGCACATGCTGTTGCTGATGTCCCTGTCTGCTATTTCCAGTTTGGCTGGTATCTCGGTATTGCAGATGACGTGCAGCGACATGAACAACAGCATGTGCTACTATGGTATACATGTCTGTTATAACGTTCTGAGCAAAAATAACACATTCCCAAAAATATGCGTATCCCAATGCGATATTTTACTCTTTACTCTGCAGATGAATAAAGGAAACTCGCTGGTGATAATGAAATATGGCTGAAATACGTATCGGTAAAAAGAGAAGAAACCGTGTTTGTTCAAGGTTGAATCTTTTCAAATTTTTGTTCTTAAATCAAAGACGAGATAACAAAAAACCTGAGATTTCATGTAGAGAAATCACCTCAAGATGAATACCTACTCACAACATTCCAAGAAGCTGTATGAAGCGAAGAATCTGAGAATACAAGACGGACGCCTGGCTGTCGCTCTCGTAGGGCCGGCAAAGACGAGGTCACACTAATTACAGGGCGCACAGGAGCGAAGTGGCCGGGGAGACGGTCCAGTATGTGCTACTGCAGGAAAAACCCTCTACCACGCACTTCGCAGGGGTTTGTGGAGTACGGAAGTGGAAGTTGATTTAGATATTACCAACATGTTATTTTTACACCCTTATGACTGAATATTTACTTTCGTACAGGAAAAAATAAATTTCACGAACTGGGTGACTGACGCAAAAGCGGTAGTGCATGATATGGAAAAATATACTGTCCCAAATAATATATGATCTCAACCACATGCACTCTTATTTATTCTGTAATTACTGCTTCCATTTCCTTACAGTTTGCATCCTTCAGCTTTACCTTTAGTTGCCCACATTAAAAATGGTGTTACAAGCAATTTGAGTGAGTGAGGCGCAGGAGTTTGAACTTTCTTCGACGTACAAGACTTTATTGTTTAAACGTTTGCAAATCCCGTTAACGCTAGTAACGTCTTCACTCTACGACAATCTGTAAACAGATAACCGAAGATTTCCGCTGCTCGCCTGGCATTGTCCTCGTTGTATACCAGCGTAATTTGATGTTATTCTCAGATATGTACATACTACTCACACAGCTGATCCTATCAGCTGGTCTAATGACATTTCTCAAAATATTGCAGTCTTCTCTGTAATTATCTCTAGTTGATGGCTCTTGATACTGCTGTATTCCTCGGTAATATTATGCTTTTAATATGTTTTATTCTGATACATTGTGTTTTACACGCTTGCTGTTTGTCACTTATAAAAATGGACATCTTTTTCCTGGAAAATATGAAACGAACATACGTGAAGTATTACATCTTGCATCCAACCTGTGGCCACCGGTGACGCCTCAGGAGTTGACTGAATGACTTCGCCGCAGCTGGGTAGGGGCTCATAATGACGGCCGGCCGCGCCGTGCCACAAGTCACGCGTGCAGCGTGTCTGGCCCACGGGCCCGGCCTGCCTGCCGCTCGGCTCCGCTCGGTCCTTCACGGAGGCGCCCGGAAGAGCGCGGCGCTTCACCCGGCGTCGCGGTGCGGCGTCTTCCGGCCGGCAGGAGTCTCTCGAGTCCGGCAGACTCGCGCTGTCAGCGCTGTTTACCCTTCGCTGTGTGATCTCGGTACGATGGAGGTTCACTGGGCCAGTGGCTGTTTGCACGAAGCAGGCAGTTGAGCAATCTACCGTCGCGATTCTTTAAAATGAGTGGCAGTGACAGAAGAGAGCGAAGAGGTTTCTCAATTCATATACGTTACAGGTAGTGCATATCTACTGTGAAACGACATTAGATGTACATATACATGGATGCTCTGCAGATCACACTTAAGTGCCTGGCGGAGGGTTCATTGAATGACCTTCACAACAATTCTCGATTATCCCGATATCGAACAGTGCTAGGAGAAAACGAATGTCTATACTTTTCCCTGATAGCTCCCGTTTCCTTTATTTTACTACGACGATAGTTTCTCCCTAAGTATGTCTGCGTTAGCAAAATATTTTCGCATTCGAAGGAGAAAGTTGGTGATTGAAATTTCGTAAGATGATTGTGCCACAATGAAAAACGCCTTTTTGATGTCCACCCCAAATAATGCATCATGTCAGTAACACTGTTTCCCCTATTTCGGGGTAATACAGAACGTGCAGCTCTTCTTTGAACTTTCTCAATGTACTCTGTTAACCCTATCTGCTGAGGATCCCACACTGTGCAGCGGTACTCCAAATGAGGGCATACAAGCGTAGCGTAGGCAGTCTCTTTAGTAGATCTGTTACATTTTCTAAATATTCTGCTAATGAATCGCAGTCGTTGGGTTGCCTCCCCCTCAACATTATGTGTTCTTCCCAATTTAAGTCGCGTCTGCCCATTCTGATTTAGGTTTTCCGTGATTTCCCTAAATCGCTCCAGGCAAATGCTGGGATGGTTCCTTTGAAAGGGCACGGCTGACTTCCTGCCCCATCCTTCCCTAATCCAATGATACTGATGACCTCGCTGTTTGGTCTCTTTCCCCCAAACAACTCAACCCAACCCGACCTCAACCCCCAATCTATGTGGCTCGTAATTATGCAGTAATGTTCGTATGTTATACTTTCAACAGGTGGTGAATACAATGTATGTCCAAATCGAAAACGACATTTTTATGTGATATATTTAAAGTTAACAAGTTTCAGATTTTTTGCATTACTTGTACCGGAAAACTTAGTTGTTACCAAATCTCATGATTCCAAGTCAATGGAGAGCACCCTATAGGTATCGATGAGTGAGTTTTCGATTATCAAAACACGAGACATAAACGGCCGTATCTATTGACTGGAGTGAGTTATAAGTTTACAGTTTTTACGCCGCCAAGGGTCGATATACCTTTGTATGTGACATAATTTGAACATGATACCCAGAACGTATCCAGAGAAAAAGATTCCTAACAGATGGACAGACAAATAGACAGACTGATAAAAAATAATACGAAAAGTATTTTCTAGAGTTATACAGTTACCAATTATGGATTTTAAGATTTTTTTCCTTTATTTGCACTGTGAAATCTGGCTTCTTCCTAAATGTCATGATTCTAAATCAACAGGGAGCACCTTGTAGATTTTTGTGAGTGATTTTTCAAGTATGAAAATATGTAATTTAAATGGCCATATCTTTATTGCAGTGACTTAGAAGCCTACAATTTCTACAACGTCAAAGGAGCATAGACCTTAATACGTGACAGAAATGTGAACTTCGTACCCGAAAATGGTCCAGAAAAAATGATCTTAACACTCGGACAGTCAATACATTCCTTCAAATCTGCAATATTCGAGGCGTTTTCAGATACAGACGACATCGTGTTAGATGACGAGCTACAAACGCAAATTTTCGGCAAAAGCGATCAGCCAGGCAACAGACAAACACTACAACATTTTGAGTCAAACTGACATTTCGTGGGTGCACAATTAACTCAGATAATGTTTCAGATATGGAGCGGCAGCTGTCTATCATTGCGTTTGTAGAAGGTCATAACATGTGTTCAGGTTTCTCACAGCGTAGGATTTTGACAGATTTGTCAACAGTCTGGCCATTCTATTTTCGAAAACCGTTCAAAAGTTTGAATAGAATCTCCTCAGAGTTCCAGCCACGCCATGTGGCTTTACACGTAGGAACTGGACGCTGCTGGCAGCTCCAGAACGTTTCAGTTGGATACATCGGCACGGGAGTATACACTCATACATTCAGACGTCTGTAATGTCAACTACCAAGAAATGTCTGCACCTCTCCTATCTGATGTCACAGTTTGAGAAATGTATTTATTTAATAAAACCCCACTAGGCATCTGCTGTGAATTAATGTTTTTATGCCTGTACAAAACTGAATGTACTACACTCATGCGCTGGCAGTAATTTCAGTGTCATGTAATAGTGCTACATGTAACTGTATACTAAGACAGGCTGCTGCTTGTGGATGTTATGAAAGTAATTTGAACTATTTTCTGTGTGTCTCAGGGTAACCACGCAAGTGATCAGCAACTCCACGGTTGGATTAAGGACATGGAACGTGTGAAAGACATGCTGCGCACGGAATTAACCGGATGGGTACAGGACTTGCAATTAGCCAGCAAACAGGTGGAGCACTACGAGGTGGAAGAAGACAAGGACGGGCCATGGGACCCGACACTCAGGTATAAACCATTGTACACTCAAATGTCTGTCGTACTCACTATGGTTTTTTGGAGTTTATCTCACTTTTATCCATGGAAGTATTCATTAAAGTTATAGAAAACACAGGGATCATTTAATTCAAAATGGAGTAAAGAACTAGCACTAATAGAGAGTAGTGAAGGACATGGTTAAAGAAACTCGTGATTTACAAAGGTTTTTGTCTCCGTTTAGCCTTCGATTTTTTGATTCGTATTGTGTCTTAAAATGTGCCACGTATTACGTAACAGACCAGCGGAGAAAACTGACACAATAAACGATGTTACTGCATTTACTAGAGAAAGTATTGATGGTTACAGACACTTCTGAAGTTTTCATAATTTGTGGAAACAATGATGTGGAACCTGACACGATAAGTGAGCGTGTCCTCGTCTTATTCGGGGGAAAAAACCACTTCGGGAGTAATTACGGTAATACCGTGTAGTTGCGACTCTAGTCCAGATACTGGCATCCAGTCGGTGAGGAAAAGAGGCCACAAGTCATGTTCATCTCAATAGATGGAGGAAAAATCTAAGCAGCGATGAGGGCAGGAAGCGGATAGCCATCGTTCTTATATTTTGTCCTGTGGTTTGTGTGTTTAAATCAGTCCGTAGCATAGAGCGTAAATACTGGAGGTTGTGAGCGGGAGGAAAGCGGAATAGTCTCTCGAGTGGTTGGCATATGGGGCCGTGGAATGGAGTATTGTAGGAGATATGTTGGCACTATGGAGGGTGACCAGGTGGCTTCCTGTGTGGGAATGGGCAAGCTCCCAGCAGACACCCCAGGTTTTGTGGCGGTGTTGTTGGATTCTTTTATGTGGCTTATTGTGGGGTAGATATGGAGGTGGAAGACGTTGATTAGGATGGACAATTAGACTCAGTCGTGATTACTATCAATAGGATGAAAGACTTCTGCAGTTACGTCTGAAGAGGTCGCTAGAGGAGTCACTTTGGGATGAGTGTGTCTGGGAAATGGACTAGGTCTTCTGAAACGAAAGTGATCAACCGACATCCACAAGTAAGTTCATCATGGGAATTGATGTGGATAAACAGCTGTGGAGAGGCAGTGGTCAGTGTGAAGAACGAAATTACGTGCTATAGGATGGCTCGGACAGAGACAGGCAGTAGCACAGACCACGGTCAGGGTGGTAAAATACACACTCAGGATAAAGTATTATGCAGGATGATTGAACATGATTTGTAGCCAACTGGAGCTGTTTTTGAGGACCGGTATTGTTACTCCACAATGTTTATTGTGTGGGGATTTTTGGTTTGCTACTCCACATCTGTCATCAGAACTGTGAGATTGTTACTGGTTCACTGTGTACGGACACATGCAGATAGTGTGACGGGATAAAACTATGGATATTGTGTCAGGCAGTGGGAATGAAGGTAACAGTGGTTGGGAAGGTGAACTGAAAATCGGAGATGGGTAGATTTCAAGACAGGGGTGCACTATACAAAGGAAGCAGCTGATCGGATAGCAGAGTACTTGTGGAGTGCACATGGGGGGTTTCAGGCTAGCCAGTAGTTTGAGGTACTCTCATGAACACTCGCCAGTTGGTACACATTTAGGGAAATCAGATAGCTTTCAGAGTAAAGTCAGTTCGACTCTGAAACTTTTATCAGTCAGCTGTCGAAGTATTTGTAACATAGTTCCAAATTTACTCTCCTCCATGAACGTTCTCAGCCTCAAATTATTCTTGAATTGAGAGCTGGCTAAGACCCTAAGTAAAAAAACTCTGAGATATTTAGCGAGTCTTGGAATGTTTATCGGAAAGACATATTCGACGCCGTAGGAGGGGAAGTGTTCATTGCAGTTGACCAAAAATATACTCTTTACTGAGGTTGAATTTGAGTGTAATAGTGAGGTTACGTGGTCGCACATAACAGGACTAGGTGAAACCATATTAGTTGTTGGCTGTTTTTACCACCCACCCGACTCCGCTGGGACAGATGTGGAACCATTCAAAGAAGATAAATAGTCAGCATTGCATAAATATCCAGATCACGCGACACTAGCTGGCGGTGACCTTAACCTACCGAGTATAGACTGGGACGTCTATGGATTCACTGCAGGTCGTGCAGACAGACAGTCTTGTGAAGGACTCTCGAACACATTTTCCGAAAACTGTGTTGAGCAGCTAGTTCGTCAGCCAGCACAAACAGGCAGGACCTTATCGATGGCGTCAGCATAGTGATGGGGATTAGTGATCATGATGTTATCATAACAACTATGGTTACGAAAGTCAGTAAATCAGTCAAGAACGCTAGGAGAGTTGATATGCAGTTGTCAGCGTCTCACGTAGACAATAAAATACAGTCATTTAATTCCAGAATTATGGCCATAGAGGAATTATGGCTAAAGTTTAAAGAGACTGTAAATCGTGATCCGGAAACGTATGCGCCTACTAAGTGGATCAATGGCGGAAAAGACTCATCGTGCTTTAATAACATAATTCCTAAAATGCTGAGGAACGAAATGCTATTACATTCTCGGTTCAAAAGAGAACGCGCAAATGAGGACAGAAAGATTTGTAGAGATTGAAACGCGTATGTATTCAGTAGCAGCGATTGCGAGGCAACAGAATCTCTGACCAGACAGTTATTTATCGTTGCTAGTCTGCGCTTGACCGCGCGAGAGTTCAGTTGCGAGAAAGTTGTTGTACGTAGCGAGTCGCGAGAGCTTGTAGTTGCGAGTTAGCAGTGTAGAGAACCTGGCTGCAGAACGATCCTAATGACGCCAGCATACATTTCTGGTAGGGACCACGAAGACAAGATACGAGGAATTACGGCTCGTAAGGAGGCATATAGACAGGCGTCTGTCCCTCGCTCTGTCAGCGAGCGGAACAGGAAAGGAAACGACTAGCTGTGGAACAGGGTACCCTCCACCACGCACTGCACGGTGGCTTGCGGATTATGTATGTAGATGTAGACACAAAGGACGATAGTTGAGAGGAATTATTGGTTTCATGTCCGTAAATTTAGTGAAATCATTTTTGGCTTGGTTTCATTTGGAATCGTGAGGTTTTATCTATTCTATTTCATTTGTTTGGTCTTATGAGTGCATGCATGAGGGTTGTGGTGTAATAGGTGGTCCCAGTTGGGTGTAGATGAGGTCACTGACAGGAGTTTATGACGGCGGTGACGAAACTACAGTCGTGGCGGATGTGGTTGGAACTTCTGGCTCCGGCAGTGGTGGCGGCGATGGGGCGGGCCGCGGTTAGGGGCTGGCGACGGTGTTGGCGACAGAGCCAGCGACGCTGCTGGAGAGGGAGTCGACTGTGGCGCAGGTGGCGGCGACGGTGGTGGAGTATTTGACGGAGGCAGTGGCGAAGGAGCTGCCAGACTACGGCTCTCTGTGAGTGGTGAAGCAATGAGGACGACGACGAAGGGTGGGAGATGATCGGCGAAGAACCACTGGGAGAGTCCAGGTGAGAGCTAAGGTGCTGGCGAAGTATAGTGGGGCGTGTCAGTAAAACGGAGGATATACTTCGTACTAGAAATATTGAGAGGACATTTTGGGGTTAACATGAGTAAAGCGAGTCAGAGAATATACTCCAGCCGAGAATGTGCTCATCGCTAGTAAAAGGGTGAGGGACGTTGCTCAAAACAAAGAACGTTCTCCGATTTCGTGTGAACAAAACTAGAGGTGCTTCTCACAACCGGAAAATATTGATGCGAGATCTGTAGCATTCTTCGGGCTGAGTAAGTTAAGTTTAACCTACTTTTTGGCAATGATGGCAGAATTCATATTGCTTGGGAGACAAAAAAAGAAATATATAGCCGAACGAAGTGCTGAATTGAGGAGCTGTAGAAGTTTATATCGCTTTGGCAATAAGAACATTATCTGCGGACTACCTCTCAAAAGAAGTGAAAATTGAAACATTTTTATTGCTATTTAGTAGACCCAAGTTTTCAGACTAACGTACGAGAACATTTAGCTGTAGGCCTACACCAAACAACCGTGTCGCTGACGTTTCGAGACGTTCACCTTCATGTCATCTCACAGCATAAGTCTTATATAGTGTGATGTTAGAAATATGTAGGGTTACCAGAAAAATTAATAACTGGTTTATTGCACACCTATCGACCTGTTACTCGTAAGCAACGCATGGTGGGGCGCTTACGTGCTTGCCACGCGAGCGGACAGTTGTGCGCCGTATTTAACCAAAATTATCTCGTGTTGGAGAACTGTGGCAGAGTTCCGATTTGGTGTCATTTAATTTTAAGATTTCGTTCGCATAATGTGTTCACCTAACATCTATAACTGAAAAGTTTTCCACATGTTGTAAATTCGGTAACATCGCAAGTAAATACATTTTCGTAAACTGTACGTAGTTGTCTCAATAATTTGTTGGCTAATGGCTCTGAGCACTATGGGACTTAACATCTATGATCATCAGTCCCCTAGAACTTAAACTACTTAAACCTAACTAACCTAAGGACATCACACACATCCATGCCCGAGGCAGGATTCGAACCTGCAACCGTAGTGGTCGCTCGGTTCCAGACTGAGCGCCTAGAACCGCTAGACCACCGCGACCGGCAATAATTTGTTGCTACACATAAAATAAACAAAATGAAACGTAGTGCAACTCTGCCTGAACACACTGATGCCGGTTCCAGACATGTCGCCCGTTTGAGCGAGCTGAATGAAACGTGACACTGCGCGTGCTTTCTGTGCCGGACACGGCAGACCACACACACCGAGAACTCCGCAGGGAGCAGAGGTAGTGAGAAAAAGGAACACTCTCGTCAGAGATTATGGCTTCGAATGTTTTGCTCGTAAGAGCTTTCGCAAAGGATGTCCTTTTGCTCCGAGAATCTTCTCCAGAGAACTTCGTCTTGTTTATTCATACGACCCAGCGTGTTTACCTTCTGTTGGATGTCAGTACAAAGTCGAAAACCGGTGATGCAAGAGGGGAGGGGGTCACAGAGCTCCAGCGGCAGTGGTGCAGCTTAGGTACCGCCCTCCTAGTTCAGGCAGCGCACCATTTCGTGTCTCTTCTGTAGTTCACGTATCGCCATTTACAGTCGGTCATTTCTAAATTCCGCCAATCCACTTCATTACTGGACTTGCATGGTACCTTCAGTAATGGCTCCAGCACTACAGGCCAAAGCCGCCTATAGCACACTGACCCTCTCTCTGCACGCAAATTGTCGACGATTGCCTTCCGTGGCAGCGGTCTGCCCCGCTTGTCGACACTCCAGCTCCATGTGGCGAGTATTTATTGCGTCCTCTGTTGATTCGCCACTTTGTGTTGCAACGCACTTGCTCCTAAACTGAATATGGTAGTCAGTGTTGTATCATTATAGCAGTGTAGTACATTCGCAACTGTCCAGAAGTTTCGAGATTTTCTTTAGAGCTTGTTTCAGTGGATATTGTTTGTTCACTTCCTTGCTGCATTTAAATCCGTTCTTTCGCTGCCTTATGGAATGAAGGCTCCATTACGTTAAAAACAGCCCTTTCCCGAAATTCTTCCCCAACCAAATCTCCGTATAATGTTTATTCAGATCATTGTCAGTATGCACGTACATCCTCCATCTGTGGCGTAGAAATGATGAGTTTCATCACGGCACGGATTCTGAGTCCCAGCTTGTCAGTGGAGTCGGTGTGGTACTGTACCTCCAAGCAGAACAGCGTGCTGGTGTACGTAGCGTGGAAATGATTTGCGAGCCTTAGCACCATGGCACCACTTGTCTTATGGGAGGGACAGCTTTCCGTTCAAACTGGGGACCCAGACATCACACGGAACTCATTATGATCCAGCTTCATGCTTTAATTGACAACGTCGTCGTCAAGTAACAGTGATAACCAAGGACCATACTACAAGGAGTACAGGGAGTACTGATTGTCCTGCATTGTATCTGGCAGTATGGAAACTTTCCATCGTTGATGGGCTATAGGGAATGCAGTTGTAGATTAATCAGGAAAAAAATTGTCTCATACCCGATTCTGAGGGCTCCATTCTCATCACAACATGTACCTGACACATATGCATCGAATCGATGTACGGAACACTGACCTTAGGACAAAGTTTTACGGCCAACAATTTCTGTATGATAATTTTCACTGCCAAACTAGAGACCCGCGCCAACCAATCACGAAGCGAGACGGAGCGAATGTTTCAGAGCCAAGTAAGCAAACATTTTTATGCAATATTACGTCAGCAAACATGTACTTCCGCACGTCAAGCATAGCAGTGTGAGATGGTGGGATGCACACTGCCGGATGTAAGCTGAAACATTATAAAAATTGCACAACTGATAATGAGTAAAACAAAACACGTATTGTGAAATAAAAACAAATGTTTGGTATTTGCAAAGACGGATTTGAAATAGTTTAAGTCATCGTATCGCGCTGTCCTTAGCCGTTGGATCAGCTGAAAGGGACTGAATAAGTGGACCTGCTTGACGGTACATTCACGTTTGTCCACTGAACTCATCTTCCCGTGTCATACAGTCTTTACGGAAAATTATCGCAGATGTCACATCACCTAAAGCATAAAGGAAACTCCCTGGCAGGTCAGAGCCGTGTGTCGGATCCGCTACGTGCACTCTCCACTGCAGAGTGAGGATTCGTCCAGGGAGCAACTCCCGAGGCCTCTGGTCACTGCAGTGCCCATCCTTCCGGGAGCGCTGGTCCCGCCAGCCGTGCAGGGGAGCTTCTGTGACGGCTGGAAGGCGGCGGCTGAGGTACTGGCGGAAGTAAGGCTGCGACGGCGGCTCTCGGTTCCTGCCTGTCCAGCTCGATGTCTATTTTTTTAAGGACGTCATATTTGACTTTAGAAATTGTTTTACAATTGCAGTTTCGGCCTTTTGAGCCATTTTCAAGCGGTAATGAGGACGATTTTGCTTCAGCTCATGACAGACATGTCCACATGTCATCGTCTACAATCATCTATAACAAATTTGAACAAGTCATTCATATCCTTAACATAAATATCACATGTTCACTCTCTTGCAATGCATACGAAATTCTTCTTTAAAGAAAAGAGGTATTCTGCGGCAAGCGCTGCAGCTCTGCTGTTTGATGTGTCTGAAACCAGTTAAAACGATATAGCAGCACAGAACGGAGTGGATGATCTGCAAGAAATAGTTACAATCGGTATCTCACTCAAGTGATCTGAAATCTAAAGATGAAATCTCGAAGCGCTAAAATGCTAAAAAGACCAATGGATTTGCGATTGTTTGCTGTGTTACTATGCATCCTTTAAAGAATGAAAAAGTTCCAGGTTTTTGTCCCAGTCTGGTACATAGTACTCATCTATCAGGAAGTTTCTAATCCACTGCTGAGTGGAAATCCGCTCGGGATACTTTTAGCCGCGCGGGATTAGCCGAGCGGTCAAGGGGCGCTGCAGTCGGGCTGTGCGGCTGGTCCCGGCGGAGATTCGAGCCCTCCCTCGGGCATGGGTGTGTGCGTGTGTGTGTCCTTAGGATAATGTAGGTTAAGTAGTGTGTAAGCTTAGGGACTGATGGCCTTAGCAGTTAAGTCCCATAAAATTTCACACACATTTTTCGATACTTGTACGTTCTTGCTAGACTATACATGCTTGGTTTTTAACTTTTAACCTGGCACCTTGTGTGCTACAGGCTGCCGCTGTTGAGTGAACGCCTGCTGCGCTATCAGCCGTGGAGCCTCTCCTTTGACGACGACTTCAGTGCGCTGTGCAAGGAGCGGCAGCCAGAGGCGTCGCAAATGTTCAGCCTCGCTGACGAACTGTACGCCCTTTATCGTGTCTCCTGGTACACTACAGCTGAGTACATCGATTCAGTCTACGGAGATGATTTCAAGATTGTAGGTAAGTTTAATACTGGGACCCGGCCACTTCACGGTTATGCGCTGACAACTGTTCAGTTGTTCGAGGAATGAGATTCTAATACCCTTCTGAATTTGTAGTTTTAGCTCTTGCGTGATTTTGCATGCCAAGCAAGATAATCTCTGGTGCTCTTTCCAAAGTCAGTGTTTAGATTCCTCGGCAACTCTCCGTCTGGATCTATGACAAGCTAACTACTTCATTTCGATGTATTATTGACTTCTTCATTATGCAGGGACTAAAAAAGACTACGTAGACAAAATTTTGGAGTGTTTAGAGAAGATTAAAAAGAACAAATTTTATGTGACACAAATGTCACAGGTGTCATGTTTTCGAGGCGTTACTCAAGTGCCAGCTGGGTGCTAACGATTGCGCAACACACTCGAAACAAGTGGGTGTCTCACAAATAATGTTTGCAGCCTCAGCCTAACAGGCAACCACCTCACCTGGGGTGTCTGCCAGTGTCTGGTACACTGAACAACTCGTCTCCCTCCCGTAGGAGGCACGCAACACCTCTAAAACAGGGCCCATCCCACAGCACTTTGAACACCGTCTCTGAACGCCAGTGCAGATAAGACCTTCATACGTGTGCGACACGTGCCTCATATAAAAATGTGTTCCTTCTTATCTTCTATAAACGCTCTAAAATTGTGTACACGTAGTTTTTTTTGAGACCCAGTCTAAGGCTTGTTTTAAAAATAGCGAATGGTTTCTGCAACTTAACGGCTACAGACAAGCTAATGTTTCGTCAATACTGTAACTTGTGTAGTGTTCTACATTTCTCATCTATGATGCTGGCATGATACTGTTCGTATTTACTAATTTTCTTTGACGAATAATATTTCGATTTGTAACTGAACAGTTAATTTTATCAGATACACTGTTAATATTATCCTTAGAAATGTTAATACTATGAACTGTAGTAGGACTGAGGAAACACAGCTATCGCATCTGTCTGCTAAACAACTCTATTTGTTCGAATCACTATATTTTTTTAAATTTATTATTTTACTCTCGTTGCTGGGCTTTATCTCTTACTCGATCATCTATCTATCGTGCACCAGACATGAAACGAGTTGCAGGGTTTTCATTGGTAGTAAGCTGACTAATTAAGAAACTAAGGTGGTCGAAAAGGGTTACAACAGATAAGGAAGTAAGTTATCACAAAAATATCCGTATAGTAGAACCAGGAACTGTAATACTGAGAAGAAAGGCCTTTCCAAAATTTCGGCTGTCGCCGATAATTTACTGCAGGCACTCACAAGAATAATACTGGCACCTAAAAGGAAATACGCATTGTTAGCAAGTTACTAAACAAGCGGACTCTTACCCCATCTGTTGCTAGACTGAGCTGCACTCTGCAGCATGTCTATAATGATGACTGAAACTGTTATGGACACCGAGAACAAACGTGTGAGCTGTAGTTGATGTTTCAATTCATCACGAGCCGCTACAAGATATTAAAGAATGAGCAGCGACAAGACCTTACAGAGTTGTGGACCACTAGCCGTTTGTCTGGAAGCTAACTTTAAGCCCGACATTGAAGATATCTTCAGGGGCCGACCGGTGTGGCCGTACGGTTCTAGGCGCTTCAGTCTGCAACCGTGTGACCGCTACGGTCGTAGGTACGAATCCTGCCTGGGGCATGGATGTGTGTGATGTCCTTAGGTTAGTTAGGTTTAAGTAGTTCTAACTTCTAGGGGACTGATGACCTCAGATGTTAAGCCCCATCATGCTCAGAGCCATTTTATCTTCAGGGGAAAGTGGTCGTGATAATCCAGAGAGATCGGAGAGGTCGTGGCAGTTCGGTCGAGATTGGGGGGGGGGGAGGGGGAGGGAAAGAATAAAGTCGTGCGAATCTCTTCTGAGCACGTGGCGATGTTCGAAATGGTTTGCACCATCCAGCAGGCTGCTACAACGGCCCTGTCTGAAAGAGTTGCCCTCGCCACTATTAAAACCGTGGCGCTTCTCTGCCGGCTTCTTTACGCATCACTGTCCAGCAGAACTAGATGCTTGCGCACAACAGACCAACGTATCAAGAACCGAGCCCTGATCTGTTGTCGCTGCCATTGTGTAAAATCAACTAAATCGCAAATCCAAGCCTACAGATCTCACAAATACTTCCAGTGTGACGACTATCTGACCCAGTATTGCAGAACCACCTGGCCTATCCCAGTTACAAACAAGACCAGTCCAAGTTGCAAATTTTTATTTTTTATTCATTCGATGATTTGTTTCGGAGCAAGACCAATTTTCAAATCACCATAACATAGTCGAAAATGGCATTTCTGAAGATGTCAAAAACGTGCAATGGACATTTACAGTGCATAGAGATAACTCACCGAACGAACAAAAACTTGGAACGGTTTTTCGTTCACTGATTACCAGAAGTTGCTGACACAAACTACTGCAGCATACTGGAAGTTCGTTAAACCTCCCATATTAACTGTGCCCAAATGTACAATCCTTGCACAACTGCATCATCTACACAGCCTCAACTCGAATGATCTAATAAATGTAAAGTAAACGCATTATTCACGACACTAAACTTACATTCCGCATCCCAACAGCTACATGCATTGCATCCTCACCATCAAAGATATTGAGTTCAGATCCACAGTTTTCTACACCGTCAGTAGAGCTCACCGTCATCATCCCAACAGTTTCTTGTGTCGCATCCCTAACATGAAAGACATCCAGTTTAGAACCACTGTTTCCCACAACAGTCTTTCAGCGTCCCCATATCGTCCAACAGATGACCATAACAGCCACAGTCACCTTCCATTTTAACATCCAAGTCACCTGTTCCAAAAAGCAATCCAACTTTAACTTCAGCCACACCAAAACATCAGCTTAAAACCTATACCTAACCTTGTTTCGCCACATAAAACATCAAGACAAAGCAGCAGCATAGCATTCCATCCATATGTCTGTTCCCTCAGCTCCAACGAGATCTTCATCACTCACATGTTATCTCAATGCTACAACTATACTTTAATGAAAATTGTTACAGTAACGTAACATAGTCCCAGTCATTCTACACTCTACAAAGCACAGATAATTGCTACAACATACAATCAGATGGTACTGCCAATGGGTGCTTGTGAGATATCCTGATACCAGCACCTCATTCTGCAGATCAGAAACCCTGGGATTGGTGATACACATGAACAAAAACACTGCCACATTTTCCATAAACTGAACAATCTATTGAAAAAGGATTCATTCTCCTCTCATCCATAACAACCACACGTTACCAAACAACCTCAACAAGGCAGACTCAGTGCTTCATATCTTAAAGATATACTCACTGTATCTAATGACTGTTCGACAATTCGGTACATACAGTGTCACACAATTACGACCACCATATCTCTTGGTCCCAGTTTAAAATACCTGTCTATAATGCCACAAAACGAATTAAATATAGCATTTACAGCACAACACTATAAAGCCACACATTTTGTGAGCGTGTGGGTTGGTGCTATTCTGTCATTCTGCGCAACAGATTAAACTGAGATGTTCCCTTTACCCTTTGGCCCCTGCAAGATGCAGTTTCCACCCCCACACTACATAGAAGTCAGACGGACAGTCTTGACGTTCCAAAGAGAAATGCCTAAAAAACTTTCAGCAATAAATATCTTCTGGAGTCATCCACTGTAAGGAAATGACACAAAAATTCACAAAATGTCTTACGTAACTAGTGGGATACTTGGGTAGTGGAGTAGTGCTAGTTAGTGTAAGAAAAACACGAAAGTAACGAAAATTATTATTTATTTTGCAAAAATTCTGAGAAATCACCATAGCACTTTTAGTTATGAATTGAACACGTTATTTGCAGGTTCTTTTCAGAATGTGAAGTTACCTCTTAAGGATAGGGTTCGGTAATTAAATTTCTATACAAAGTTTAAGATTGTTATTGACTTGGCAGAATGGCTGAGAGCAGCACCTACCCAACTTGAATAATTATCGGTTAGAATGTTGCTAGGTACAGTCGAGGCTGTCACGTGTGATATGCAGTGAAGGGTACTGTTGTGGAAGAAATGTGGGGGTCGCAAGAGCTGTAGCTGTGATGACTGCTGTCTGCACTGCTCGCTGCCGACAAATAAGATAACTCTCGTTCTATAACTTGACCTTCGCCAATCAAACTCTCCCTACGCCTTGATGAAGTCAAGGACTCCTATTTGCCCCTAGTCTATTGGCGTGGTACACCGGTCAGATATCCAGTCCACCGCGATGCCACTCAAAAATTCACTCACAGGCGTTTAACTATTACTCTGTCCATTCACACCGCATAACAAGTGTGGCGGCCAACACAGTGAACAATGCTTAATCGCAAGGACTCAATATACAGTTGCACTTCGATTCGCTCTCGACAGAGGTGCTCTCCCAGTTAAGTACTGAGGAGAGACTTGTTCCTCGCTCTCTCGAGTACATGTACGAGCGCGCACGCTCTCGTTACATGTTCTCGCTCCAAGAGCGACAATGGAACGGCCCCTCTGCACGCCAGACGAGAAGCGGTATACCTTTCGATCTCTCCCATTACTCCTTCAACTCAAGGCGTCAGAAATATCGTCTGCCAATCAGAATTGCTCTTCTAAAACGCGAGAATGACGTTTTGTTTAAGGCGACCAATCGGGAAATCTGTAGTATCGGTGTTTGGCGTTTGCTGTCTCCCTGTGAAACTGCGTGCTATGTGTAAAGAATGCGTAGGCTAACCGCTCCCACACAATGTAGCGCAATTTGCTTTTAAGCCGAACACGAGATCGTCCTTTCACTCGGGCTAACGCTGTCTGCTCTACAGGCGGTCACTGGCCGACGTAGATAACTTGGGACCGGCCTCCTGGGGTGCAGTTGCCTCTCTCGAGCTAAAAGCTCCTGTAACCGGCGTGTCTGGAATGTATGTGTGTACGCCAGCCTCGAGTATTTCGACCACGGTGCGCACTTGCGATTTATTAGTTATTTGCATATCGTTTACATGAATTCATACAATACTGGCTTTATCTTATCGAGTTTGGGCTCGAATGAAGCGTCTTGATGTGCAGAATATGATTGTGAGGGCGGAATATGTAAGCAATGAAGGAGACCACGACGTCTTACAATTTCAGGAAATTCTTATGAGAGGCTGCTCATGACTCCATTACTTTAGACCTTCTTAAAAAAAAAAAGAAAGAAAGAATGCTCTTATTTCCTACTACCTATAGTCAATTTGTGTGATATCATACTGTATGCAAGTTTATATCCCACAGCTCACCTATACTAATCAAAACGTCATGCAACCCAGGTTTGAACCTCGCTGCTGCTTAAATTTAGAATAAAAATCATCAGTAATGATGGATGGGCGGATAGAGCTTCAAGGAACTTTTTCCCCTGCTCCTAAAACCCTGAAGAGTCAGCAGTGCTCAAAGGCATGAGAATGCAGAAGGTAATGGGAACCACTGGTGTCTGTCCACAGGACATGTGGCCTGATGTTGAAAAGTGGTACGATGACTCCTCCACTGGCGAAATATTCCGCACTAGTCGCACATTCGGATCTCTGGGAGGAAACTGGCAAGTGCCAGGTGTCCCAATGAATTATGTTTCCTGTATAGCTCCTTGTCTGGCACACCATGCTTCTTTTGTTACTCTAAATCTTACTCAACAGCATATCTCCATCTGCCTCGATAACTTAACCTCTTGGTGTAGCCTCTGCTACATCAAAAACACTTTTGTTAAAAACCCAAGGAATTATTACAGTAAATACCACCAATCATTTCTCTCTCCCTAACTTCCACCATGACACACATAAACATGACTGTGTGGTGGTACTCTGTTCAAAGGTAAGCTGGTTCGAATCCAGGTGATGGAAGAAATTTGCATTGCTGGTATATCCCCAGTAATGGGAGGGGAAATTGAAGCATAAAGTTTCTCATCACCAGACCTCGTGTCAGTGTTCTACATTACATTACCTCTCCTCAGTGTATCATGATACACTGATGACGCCTGTGACACTGTTGAAGGTGACACATGTGGTGTCGACGATAATCGCCTGCAGCAAATCGTCAATCGACCACCGCAGAGATGCTGTACACCTAGGCAGCATCGCCACCGCCTATGAGAAAGAAGTAGTAAGCCACTCCTCCTGTAGCTTCGAGGCGCCACACACGACAAGTAATTCCAGTTCTGCCAGTGCCTGGTACGAGTTCTGCCAGAGTCCAGCCTGAGTTCTGTTCTGTCTACGAGGATATCAAAGTTCCATGACGACTGCAGAGAAGCGACGAATTTCTGCCTTCAGAGTGCAGTGTCGGCGTAACGTCACTCAGTCAAGCCTAGGCCAAGCATGCACGTACAGAGAGTCGAGGGCCAACAACAGACACATATTTGGCACAGTTGTAGTAAACGTTCAGTGCTCATCATCTGCAGACTTGCACTGTAATGCCTCTCAGTGTTTTCAGCAGCTCCTGTGTATTTGGACCCCAATTAATACCACACGTGCTCACACAGCCACAGCCACGAGGAGCTAAAGATAAGTGTATTGCTTTCCAAACAATAAGGCGTTCTGATCATTGACTGTTTCATCTATCTACTTGTAAATTTATTAAAAGCATGACACAACAACATGTGTGTCAGATGTGGATGTTAAGCTCTTAACACATCCATTACAGTCATGTACACTCAACAGATAACTCCGAGTCACAGTTCTCTCACAATGCAAGGACAGTGCCCAATTATGTGGAGGAAGATAAGCGCTTGCAGTAAGGCGGTGGACCTGCTGCTCCATTCCTCTGTGCTGACATGGGCAGAGGACTCTCACTTTCTCATATCTTGGAATAATCACGCATCCCCAGCTTACAACAAACTCAAATTAAGAAGACAGGAAACACGACAATGTGGGGATTCCATCACTCAGCCATCCTCTGTACTTGGGTAAAACCCACTGAACGAGGCGATGCTGTGGTAAGCTGTTGGCTCCAAACTTGGTTTTCGACCATATTTAGTTTCTCTGTGATGTCCCTACACAGCTTAAGGTGAATGACACGACGGTTCCTATGGATGGACGCCGCTGTCCTGCTTCCCCGTTCTTCCCAATTCTGGGTTATGCTCTAATAGCTGTTTCACCAACAGGACGTTAACCCCTGATCTTGTTTCTTCCTTCGTCTTTCCAAAAGCCTTAGTGGCCTCAGTGTTACTTTCGCCAATATAGCTTGGATCTCAGCAGTCTCAAAAATTTACCATTCCTTACAGTCTTAGAACACCTTGCACTCTGTATCATATTTGCCGTCTCAGACGCAACCTCTACCAGCTGATTAGATTGCCCTCTCTTCTGAAGTTCCTCAGACTTTGTCACAAATTGTAAACGTCCCATAAACGTGGGGAACAAAAGCAATTTTTCTCGCCTATCCTCTGGATACCTAGGCTTCTGGTGCGTCTATACCAACATGTCATATCCACCCTCCACTTGCCACCCTTCTGTATCCTATTCGAGCGGAACTTCAGCTGGCTGGTTCTTCCTGTTCCAGAATAGTATGTAGACACTTACTCCTCCAACCATCTATAATCCTAGCGTATATGCCTCTTCAATATGTAGATGATCCCGCTTCCAGCCTCCTGACCACTGTCATCCCTCCCTCACACCTCCCTCTACCCACATCAACTTGTCAATCATACTTCCCAGCCCACTCCAACACCTTGAATACATACACCCTTTCTGGCTGGCACTTGCATCATACTGTATTACCCTCGTAGTAGTTATTGGGAACTGACTGCCAGTGACTTGCCAGAAGCACGAGACTTATCTTCACCATAGCACCATCATCAGCTTCAATGTACATGTGTTTATGTAGAGACGCTATGGCTTTTATTTTTTTGAAACCTATCATTTTATTCATTCTCCCATAAAAGCTATACTGGCCTAACTTCGATAGGCTGAAGAGCAGCAAAGTGTCTGAAGCTTGCGCACCACACGATAATGTGGTGGGAGTGGAATGAATAACAAAGAAAATGGAGTGTTTACGACAAAGTCGTGCATTCGGCCTTTCACAGAACATGCCGGTGTATAAGAATCTTTCAGAACTTATTCGTCTTACTGGGTATACATTTGCGCTCAACACGCCAATGAACTATACAGGGTGAGTCACCTAACATTACCGCTGGATATATTTCGTAAACCACATCAAATACTGACGAATCGATTCCACAGACCGAACGTGAGGAGAGGGGCTAGTGTAATTGGTTAATACAAACCATACAAAAATGCACAGAAGTATGTTTATTAACACAAACCTACGTTTTTTTTTTAAATGGAACCCCGTTAATTTTGTTAGCACATCTGAACATATAAACAAATACGTAATTTGTTGCATTGTAAAATGTTAATTACATCCGGAGATATTGTAACCTAAAGTTGATGCTTGAGTACCACGCTGTTCGATCGTGTGTATCGGAGAGCACCGAATTACGTAGGGATCCAAAGGGAACGGTGGTGGACCTGGAACAGCACATTACGTCCACATGCTAACACCTTTTTATTGGTCTTTGACGCACATGTACATTACAATGAGGGGTGAGGTACACGTACACACGTGGTTTCCGTTTTCAATTACGGAGTGGTATAGAGTGTGTCCCGACATGTCAGGCCAATAGATGTTCAATGTAGTGGCCATCATTTGCTGCACACAATTGCAATCTCTGGCGTAATGAATGTCGTACACGCCGCAGTACATCTGGTGTAATGTCGCCGCAGGCTGCCACAATACGTTGTTTCATATCCTCTGGGGTTGCAAGCACATCACGGTACACATTCTCCTTTAACGTACCCCACAGAAAGAAGTCCAGAGGTGTAAGATCAGAAGAACGGGCTGGCCAATTTATGCGTCTTCCACGTCCTATGAAACGCCCGTCGGACATCCTGTCAAGGGTCAGCCTAGTGTTAATTGCGGTATGTGCACGTGCACCATCATGCTGATACCACATACGTCGACGCGTTTCCTGTTGGACATTTTCGAGCAACGTTGGCAGATCATTCTGTAGAAACGCGATGTATGTTGCAGCTGTTTGGGCCCCTGCAATGAAGTGAGGACCAATAAGGTGGTCGCCAATGATTCCACACCATACATTTACAGTCCACAGTCGCTGTCGCTCTACCTGTCTGAGCCAGCGAGGATTGTCCACGGACCAGTAATGCATGTTCCGTAGATTCACTGCCCTGTGGTTTGTGAAACCCGCTTCATCGGTAAACAGGTAGAACTGCAACGCATTCTCTGTTAATGCCCATTGAAAGATTTGCACTCGATGATTAAAGTCATCACCATGTAATTACTGATGTGGCGACAAATGAAACGGGTGAAAGCGGTGACGATGCAGTATGCGCATGACACTACTTTGACTCAGTCCACCGGCTCTCGCAATGTCACGTGTACTCATGTGTGGGTTTATGGCAACAGCAGCTAACACACCAACTGCACCCGCTTCTCCTGTGACGGGCCTGTTACGGACCCGTTTGCGTGCTACGACCATACCTGTTGCATACAGTTGGCGGTAGATGTTTTGCAATGTGCGGCACGTTGGATGCTCTCTGTCCTGGTACCGTTCTGCATACACCCTGCAAGCTTCAGCTGCATTTCGTCGACACTCGCCATAGATGAGTATCACTCTCCGCCTTTTCAGAGTTCGAATACACCATGGTCACAGTTCCTAGAACACCACACTATCACAGACGTCTGGTAACACGGTGTACTACAGTTGGTCTGCGTGCGGAGACGAATGCAGAATAACAATAGCAGCAAGCGCTACATGCGGACATTGCGACAGCTAGACCAAACCACAACAGTGCACTACAGCCACACTCGTAAACACGGTCGTCATCGAAACATGTCCCTGCAGATGCTGCTCGCCAACCGTGGCCCGTGTTTGTTACAAGACGCAACTGAGTGTTGGAGGTTTCAAGCGTCAACTTTAGGTTACAATATCTCCGGATGAAATTAACATTTTACTATGCAACAAACGGCACTGATTACGTATTTGTTTATATGTTCAGATATGCTAACAAAACTAACGTGGCTCCATTTAAAAAAACGTAGGTTTGTGTAAAAAAACATACTTCCGTGCATTTTTGTATGGTTTGTATTAAACAGTTACACTAGCCCCTCTCCTCATGTTCGGTCTGTGGAATCGGTTCGTCAGTATTTGATGTGGTTTACAAAATATATCCATCGGTAACGTTAGATGACTCACCCTGTATACATTGGATGATGTGTAGCATATCAGTATCATTCTCCTTTGATTTGTACTCTGAACAGGAATAGTGCTCGAGGAAAACGACCATCAGGACTTCTCAGAATGCAGTAGGTAAAGCCGTCATCAAGCTGAAGCCTGGTTTGGTCACCACAGTGCTTCGCGAGCCATTGTCCTACTGCAGGTTGTGGTCACTCGCCGTCTTCCTACTTCTGAACTAACTCACCCAGTTAATAATTGTGGGACACAGTTAATTATTGGGTCTCTGAACAATTCTACAGTTCCAACATTTTCGATTTCCATAAATCAATGTCAGAGGTGAAAGAAGAGATAAGTGACAGAAGGAATCTCGGGAGCAATGCCTGAATCCCAAATCTCTGGAGTTGTAATCCCACATTCATCCACTCAGCAGCTGAGGCATATATGTCCTAATTGCATTTATTGCTGCATTATTATCATTACACAAGGTACGAGTCAGACGAAGTAATTACATTTTTGTGCGTGTTTTTGAATGTATGCAAACAGAGTATTAACAGTAAATCGTTCATTGTGGTAAAGGAACTCCCAAAATCGTCAGTTACTGTATTTTGTTGTGCTTTTTCTCGACAATCTCGTGCTAACGACACAAACTGGTGACAAATATGCTCCATCACTTTTTTTACGCTGCGTGATGGGGTCACTAAGTTCACGGAGGAAAGTGAAATATCACAAAGACGAGAATTCAGCCTGCATCCTATTTCTTTGTACAGGACGCCTATGGAGTTATGTCAAAAGAGTAGATTCTATATGGACGTAGTTAGATATAAAAAAAATACGTATCCAACGGATCAGTGTATGGGCGATCACAACTTCCTCAGACATCTACGTGTCTCGCTGTCCCCCGTTGCTTTATTACGGGTCGTCCTAGTAATTCTGCTTAGAAAGACTTCCTCAACACTTGTGTCAATTTTCCATTAATCTTTCAACGTTGAGCCACATGAGGCTTTATTATTCTTCATATTCAGTTATTTGCGTGGTAAGATCAAAAGTTTGTCATGACGATTTCAAAAGGTTGTTGAGGTGGTAATGTTGGGATTTCGTGGTAACCATTTTAATGTGGCTTTAAATGCTGCAGAACCAAATAGAATCCGAGAATAAGTTGTTCATTAAGAAACCCACACATCTGAACAACAAAATGAGACTCAAGCTCCTTCCTTCTACAACCACACAAGATCCGTGATTGCCTTGTCATGGAGGTGAGATACTGAAAACTTCTGTTGTACAGAGAATTGGAAGTTCCCATTCATGCAAGCTTCAAAAGAATGTGGTCCTAACAGGTATTCTGATCACACAATGGCCCACATAAGGTGAGGTAGGTTCCTTTCCAATTCTGGCCCACATAATGTGAGGTAGGTTCCTTTCCAACTCTTGCTGATAATGGGTACTTTCCTTAGACAAAAAAAAATTTTTTTCCTTATCAAATAGTGGTATATGGGACATTTATAGGTAAATAACATTCTTGAGCGAGACATGGCAGAAGTCGCCACAACGAAGTACAGTAGGTTACAAATCGTTTCTCCACACCATTGTCAGATAATTCAGTAACAAACATGGGCCTAAATCCTTTCGTATTCATATTTTTTCAGAGTGGTCGTGCATTGTTGAAGAAGATGCTTGAAGTCCAACTGCTCTTCTGCAAATGATTTTCATTGGTGACTGCTCATCTGATTAAGAGTGGGTGACACACGCTTCCTGTCACTTTTTATTGCTTCCAATATGTGGTCTGTCTTTGAGACAGCCTAAAAATACAGGACATTTATCTCAATCAGGCATGGCTACTTTACGAGGGGGACTGAGGCAAATGGTCTCATCATACCTTACATAGTTTTTCCTATCTGCGAATGTTCATGCACCCACGAATCCTCCACTAATCTCTCCTTTACAAGATAACTGTTGGTCCATGGATTCGGAACTCAAAGACCGCAGTTCTGGAACAAAAATATAATTCTGACAACATTGTTTTTTTAACATCATCAGTGCAGGACTATCAATAAAACCTATTTACTTCCTTATTTTTACTACGTCAAGAGCGATGCAGGGACTTCTTGGACACCCTGTAGATGAAATAGACGCGCATAGTAACATGATATCTGTCTTTGTTAATACTCTTACTTTGTGTTGACATGCCGCCTTACATAGTTCTGGGTAACTGAACCTGGGTAATGTGGGTAAACAACGCCCAGGCTCCTCATCCAGAGAAGACTTTGGATTCAGCTGCCTGCAGTGTACGGGCACCACCTACTTGCTGTCGTTTTCTTGCAGACGAGGAGTGGCAGCTGGAGGACAGAAGCCACGATACGCTCTCCGTGAACACTGACTGCGTGCAGCTGTTGGTGAACGCCCTGGACCACCCCACGTGTCCGCTGGAAGACCTGCCACTGGAAGCCGTGAAGCAGCGCGAGCAGTGCCGCGAGCAGCTGTGGGACGACGTGGTGCAGAGGTCGCCCCACATACCTGTCACCAGCTACCTGGCCTACACGCAGAGGATAAACGTCAACCTCTGTCTTCTGGCCTGGATGGCGGTCAACTCGTACGGCATTTGTCAGGACGTCCCGTTTAGTATGATACAGTCCGTACACGATGCTCGCTGCTATTTCGATAGTCCTCATGATCAATCATGTCTGCAGTCGAACGCTACAGACGCCATCTGTTCTGTTTCCAGAGCTATTCTGTTGCTGAAGTGTCGCGATTTTTCCTCCTTTAATGCTTCTGATGATTGTACGCTCTTTTATTACCCATTTCAAAGTTTCCCAGTTGGATTTACTAAATCTATCCGCATACTGTATCAAAAGTTAACAGAAGAAACCCTGAACTACAGAAACAGTTTAAACAACGCTACCTTGAGATACAAGGATTTCAAAATTGACAGCTTGAAGCCTTTAGAAATCTCATTTATACTGATAAATATCATTTTCCGTTTCTCGACTGCCGGAGTATACATGTATCTTCCCCAGTTACGTAACTTGCCTGGGAAGATACTCTTGTCGTTTCAGATCACGTGCATAGTCCAGATCCTGTGTTCTGAGGTCGTGTATCGTATGGCAGGCGTCCCTGACTTACCTACAGCAGTGCTGATAGACAGCGCCCTCACACTTCTCAGCTGTATCTGCCTGAACTCATTCTGCTACCACATGTATTCTTGTGTTCGCCATCTCAGGCTTCCTAACCAGCTACTACCTGCTAAAGTAAGCCAGTTATTCCGTCGTGAGCTGCTGTGTGTGTTTATACCGTGGAGTATAGTATGTGTGGCAGCTGTTGCTTTGGAAAAGACGAGTAAATATTACCTCATCCACAGTCGCATAGTAGTCCTTGCAGGGATTTCAGTGTCTGTGGCATTCAACTTGGTTTGTCTCGGACTGATTGGATACATGTACCTATGTAATCGGTGCTCCATGCGGCAACTCAAAATTGTTGATAACAAGAAATTTGCCTCAAAGAAGCAATGTCTTTTTATGTCAGTTAAGGCCGTTATATTAAGTGGAATAGGAATTATTATTAGAATTGGGTTCCACCAGGCTCAGGGAATAGCGCAGTTAGTGTACTATGTACATCTAGCTACGATGGCGCAAGGACCAGTGCTCTTCGTCTGTTTCGTTTGCAATGGAACGACGCTCCCCATGCTGAAGAACAGGATACTTCTTTGGTGGAACCCAACCAACATCCCTGCAGGTCTAGAGCTGTGTTCGGCAGCCGAGAGGAATCTGGCCAGGAGAAACAATGAACAGTCTCCCTTTTCAGAATCCTCGCTGTAGCCTCCTTCAGTATTTTTCGCAAATAACTGTTTCCACACTACACTGCATTAAACTCAGCAATAAAATGGAGTGTACCTGATATGACAATATCAAACGTCATTAAATCTCATATCGTACAGCCAGTACTTCTCTTTCCTAACGTCTCCTTCATTTATAACTGTGTGCTTATTTGTGAGTGGTAGCCTCTGTCTACCTATTCTAATGCACTGAGACTACTTACTAAAATTGTTGGGAAATGCTTCGTGTATACAATAGGCTGCGTCAATCACACGGCCTGTTATATACAAGGAGAACGCAGCATGTTGTCGGAGAAATTCCCGTTCGTCAGGGTCATCTACCATGACGATGGTGCATTTCTGGACACATGTACGTAGGACGTTTTATCTCCGTTTTCCGTCGAGGATCTGTCTTTGCAGTTTGTCGGTTTTATTAATGTATAATGTATGATATTAGTATATAACATTATGTCTGAAACAAGGAAATTTTCCATATGTGTGTGAAAGATGTACTTTTACATGATTTGTAATTCAAGTACCATGACAAGAGACATTCAGATACTTATAAAATCAAAAGAGAGGGGCCAATGACTGAAGTGGTGTGGTCATGAAAGTGTAAATGGGTTTGTTCAGCTTATTAGTGGCTCGATTACATAGAGTGGCTCAAACAAGTATTGTAATAAAGTAACACATGACTTGTTGTGTGAAATGTGGCTTGAAGTGAACGCAAAGTGTCGAATGGCAGAGTTATATGAGATTAGCATTATTGGGTTTGGTGAGACAAGATGGTGATTTGTTAAGCTAGAGGTTTGTAAGGGTACTATGGCAGATGTTAATAGTTAGAGTTCCATGTGCCACTCTTGAGCAAGGAAGAACATTACTTAAAGGCGTTTTTACAGAAACAGTACTGTGGAAGGATAAACTTGTGCCAGTACTGTGAGTCCTGGAAACATGTGCCATAGTAGCTTCACTAGAAGCACACAGTACGCCGAAATTGTTGTGATTCGTAATCAATAGAAGATCTCCCATTTGTTCAAATAAAACCTGAGTGAGCAAAGTAAAGGAGTGTCTGTGTGAATTTAGTACCCAACCCAACGGAAAATCCTGTGATAAATAGTACTACGTGGAGTGATTTTCGTGAATTGTGAAACTACAGGACTCATCGCGAACTTAGCAGGCACCCGCAGTGTTAACCGCGATTTCCGTGCTGGACGCAGTGGAACCAGAGGCCGCAGCGCCACGAGGGAGGCAGGTGTCGGGTGCGGCCCGCCTGGCCGCAGGGGGGCGCCGGCAGCTCAACACATTCTGTAAAACCGTTTGACGAAGATTTTCAGGCCGTGCGCCTCGATTCTGTCAGCGCAGCGCCAAGCCAACCCTGGCCCGCTTTGCGTGACGTCACAAGAGCGCGCCGCGGCCTTCTCTTTAGGTGGTGGCGGCCAGAGCCGACACGGCGCGCACTGGGGGCGCTTAGCGGCCCACCCAGACAAGCGTCCTGCACCACCGGGACACGCGTAAAGTCGGTCCGACACAGTGGTCGCCAGCCGAGCCTCGACCCGCTGGAAAGTATCGAACCTCATCGCTCGAAAGCCAGTAGTTAACGGCCCTCATGCTACCTACTTACCCCCAGGCAAGATCCCGAGTTCCGACCGCAGTACTGGGAACATTCACAGCCGAGCCCGGGAAATTACTTTCGACTGGCTGTACGAAATACACAGTTCAAACTCAACACGAAGACGGTCACAAAAAACATTACTCCCAAATTTGGATAACAAACTGAGATTATCGCTATCCAATTACCCCAGCCAAGTCAGTCTGAATCGGAGGACCACTACCACTTCGCTAACATCACCGAGTTTTCCCTGAGCTACAATTCGCCGTAAACGCCCACACTAATTACTATTTCAACATCCGCAGATAACGACAGGAAAGTTCTTAACCGGTAATCGATGCGCGCAAACGAGAGGGCGTTTGGAAACTCGAGAACACTGTGCGTCGCGACACAGAACTCCGCTCCAGGGAGCCCGCGACCAGCCACGTCGGCCACACGGGCGCCGACGGCCAGCTTTCGATTCCCCGAACTCCGAGCCTCTCCACGAAATCCTTCTACACGTGGGCCTTTCAGCCAATCAGGAGCAGCAGAGGACTGCAAGCCCCACAACTGGTCACTCCCTGCTGCTGCTTACAGCCGCTGCTGTCACGTTCTGGTCTTCAAAAAGGCGAACCAGCGAGCAGATATGGGTGGTCAGGGAATCACCTGTTACAACCCTTTGACTCGTGGGGTATCAAGCATTAACTTCTGCAACCGATATACCTATTAAGGGCTTTCCTCTGATATATCTGGAGACAAGCATTCCCGCAGCCGAAACTGCTTGAACTGTTGTTACATGTACGTTGTTCGACAGCACACATGTTACTCAGACGATGTCCCCTGCAAAGTGCATCATGCGTAACTCGCGCCACTGTCGCCAAATGCAGCATTGTCAGAGCGACTCAGACTTGGGATCGGCAGTCTGCACAACCGCCACACTTTGAGACAGGGACGACCAACTCGCATCTGCCGAGCCTAAAGGCACAGAACTCAACGCTGACTGCGAGCGTTCTCTAGCAGGGCGTGGGGACTATGGATCGTCCTGTTTCCGATATGCAACAACAGTTTTCAGCGCACCAGACTGAAGTAGAGAACTCTGTCTCCACCAGATCTCCAGAAACGCAACGCTACGCCGAAAACCCAGACAATAAATCCGAAGTAAACAGGCAAAGCCGCCACAAACACGATACTCCAATTACATAATGTTTACACACATCCAAATACATCTCACGAACAACAAGGTTTACAACTGGTTGGGTGCAGATGGAATTAAAGCACATCCAACACAACTTATGGCACTTTAGCAAACCCTACAATTAACTATAAACTAAGAAGGTGGCAAAGAAACCGCCAAATCGTTGTAACCTGCACTAAAACAGTTTCCTGGGCCACCAAGTCGTTCACAAAAAAAAATTCGAAAAAATCTGCCAACATCACAACACACCCATCAGATTTCGAAACCCAAGAGAACAGTTTGAGTTACTTACCGATCTGAAGCAACAGTAACAGAAATCACACTGCACGCCAAACACTAAGCAAAAGAGAAACAACACAGACTTACGCTCGCCTTTGTGATAACCAATTTTGAGCGTGATACAACAAACGAAAAAACTGAAGGGGACCTAAAGGTACCGGAAAACTAAATCAAAATTCCCCGCTATTCCTTCCAGTCATCTATAGTTACCAACAACCAACTAACAAGCCACTTGTTCACCATTTCAGAATGCACTGTGTACCTCACAAGGTTGGACTATTTAAACACTACCTCCTCAATAACAGCAACGTCCATATTGCAACACTTTCCAATAAGACACGAAAAGCTGCGATATAAAGAGAAATGTGAAGAACGGAGTCGAGCACATCCAATTTTTAATTGCAAAATAGACCCGAAACAAGAAGCACCAAAATGCAGGAGCTGCAACACTGATAACGTTAATAGTGATGAGAGTCGCAAAGAAAGACCAAAACAGCCTATCTCAGTAAACAGAACTGAAAACATTAAGCGCATTGATGAAACTATCACGGTCTTCGTCCAAGAATGACACGAAAACAATCAAACGGAAAACATACTCTGAGTCTTCACTACAGCCCCTCCCAACATGACATTTGAAAGAAGGGAAATAATAACAGCAGTTTCTAAAAAGCTCCTACTACGTTCTTTGGCGAACACGGATCCACGTCTATATCGCCATATTGATAGACAAGGAGGCCTATGCCCAACCTAGCCTGAGACACCAGGAAGCAAGAATTAACTTTCAAATTCAAGCCTAAGAAAGATATTGCCACTATCTGCATTAACACGCTGGGTTTCTGCTCTAAAAACAAACTCCCTAAAGGAATAATAAGAGAAAAAGAAGTTGGTATTATAGTCGCAGCACATACCCCATGAGCAGGTAATCAATCTAGATAACTGTATCTGTCACGCAAACCAGACCGTAGTAGAAGCTGAGATAGATGCTTCAGAGTCTTCCATATAAAACACCACAACGATGTATCTTGCCGCGGTACTGCCAGCTGATCTCGTTAGTTATATACTCTCATTTTGCCCAGCTAAAGGAACAGGAGGCTCAGTACTAGATCTGTGATATTTGCTGAAAAATTGAACAAGAAATATATTAAACTTGTTGTAGCCATTTTGACTCACGCAAGACTCAGAAATGACTCGCCGCCTTTTATCAATCACTATGGTACTTCTATCTTAGAACATATACTACGTACAACATAGCTACCCAGATTCTGAAGCTATACTGAATTTGGCGACTGCATAGCTAACGAATACCTCACATTTATTATGCTGTGAACCACAAAAACTAGGAAAAAACTTAAAACGATCATAAACTCACGAAATCGGATAGTCGAAAAATTCAGATTGATACGTTTTAACAGAAGACCTAACGAATCAACTATTCAAACCACTCCTTATAACATATTGTAATCACCAAATACAAGTGGAAGCAATGCAGCCTACTATACCTAAAACTACCCTAAGAAGAAAATAACATAACAAAGAGAAAGACTCCTGACGTACATAAGAAACAAAATTAAACAGTAGGGAAAGTCTACAGACCATACGGCACTAACCAAATCGATATGCTACGATTGACTTGAACGTTTTCAATGACCTAATATGAAGAGAAACCCACCAAATGATGCGCGTGGTAATCACAAGAATTAGGTCCCACAATAGCAGTAGTTTTTGGAAAATATTTCCAACAGGTCATAGCACACCATTTACGAACAGCCATCCTTAATAGCAGATGAGAATGTCATTCATTACTGACGACCTCAAAAAAGTTCCTCAAAGTGCTAGAAAAACATTCACGGTCATCCACGGTATCCAAAATTCGATGAAACCGACGAAGAAATAATACTCGAAAATCCGAATGCAACCGTTTAACATCCACTACTTTATAAGATTGACGAATATGAAATGGAAAGAAAGCAGCTCAGAGACTGGAGGCACTGGAAGACAACAAAATAAATCACTCCTTTCACAAGACACCTGCCTCCAACACATCAGACGTTTCTTCATCGCGGCCATGAAACTGAAAATAGTCTCTCTAAAATAGAAGCAAGATAAAATCAAGATGATTTCCCAACCCGAAAGACCAAAAAACAACACCAAATCATAGGTTACCGTGCTCTCAGTGACAGGGAAAGCTTTCGAGACAGACTAAAAATATTCAAGGAAGAACAATATAATCGCACAAGAACAAGCCGGGTTCAGCGGCAACCACAGCACAGGTGACCCGGTCCCAGGACTGAGCAGCAGAGCGACGCAGGCTGAACGCAACACGGCAGGGGCAACGCCAGCACGCTTTCTCGTGGACGGCGAACGCGCCTTCCATTGGTTGTGGCATGCTGGGCTGCTCTTTGAAACGTTACTTTTGAACTTCCCATGCCAAAGTGTGCAGCTTACTAAAAACGTTGCTGGAAACAGGTAAGTACGAGTACAAGCGCTGCTTGGTGATCACCATTCGACAACTATTAAGCCAGACGCAATGACGTCACGTGGGACAGTCACGTCTCCACTGCTACACACCAACAACACGGTTGACATCGCTAAAGATCGAGGAACGAAAGAAGAGGCCTGTACAAAGATGACACTGCGTACTGCTGTCAGGGCCCGACATGTGGCAGAATTAACGAGCAGGTCAGCCCGTTCACAAACAAGCAGGAATCATCGCTAAGCAAGTCGAGTAGATTAAAATACAGTGGATCCACGAAATCTATCCTTCATCGCCAACCTGTGATTTTCAACTACCCCTACTTTGAATAAATATGCATTCCTCACGTTATCTTCAGAGGTACTCTGACAGTCAGTTATAAACAATGAAGAAATACGCCAACTGGAAAATAAGATGTTATAACACAGAGAGATGTTGTTGCGCCCCTCAGTGTCAAGACTGGTTTTAAAAATAGCTCTCCATTCTACTGTATAACATGCAGTCCTCTTCATCTCCAAGTACATACTGCAGCCCACATCCATCCCAATCTCCTTACTGTATTCACCACCCGGTCTTCCTCTACGATTTTCACCCACACTTCACTTCAAAATTAAATTGGTTACCTGTCGACGTCTCGGAACGTGTCCTACCAACCGCCCCTCCATTTGGTCAAGTTGCGCCTCGCATGTTCCCACGTTTCTCGGGAATCCAAACTTATCTTCCATGAGGTCGGCGTCTACCAGTTTTCTCATTCTTCTGTAAAGAATCTGTGTTAGTATTTTACAACGATCAGTTATTAAACCGATAGTTTAGTAATTTTCACACCTACCAGTAACTGATTTCTTTGGAACTGATAACATTAAATTCTTCTTAAGGTCTGTGGGTACTTCGCCTGTCTCATACGCCGGGCACAACAGGTGGGAGAGCTCCGCCGTGGCCGGCTCTCCCGAGGCTGCCTGTAATCCTGCCACAAGACTGTTTACTCCCCGGGCCTCGTTTCGACTTAGATGTTTCAGAACACTGTCAAATTTGATCTCGCACAGTTACATCTCCCACCTCATTTACATCCATGACCACTTCTCTATCTGTAATATTACCTTCAGTATGATATATATCTGACATAACTACATTAGCAAACAACAAACCTATCTGATGTCATGACAGCAGAAATTCTAAATATGATGTAGCTATGCTATTGACTATACAAAGACATAGACCACTACACCATTCAGAAGGACTCCAGTTTCTTCTATATAACATGGCACTTCCCTCTGACTTACACAGTTATGTTACAAATCCCTTCGTATCATACTACAGATTAGTTCCTAAGCATTAGTCTTAAAGACTACTAGTACAATGTAACAGGACACAAAGTGCCATAACGATCGACAAACAATCGCAGGTGATGCTTTTTTAAAGGAAGGTTTTAACCCACTCATAAGGCGAATGCCAGGACTCAGCTGTAAGAATAACATCGTCCTCCACTCCGCCAGGATTACACGCTGTGTCCAAACCAAATAAGAGCCTCAGATTTAAGATGGACAGCGTCACTACATCATTAAGCGCATTTCCGTTCAAAGAGTAACACGTTTGGTAAGGCACATTGCTGCTTGTACTAAACTTAAATATTTTCATTTTCACCTCTCCCCTGTCAACAGTGACTGTAATTGGGATCAGCAACTCAGAAACAGACATTTTTTAACAAAGTCACTCTGAAGTAGTCGACGAATGATCTTGAAATTAACCACATTTTATTAAGACCTGACTTATTAGGCGCTGCAGATAAGTGATCTTACGTATTTCTAAAACATTAAAACTTAATTACGAAACCTTTTAATTTTCTTGATCGCAAAAACACATTGCTTTACCATCCATTACACGTTTTGGTGGCCAATCAACTATTGTTAGCTTGTAAAAGAAACAATAAACAGGGAATTGCCTTAGATTTAACCAAATTTAACAAAGTTACGTAGTATTGCGTGATGATATGCCAGTCATGGTAAATACAATGTGGCTATGAATTCTGTAGGCTTGAACGCCATCATCTAATAGCATATCTTGGAACTGTGTAAGTAATTGTAAAGTACCTATAAGGTGAATGTGAATAGTAAACTGTTTTCAGATATTAAAGAAATAAGCAAATAGAAATAATGAAAACATACCATGCTGACTAATGAACCACATTTTCCATGGACTATTGGTTACACCAACGAAGTTACAGAGTGCAACTCTCAACATATAGTAACAATCGAAACACACTCTTTCGTTAAGAATAAAGGCGCTAGCCCAGCTTAAGAAGCGAAAGTAATTTAAGGAAGAGACACTCTCTCTAGTTACTTATATCGAAAATGAGTATGAGCAGAAATTAGTAAGTGTAGCTGCCTTTTTGGCCCTGTCAGCTGTTCTCGACACTGCTTGGTGAGAAGCACTTCTTTAGAAATTCACGATTGTGTCGTAAATTTAAGGAGTTACTTAGCAACATGCTAAGCAATAGAGCATTTCATATCCATTCTCACAATGACAGATGCAGGGTACGTAAACCAAATGATAGTTTACTTCAAATGCCTGTTCTGAGTCCACTACCACTTTGGTCTGTACATGCACAGCTTACCAAAAGTCTTCAAAAAATTTATTTATGCTGATGGCATTTGCTTGGTGGCTCAGAGCCTCAACGTTTCTGATACTGAAACCTCTTTAGCCACTGATATGGAAGTCTTAGATGTATACATCAAGAAATAGTGGCTCCACCTAAATCCACAGAAAATAATTGTATCTACATTACATCTATGCAGAAGACAGTCAGAGTGCACACCAGAAGACAGATTCAGAGACCAAGTCTCGTTGTACTGCATTACACCATAATACATAGGAACAGCGCTAGATAGAACTCTTGACTTACAAGTAGCACCTAAAGTCAAAACGAGAAAGAACAGTCTTCAAAAATTTGGTGGTATCTTATGGGGAGCTAATGCTCGTGTTTTGAGATCCATAGCTCTAACCCTATCATAGGTGCTCTGTTGCTGAAGATTACTGTTCGACCAGGATCAATAGTGCTCATACTAAGAAGATAGCTGTCCAACTGAATCAGGTATTATGGAATGTATTCAGAGTACAATCGCTCTAAGACTTCCTGTTCTCAGCATCATCCTACCCCCAGCTCTAAGAAATCAGCGCTCCTAAAGGTCTGGAAGAACATTCTGAAGAATCCTCAGCTGGCCAGTCATCGAGATGCTCCACAGGCAGAACATCAACACTTGAAATCAAGGAAGCCCTCATCATGCACAGCAGAAAACCTCGTTGTGTCCTCTTTGATTGTCAACCATTTACGGAAAATTCAGTGGAGTCCGTCATCAATAGTCAACAAGCATCTAGTCAGGGACTCATTCATGCAGACAGGATTCGATCTCCCCAGACGTCAGTAGAGGATCTTGAAATGGATTAGCAGTGGAGAAGGCTGATGTGCTTATCTCAAGCATGGGGTGAGTGTTCTATTTACAGACAATTCAATGTCGCTTTCTAAATATTCCAGTTTAAACGGCCTCAGTATTATGATAACAGAAACAGGGTCACATGTTGCAGCACGCTTGAGGCAGCTGCATGTCCTGCCCGCTGCTGTGACGTCACATGATGATCAAATCTAATGCTAATTCCAGAGATCTCTTTATCCTCACACGTGCTGATTCGATTATGTGCATGCTTAATCATCAGGATATGTAATTACCCAGGGGCTGTCTTCTGGATCCTGAGGTGTATGTCATAATTTCATCAAGTAATTACATATGATTTATCAGTTATTCTTCTCCCATGGTCTTGGTCTCTGTATCCTGAAGTGAACTGGACTGTGGATACTGAAATAGTACTTACCGACGAGAATCGTGGCACAGTGTCATTTTCACTATGTCTTCACTGCTTAGAAAGTGTGTTAACTGCCCTGTCGTCGTGCTATATAATTTTTTCATGTTATTGCATTAAGTCTTGGGATTTCGAGGTCATCTGTACAGCTCTATGATATTATCAGTTCATTTCAGAATGCTACTATTTACCAGTACATACATGTTAGCTTATGGTTCAAAACATGTATATGTAGGATTACCATGAGATCGTGAGTGTGAAGTTATAGTAGAAACTGAGGATGTCCGTCGTAATGTAAAACACAATTTACAGATATGAGTTAGGGCGAGCATTGTTAGCCGATGAAGCACACTGAGAAGTTGATGACAACAGACTACAATCCTTTTCAACTTCCTCTTCACATGAACATCTGTAGCAATAAGGCAACCATCATCGACCTGTATAAAAGTGTCATGAAGTTGTATTGGTTATGCAGTGCACTACGGATTGCAACAGACAAATACGGTGGCAAGTAATGTGAAAGCGTTACTAAACGATGTTGTATGTTATGTAAGTGAATGTTGCATACAAGATGATTTATAACAATATGTAAACATATGTATGGTTGCAGCATCAAGGGCTGCTACTATAATCCCATAAATATTGAAACTGTAGAGCCTGGTTTACAGACAGAGAACGGAGATACGTCGTTGCTCCTGTTGGATTGAACACAATGGAAGCAGAATTTGTAGCATAAAAAAACAGTTATTTAAAGAATAATGTAGGGATATAAGATAGAATGAATAATAAAAAATGTGTCAACAATTGTTTTTTTATTTTGTGCATGTATAAAACGTTAATAAACAAAGTTATTTAAAATGTGTATTTGTCCTTCATTGAAAGAGCACCAGTGCAAAACAAATATTATGCAAGATATTTACAGATATGATAAATACGTCATACTATTCTGCAAACCCTCAATCATACATACAGTAAATATATTCACTCATTGAGTGAATAGAGCCAGTATGGTACAGTGTCAAAAAATTTCGACGATTTAAACACACATATAAACAGCTTAAGAAGAGTTCACGTTACTTGCACATACTTAAAACAGAGATATGAGCAACTGAAGACGGTATTGACTTTGTAAGTGGAGGTCCAATTGTATTACTTTCAGGCTTTCTGTTAGGACAATGCTTAGCATTTGATGCTAAAAGGTTTGCAAATCCTATCTGCCTGTAGATACACGCATCAAAATGTATTACATCACCTCGGTTCCGAGAGATCCAGAACCTGTACAGAAAACTGGAATAGAATCAAGATAAACATAATTTCCGCTCTTTTTATTGGTCATGAAAACCACACATTGCATATTGTTCCACCATACAGCGAGACCTTCAGAGGTGGTGGTCTAGATTGTTATGCACAACGGTATCTCTAATACGCAGTAGCACGTCCTCTTTCAATGATGCATGCCTGTATTCAACGTGGCATGCTATCCACAAGTTCATCAAGGCGCTGTTGGTTCAGATTGTCCCACTCCTCAACAGCGATTCGGCGTAGATCCCTCAGAGTGGTTGGTGTGTCACGTCGCACATTAACAGCCCTTTTCAATCTGTCCCAGCCATGTTCGATAGGGCTTATGTGTGGAGAACATGCTGGCCGTGAGATAGAGGAGGATTCCAGTTACATTACATTATAGTCAGGCAGAAGTTCCGAAATCAGGTATTGGATTGTAAGGCATACCCAGGAGCAGTTATAGACTCAGCTCACAATTTAATGGTGGTGAAGAGTAGACTGAGTTTGAAACATTAGTCAGGAAGAAACGATACGGAAAAAAGTGGAATACGTAAGTACTAAGTAATGGAGAGGCAAGCTTAAATGTCTCCGAAGCTACTGATACTGCAATATAGCGCATTATCCAGTTCAGTAGAATAAGAAGGACACTTTTATAAAGGGCGATCAGAGAGAAACGGTCCAGTAAACGAAGTACTAAAATGCATACCTTATGAGCTATGAGCACTTTTTCACGTTCGATACTGTGGAACGAGCACTAAATAGTTTACCTCTCACCCTTGTTCATGTGTCAGTCCTTTTGTATTTCGTTCTTTGTACCTTACGAATATGTCTATAGTAGTGGAAGAGGCCAGTCACTTGTGTGCTGATAGCAAAATTTAATCATCCTCCGCTCGACCGTCATTTCAGCATCGTCAGGGTTCTGAGGTGCAGCGATCATGGTTCATTAAGTTACTTCCTCAGTTTGCAGACATACCTGCAAATCCATCGCTATCCTCCGGTGGAAATGATGAAAGTAACTGTGACTGTTCACATGTATGAGCTACGGTTCGGCATTATCGAGGCATTTCGAGCCACGGAACAGAGAATAATGTTAGGAACTGGAAAATATATTTTAGAAAATGCTGCTTGTTCCAGATACAGGCACAGAAGCTCAGGACGACTCACGAGAAATATGCACAGACAGTCCAGTTACGCTGGATTCCCTGAAAAGTTACAGCAATCTTAGATAAATAAGGGCATAAATGAGAACTGCGCAAGGGGAAGTGGCACCTCATCTTGGAACGATCAGAAGTAAAAGTCTGCAGTCCTGCGAATGAATTAGGACATAAGCCGGCCAAAGAGCGAGCCTGAGAAAGTGCAACAGGAAACTAGAGCGGAAATTTTGCGTCAGTGAGGAAATGACAGATGCAACGCGAAAGAGATGTGAGAAAGAGTGGTCTGAAACCATGAAAGAAACTATGACAAAAAAATTTTTTTTCAGCTGTTCAACATCGCCATTCTACCATTTACCACTGTCGCCTAGTCTTACAGCTGTGTCGGCTGTGCAGGGGAGATTAAAGGCTCTCTCCAGCTTGCTGAGACAGTTGAGTCTGGTGGGCCTGGCGGAGGGGCGCGAGCCCGGAAACCGAGGCGTCACTCGAAGAATTCTCCTCGGGTTATGAGCCGAGTGGTGGCGTCGTCTCGTCCCAACACTCTCTTATACTATGGCTAGCAACTCGCGATCGCGTAAAAGCAGTGAAATTTGGGGTTTCTTCGCCGATTTAGGTGATGGGAAAGCAAAGTGCAGCTGTTGTTCTAAGTGTGTTTCATATAAAGAAGGAAATACATTTAATCTAGCACGTCATGTTCGAGTGCTGCATCCAACAGGGTCATTGTCAGTCAGGCGCTTAGCGCCCCCTGCTCCTGCATCTTCCGATATTTCTTGGACAAATAACCCGGACAATCCAGAACCAACACCAGCAATTGTCAGAAGCGAACAGCAGTCGGTGCCAGAAAATAACAGTATCACTTCATTATCAGACAGCAGGCATCAATAACACAGGACATTACCTACGAATTTTTCGAAACCTCTTTCGAACAAAAGAAATCAGGAGATAGATTTCACACTTCTGGAGATTGTTGTAAAGGATTATTTACCCTTCAACATAGTGGAAAGCAAACATTTCCAAAGTTTTGTAGGCAAACTAAATGGTGCTTACAGAATGCCAGATCGGAAGACCATTTCCAATACACTACTACAACAACAGTACACCATGATGAAAGAAATTGTAAGAGTCAAAATAAATTCTGCGGAAGCGGTTGTGCTGACAATTGATGGGTGGACCTCAACCACAAATGAGAGTTATTTGTCGGTGACAGCACACTACGTTAAAGACCTGGAGCTGGCATCTTCCCTCCTACAGTGCCTTAAATACGACGAAAGGCACACGTCAGAAAAACTCTCCGAAGAACTGCGACATGTCACAAGGGAATGGGGCATTCGAGAAAAAGTCGTGTGTGTTGTTAGCGACAATGCTGCTAATATTGTGGCAGCTATAAGACTCACAGCCTGGAAACACATCCCCTGCTTTGCGCACACACTCAATTTAATTGCTCAGAATGGGCTTCCACACATTCGATCCATTCTGAATAAAGTAAAAAAAAATGTTCAGTTTTTAAAAGAAGTTCACAGGCCTGCACGAAACTGAAAATGATGCAGGAACAGTTAAAAGAGCCAGTTCTGACACTAAGACAGGACACAGTTACAAGATGGAATTCAACCTATGATATGCTGCGAAGAACAATCGAGGTTAAGAATTCCCTAATGACGGTTATCACTCTGAATTATCCGGATCTTCCAAATCTGGCTGCAGAGGACATTGCAAGTGTATCACAGGCCTATGACCTGTTGAAAGTTTTCAAAGACTGCACGGAGAAAAGGTCAAGTGAAAATGTTGTCACTGCTTCTAAAGTTATACTCCTTAGTCGCTTGTTGAAAAAATGATGTTGCAGGTTTGTTAATAACACTGAAATTCATGTAGATGTGCAGCAAATGGCCGAAAAGACAGCTAAGGACCTAAAATGACGGTTTCGAAATGTAGAGGAAAATTCCATTTTCGCAAAAGCAACTTCATTAAGTCCCCGGTTCAAATTACATGGTTTTTCTGATAAAAATTCTGCTGAGAAGGTGAAATTAAACCTGATCAGGCGCTGTGAGAAATTTGTGACGAACACATCCACTGCTACTGCAACAATCTCAGTTCCAACCACTGAATCTACTTCTAGTCTCTGGCTCGAATTTGACGACGTGTTTTCCAGGCTGCAGAGTAGTCCACACCCGAGAGCTGCTGCAAAGTGGAAGGGGACAAATATTTACAAGACCCCTGCTACAGAGACAAGGCTGTCGGTATACCCCTCGCTCTTTGAACTTGGAAAAATACGACTGTGTTTTGTTGCAACCTCCACGCCGTCTGAAAGAGTGTTCTCGAAGGCAGGACACCCTATAACAGAAGAAATCGCCTAACAGGAAAAAGTGGAACAAATCATGTTATCAAACGGAAGTCTCTGAACATTCGCCAAATCCGTTGACGTTTATTCATAAATATATATGTATTTTTTAAAAATATAATTAGGACAATCCTTAAATTGACATTTAGTGTAATTATTTCAATAATGTGTACAAGATAAACAATCCAACATGAACGAATCTTTCAAGCGTGGATTCGACTGATGCTTCAGTTTCAGACTCAGAAGGTATGCATTTTACTTTCATATTGGCTGTGCGTGCTCACACAGCCAGCCTCTTCGTTTGTATCTTTAATATTCATTTGTCTGCAAGCGCTGCCAACGGTAGGCTACCCGTAGACGCGAAGTATAACTGCACAAAGAGTCACGGGTAATGTTGTCAGCACTGCAAGAAGCAGCTGACGCTGCCTTCCCCTCGCCCCTCACCTCGCCAACCCCTCCTAACCCTATCGTTCCCCACAAACGCCGCGCGATTCGTCGACAGGCAGTAGAGGGAGGACTGAAGTGAAGGGAGGATGAGTGACGTAGCGCCGATGTAGTGGGAGAGGGAAAGGGGATGAGAGTGAGTGAACTAGAACAAAGTGTGGAGTGTGCTATCTGTGAAGAATTTGAAGTACCAGTTCATTGAAATTGAGTGGTTAGTTGACACTTCACTGGAGTATAGCGTTCATTTGAACGACTCATTCACGAGCTCCCCATCACTAGCCGGCAGTCAACTGTTTCGCGATGGCGATCTACCTGCCCAGTCGTCAACCGATCAGACTTTCGTGTCCTACATGAGACTTCAACCTTGAACCTTGACCCTAACTTCTTAGCGGATGAGCAACCCGGCCACATCTAACGACACTGGTCAAAACACATCTAGACGTGGAATGTTTACCTACGCCGTACGCTCATGTCTATGTGAAACGGTTCTGTACTGTGCCACGTCGGTTGTAGTTCACTGACACTGTTAACGGGTTGCCAGAGTACAGACACACTTCTACAACTATGACTGGTGCCGTTTTTACTTTGACTAACGCTTGCCCTTAACAGGTAATTTTATATAGTCAAACTCTGCTGTCTACTATTTGTAGAAATTTTGCCCTACTTCGTTTTCTGAGGCTAAAGTGTCAGTTTTTATGTAAGGGGACTATTCTGAGCAAATCCTTACTTTGCTTTTGTTTCCATTCCATCATCTGGTAGCAAGGTGAACTGATGCGACGTAAGTGACGTTAATAAAATAACAACCTATGTCCACTTGCATTTTGAAATCACTAAAAGATTCTTTTACACATGAAAATGAGAAAATATATAGAATTGTGAAATTCGCCTGTACTCCGCCTCTCCATAAACTGATGTCAACAGCGTCAGCAGATTTTTGTGAATCGAGCTCACACACTCCATGGTTAGCGGCGCCACCTGGTAGTCGGCACTTTCGTGTAGTAAAAACATACACACATATATACATTACATACGCGGCCAGTTCCCTGACGGCCGTAGTACAGCCACTCCCTGGTTCCTGCAGTGTTGCGACTGACGGGCCATACCTACATCCGCACATGGGCTGAGTGATAGTTACCTCTGTCAGAGTCTGTGCATTCCAACACAATAGTGGCATTATGAGCAGTGGACCTGTATGGCTGACGTTGCACACTGCGTATCCAGTACGACCTACTTTCGGCAAGTTCAGTGCTTGATTTGTGACGGTACACATAGGTACTCCCCACTGGTGTCTCGGTCTTGGGGAAAAAAAAAGGATCGATACTGCAAATTTTGAGGCGTGGTATGATAGAACATTATCTTTTTAGTAGTAAAGATGTTGTACTGTCACTTTTGAAATGCGCAGAAAAGCGTTAAAATACCGTCTTAAGAGGTCAATTGCAGAAACACACACCTGACCCCCCCCCCCCCCCCCCCGCCCCACACTGCCACTCTGGAAGGTCACCACAGTATCAGAACCTGTTTTTTACAAATCAAGCACTAGCTGAGGTTAAAGCTGTACACCACTTACCAAATGCACTTCATGTCATTATTTTTGTCACGGTATATAAAATTTTTCAGTGTGTGCATGGCAACAAGAGCGATTCAGCTCAACAGATTACGGCGCTGTGTAATGCCTGGTGGCTGATACGTACCAATAAATATTACTACTTGTGTGTGTGAATGGAATTTTAAGCATAAAACGTATTATGCTATAGTTGCCTTCTTTTATGCTACCTTTTTGTATTTTAGATCTGAAGAAGTCTCGTCAATGATCTGAAACTAGTAATCAGTAGAGGAGTTTTAGCGATCTTGAAATACGACTTTTATCCACACTTTTCAACATAACAGATCGCCCATCATCCCTTTTGAAAATGGGAGATAATAACGAAAAAGAACTTTAACTTTTGTGCCCAAGGGCATATTTTGCACTGGGTTGGCGTCACCTGCGACCGCTATTCTAATTCGGTCTAAATCTCATTTGGCAACCCAGAATGCCAGTTTGATGGCGCATTGTTGAATGTCTAGTTGCTTAGCTTCATTTTCATGGTTGATTTATAGACTAACCATTATTATTAGCAGTTTGTCACAGTAGAGCAAACGTGTTTCTTTTCAGGAAGATTTTCTACATTGAGTCATAGAGACCTGAACGAGGCGGATATTTTCGCTTAACATCTAATAGACGAACATGTATCAGAGTTAAGGGATTTCGAGCCGAATTATATAGACATTGAAGAGAATAAAAATAAAGAAGATACGGGGAGGGGTGGAGGCAATGAAGAAACAATGCACACGACAACACTCCCAATATACTACAAGTTCTGGTAGAGTGCATCCAGAAGCAGCTCCAAGAATATGTAAAAGTGGTTCTGCGAACTTGGTCCATAAACCTCAGAGAAGAAGTACACCTGGGAAAGAAGTATCTGAATCAATCAAAAAAATTTTCACTCCTGAAAACAGAAAAACAACTGACGATACAATTGTATCATGTGAATGCAAAAAATTGATCTCTTGTTAGCGATCCTGGACTATACGCTGTACAGTAACACATACTACAATATACTGCCCTACTTAACGTAATCTGTTACATTAGTTTGCTTTTAGCATGTAAGATCTACGTATTCACTTTGCATTTGACGATGTATTCGTTGTGACGCCTGATTTTAAACCAAAAATCTGTAGAAATCGAATGTTTGAAAATCAGAGTTACCTCCCCAAATAAGCAACCAAAAAAAAACTAACATTGGATCTTACAGCCGATACATTTGTCCGAAAATGGAATAAAAATACGTACTTCTTATGGGTAAGTCGCAATAAGAGACGTCCTAAGGGACTTTATAAATACAGTGTCCATATAGGGTTTAGATGAGACCATTAGATTCCTGTGTTATAGCCTAAATACAGCATTCATGTACGGTTTAGATAGAACCATTAGATTTCGATGTTATAGCCAATAAGTCGTTAAAAGTGATGTCGCTATGAACGGTCTCGACTGAATGTATCCACAGGACGTGTGGCATGTAATTGAAAAAGTGGCGTGCCAACGCGTCTCCTCGAGGCTTTCAGGCTTGCAGCGAAATGACCACGACGAGAAAAATTGAGGAACTGCAGCCAATATAAGAGGCCTTGCCGACGATCGCCCCAACCACGCGACATTCGCGAGCGGGACAGGAGTAGACGGGTAACAGTATGAGGAGAAATGTTGTTGAGAATAGGTTCTGGGTTCGAACCCCAGTCCAACACAAAGCTTCACGTCACGGCATTTCAAATAAGTTACATGTGAAGAAGCAATATTTAGCATCTCTCGTAGTTCGTTAACAAGGACGATAGATGCTGGGTAGGAATCCGCGTCCGTTAAAAATGTTTACGTTATGTAATTTATAGTTGATATTTGCTAACTGATACTGTCTAAAATCGAGGTATATCACTCTCTGTATGCATAGTCAGGAATGACTGTAGGTTTCCGTCAGTCACTAAATCTTTGCTTAGTCTACATGACCTGGGTTTGAATCCATATGCAGAACGAGACGGTTCATCGTGTCATTTGAAGTTCATAGATATTCTCAACTAGCTGCTCGTCAATAACTTAAATTATTAATGCCATTTTGCGTTAAATAATAAGTACGGTATGTTACTTTCAAGAAAAAATCATGAATATGACGAACTTACTACGTGCATTACCTATCCGACGTAACAATGAGAGTGGTAACATTTGAGGTATGTCATTTATTGTCATAAATGTGAGCTTACAAGCGTTAAGGACAGTTTATATGTGATAAGGGGTTCCCTGATATTAGTACTATCGTGGTATTACTTTACATCTTGAGTTACTGCGATACAGAGCAGTGTTTCATAGTGATGACTTGTTGGAAGCAGTTTCAACGGTCAAACGACTGTACTGAGAGGCTATTAGAGGACCTGCTAAACAGTTGCGTTATGCGGGTTGCATGCGATTCAGGCAAAATGCAATTCGATTCGTTCGGATACTTTTGAGCATGAATGTACGTACATAAGTTGTGTACCAGAAAGGAGTATTATGGGTCCGATACAAGTAGGCATATTCTCACCATTTACGTACGTAATCGTTCATTGCTTACGGAAAGATTCCGGACAGTAACGTACACAGTGTAAGTACTGGCATCAGAGGCGGTACCTTCAGTGTCGGCGCTGTGTGGTCAGGAATGGGCAAAGTGCAAGCACGTTCTGTGAAAGAAATATTAGGCGCTGCTGTGACTAATAGTAAGGGCACAGAAGTATTTTGTTTGTAAACATTGTAGGGGGTGTTCTTGGAGGCAGATTATCTGTGAAAATATTCCTACGTTATTCAAAGAATTCGTAAATAAAATATTGTCAACCGATCTGACTAAAAATTGAACTAACTTTGGGCATAACATAAAACCAGCAAGCGGATCAAAACCATGAGCTGAGTCGCTCAGTAACCATACTACCACAGAAACGGAAGACGACAGACAGAAGGCGAAATACAGAGCTGCCATGAATCATTCACTCGTTTCCAGAATTCTAAATTTTCCGAAATATTACATGTACAAATATGATTGGTGTATGGATATAACAGCCAACTCAGCGAGTTTAAACTGTGCCGACCACCTCACATTAACAATGCGGCGCCTTGCCAAAATGCCGACAAAGCGAGAGAAGAGTTTTCTCGTGTTGTAATATGCGGGATATTTGATCAAATGTGGCAGCTGCAACCGTGTAGGGGTGTGAACGAGATTTCTGTACGCGGTCCAAAGAAGTCAACAGCAGGCGCAAGCCGCGAACTCTAAACACCGCAACAAAGTGTGTGGAACACCGTGCGTCGGCAGTCACACATCGAACCGCGACGTCTGCATTTCTCACAATTATTAAAAGCAGAAGGCTGCGGCCGGCGCCTTCTGATTTGCGCCACAATGCACGGACCGGTTGAGGATGGACATTCCGTCCCCATGCTCATATTCAGCAACGAAGCAACCTTGCATTTATCCGAAAATGTTTATCTCCGCCATGTGAGAGTGTGGCCTACTGAGGATCGTCGTAGTTCCTTCACAGAATAACAACGGCCCATTCAAGCTTTGTCTGTGACACTGGACAGAAAACATTAACCATCGGAGAATCTGGTTGATGCGCCGCAATTTCATGAGGATTTTCAGTAGCCCACACTCACATTGCGGAGGTTAAGTTTTTCAGATATATTCTAGGTTGCTTCGTCGCTGAAGATCAGCATGGAGGTTCATCCTCCAGTGATCCCTCCGTTGTGGCGCGAATCTGAATGCGCCGGCCGCAACCTTCTGCTTTTAATTGTTGTACGGGCTGCAGACGGTACGGTTCGAAGTGTAACAGCCGACGCACGGTCTTCCACACACTTTCCTGCGGTATTTAGAGTTCGCGGCTTGTCGCTGCTGTTGACTTCTTTGTACAAAAATCTCGCTCACCCTCCTCCACGGGCGAAGCTGCCACATGTGGTAAAATATCCCGCATATTCCAACACACGAAAACTCTTCTCTCGCCTTTTCGGCATTTTCACAAGGCGCTGCATTCGTAAGATCAGGTGTTCCGCACAGTCTAAACTCGCTGAGGTGAAAAATATTTCGGAAAATGTAGAATTCTGGAAACCAGTGAATGATTTATTGGTAGCCCTGTATTTCGCCTCCTGTGTCGTCTTCCATTGCTGTGACGGTATGGTCACTGAGCGACTCAACTCATGATTTCGATCCCGTTGTTGTTTTCACGTGAGGCCAAAAGTTCTCTTAATTATTAATCGGAAAGGTTGACAATGTTGTATTTACAAATTCTTTTAATAATATAGATAATATTTGCACACAAAACCTGCCTCCAAGGATTCTCCTGATAATGTTAAGAGTCAAAGTACTTCTGTGCATCCCGCAGCGCCTAACATTTCATTCACAGAATGTACTAGCTCTTCTGTACTAACTAATCACACAGTGCCAAAACTATGTAGTGACTTCAATGCTACTACCTATACTGCGCACATTACCATCTGCCATCTTGCCGTAAGCAATCAACGGTGACGTACGTAAATGGTGAGTATATGCCTACTTGCATCCGACTTTTATTACTCCTCTCCAGTACACTATTCAGTAAGTACGAACATGCAAACCAACGCAATTTCGCACCTGACTGACGTACTCATAGACCAAGACACAGGTATCGTTAATAGGTAGCGTGTGTGGCCGGCCCTGGTGACCGAGCGGTTCTGGTGCTACAGTCTGGAACCGCGCGACCGCTACGGCAGCAGGTTTGAATCCTGCCTCGGGCATGGATGTTTGTGTTGTACTTATGTTTGTTAGGTTTCAGTAGTTCTAAGTTCTAGGGGACTTATGACCTCAGCAGTTGAGTCCCATAGTGCTCAGAACCATTTTTAGGTAGCGTGTGTTTGACTTCCGTAATTAAATCTAGAACTTCTTTCTGTGCAGCCTCAAGAATGAAAAATTAATACCCCAATGGCTTTATTCTTCCTGCAAAACAATGCTGAGAAATTTATGTATGATAGTGTTTTCTAACAGGTATGGTGAGCTATCAGTGCCGCTATTCATTAACTTTTGATTCATGTCTTACTGACAGTTTACTTATAGAATCAGTGGCGAGTGGCTGCTTTCCTTACCTGAAATACCGATTACAAGATACGAAGTGCCACAGTAACTGACCTAACGTTCTTTAAAGGGCAGATGGACCTGTACTGTATCACTGGCTTGTACCGATAATGTACATCATTTTCGTTACCACTCACGAATGATTCTGCGTCCTGTTTATTTTTCATTTAAGGCATACTGATTCTGTAGCTGATTTCACTGTTGCCTTTCATCTAGTGATGCAGTGCCCGAACACAAAGCTCCGACGTCATTTGCATGGGAAAATTTAGTCGATAATTTCACATCTCCAGACAAAAACCGATCGTAAAGGTTTGATATTTTGCACAGAAACGAATATTTTTTTAAATGGCGGTTATCGCAAGTAATGCTTTTGAAAGCCATCTAACAATTTGTTTTTGAAACTCGGAAACCGGTAATGGTTTTGTGTAAATAAACTTTCCAGATCATATTCATGGTTGACTGCTCTAATTAAGTTATAATCTTTATAATTTTACTACAGCCTAGTTTCTCATGCTGTTTGTTTTCGAGAATGCAGCGATAGATAGCAGGCACTATATAGTGTGTCTCAAATCAACATGAATGTTATTCAAAAGACCATTAGTAATTGATACGCGTTACCACTGCATTGGAAAGCACGTTTCCTCATAACATTAGCACTAAAAAGTTCAACTCGATTATCCATTATATCATTCAGAAGACGCACTGTATTCGCCTGGGACGTGTTGACTGCCCGCGCCCACGTGTCAACAGGCGTACGAGGCTGGCTGCACCGATGCCTCTTTGTGCGAAGGCTGCGTCCGTCTTGTGCACACGCAAATTTACACAGGTGTAAACGTACGTTTACACTAGCTACGAACTGTGCCCAATGCTGAAAAATACTGAACCTGCCGTTCCAATTGCATTAGGATCCATGACAACATCAAAATGGACATAAGACACTCGTCGAAATGTAACGTGCATAAAATATCTGACACAGCAAGAATAATTTTTACTGTAATACTCCATTTCTTTGGCTCTGCTAACTAACAACCATATTGGAACCTGTAAACCCAGCCGGCCGTGGTGGCCGAGCGGTTCTAGGCGCTCAGTCCGGAACCGCGTGACTGCTACAGCCGCAGGTTCGAATCCTGTCTCGGGCATGGATGTGTGTGATGTCCTTAGGTTAGTTAGGTTTAAGTAGTTCTAAGCTATAGGGGACTGATGGCCACAGATGTTGAGTCCCATAGTGCTCAGAGCCATTAGAACCATTTGAACCTGTCAACCCAGCCGAGACCTCGGGCTATGCAACACGTCACTTTTCCACCACAACCTACATTAGAAAAAATACGTAATAAAGCAGCTATGTAAACATCACTGCGTCATGGACTGTGCGGCTGATTCCGGCGGAGGTTCGAGTACTCCTTCGGGCATGGATGTGTATGTTTGTCCTTAGGATTAGGGTTTGAAATGCAGATTCACAATCTTCAGACCAATGAAATTTTGCACCCTTTTTCAATAATTGGGTTAAGGGTCGGGCAATTTCAGCAAAATTTTGAACATATTTTCGGTAATACGATGCGAGACCAATGAAACTTTGTACCTCCTTTACGCGTTGTGGTGTTGGGAAGTCCTTAACTGCCGAAATTAATCGAGGATCTGTTTTAATTCCTTTTTCACTAATGACATGCCCTAGGTATGTAACCTCTGTCAATGCAAAAGTACATTTTTCCATATTTAATGTTAATTTAGCTTTTCTAAGTCTCTGAAAAACATTACGCAGACGCACAGCATGTTCATTAATGTCTCTGGAGAATACAATAATATCGTCTAGATATACACAACATTGCTGAGTTTTGAGTCCTCGCAATACTCCATCGAGTAGTCTTTGAAAAGTTGCTGGTGCATTTTTCAAACCGAAAGGCATTCTTTTAAATTGCCAGTGGCCTCCAGCGGTAGAAAATGCAGTTTTATGCCTATCTTCAGGAGTAACTTCCAATTGATGATATCCGCTACGTAAATCGATTGTTGAAAAGTATTTACTGTTACCCAAACTATCAATTATATCTGTAATGTTTGGAAGAGGATAAACATCTGAGATAGTTTGTTTGTTAAGGTGTCTGTAGTCACAACAAAATCTATATCGTTTCGTACCGTCGGGAGACTTCTTTGGAATAATTACGATATTTGAATTATAAGGCGAATCAGAATATTCTATAATTCCATCTTTTAGATGCTGTTCTATAAATTCATCCAGTACTGGCTGTAAGTGATCGCAACTCTATAAGGCTTCCTATAAACTGGGGGGCTATGTCCTGTTGGGATCCTATGCTGTGTGATGTCTGTTGCTGGCAATGGACCTTCTGCATTAAATAAATCTTGGAACTCAACTAAAACTGCTTCTATCATGTCTCTATCCTTTCCTTTCAAATGCTCAATCTTCTGGCGCAATGCGGTTTTATAGGCGTCTGGTTTCTGACCATCATTAATATCTGACCAAATGAAATCTTCTTCTTCAAAAGTACTGACTGTAGCCACTAATATTCCCTTATGTAACTCTTTGTCCTCCACTCCGAAATTATCAATATGTACCGGTACTTTTCTTTCTCCCTCAACGTCTTGAACCCATACAACACTCCTACGTACAAAACAATGTGATACATCTAATTCCTCATTTTCCTCTAAAGGCTCTATTAGACACACTGTAGGTACTTCGTGGTCAACGGTCATCCAGAGAAGTTTTCCTGAGCCAGATGGTATCTGATCCCGCGAATCAACCTTCAAGGACGTTGCACGCAGTATAGTTGATTTCGCCTTCCGGTTAGGGAAATCTTGCGGCAGAGGGCACTTTGCAGCGGTGTCACCTAGCTGAAACACTATTCCGCTAAGTTCTACAGTTTGCTGTCTGAGGTCGATTTTAGCGTGATGTTTATTCAGGAAATCCAACCCTAGGATCGCGTCGTACCCGTCAGTTACCTTTGTTACCACTTCTACATCTTCTTGAAATTGTACACCGTGAATATAGAAAATCAGTGATGTACATCCTAATGACTTCACTGTACCTCCTCCTACTCCACTCAATCTATACCTTGGAGGGTCATATTTCTTTTCTCCAATGCATTCATTACTTACTATTGATACGTTTGCGCCTGTATCCACTAGTATCCTTGCCTCTTTATCCTGTATGGTAGCAGATAACCAGCATTCCGCCTTCACATTCGCCTTAATGGCATGAAATTTTATTGGGAACGCCTGGCGGCGGCTCCGACATTCCCGTTTGAGTTTAACTGATTTCTATTTCCAAAAACTTTCTTAGACCTGCATTCCTTGAATGTGTGACCTATTCTTTGACAATTAGTGCATTGAGGTTGTCTGCAGTTTTTTGCTATATGTCCGTGTCGATCGCACCTAAAACATCGTACTCCTGCTGAAAATATATTTCGCTTCTCCTTGTATCTGGTGGCAATGTCAATTTCTTCAAAAGCTGTCGCCACAGATACAGCTTCTGCTAAATTTTTAGGAAACTCTGCCCTGACACGACGGGACGTTTCAGGAGGTAACCCACGTAAAAATGTATCCAGAGCTCTATCTTCTGCCTCTTGTAAAATAACCTTATTTGCTTCATCACTAGTTGTCAACTGATAGGTGTTAGTATTAACTTTTCTAATCCTATCTACAAAGCTTTCTAACGACTCGTTTTGCCTCTGAGTGATAGTGTTTAATTTTTCCCTATAAAATCTACAGCTGTTCTGTTTTTGAAAAAGTTTAAGCAATCCTTTCTTCAATTCCTCAAATGTTGGAGCATTCCGTAATTCCTCATGGTATAAGACGTGTGCTTTAGCCTCTCCTGTCAATCTTAACTTTGTCATTTGTAAGAGCTGTTCATCTGACCATGATCCTAACTTTGCAGCTGCTACTAAATCATCAAAAAAGGCTGTTATGTCCTCGCCAGATTTACCTGAAAAAGGAGTTACTAAGGCTGCTGCTGAGGAATCTAGAGTGGGAGGGATTGAACTGGTTTGCCCAACCTCACACAACTGCTTAAATAATGCATTATTATCATTTTTAAGCTGTGCTATTTGTTTAACTAAGCTCTGAATAGCTTCATCAGTAGAAACCGCTTGTGGTGCTGACTCTGACTTTGTACGATTTCGTGTCATCATTTTACAAACTATTAGTTACACAATCTTCCTATACTGAATTTAAAAGATGTTTAAATATTTCCGACAAACTCTTAAAATCATGAGAGAAAATACACTTCTAAATAAAGAAAATATTACGACTGCTATGCAAACCTCTATCCCTTCACACATTAAAAAATACTAACTGGGGACCTTTAGTGACTGTCATTCACACCTCATACTGAGCCAAGGTTTTTTTTTCTGACACCAAATGTAACAACTAAAACAGCTTCTGACATTAAATGTAACTGGGTTTTCTCTTTTGATGCTGTCAATTGTCAGGATGAGCATTCTAAAGCATTCTGTCAGGGTGAAAATATTAAATAAATTAACTTTTCTCTCTTAATAACATGTGGGCAGGGTGGGTTCTTCCTTGGCTCGGGTATGAGGTCGAATGAAACATCATTTTTACATAAGATAACTTTTATTGAAGATTTGTACAACTGTATCTTACGGGATGTTCTGGTTCGGAGAGCGGCAGCTGTGTCGTTTGTGAAGTCTTCTGCTGCGGCAGCTGCGGCGGCGGCGGCGGCGGCGGCGGCGGCGTCTGATTACGCGTAGCGGTGTGAATCTCGTGTCGCCGTCTCGCCCAGCTGACGGGAGACGCGCAGCGCGAGGTGGCCGGTTTAACTATTGCGAGCGAAGTCGGGCATCGGATGATACCTTGGGTTTGGCGTCCCAGTGTTTCTCTTCTCTAAGCGGCCGCGTGTGTTGTGCGTCGACCAGCAGAGCGGCGCGGCGGGGCAAGGCCAGTGTCCCGAACTCGAACCACGGACTCCCGCTTGCCAGTCTTCGGCTGTCAGGTCTTTATCCCAGCTCACAGGTGACTGCTGAGGTGAGGCCGTCTCCTTCCCGTCCTCACGAGTCACCCGGGTACGTAAGAATCAGACTTCAAATACCTTTTAACTTCTGTCTTCTGGCGCCGCGGCTGCTGCTTGCTATTCCATTACAGCGGCGGACTTGGTGCGTCTGTGCATGATGCAGTCTCTTCTTGCATGACGGTCTTCAGCACCGAAACTGACTGAAAACTACTGCTACTCTTCTTTTCTTCCTTCGTCTCTCGTCTTCGTCTCCGTCTGTCTTCATCTGTCTTCATCTGTCGGGCCCACCGCGTCTCGCGTATTTATTCACTTCAGTTCACTGGAGGTGAACGACTTCACGGCCATTGCCTCTTCTGTCACGTTGAAAAGCTTCTCGAAGAATCTTCTTGACCTCGGTCATTGGCTCTTGGAATGTAGGCGAGGGCCTTTGCTCACATGCGACAACTGAGAAACACGTGAGCCGGTCGGGCGATGCCCTGACGGCTGAATCGACAGCGCCCGCTTATGTGGAACTGCTGACTTCATGGTCATTGTCTCTTCTGTTCTGCTGTTCTGCACGCTGAATGCCAGTATGTAACTCTCTAAACTAAACCAAGTTTTCCATTTATATTCTAATTTCTAGTTCACTTTGATTTCACTAATTTATTTACTTAATTAACACTCAACACTTGCTTCCTTGCAGTACACTGCTCTACACCGTTCAACTGCTGTCCCATGACTTTTGGCGTCTTTGGCGGAATTACAGTGTCATATACAAATCATCAAGATTTTACTACTGGTCGCTGAACTTTCATATCCTCACTAATCTCCTCTTCCTACTCCTTTACGTTTCTCTAGATGTACAAACGGAATAGCATGCGGGTAGGCTACAACTCTGCTTCATTCTCTTCATCTCATTCGACTCTTGAAACGTCAGTACTGTTTCTGGTTTATGTGTGAACTGTAGATAATTGAAAAGATGTTGTTACAGTCAGTATTGTCAAAAGCTACCTCTGAATCTATAACCGCTGTAAACTGTGAAACCACATACGTAACACTGCTGTGTTTAAAGCTTCAAGGTATGTGAGTATTCTACTATCTGTACTGAACTATCGCCTGGTGTGAAGCAATAGCGCGGAAGCTTCATCATAGTCCGATCAAATAAATCAGAACCGTTCAATCTCCATTTACCACTAATAAATAATGATGGTCAGATTTCAATGAAGATCTCGGAATAAAAGGACACCATTTTAGTTAGCAGAAAAACTGTCGCCTTATGTTCTCCGTGGAGCCAAGCGAATGCCATTAAAGGCCACACAACCCATATGTTGAAACGAGCGCAAAAAACGCCAGGCCGCCAATTATAAGCACCACGAACAAAAAAATCTTTCGTTCCTAGAGGACATGACCGTGACATCTTGTAACGCCGACTTTAGCCTAGATAATAGCCTTAGTTCATCTACGGAGAAGATCCACGAGTTCCTTCAGATGTGTCGTATCCAGTAAGAGCCCATTGTTGATGGTCAGATCCCTCAGATTAACAAAACAGTGGTGCTGTTGATTGCTAAGTTTCATCTGCTATAGTCCAGACATTACAGGTAACGACTGGACTATACCAGATGAAAAGTAGTAATCAACAGCGCCGCTGTTTAACACCTGGTTTCTTAGTGGCCCACTTGAGAGGTGACAGGGTGCGTGAATGACCGCGAAACCAGGAATGTGTCTTGTGAATATGTACAATCCCTTGTGGGAAACGTGATTGTCCATAGCACACTCTTCATGAATACGTTGAAGTAAGCTTCCTTGTTTATATTGATGGTAACTTCCTCCACACAGCTCACTGGACCACCGGTACCCCCGACGCCTCGCTTAGTTTGGGGAAATGGCGACCCTTCAGCCAACACCACACGCACACCCAGTCACCTACTGTCCGGTTCCTGTGCTGTTTGGCCCACTGGAGGCGTGCAGTATTATGTGCCGATGTCAGCTGTGACACTCTTAGAGGTATTCAACTCCGCACCTACACTGCACATAGCTCCCAACGAAATCTACACTTGGGAACTGGTTGAGATGGACCTCAGTTCTCTGACGGGGGAATTTCATGTCAGATGTGAAAATTATTGTCATTGACAATCCGTGTTACTCGTCTCTGGATATTTTTACGACTATTCTTATGTCACGAGTTACAGTTGTATGTAGGCTGTTTAGGTTTCTATGTTGGTAACGCCACGTAGCGCTCTGTATGAAAATCACTGACTGTGCTGTGTGCAGTTTGTGGCTGGTTTGCATTGTTGGTATATTTCCTATTGTAGTGTTGGGCAGTTGGATGTGAACCGCACGTAGCGTCGCGCAGTTGGAGGTGAGCCGCCAGCAGTGGTGGATGTGGGGAGAGAGATGGCAGAATTTTGAGAGCGGACAATCTGGACGTGTGCCCATCAGAAAGAGTAAATTTCTAATACTGCATATCATGAACTGATATATATACACACACACACACACACACACACATATATATATATATATATATATATATATATATATATAATGACTTTTCAACATTATTAAGGTATATACATTGTTTGTTCTCTATCAAAATCTTTCATTTGCTAACTATGCCTATCAGTAGTTGGTGCCTTCAGTAGTTAGAATCTTTTATTTAGCTGGCAGTATTGGTGCACGCTGTAATGCAGTAGTTTAAGTAACGAGGATTTTTGTAAGTTAACTTCATGAAAGGTATAGGCTACTGTTAGTCAGGGCCATTCTTTTGTAGGGATAAAACAAATGTCGTGTGACGAGTGCCTCCTGTCGGGTAGACCGCTCGACTGGTGCAAGTCTTTCGATTTGACGCCACTTCGGTGACTTGCGCGTCGATGGGGATGAAATGACGATGGTTAGGACAACACAACACCCAGTCCGTGAGCGGAGAAAATCTCCGACTCAGCAGGGAATCGAACCCGGGACCTTAGGATCGAGAGTCTGTCACGCTGACCACTCTGCTACTGGGGGCGGACTTCTGTAGAGCTCATTGAAAGTCAGATTGCGTTGCGCTTAAAAAAATTGTGAGTCAGTATAGGGATGATAAGAATAAGTAAAGAGATAAATGTCTGAGTACGTTCAGTTTTGCTCAGCTGTTTGAAAATCAAATAACGTAAGAGGTTTATCGCCACAGTAATACATAATTTTCTAAGGGGATGTTTCACAGCCGCGTGGGATTAGCCGAGCGGTCTAAGGCTGGACTGTATCACTGGTACCGGCGGAGGTTCGAGTCCTCTCTCGGGCATGGGTGTGTGTGTTTGTCCTTAGGATAATTTAGGTTAAGTAGTGTGTAAGCTTAGGGACTGATGACCTTAGCAGTTAAGTCCCATAAGATTTCACACACATTTGAACATTTGGATGTTTCACAGTCACTAGCAACATGATTGATAACACTTACCAGAAATTAAAAGCCATAGCTGCAAACAAATGAATTGTGGCTCCTGTTTCTATCAAAGCCTTGGAGCAACATTTCTGATAGAGAGCGCTTCTGAGAAAATCATACGCTACACTTACTCACATGTGCACAAAACGCTACCTGTGAAAGCGGGTAGGTAGCGAGGTCAAGGAATGTCCTTCCTCCCTGTAGTTTCTAACGTGAAACCACCAAATAGCCACATGTCAGATGATCTTTTTAGGTAAGTCCAGGGAGTGTATCAGCAACCGATATTAGCCACGTAGAATTTAAATTACGTTTATTGCGAATGGTAAACACAATCATAGCATACTTCGACTTATCAAGTGTGACTATTCCCTCATGTGTATTAAGTAGCAAGTAAAGTTCCAAACTCTGGTATCGCGACACGTCGACTTCGGAAGCCTGCCAGAACGCACATACCTGGGCGGCAGCAGCGCCCCTGTGTGCTGGCCACACCCCACACGGCAGCCTATCAGCGCCCGCTGCTGTGCTATAAGCCTGGAGCACAGGTGCCCGGACGGATTCGAGGGTTGGTTCCCTCACCTCCTGACCGAGGACTCACACAGCCTGGGCTACACTCAGGGTGTATTTTCGTCGTGGAAGAGCACCAACCGTGCCTGTCGTGTTGCTGCCCGTCAGCACGCTGTCACTGCTACCCACCGTCCGGTCGCCGCCGCCGCCGCCAACGCCGCCGCCTGGTCGCTGTCTCTCGGTGCTCGCTGCTACTGCTGTTGCTGCTGCCGCCGCCGCCGCCGCTGCCGCCGTCTCCCTGTGCTCGCCACCGCCCAGTGCTCGTCGCCACCCCCCATTTTAGTTCCTTTGTACTTCGGCGTCTCCTGTTGCCCTTGGGGACTGCCTGCAATCATGGACACCCCAACTACCACCATCATCTCCCCTTCACCTGCTCCCACTGTAACATCATGGAGTGCTTCCTCTGGGATTAACCTGTCTCATCCACCTCCTCTACTCACAGTCTTCTCCCCATCTATCTCCGCCTCGTCACTGTACCCCCACCTCTATGTCACTCCTGCTCCTACCTCTGCTCCTACACCTGCTGCTGCTCCTGCCCCTGCCCCTGCTCCCGCCCCCCTTCCGCTCCTGTCGCCCACCGAGACGACTTTCCCCCTCTCTTCCCTGCAACTACCACTGCTTCCCTGGCCCGAGTCAGCACCCACTGCGCCACAGTCGCCACCACAGAGTGCCCTACCCTCTCACCCAGTACTACTGCCTAAAAGGAGGGCCCTGCCTTCCACCACCTCCCCATCCATCCAGTCCCTCATCCCTCCTCCCAGGCAACACCTGCACAAAAATCTTCCAAAAAGCCACTGCCCTCCCCACCTCCCTCTGACCCCACCATGGATACCACCCCACCTCCGTCCTCTCCAGCCCCCTCCCTGTATACCTTCATCCTAGCCAACCCTGATCCGAAATTCCTGGATGCTCGCACCCTCACCCTTGAAATCCAAAATTACATCCCCACAGCACCCATCACCCATCTTATCCCTCGCAGACACTTTGTTCTCAAGTCTCCCTCTCCCTCTTTCCTTACTGATCTCCTCCAGCGTCTTCCCTCCATCACCTTCGGGCACCATGCATCCCTCACCCCCTTCCTTACATCCTCATCAGCCCCAACCACCTCGTTGTCCACCGACCCTCACTGCTATCATCACAAAACTCAGCGCTATGGTCATGGAGGCTGAGGTGTTGGCGGAACTGAACGCCCACCTTGCCCTGGAAGTCCACTTGGCCCACCGTGTTCACAACTCCTCTGGCCCTACTTTCATCATGCATATATTTACCACCTCCTCCATCGACCACCTCCTCACGCAGGGAGCCCTGATTTTCAACCGCTGCCACCCTGTTGACCTGTCCCATTCCCCTCCTCAGTCCTACCAGTGCCAGTGCTGTCTCCTGTACAACGACCACCTCACCCAAAACTGCAAGAACCCACCCACCTGCCCCCATTGTGAAGCCTCCCACTTCCTTAAACAGTGTCCCAACCTCGCCTCCCCCTTTCCTGCAACACCTGCAATGAAGCTCACCTCACCTACTCCTCCAAATGCAAAGCCAAACCCCCTCCCACCAACCCTGAACTCACTGTCCCCGTTCGCCCCATCTACTCAACCATCCACCCTCACAGTTCCCTCCATCCTCCCCCTACATCAGAAGACATCATCCAGCTCTTCACCATATTCCTGCAGAACATCCACCGCTTCCAGCGCCCCCACACACTCCAGCAGATTTCGCGTGCTGCCCGCTCTGTTTTCCACTTAAACATCTACACCACCTACTCCCACAATCAGGCCCACTTTACCTTCACCTGCATTGACACCCTCGTCTAGGCCCCTGTCTCCCCTACCTGCATCCTTCCCACCTCCAACCTCCTGGCGCATCAGCAGTATCGTCTCAGCATTTGCTCCCTCCCTGCAAACAAATACCTCTTCATACATACACTCTCCCAGCACCAGGTTGGCTCCTTCATCCTTAATGAAACCTTCCTCCAACCCCACCCTGTTGTCCACACCTCCCCCTATTTCCTTCACTGCACTGACAATCCCCTACCCCTAGCCGAAGGCGGGGTCACTATAGGCCACCTGAAGCTTTTCCCTGTCCAGCCACAACCCGTCCTCAATGACCTGTCCGAACTCCTCAGCCTATTTTTTCCCTCCCTCACCATCACCTGTGCCACTATCTACACTCCTGGAAATGGAAAAAAGAACACATTGACACCGGTGTGTCAGACCCACCATACTTGCTCCGGACACTGCGAGAGGACTGTACAAGCAATGATCACACGCACGGCACAGCGGACACACCAGGAACCGCGGTGTTGGCCGTCGAATGGCGCTAGCTGCGCAGCATTTGTGCACCGCCGCCGTCAGTGTCAGCCAGTTTGCCGTGGCATACGGAGCTCCATCGCAGTCTTTAACACTGGTAGCATGCCATGACAGCGTGGACGTGAACCGTATGTGCAGTTGACGGACTTTGAGCGAGGGCGCATAGTGGCCATGCGGGAGGCCGGGTGGACATACCGCCGAATTGCTCAACACGTGGGGCATGAGGTCTCCACAGTACATCGATGTTGTCGCCAGTGGTCGGCGGAAGGTGCACGTGCCCGTCGACCTGGGACCGGACCGCAGCGACGCATGGATGCACGCCAAGACCATAGGATCCTACGCAGTGCCGTAGGGGACCGCACCGCCACTTCCCAGCAAATTAGGGACACTGTTGCTCCTGGGGTATCGGCGAGGACCATTCGCAACCGTCTCCATGAAGCTGGGCCACGGTCCCACACACCGTTAGGCCGTCTTCCGCTCACGCCCCAACATCGTGCAGCCCGCCTCCAGTGGTGTCGCGACAGGCGTGAATGGAGGGACGAATGGAGACGTGTCGTCTTCAGCGATGAGAGTCGCTTCTGCCTTGGTGCCAATGATGGTCGTATGCGTGTTTGGCGCCGTGCAGGTGAGCGCCACAATCAGGACTGCATACGACCGAGGCACACAGGGCCAACACCCAGCATCATGGTGTGGGGAGCGATCTCCTACACTGGCCGTACACCACTGGTGATCGTCGAGGGGACACTGAATAGTGCACGGTACATCCAAACCGTCATCGAACCCATCGTTCTACCATTCCTAGACCGGCAAGGGAACTTGCTGTTCCAACAGGACAATGCACGTCCGCATGTATTCCGTGCCACCCAACGTGCTCTAGAAGGTGTAAGTCAACTACCCTGGCCAGCAAGATCTCCGGATCTGTTCCCCATTGAGCATGTTTGGGACTGGATGAAGCGTCGTCTCACGCGGTCTGCACGTCCAGCACGAACGCTGGTCCAACTGAGGCGCCAGGTGGAAATGGCATGGCAAGACGTTCCACAGGACTACATCCAGCATCTCTACGATCGTCTCCATGGGAGAATAGTAGCCTGCATTGCTGCGAAAGGTGGATATACACTGTACTAGTGCCGACATTGTGCATGCTCTGTTGCCTGTGTCTATGTGCCTGTGGTTCTGTCAGTGTGATCATGTGATGTATCTGACCCCAGGAATGTGTCAATAAAGTTTCCCCTTCCTGGGACAATGAATTCACGGTGTTCTTATTTCAATTTCCAGGAGTGTATATCTGCTATGCAGCTCCTCTCCTCTTTGACTTCAATTCCCATGTTGACCATACCTCCTGCACCTATGTGGTCGCCACTGACCTCAACATCCACAGCTGTGACCCTGCCACCCTTTGGCGGTGGCATCAGTTCCTTGCCACCCTCCATGGTGACCTTGTTCCTCTCCCACAGCACACCCATCCTGAAAGTAGCTCCACCCCCGATGTTATCCTCGTTTCCCCCAACCTCCTTAGTCGCATTGCCGTTTATGTCCTCGATCCCATTGGTAGTGATCATCTCCCTGTCCTTCTTACCATGTCCTCTACCCGTCCCACCCCTGCAGCCACCCACACAGCTGCCCCTCCAAAGCCTGTCCATGACTACCACTGAGCCAATAGGGATGCCTAACAGGAATCCATTGCCTTACAGGTCGAAAGCCACCCCTTCACCTTTCGCCACCCTGATGACATCACTCATGCCTCTTCCTTCCTCCAGAAGACCATAACTGACGCTGTGGAAGCTCATGTCCCTTCCAAACTCATCCACTCTCACCGCCCAATGCTTCCTCCACAGGCAGTCCTTCTTCTGCGTGAATCCTGCAGGCTCTACCGCTCCTTCCTCCGCACCCGTGACCGGGATACTCTCATCCGCCACCGGCAATTATAGCGACATATCTGGAAACTCCTTACAACAAAAAAAAACGCCGGGACTGACGCCAGACATGCACACGCCTCAACTCCACCCTCCCTGTCAACTCCTCCAAGTACTGGTCAGCCTTCCACCGCCTTTTTTTTTTTTTTTTGGTCATCAGTCTACTGACTGGTTTGATGCAGCTAGCCACGAATTCCTTTCCTGTGCTAACCTCTGCATCTCAGAGTAGCACTTGCAACCTACTTCCTCAATTATTTGCTTGACGTATTCCAATCTCTGTCTTCCTCTACAGTTTTTGCCCTCTACATCTCCCTCTAGTACCATGGAAGTCATTCCCTCATATCTTAGCAGATGTCCTATCATCCTGTCCCTTCTCCTTATCAGTGTTTTCCACATATTCCTTTCCTCTCCGATTCTGCATAGAACCTCCTCATTCCTTACCTTATCAGTCCACCTAATTTTCAACATTCGTCTGTAGCACCACATCTCAAATGCTTCGATTCTCTTCTGTTCCGGTTTTCCCACAGTCCATGTTTCACTATCATACAATTCTGTACTCCAGACGTACATCCTCAGAAATTTCTTCCCCAAATTAAGGCCGGTATTTGATATTAGTAGACTTCTCTTGGCCAGAAATGCCTTTTTTGCCATAGCGAGTCTGCTTTTGATGTCCTCCTTGCTCCGCCCGCCATTGGTTATTTTACTGCCTAGGTAGCAGAATTCCTTAACTTCATTGACTTCGTGACCATCAATCCTGATGTTAAGTTTCTCGCTGTTCTCATTTCTGCTACTTCTCATTACCTTCGTCTTTCTCCGATTTACTCTCAAACCATACTGTGTACTCATTAGACTGTTCATTCCGTTCAGCAGATCATTTAATTCTTCTTCACTTTCACTCAGGATAGCAATGTCATCAGCAAATCGTATCATTGATATCCTTTCACCTTGTATTTTAATTCCACTCCTGAACCTTTCTTTTATTTCCATCATTGCTTCCTCGTTGTACTGATTGAAGAGTAGGGGCGAAAGGCTACAGCCTTATCTTACACCCTTCTTAATATGAGCACTTCGTTCTTGATCGTCCACTCATATTATTCCCTCTTGGTTGTTGTACATATTGTATATGACCTGTCTCCCTATTGCTTACCCCTACTTTTTTCAGAATCTCGAACAGCTTGCACCATTTTATATTGTCGAACGCTTTTATCAGGTCGACAAATCCTATGAGAGTGTCTTGATTTTTCTTTAGCCTTGCTTCCATTATTAGCCGTAAAGTCCGAATTGCCTCTCTCTTCCCTTTACTTTTCCTAAAGCCAAACTGATCGTCACCTAGCGCATTCTCAATTTTCTTTTCCATTCTTCTGTATATTATTCTTGTGAGCAGCTTCGATGCATGAGCTGTTAAGCTGATTGTGCGATAATTCTCGCACTTGTCAGCTCTTGCCGTCTTCGGAATTGTGTGGATGATGCTTTTCCGAAAGTCAGATGGTATATCGCCAGACTCATATATTCTACACACCAACTTGAATAGTCGTTTTGTTGCCACTTCCCCAAATGATTTTAGAAATTCTGATGGAATGTTAACTATCCCTTCTGCCTTATTTGACCGTAGGTCCTCCAAAGCTCTTTTAAATTCTGATTCTAATACTGGATCCCCTATCTCTTCTAAATCGACTACTGTTTTTTCTTCTATCACATCAGACAAATCTTCACCCTCATAGAGGCTTTCAATGTATTCTTTCCACCTATCTGCTCTCTCCTCTGCATTTAACAGTGGAATTCCCGTTGCACTCTTAATGTTACCACCGTTGCTTTTAATGTCACCAAAGGTTGTTTTGACTTTCCTGTATGCTGAGTCTGTCCTTCCGACAATATCTTTTTCGGTGTCTTCACATTTTTCCTGCAGCCATTTCGTCTTAGCTTCCCTGCACTTCGTACTTATTTCATTCCTCAGCGACTTGTATTTCTGTATTCCTGATTTTCCCGGAACATGTTTGTACTTCCTCCTTTCATCAATCAACTGAAGTATTTCTTCTGTTACCCATGGTTTCTTCGCAGTTACCTTCTTTGCACCTATGTCTTCCTTCCCAACTTCTGTGATGGCCCTTTTTAGAGATGTCCATTCCTCTTCAACTGTACTGCCTACTGCGCTATTCCTTATTGCTGTATCTATAGTGTCAGAGAACTTCAAACGTATCTCGTCATTCCTTAGTACTTCCATATCCCACTTCTTTGCGTATTGATTCTTCATGACTAATGTCTCGAATTTCAGCCTACTCTTCATCACTACTATATTGTGATCTGAGTCTATATCTGCTCCTGGGTACGCCTTACAGTCCAGTATCTGATTTCGGAACCTCTGTGTGACCATGATGTAATCAAATTGAAATCTTCCCGTATCTCCCAGCCTTTTCCAAGTATGCCTCCTCCTCTTGGGATTCTTGAACAGAGTTTTCGCTATTACTAGCTGAAACTTGTTACAGAACTCAATTAGTCTCTCTCCTCTTTCATTCCTTGTCCCAAGCCCATATTCCCCTGTAACCCTTTTGGCCCGCAGCTCGTGGTCGTGTGGTAGCGTTGTCGCTTCCCACGCCCGGGTTCCCGGGTTCGATTCCCGGCGGGGTCAGCAATTTTCTCTGCCTCGTGATGGCTGGGTGTTGTGTGATGTCCTTAGGTTAGTTAGGTTTAAGTAGTTCTATGCTGTAGGGGCCTGATGACCATAGATGTTAAGTCCCATAGTGCTCAGAGCCATTTGAACCATCCTGTAACCTTTTCTTCTACTCCTTCCCCTACAACTGCATTCCAGTCGCCCATGACTATTAGATTTTCGTCCCCCTTTACATACTGCATTACCCTTTCAATATCCTCATACACTTTCTCCATCTGTTCATCTTCAGCTTGCGACGTCGGCATGTATACCTGAACAATCGTTGTCGGTGTTGGTCTGCTGTCGATTCTGATTAGAACAACCCGGTCACTGAACTGTTCACAGTAACACACCCTCTGCCCTACCTTCCTATTCATAACGGGTCCTACACCTGTTATACCATTTTATGCTGCTGTTGATATTACCCGATACTCATCTGACCAGAAATCCTTGTCTTCCTTCCACTTCACTTCACTGACCCCTACTATATCTAGACTGAGCCTTTGCATTTCCCTTTTCGGATTTTCTAGTTTCCCTACCACGTTCGAGCTTCTGACATTCCACGCCCCGACTCGTAGAACGTTATCCTTTCGTATATTATTCAATCTTTTTCTCATGGTAACCTCCCCCTTGGCAGTCCCCTCCAAGAGATCCGAATGGGGGACTATTCCGGAATCTTTTGCCAATGGAGAGATCATCATGACACTTCTTCAATTACGGGCCACATGTCCTGTGGATACACGTTACGTGTCTTTAATGCAGTGGTTTCCATTGCCTTCTGCATCCTCAGATTGCTGATTCTACCGCATTTAGGGGCAATTTCCCACCCCTAGGACAAGAGAGTGCCCTGAACCTCTATCCACTCCTCTGCCCTCTTTGACAACGCCGTTGGCAGAATGAGGCTGACTTCTTATGCCGGAAGTCTTCGGCCGCCTTACTGGTAGCCATCCCACCCCGCATTACCCCATACTCCATGACGATCGACACTTTCCTGATAACCTCAGTAAGGCTAGCCATTTTGCCTCCCATCTATCCGAGGTCTTCTCCATTCCTGGCGATCCCCATTTTGATTACTCCCTCTTCCCCACTGTCCTTGACCGCATGGTCACCTCTGTCCCCCCACTCGCCCCTAGCTTCCTGTACTTGGATAGGTTACCCCCCTCAGACATCAACACTCTCATCACTGCACCATCACCACAATCGTCCTCCGCTTCAACGCAACACCGCCCCTGGTCATGATGGCATCATCTAATGCCACCTCAAGGAATCCCCCACATCCTTCCTGTCTGTCCTTGCTACCTTCTACGATGTCCTCCTCGCCACTGGATTTTACCCCGACCTGTGGAAGACTTCTCATTTCCTGCTGTTCCCTAAACCTAACAAACCCCCTTCTGATACCTCTACCTATCGTCCCATCTGCCTCACCTCCATGTTCAGTAAGGTCTTCGAGGCCATCCTCTCTCACTGTATTCACCACCACCTTGACCAACACCACTTCCTTCACCTTACCCAATGTGGCTTCCGGCCTTCCTTCTCTGCCGACGACCAGGTCCTTATCTTTACCAATCTTCTTTCCCTCCAAATTAACTCCCGTTGCTCTGCTATCTTTGTTTCCCTTGATCTCCAGAATTCCCATGACCGTGTCTGGCATCCCTGGCTCCTCTTCAAATTCCAGACATATGCTCTCCCCATCAACTTCATCCATATCGTTGCTTCCTTCCTCTCCCATCGTCCCTCCTATGTGACTATCCACAGTTCCAACTCCAGTACCTTCTATCCCTCTGCCGGTGTGTCCCAAGGTTCTGTCCTTTCCCCTCTCTATCTCCTGTACACTGCTGATATGCGCAAACCTTCCCCACCGGTTCATCTTCTCCAGTTTGCTGATGGCACCGCCTTCCTCGCCCTTTATCCTACCCTTCAATAGTCCCAACATACCCTCCAAACCCACCTTGACCAATTCACCACTTGGTGCAACCAGTGGCTCCTCCGTATCAATCCCTCCATGACCCAGGCGATGATCATATGCCACACCACCTGCTCCTTCCGCCTCCATGATTTCTACATCACCATTTATGGCCGTCCTATCCACCTCACTCCTACCCTCAATTACCTTGGCCTCACAATCGACCGCCACCTCACCTGGACTCCCCATCTCCTTACCATCCAAAACAAACCTCACAACTGCCTCCGCCTCCTGCAGAGACCGGATGTGGGGTCTGTATCCTTCCACCATCCTTCACACCTACAAATCTTTGATCTGCCCCATCCTCTGTTATGCCAGTGTAGCTTGGATTTCCGCCCCTCCCCAGTTCTATAAAGCCCTCCAAATCCTCGAACGCCTTGCGCTCCACCTCGCCTTCCACATCCGCCTTCCATCCCCCACGAGCATCCTCTATCACCTAACCCCCTCCCCCACCTTCTCCTTTTCCTTGAACACATCCACACACTATGTATTGTCCACCACCTTGATCCCCCTCACCGCCAGGTGTCTCCCTTCCTCTCCACCCCCAATCAGTCGCCGCGCCTTTACCATTATGTCCCACCCTCTCTCCATCTCCACACCCTCCATCTCAACTTATACCGTCTACGCCTCCCAGATGATGAGCTTCGCCCTGACATCTACCCTTCCTACCAAATCTAACCCAATCTTCCTGCCTCCCCCTCAGGGCTCCCTCTCCTCCCCCTTCCTCCTCCTGAGCGGCTTCCCCCTCCTACTTCCCTCCCTCTCTTGTGCCCTCTTTCAGTGTCTCTGCACTCCCTCCTGCCCTGTCTTCCCTCTTCATCTCCTGCCACATGTATCTCCCGGCCTGTTCATGCACCTGCTGACACCCCTATTCTCTTCACCCCGCCACTTCCCCTGCTGCCCCTTGCTCTCCCTCCTTTTCCATCCGCCCTGACCTTTCCCTCGGCAGGTCCCACCTGGCAGTTTTATTCTTCGTCGTGTGTGCATCCTCCCGTGACTGTCCTGTCTATAAGGAAGAACGCTGTATCCAGGAAATTCGGGTCAAAGAGAAAGTGTCCACCTCGGCTGCTCGCAAGCTATTGGCTAGTAGGAAGCCCACGCTGCTCCCAGCGGGGAAATACAGTACTGTCCTCGCCTCTCCTCGGACTACCCGGGAGGTAGCAACCCAGACATGCGATCTGACCTTCAGCACCACGGTCGTCCGTTCGGCCAGTGCTAAGATCGCGCGGTCGACGTCTCCTCTTCCTCCCATCACCCCACAGACACGAGCACCTTCCTCAGCTTCTGCTAAGACGAAGACATCGAAGTCAGATGCACGGGCCTTCAAGAAGGAACCATCCCGTGCAGACTTCCTCCGTACCTCGACCTCCCAGCCTTCGACCGGTACTTCCACTACACGTCCTTCCAAAAAGGCGCATAGGAAGCACAGTTCTCCTTCTCCGCCACGGCGCTTTTCTTCTCCTGCGCCACCCAGCGGTTGCCGCCCCAGGCCGTCATCCGTTTCGCCTGGCCGCACCGCTGGTCGCCGTACATCTGGCCGTTCACTGGCAGAGGAAGCTCCCCCTCCCGGCCATCCTCCCGAGATGGCCGATGACCCTATAGACCCAATGGACGATGACTGTCCGCCTACTGATAGCGGCTGCAGTGCTCGCTCGAAGCCAGGCCCTAAGCGGCCGTCGAGGTGACCACTTCTCTCATCTTCCTTTTCTTACGATGGCACTTATTCACTGGAATATTCGCAGCATTCGCTCCAACCGAGAGGACTTGAAGTTGCTGCTCCGCTTGCACCGTCCGCTTGTCGTAGCCCTCCAGGAAACGAAGCTACGCCCATGCGATCAAATTGCCTTGGCACACTACACCTCTGTGCGTTTTGACCTACCCCCTGTGGTAGGTATCCCAGCTCATGGAGGGGTTATGTTGCTGGTCCGGGATGATATTTACTAGTATCCCATCACGTTGCACACTGGCCTGCAGGCAGTTGCCATCCGCATTACTCTCCCCACTTTTACGTTTTCCTTTTGTACCGTTTACACTCCATCGTCATCTGCCGTTACCAGAGCAGACGCGATGCAACTTATTGCTCAGCTACCTGCACCATTTTTGTTAACTGGAGACTTCAATGCCCACCATCCCCTTTGGGGCTCTCCAGCATCCTGCCCGAGGGGCTCCTTGTTAGCAGACCTTTTCAACCAGCTCGATCTTGTCTGCCTCAATACTGGCGCCCCTACTTTTCTTTCGGACACATCTCACACCTATTCCCATTTAGACCTCTCTATATGTACTCCCCAACTTGCACGCCAGTTTGAGTGGTATGCACTTTCTGATACATATTCGAGCGACCACTTCCCGTGTGTTATCCATCTCCTGCAGCATACCCCCTCTCCGTGCTTCTCTAATTGGACCATCTCCAAGGCAGACTGGGGGCTCTTCTCTTCCAGGGCGAACTTTCAGGATCAAACCTTTACAAGCTGTGATCGTCAGGTCGCACACCTCATGGAAGTCATTCTCGCTGCTGCTGAATATTCCATCCTTCACCCTCCTTCTTCTCCACGTCGCGTACCGGTCCCCTGGTGGACCGCAGCATGTAGAGACGCTTTACGTGCTCGTCGACGTGCTTTACGCACATTTAAACGCCACCCTACAGTGGCGAATTGTATCAATTATAAACGATTACGTGCTCAGTGTCGTCGTATTATCAAAGAAAGCAAGAAAGCCAGCTGGGCTGCTTTCACAAGCACCTTCAACAGTTTTACTCCTTCTTCTGTTGTCTGGGGTAGCCTGCGCCGGCTATCTGGCACTAAGGTCCACTCACCAGTTTCTGGCTTGAAGGTCGCGAATGACGTCCTTGTGGCCCCTGAGGCTGTCTCCAATGCCTTCGGCCGCTTTTTCGCAGAGGTTTCGAGCTCCGCCCATTACCACCCTGCCTTCCTCCCCCGCAAACAGGCAGAGGAGGCTAGGCCACCTAACTTCCGCTCCTCGAATTGTGAAAGTTATAATGCCCCATTCACCATGCGGGAACTCGAAAACGCACTTGGCCGATCACGGTCCTCTGCTCCAGGGCCAGATTCTATTCATATTCAGATGCTGAAGAACCTTTCTCCTGCGGGTAAAGGTTTTCTTCTTCGTACATACAATCGCATCTGGATTGAGGGACATGTTCCCGCATGCTGGTGCGAGTCTATTGTTGTCCCGATTCCTAAGCCGGGGAAGGACAAGCACTTGCCTTCCAGTTATCGACCTATCTCGCTTACCAGCTGTGTCTGTAAAGTGATGGAGCGAATGGTTAACTCTCGATTGGTTTGGCTGCTCGAGTCTCGACGCCTACTTACCAATGTACAATGTGGATTTCGTAGGCGCCGCTCTGCTGTTGACCATCTGGTTACCTTGTCGACCTTCATTATGAATAACTTCTTGCGGAAGCGCCCGACCGCGGCTGTGTTCTTTGATTTGGAGAAGGCTTACGACACCTGTTGGAAGGCGGGCATTCTCCGCACCATGCATACATGGGGCCTTCGCGGTCGCCTCCCTCTTTTTATTCGTTCCTTTTTAATGGATCGACAGTTCAGGGTACGTGTGGGTTCTGTCCTGTCCGACACCTTTCGCCAGGAGAATGGGGTGCCACAGGGCTCAGTTTTGAGCGTCGCTCTCTTCGCCATCGCGATCAATCCAATAATGGATTGCCTCCCAGCTGATGTATCAGGCTCCCTTTTCGTGGACGATTTTACCATCTATTGCAGCGCGCAGTGTACACGTGTCCTGGAGCGCTGTCTTCAGCGTTCTCGTGACCGTCTTTACTCCTGGAGTGTCGCCAATGGCTTCCGTTTTTCTGCCGAGAAGACGGTCTGTATTAACTTCTGGCGCTACAAAGAGTTTCTCCCACCGTCCTTACGGCTCGGTCCCGTTGCTCTCCCAATCGTGGAGACAACCAAATTTTTAGGCCTTACATTTGACAGGAAACTTAGCTGGTCTCCACATGTCATATTTGGCCGCCCGTTGTACCCGTTCTTTAAATGTCCTCCGTGTTCTCAGTGGTCTGTCGTGGGGAGCGGATCGAACCGTCCTACTTCGTCTATATCGGTCGATCGTCCGCTCCAAGCTGGATTATGAGAGCTTCGTATACTCCTCTGCACGGCCATCCATCTTACGCCGCCTCAACTCCATACAACATCGGGGTTTACGACTTGCGATCGGAGCATTTTATACCAGTCCCGTAGAGAGTCTTCATGCTGACGCTGGCGAATTGCCACTCACCTACCGGCGCGATATACTGCTTTGTCGGTATGCCTGTCGGCTACTGTCAATGCCCGACCATCCGTCTTATCGTTCCTTTTTTGACGACTCTCTTGACCGTCAATACGGGTTGTATGTCTCTGCCCTGCTACCCCCTGGAGTTCGCTTTCGTCGCCTCCTTCAACACCTTAATTTTTCACTCCCTGCAACCTTTCGAGTGGGCGAGAGCCGCACGCCACCTTGGCTCCAGGCTCAGGTCCGCGTTCACCTTGACCTCAGCTCGCTCCCAAAAGAGGTCACCCCCGGTTCGGTCTACCACTCCCGTTTTTTGGAACTTCGTTCGAAGTTCATCGACATGACTTTCATTTATACAGATGGCTCTAAGACCAATGACGGGGTCGGGTGTTCCTTTATTGTCGAGGCACAAAGTTTCAAATACCGGCTCCATGGCCATTGTTCGGTCTTCACAGCTGAGCTCTTTGCCCTCTACCAGGCTGTTCTTTACATCTGCCGCCACCGACATTCTGCTTATGTCATCTGCTCAGATTCCCTGAGCGCCATCCAGAGCCTCAGTGATCCGTACCCGGTTCACCCCTTCGTACACCGGATCCAACGCTCTCTTCAGCAGCTGGTGGACGTCGGTTCTCCAGTTAGCTTTATGTGGGTTCCTGGCCATGTCAGTATCCCTGGGAACGAAGCTGCAGATGCCGCGGCCAAGGCTGCGGTCCTCCAGCCTCGGACAGCTTCTTGTTGCGTCCCTTCGTCCGATTTTAGCAGGGTGATTTGTCGGCGCATCTTATCTCTGTGGCATGCCGATTGGGCTGCACTTACTGACAACAAGCTTCGGGCCTTAAAACCTCTTCCCGTGGCTTGGACGTCCTCCTCACGCCCTTCTCAGCGGGAGGAGGTCGTTTTAGCCCGGTTAAGAATTGGACACTGCCGGTTCAGCCATCGCCATCTGCTGACGGCTGCGCCGGCGCCGTTCTGCCCATGTGGGCACTTGCTGACGGTTAGACACATTTTAATGTCCTGTCCAGATCTTAACACACTGCGCCTCGATCTTAACCTGCCAAATACTTTCGATGCCATTTTAGCGGATGACCCACGAGCAGCTGCTCGTGTTCTTCGTTTTATCAATTTGACAAACCTCGCTGAGGACATTTGATGATGCTGTTTCTTAATCCTATGCCTGTCAGTCTGTCTTTTATCGTGTTTTCCCTTTTAGTTGTTGTGGTCAACTTGTGCCTCGCGGTGCATTCTTAGAGTAGTCAGGGCGCTAATGACCATTGAAGTTGTGCGCCCTAAAACCACAAAAAAAAAAGTCCCATTTCAGTAATTAGTGAAACAGCCTTTAGCAAATGCAACAAATCGAACGATTGTCCCACACTTCCGTTACGTAAGATTAAATTACAAGGTGCAATCTTTGGAGAAAGTGTAGATGTACGCCAACAAACCAACTTAGAATTCTTTTGTCAAAGCCACAGCTTCTCAATGAGCTTTCTTATTGTTCCATTATTGTCGACGGAAATTATACTGGGAGTAGACTTTTTGAATGAATACAAAGCAATCTTAAGCTTTCACGATGCTGAAATAAGTTTAGAAAAAGAAGGTAAGTCAGTAGCTTTGAAATTTGAAGATTGGCTCTCAAACCATGACGAAGAAATTAATCGGCTTTACCTCCTGTTAGACAACAGTTCGGAATTTTCAACGGAACTTGACACTAACAATCACTCTGCAAGTACTGACAGGGATGATGTCGACGGCATATTTAAAACTAATAAGTTAATTCAGAATAAAATTCAAACAATTGAGAATTGTAATGACATTGATAGGCAGGACCTCTTTGAGATCTTACAAGCACATTCCACAGTTTTTACTCACAAAACAGGAACAATCAAGGGATTTCAATACCAATTTCGTGTTCGTGAGCATACTAAATTTTGTGTTAGACCATACGTAATTCCGGCGCATTATAGGGACCGTGTTAGAACAGAAGTACAATCTATGCTTGATGAGGGCATTATTGAGCCTGCAGTAAGCTCATACAATAATCCATTACATGTTGTTGAGAAGAAAAATGGATCGATCAGACTTGTCTTAGATTCGAGACAAATCAATACTATCATTATTCCTGAAACAGACAGGCCGCAAACGTTGGAAGAACTTCTTCAAAATTTTAATGGTGTAAAAGTGTTGTCTTCCATTGATCTCAGATCCAGCTTTTATCAGATCGAACTTCATCCAGAATGTAGAAAATACACAGCTTTCCTTTGTTTCGGCGTTTGTTATCAGTTTCGGAAACTTCCCTTTGGTTTGAACATTTCTTCAGCAGCATTCATTCGCGGGCTAAATTCCATATTGCCTGAGTTCTTAAAACGTCACATCACCTTATATGTGGACGATATTCTAATAGCAGAAGCTTCATGGGAACAACATAATCGCATCCTCAACAGTTTGTTACGTATTTTTGCAGAATCTGGAATTACAGTTAACTTGGAAAAGTCTGAATTCGGTCGGACAAAGGTGAAGTTTTTGGGACATATTATTTCTTCTAAAGGCATTCAGCCGGATCCTGAAAAGTTAGAAGCAATCAGAGCCATTCCAGTTCCATCCAGAAAAAGACAAGTCCGCAGTTTTCTAGGTCTCGTAAATTTTTACCGTAGTTTTCTGAATATGCAAATTCTTGTTACACCAAAACTTTGTTCTCTCACTGGAAAAAATACTATTTGGAACTGGGACGAACAAGCACAGTTGGAATTCGATTCTTTAAAAGAAGCGTTACTTCATGCGCCAATATTAGCTCATCCAGATCTATCACAAGATTTCTGCCTTAGCACGGATTCTTCTAAAGTCGGTCTTGGTGCCCATTTATTTCAAGAAGCCATAGAAAATGACATTACTGTTCAGAAAACCATTGCTTTTGTTAGCCGAGTGCTAACAAAATCTGAAAAAAATTATTCCGTTACTGAATTAGAAGCTTTAGCAATCGTTTGGGCATTTAACAAATTCCGTTTCTTTCTTTCTGGTAAGCACGTAAAAGTATACAGTGATCATCGTGCATTACAATTTCTTATGTCTTCAAAATTAAATCATGACAGGTTAAAACGTTGGGCATTGTTTCTGCAAGAATTCCGCTTCACAATAGTCTACATTCCCGGCAAGGAGAACATTGTTGCGGACGCACTGTCACGCGCACCGGCTGGGCTTGAGAAAAGTAACACAGAAGGCAACATTGAGAAAAATTTCAGTATTCTTTACATTCAGAAAGTCGCCTTTGAAAACTTCATCACCACATCTTTAAAGGACATTGCTCATGAACAAGATAAAGATCCGATTTGGAAAGACATCAAGAGCAAATGGCATGAAAAGACACACACACAGATTCGGAATTATTACCTGGTTAGAAACAACATACTCTTCAAACGCTGGACTGTTGATGACAAGCTATGGGTACTTTGCATTCCAGACGATTTTGTTAATAAGCTCATTTGGTACATTCATTTCAGCTACGCACATTTTGGCCCACGAAAATGTTATCATATTCTTCGAACGACTTGTTATTTTAACAATATGGAAAAGCGAATTCGAAGCGTCTTGTCTATTTGTAAACTTTGTCAAAAGGCGAAACCCTCTACTGTCTCACATCGTGCTCCGTTGTTTCCTATCATTCCTTCTAAATTAAAAGAATTTGCTGCTGTTGATCTCTTGGGACCGTTTGTCAGAACATCTAATGGATTTTCGTACGTTCTAGTCGCTGTTGAACTTACTTCAAAATTTGTTTCTTTCACTCCGTTACGTAAAGCCACTGGACGATCTGTATCCAACGCCTTTGTTAAAAATTTCTTACGTGAAGTTGGACACGTTAGTAAAGTCATTTCAGATAACGGACCGCAATTCAGATCTGCTGTTTGGTCACGCATGCTTCGCAACCATAAAATCAAACCCGTTTTTATTTCATTGTACTCAACACATTGCAACCCGTCTGAACGGATTATGAAAGAAATCAATAAGCTTTGCAGACTTTATTGTCACAGAAAGCATCAGCATTGGGACAGATATTTACACTTATTTCAAAACGTGCTGAATGAAATGCCTCACGACTCCACTACTTTACCACCTACTCTTGTACTGAAGAATGAAGAACCACCGAACAGAATCAGAGAGCTTGTACCTTTCCCGAATACACGTAAACTTCGACACAAAGACATAATTGATTTGGCTCTTAAAAATATAAAATCTGCAGCAGACAAAAGGAGAAAACTACACGGTAAAGCAAATGCAAAGAAGTTGTATATTGGTCAGAAAGTTCTCATTAAAGCTCATTCATTGTCACATAAGAAGAAACACTTGAGTCACAAATTCTTTCTAGTTTACAATGGACCTTACAGAATCCAACGTATACCACATGATAATTGCGTTGAAGTTGAAACTCTGCGTACTAGGAAGAGTAAAGGTTTACACCACATTTCACATGTAAAACCATTTATTGAAAGATAATCTGCTTTTTAACTTAGTCTTTGCCATAAAATTTTTCGCTTCACATTACTAATATGCATTGTCAGACTTAGAATCTGTTAACATACAACAATGTTTGAAGTTAAACATCCAATCAAGAACCAAGAGAACTTACTTAAACAGAAATGACGAATGCATTGTTATAGTGAACAGACGTCACAGTGTTATTGTGTGTGTACATTCTTGCTTGTTAGTTGCACGATTATGGAACGACTATAAGGCTTACATACTTAGAACATTTACCAGTACTGCTAATGAGATTTTAATGCAACATTTTGGTTTACTTGAAAATATATTCTGGATTTAAAGTACTTTCAGTGAGATACCAGATGGCACAGTGGTTAGTTTATGTGACAGCTACACGATTTTATCACGACGCTACTAATGAGTGACAATTTACAATGTTGCTTTTGCAGTGTTTGTTTTATATCTGCACAGTTTTTCTGAATTCCTCTGGAAAGTAAAACATGTTTTAGTAGTAACTTTTGTGGTACAGCAACAATGAGATTCTTTTCCGTAGCACAACAATACGTTACAGCACAGTACTTTCTTCATCACGGCAATAAGCATAATAACTAAGATATCTATACATAAAGCATTTCACTTTTGTTTATCATGAGGTAAGTACATTGACTTCTGCAGAACTTGGCTTTCGGAGGACGATAAGTACGGCACTTCCACAGAATTATCTTACAGCAAGACGCACATTTAGCGCTACAGGACACGCATTTGAGAGATTTTGTACTTAAGCCATTTATTTTTCAAGATTTTTGAATTACAAAGAAAGTTTTCTGTGATATATTTCATTCTATTGCTGTAATCTGTAACACCTGAGGGTATAATTACATTAATCCTCAAGGGGGTACACGCCTACTTTGTGTACCATGTGTGTGGCAACCACAAGGAGCCTTAGCTAATATGGTATTTGCTTATACAACTTTACACATCGGTACCGTATTTCTCTAACACAAAATTACACAGCTATCTGATCATTTAACTGAGAGATAAACATTTTTTTTACTACGTCAGTGACACATGTTTACGCAATTACAGAGTTGAATTACTTCACACTTACGAAACTGTATTTTGTCTGTACTGTGTGAACTGTTCATATTTTTTCGGAACCATTGTGATACTATGAGAGCTTTGAATGATGTATTTGGTATGGATTCATGATTTTTAAAGTACATTTGAGGCAGATGACACTTTTGACATGAGCAGAGAATTTTTTTAATTATTGGAGGAAGCTACGACGATTTTGAGATTTGACTGAGGTGTTATGATGTTATTTTTACGACGACGATGTGTATTATGCTGCTGAGGTATGTTTACGATTAATAGGCTGAGGCTATATGAGTTATTTGATTATGCTTCATATTTATAATGACGAAATATTGACGAGTGTCGATAGATACGTATATGTGTAATAAGGTAAGGAGTAATGAATAGTGGGTAGGGACTCTTGACTTGTGAAAAAGGATGTTGGAAACCAAGAATCGTACTTTAAGAGTTATGAAATGTGTGTAAATGCGTGCATGTATCACAATGCCGGCGAAAATTTTTTGGACAACATTATATTCATAGGATTTTCTTTCTACAGATTTGCAACGCTAATTCTTGACCTGTGAAATATTTTTGTGTGAGACTGTCACTGTAGCGGAAACTGGTGTCATAAATATTTCCGTAAGAAAGTTAAGTGACCACCTGCACATAATGCGTCATGGGCACGCAGCTGTGTCAAACACCTGAAGAACAAGCCATTAGGGTGTGCCTTTCCGGAAGCACAGGTAGAAAAAAAAAGAAAAAAGGCAGGCCTTTATCCTCGCCATTGGCATTCCTTTGGAGAAAATATTGCAATTGCGACACCCTCATTACTTCCATTAACCTTGCTATTGACATTCCTTTGTAGAAAGCATCGCAAATATTACACGCTCATTACCTGAAAACATATGATTAATCGTACTTTGTGCTAATTACTGCAATGCTTATGAATTGATGGGAAATATTCGTACATCTGCACACCTGATTATGACAAGTGTCTTTCTATGAGAGTTGAGAGCTACTGACTTACGAAATGCCACATGACTATTGAATGATATTTTCATGCTTTGCTTTTCGTAGTTGCTTATTTCACTTGATATCTGGTTTCCAGCTGTGTTGCAGCGTTGCTTTTATAAAATAAAATGTATTTGCTAATGTGAACACTTTCTTTCAACAGATCTATTAAATAATTATTTTATGATCCACATTCTTTAAAAAAGGAGCACTTGGAAAGGAAAGAACAATAAGAAGGAACTAGTAACAGTAACACATAATTTTCTTTTCAAGTACATGGTAATATTTCTTTTTACAATCAGTTGTTGTGGTGCACCACTTTAATTACATAGATATTAAGATGTGAATATACATTTCCCTTATCTGCATTGTTGTTTTTACTGTAATATTTTTTCTGCTTGAGCTTTGTCATGTATAGATATAAGTTTTATATTTTTTATATTTGCTGCTGCTGTTTGCCAGGCATAGTGCTACTGAATTTTAAATTGTGTTACTCTGTTAAGCTAATTTTACTACTGACTTATTTTTCTTGCTACTGTACATTGGCTCATGTTAGTTGTAATGTTGCATTGCTTGGTAATTTATATTTACTGTAGCTTGCTTTGCAATTTTCCATTTTTTTGGCATTGCTGTTTGTGTTAATTTGTTATGTGCTGCTGCATTGCCTCGTCCCTTAGTTTAGTATCTGAGCTTAGTAGATTTAAGTTAGCTTAAGAGGAGACTATATAAGAAACTAACTATTATAAATTTATAAGAAATGCATTGAGAAGCTATCAGAAAATGGTCTGGCAAAATAAAAAGGATACTGTACAGTGGAGAAAAACTATTATTGACAGAGGATGTGAACAGAATAGAGAAAGCAGAGAGAAAAACTATTTTCGACAGAGGATGTGACCGAAATACAGAAGGCAGGCTTAGATAGGACTTTTGGGAATAATGATGAATGAAGGGAGATCTCCAAGAAGCAAAGAAAGTTTTGTTTGCAAAATACTGCAATGAAACAAACCCTGTCTTTTCCTTTTGTGTTATCCCACTATGTGTTTGGGTACCCTTGTGTATATATGTTCTTCCTGTCTTTATATGTTTACCTCATCAGACTTTTGTTGTAGAATTTTTCTCATACTCAGCTACATGAACTATGATGAGGAATACTGTTATCCTCAAATATAATTTGCATTAATAATGTTATTTACTTTGTAAAGATGTTAGACATTATTAATTCTGTTTTTGTTTTAATGCTCATGTGTAAAGTTGATGTTTCAAAAGTTATTCTGATCTTTTATGTATTTACTTATGTCATAATTCCTGTAACACTGATGTATATGTTTATTTCTATTCTTTTGTAAAGCCCCTATTACTACAAACGTTATCTGTATTATTATGTTTTTAATGATGTGTTTTGTACCTTTGTTATTGTATTCTTATGTTATAAAATTGTAATTGTCACCAGTTCATGATATTATTAACTTGTTAGTTACATTTCACTGCACACGTTTCTGTTGGTCATAGTATATGGACAATATGTGAGAAGTAGGGACTGATAGTGTTTGCACGTGTGTTAATGATTCAGCAAGGGACTGGATAAGAGCATTGCTGGTTCTAAGGACAATTTCAAAAACTTTGTGAGTGCACAAGTGGTGGTTTATGGACTTGCTATATTATCCGCAAGACTCTTCAATGGTGATTGTGCACCTGCACAGTCACAACAGACGGCTGCTGGCTATCTCTCCAAGAACTACAGTGGGTCTGCATCTTTGATGACCCACCAGTACCATTATCTCTACAAGGACTGCAGTGGGTCTGCACCTCTGGTGGCCCACCAATACCGTAATCTCTACCAGGACTACAGTGGGTCTGCTCTGTGATGACCTACCTACCAATACTCTTCAAAATTTCGACTGACTCTGCTGTGGGTTTGCTCTGTTGTGGCCCATTACCTGTCTGCATGTCGAGAGTCAGCACTGTCTTTCCATTGGAAGGACAACACTACTTCTTCAAGACTGCATGGAAATCCACTACTTCCGTGTGCATTTTCTTTTACTGCTCAGACTTTGAGAAAAACACTGCTATTCTCCTGTTATGTACGATTAGGACTGTCTTTATGGACTGTGAGACAATTTTAGCTTTTGACCAACATTGTATCAATAAGTGTGTGCATTTGATTTCTTTGTTATTGTAATTATGAAAAAAAATTTTTCAAATCTGTATTGGCCACTGCCCAATCCAATTTGTAAAATTTTTTGTGGGGAGCATGGGGGCTATGTAAGTAGGCTGTTTAGGTTTTTTTATTGGTAACGCCACCTCTGTATGAAAATCACTGGCTGTGCTGTGTGCAGTCTGTGGCTGCTTTGCATTGTTGTAATACTCGCCATTGTAGTGTTAGGCAGCTGGCTGTGAACAGCGCGTAGCGTTGCGCAGTTGGAGGTGAGCCGCCAGCAGTGGTGGATGTGGAGAGAGAGATGGCGGAGTTTTGAAATTTGTCATGAACTGCTATATTTATATATGATGATATCAAGGTAAATACATAGTTTGTTCTCTATTAATATCTTTCATTTGCTAACTATCCCTATCAGTAGTTAGTGCCTTCCATAGTTTGAATCTTTTATTTAGCTGGCAGTAGTGGCGCTCGCTGTATTGCAGTAGCTTGAGCAGCGAAGATTTTTGTGAGGTAAGTGATTTGTGAAAGGTATAGTTTAATGTTAGTCAGGGCCATTCTTTTGTAGGGAATTTTGAAAGTCAGATTGCGTTGCGCTAACAAAATATTGTGTGTCAGTTTAAGCACAGTCATGTATAATTGTTCAAAGGGGACGTTTCAACTTCCTATTAACGATACCTGTGTCTTGGTCTATGAGTTCGTCAGTCAGGTGTGAAATTGCGTTGGGTTGCATGATCGTACTTACTGAATAGTGTACTGCAAAGGAGTTATAAAAGTTGGATGCAAAGTTGGATGCACCATTTACGTACGTCATCGTTGATTGCTTACGGCAAGATGGCAGATGGTAATGTACGCAGTATAGGTAGTAGCATTGAAGTCACTACATAGTTTTGGCAGTACGTGATTAGTTAGTACAGAAGTGCTAGTACATTTTGTGAATGAAATATTAGGCGCTGAAGTGATTAATTGGAGATGCACAGAAGTACTTTGATTCTTAACATTATTAGGAGAATTCTTGGAGGCAGGTTTTGTGTGCAAATATTATCTATATTATTAAAAGAATTTCTAAATAAAACATTGTCAAACTTTCCGACTAATAATTAAGAGAATTTTTGGCGTCACATGAAAACAACGGGATCGAAATCATGAGTTGAGTCGCTCAGTGACCATACCGTCACAGCAACGGAAGACGACACACGAGGCGAAATACAGGGCTACCAATAAATCATTCACTGGTTTCCAGAATTGTACATTTTCCGAAATATTTTTCGCCTCAGCGAGTTTAGACTGTGCCGAACACCTGATCTTACGAATGCAGCGCCTTGTGAAAATGCCGAAAAGGCGAGAGAAGAGTTTTCGTGTGTTGTGATGTGTGGGATATTTGATCAAATGTGGCAGCTTTGGCCGTGGAGGAGGGTGAGCGAGATTTTTGTACAAAGAAGTCAACAGCAGCGACAAGCCGCGAACTCTGAATACCGCAGCAAAGTGTGTGGAAGACCGTGCGTCGGCTGTTACACTTCGAACCGTGCCGTCTGCAGCCCGGAAGGTTGCGGCCGGCGCCTTCAGATTCGCGCCACAACGGAGGGAGCACTGGAGGATGAACCTCCATGCTGAACCTCCATCCTGATCTTCAGCGACGAAGCAACCTAGAATTTATCTGAAAAACTTAACCTCCGCAATCTGAGTGTGGGCTACTGAAAATCCTCATGAAATTGCGGCGCATGAACCAGATTCTCCGATGGTTAATGTTTTCTGTCCAGTGTCACAGACAAAGCTTGAATGGGACGTTGTTATTCTGTGAAGGAACTATGACGATCCTCAGTACGCCACACTCTCACATGGCGGAGACAAACATTTTCAGATAAATGCGAGGTTGCGTCGATGCTGAATGTGAGCATGGAGACGAAATGTCCATCCTCAACCGGTACGTGCATTGTGGCTCAAATCTGAGGGCGCCGGCCGCAACCTTCTGCTTTTAATAGTTGTGAGAAATGCAGACGCGCGGTTCGATGTGTGACCGTCGACGCACGGTGTTCCACACACTTTGCTGCGGTGTTTAGAGTTCGCGGCTTGCGCCTGCTGTTGACTTCTTTGGACCGCGTACAGAAATCTCGTTCACCCCCCTACACGGTTGCAGCTGCCACATTTGGTCAAATATCCTGCATATTACAACAGGAGAAAACTCTTCTCTCGCTTTGTCGGCATTTTGGCAAGGCGCTGCATTGTTAATGTGAGGTGGTCAGCACAGTTTAAACTCGTTGAGTTTGCTGTTACATTCCTACACCAACCATATTTCTACATGTAATATTTCGGAAAATTTAGAATTCTGGAAACGAGTGAATGATTCATGGCAGCTCTGTATTTCGCCTTCTGTCTGTCGTCTTCCGTTTCTGTGGTAGTATGGTCACTGAGCGACTCAACTCATGGTTTCGATCCGCTTGCTGGTTTTATATTATGCCCAAAGTTAGTTCAATTTTTAGTCAGATTGGTTGACAATATTTTATTCACGAATTCTTTGAATAACGTAGGAATATTTTTACAGATAATCTGTCTCCAAGAACACCCCCTACAATGTTTACAAACAAAATACTTCTGCGCCCTTACTATTAGTCACAGCAGCGCCTAATATTTCTTTCACAGAACGTGCTTGCACTTTGCCTCTTCCTGACCACACAGCGCCGACACTGAAGGTACCGCCTCTGGCGCCAGTACTTACACTGTCTACGTTACTGTCCGGAATCTTTCCGTAAGCAATGAACGGTTACGTACGTAAATGGTGAGAATATGCCTACTTGTATCGGACCCACAATACTCCTTTCTGTTACACAACTTATGTTCGTACAGTCATGCTCAAAAGTATCCGAACGAATCGAATTGCGTTTTGCCTCAATCACATGCAACCCGCATAACGCAGCTGTTTAGCAGGTCCTCTAATAGCCTCTCAGTACAGTCGTTTGACTGTTGAAAATGGTTCCAACAAGTCACCACTAGGAAACACTGCTCTGTATCGCAGTAACTCAAGATGTAAAGTAATACCACGATAGTACTAATATCAGGGAACCCCTTATCACATATAAACCTTAACGCTTGTAAATTCACATTTATTACAATAAATGACATACCTCAAATGTTACCACTCTCATTGTTACGTCGGATAGGTAATGCACGTAGTAAGTTCGTCATATTCATGATTTTTTCTTCAAAGTAACGTACCGTACTTATTATTTAACGCAAAATGACATTTCAAATTTAAGTTATTCACGAGCAGCTAGTTGAGAATATCTATGAACTTCAAATGACACGACGAACCGTCCCGTTCTGCTAATGGATTCAAACCCAGGTCATGTAGACTAAGCAAAGATTTAGTGACTGACGGAAACCTACAGTCATTCCTGACTAGGCATACAGAGAGTGATATACCTCGATTTTAGACAGTATCAGTTAGCAAATATCAACTATAAATTACATAACGTAAACATTTTTAACGGACGCGGATTCCTACCCAGCATTTATTGTCCTTGTTAACGAACTATGAGAGATGGTAAATATTGCTTCTTCACATGTAACTTATTTGAAATGCCGTGACGTGAAGCTTTGTGTTGGACTGGGGTTCGAACCCAGAACCTATTCTCAGCAACATTTCTCCTCACACTGTCACCCGCCTACTCCTGTTCCGCTCGCGAATGTCGCGTGGTTGGGGCCATCGTCGGCAGGGCCTGGTATATTGGCTGCAATTCCTCAATTTTTCTCGTCGTGGTCATTTCGCTGCAAGCCTGAAAGCCTCGAGGAGACGCGTTGGCACGCCACTTTTTCAATTACATGCCACACGTCCTGTGAATACATTCAGTCGAGACCGTTCATAGCGACATCACTTTTAACGACTTATTGGCTATAACATCGAAATCTAATGGTTCTATCTAAACCTTACATCAATGCTGTATTTAGGCTATAACACAGGAATCTAATGGTCCCATCTAAACCCTATATGAACTCTGTATTTATAAAGTCCCTTAGGACGTCTCTTTTTGCTACTTACCCATAAAAACTGCGTATTTTTATTCCATTTTCGGACAACTGTATCGGCTGTAAGATCCAATGTTAGTTTTTTCTTGTTGCTTATTTGGGGAGGTAACTCTGATTTTCAAACATTCGATTTCTGCAGATTTTTGGTTTCAAATCAGGCGTCACAACGAATACATCGTCAAATGCAAAGTGAGTACGTAGATCTTACATGCTAAAAGCAAACTAATGTAACAGATTACGTTAAGTGGGCACTATATTGTAGTATGTGTTGATGTACAGCGTATAGTCCAGGATCGCTAACAAGAGATCAATTTTTTGCATTCACATGATACAATTGTATCGTCAGTTGTTTTTCTGTTTTCAGGAGTGAAAATTTTTTTGATTGATTCAGATACTTCTTTCCCAGGTGTACTTCTTCTCTGAGGTTTATGGACCAAGTTCGCAGAACCACTTTTACATATTCTTGGAGCTGCTTCTGGATGCACTCTACCAGAACTTGTAGCATATTGGGAGTGTTGTCGTGTGCATTGTTTCTTCATTGCCTCCACCCCTCCCCGTATCTTCTTTATTTTTATTCTCTTCAATGTCTATATAATTCGGCTCGAAATCCCTTAACTCTGATACATGTTCGTCTATTAGATGTTAAGCGAAAATATCCGCCTCGTTCAGGTCTCTATGACTCAATGTAGAAAATCTTCCTGAAAAGAAACACGTTTGCTCAACTGTGACAAACTGCTAATAATAATGGTTAGTCTATAAATCAACCATAAAAATGAAACTAAGCAACTAGACATTCAACAATGCGGCATCAAACTGGCATTCTGGGTTGCCAAATGAGATTTAGACCGAATTAGAATAGCGGTCGCAGGTGACGCCAACCCAGTGCAAAATATGCCCTTGGGCACAAAAGTTAAAGTTCTTTTTCGTTATTATCTCCCATTTTCAAAAGGGATGATGGGCGATCTGTTATGTTGAAAAGTGTGGATAAAAGTCGTATTTCAAGATCGCTAAAACTCCTCTACTGATTACTAGTTTCAGATCATTGACGAGACTTCTTCAGATCTAAAATACAAAAAGGTAGCATAAAAGAGGTCAACTATAGCATAATACGTTTTATGCTTAAAATTCCATTCACACACACAAGTAGTAATATTTATTGGTACGTATCAGCCACCAGGCATTACACAGCGCCGTAGTCTGTTGAGCTGAATCGCTCTTGTTGCCATGCACACACTGAAAAATTTTATATACCGTGACAAAAATAATGACATGAAGTGCATTTGGTAAGTGGTGTACAGCTTTAACCTCAGCTAGTGCTTGATTTGTAAAAAACAGGTTCTGATACTGTGGTGACCTTCCAGGGTGGCAGTGTGGGGCGGGGGGGGCGGGGGGGTCAGGTGTGTGTTTCTGCAATTGACCTCTTAAGACGGTATTTTAACGCTTTTCTGCGCATTTCAAAAGTGACAGTACAACATCTTTACTACTAAAAAGATAATGTTCTATCATACCACGCCTCAAAATTTGCAGTATCGATCCTTTTTTTTTCCCCAAGACCGAGACACCAGTGGGGAGTACCTACGCGTACCGTCACAAATCAAGCACTGAACTTGCCGAAAGTAGGTCGTACTGGATACGCAGTGTGCAACGTCAGCCATACAGGTCCACTGCTCATAATGCCACTATTGTGTTGGAATGCACAGACTCTGACAGAGGTAACTATCACTCAGCCCATGTGGGGATGTAGGTATGGCCCGTCAGTCGCAACACTGCAGGAACCAGGGAGTGGCTGTACTACGGCCGTCAGGGAACTGGCCGCGTATGTAATGTATATATGTGTGTATGTTTTTACTACACGAAAGTGCCGACTACCAGATGGCGCCGCTAACCATGGAGTGTGTGAGCTCGATTCACAAAAATCTGCTGACGCTGTTGACATCAGTTTATGGAGAGGCGGAGTACAGACGAATTTCACAATTCTATATATTTTCTCATTTTCATGTGTAAAAGAATCTTTTAGTGATTTCAAAATGCAAGTGGACATAGGTTGTTATTTTATTAACGTCACTTACGTCGCATCAGTTCACCTTGCTACCAGATGATGGAATGGAAACAAAAGCAAAGTAAGGATTTGCTCAGAATAGTCCCCTTACATAAAAACTGACACTTTAGCCTCAGAAAACGAAGTAGGGCAAAATTTCTACAAATAGTAGACAGCAGAGTTTGACTATATAAAATTACCTGTTAAGGGCAAGCGTTAGTCAAAGTAAAAACGGCACCAGTCATAGTTGTAGAAGTGTGTCTGTACTCTGGCAACCCGTTAACAGTGTCAGTGAACTACAACCGACGTGGCAGAGTACAGAACCGTTTCACATAGACATGAGCGTACGGCGTAGGTAAACATTCCACGTCTAGATGTGTTTTGACCAGTGTCGTTAGATGTGGCCGGGTTGCTCATCCGCTAAGAAGTTAGGGTTAAGGTTCAAGGTTGAAGTCTCATGTAGGACACGAAAGTCTGATCGGTTGACGACTGGGCAGGTAGATCGCCATCGCGAAACAGTTGACTGCCGGCTAGTGATGGGGAGCTCGTGAATGAGTCGTTCAAATGAACGCTATACTCCAGTGAAGTGTCAACTAACCACTCAATTTCAATGAACTGGTACTTCAAATTCTTCACAGATAGCACACTCCACAATTTGTTCTAGTTCACTCACTCTCATCCCCTTTCCCTCTCCCACTACATCGGCGCTACGTCACTCATCCTCCCTTCACTTCAGTCCTCCCTCTACTGCCTGTCGACGAATCGCGCGGCGTTTGTGGGGAACGATAGGGTTAGGAGGGGTTGGCGAGGTGAGGGGCGAGGGGAAGGCAGCGTCAGCTGCTTCTTGCAGTGCTGACAACATTACCCGTGACTCTTTGTGCAGTTATACTTCGCGTCTACGGGTAGCCTACCGTTGGCAGCGCTTGCAGACAATTGAATTAAAGATACAAACGAAGAGGCTGGCTGTGTGAGCACGCACAGCCAATATGAAAGTAAAATGCATACCTTCTGAGTCTGAAACTGAAGCATCAGTCGAATCCACGCTTGAAAGATTCGTTCATGTTGGATTGTTTATCTTGTACACATTATTGAAATAATTACACTAAATGTCAATTTAAGGATTGTCCTAATTATATTTTTAAAAAATACATATATATTTATGAATAAACGTCAACGGATTTGGCGAATGTTCAGAGACTTCCGTTTGATAACATGATTTGTTCCACTTTTTCCTGTTAGGCGATTTCTTCTGTTATAGGGTGTCCTGCCTTCGAGAACACTCTTTCAGACGGCGTGGAGGTCGCAACAATACACAGTCGTATTTTTCCAAGTTCAAAGAGCGAGGGGTATACCGACAGCCTTGTCTCTGTAGCAGGGGTCTTGTAAATATTTGTCCCCTTCCACTTTGCAGCAGCTCTCGGGTGTGGACTACTCTGCAGCCTGGAAAACACTTCGTCAAATTCGAGCCAGAGACTAGAAGTAGATTCAGTGGTTGGAACTGAGATTGTTGCAGTAGCAGTGGATGTGTTCGTCACAAATTTCTCACAGCGCCTGATCAGGTTTAATTTCACCTTCTCAGCAGAATTTTTATCAGAAAAACCATGTAATTTGAACCGGGGACTTAATGAAGTTGCTTTTGCGAAAATGGAATTTTCCTCTACATTTCGAAACCGTCATTTTAGGTACTTAGCTGTCTTTTCGGCCATTTGCTGCACATCTACATGAATTTCAGTGTTATTAACAAACCTGCAACATCATTTTTTCAACAAGCGACTAAGGAGTATAACTTTAGAAGCAGTGACAACATTTTCACTTGACCTTTTCTCCGTGCAGTCTTTGAAAACTTTCAACAGGTCATAGGCCTGTGATACACTTGCAATGTCCTCTGCAGCCAGATTTGGAAGATCCGGATAATTCAGAGTGATAACTGTCATTAGGGAATTCTTAACCTCGATTGTTCTTCGCAGCATATCATAGGTTGAATTCCATCTTGTAACTGTGTCCTGTCTTAGTGTCAGAACTGGCTCTTTTAACTGTTCCTGCATCATTTTCAGTTTCGTGCAGGCCTGTGAACTTCTTTTAAAAACTGAACATTTTTTTTTACTTTATTCAGAATGGATCGAATGTGTGGAAGCCCATTCTGAGCAATTAAATTGAGTGTGTGCGCAAAGCAGGGGATGTGTTTCCAGGCTGTGAGTCTTATAGATGCCACAATATTAGCAGCATTGTCGCTAACAACACACACGACTTTTTCTCGAATGCCCCATTCCCTTGTGACATGTCGCAGTTCTTCGGAGAGTTTTTCTGACGTGTGCCTTTCGTCGTATTTAAAGCACTCTAGGAGGGAAGATGCCAGCTCCAGGTCTTTAACGCAGTGTGCTGTCACCAACAAGTAACTCTCATTTGTGGTTGAGGTCCACCCATCAATTGTCAGCACAACCGCTTCCGCAGAATTTATTTTGACTCTTACAATTTCTTTCATCATGGTGTACTGTTGTTGTAGTAGTGTATTGGAAATGGTCTTCCGAGCTGGCATTCTGTAAGCACCATTTAGTTTACCTACAAAACTTTGGAAATGTTTGCTTTCCACTATGTTGAAGGGCAAATAATCCTTTACAACAATCTCCAGAAGTGTGAAAACTATCTCCTGATTTCTTTTGTTCGAAAGAGGTTTCGAAAAATACGTCGGTAATGTCCTGTGTTATTGATGCCTGCTGTCTGATAATGAAGTGATACTGTTATTTTCTGGCACCGGCTGCTGTTCGCTTCTGACAATTGCTGGTGTTGGTTCCGTATTGTCCGGGTTATTTGTCCAAGAAATATCGGAAGATGCAGGAGCAGGGGGCGCTAAGCGCCTGACTGACCATGATCCTGTTGGATGCAGCACTCGAACATGACGCGCTAGATTTAATGTATTTCCTCCTTAATATGAAACACACTTAGAACAACAGCTGCACTTTGCTTTCCCATCACCTAAATCGGGGAAGAAACCCCAAATATCCCTACTTTTACGCGATCGCGAGTTTCTAGCCGTAGTATAAGAGAGTGTTGCGACGAGACGACGCCACCAAACGGGTGATAACCCGAGGAGAATTCGTCGAGTGACCCGTAGGTTTCCGGGCTCGCGCCCCTCCGCCAGGCCCACCAGACTCAACTGTCTCAGCCAGCTGGAGAGAGCCTTTAATCTCCCCTGCACAGCCGACACAGCTGTAAGACTAGGCGACAGTGGTAAATGGTAGAATGGCGATGTTGAACAGCTGAAAAAAATTTTTTTTGTCATAGTTTCTTTCATGGTTTCAGACCACTCTTTCTCACATCTCTTTCGCGTTGCATCTGTCATTTCCTCACTGACGCAAAATTTCCGCTCTAGTTTCCTGTTGCACTTTCTCGGGCTCGCTCTTTGGCCGGCTTATGTCCTAATTCATTCGCAGGACTGCAGACTTTTACTCCTGATCATTCCAAGATGAGGTGCCACTCCCCCTTGCGCAGTTCTCATTTATGCCCTTATTTATCTAAGATTGCTGTAATTTTTCAGGGAATCCAGCGTAACTGGACTGTCTGTGCATATTTCTCGTGAGTCGTCCTGAGCTTCTGTGCCTGTATCTGGAACAAGCAGCATTTTCTAAAATATATTTTCCAGTTCCTAAAATTATTCTCTGTTCCGTGGCTCGAAATGCCTCGATAATGCCGAACCGTAGCTCATACATGTGAACAGTCACAGTTACTTTCATCATTTCCACCGGAGGATAGCGATGGATTTGCAGGTATGTCTGCAAACTGAGGAAGTAACTTAATGAACCATGATCGCTGCACCTCAGAACTCTGACGATGCTGAAATGACGGTCGAGCGGAGGATGATTAAATTTTGCTATCAGCACACAAGTGACTGGCCTTTTCCACTACTATAGACGTATTCGTAAGGTACAAAGAACGAAATACAAAAGGACTGACACATCAAAAAGAGTGAGAGGTAAACTATTTAGTGCTCGTTCCACAGTATCGAACGTGAAAAAGTGCTCATAGCTCATAAGGTATGCATTTTAGAACTTCGTTTACTGGACCGTATCTCTCTGATCGCCCTTTATAGAAGTGTCCTTCTTATTCTACTGAACTGGATAATGCGCTATATTGCAGTATCAGTAGCTTCGGAGACATTTAAGCTTGCCTCTCCATTACTTAGTACTTACGTATTCCACTTTTTTCCGTATCGTTTCTTCCTGACTAATGTTTCAAACTCAGTCTACTCTTCACCACCATTAAATTGTGAGCTGAGTCTATAACTGCTCCTGGGTATGTCGTACAATCCAATACCTGATTTCGGAACCTCTGCCTGACTATAATGTAATGTAACTGGAATCCTCCTCTATCTCACGGCCAGCATGTTCTCCACACATAAGCCCTATCGAACATGGCTGGGACAGATTGAAAAGGGCTGTTAATGTGCGACGTGACACACCAACCACTCTGAGGGATCTACGCCGAATCGCTGTTGAGGAGTGGGACAATCTGAACCAACAGCGCCTTGATGAACTTGTGGATAGTATGCCACGTTGAATACAGGCATGCATCATTGAAAGAGGACGTGCTACTGCGTATTAGAGATACCGTTGTGCACAGCAATGTAGACCACCAGCTCTGAAGGTCTCGCTGTAAGGTGGAACAATATGCAATGTGTGGTTTTCATGACCAATAAAAAGAGCGGAAATTATGTTTATCTTGATTCTATTCCAGTTTTTTGTACAGGTTCTGGATCTCTCGGAACCGAGGTGATGTAATACATTTTGATGCGTGTATCTACAGGCAGATAGGATTTGCAAACCTTTTAGCATCAAATGCTAAGCATTGTCCTAACAGAAAGCCTGAAAGTAATACAATTGGACCTCCACTTACAAAGTCAATACCGTCTTCAGTTGCTCATATCTCTGTTTTAAGTATGTGCAAGTAACGTGAACTCTTCTTAAGCTGTTTATAGTTGTGTTTAAATCGTCGAAATTTTTTGACACTGTACCATACTGGCTCTATTCACTCAATGAGTGAATATATTTACTGTATGTACGATTGAGGGTTTGTAGAATAGTATGACGTATTTATCATATCTGTAAATATCTTGCATAATATTTGTTTTGCACTGGTGCTCTTTCAATGAAGGACAAATACACATTTTAAATAACTTTGTTTATTAACGTTTTATACATGCACAAAATAAAAAAAACAATTGTTGACACATTTCTTAATATTCATTCTGTCTTATATCCCTACATTATTCTTTAAATAATTGGTTTTCTTATGCTATAAGTTCTGCTTCCATTGTGTTCAATGCAACAGGAGCAACGACGTATCTCCGTTCTCTGTCTGTAAACCAGGCTCTACAGTTTTAATATTTATAGGATTATAGTAGTAGCCCTTGATGCTGCAACCATACATATGTTTACATATTGTTATAAATCATCTTGTATGCAACATTCACTTACATAACATACAACATCGTTTAGTAACGCTTTCACATTACTTGCCACCGTATTTGTCTGTTGCAATCCGTAGTGCACTGCATTACCAATACAACTTCATGACACTTTTATACAGGTCGATGATGGTTGCCTTATTGCTACAGATGTTCATGTGAAGAGGAAGTTGAAAAGGATCGTAGTCTGTTGTCATCAACTTCTCAGTGTGCTTCATCGGCTAACAGTGCTCCCCCTAACTCATATCTGTAAATTGTGTTTTACATTACGACGGACATCCTCAGTTTCTACTATAACTTCACACTCACGATCTCATGGTAATCCTACATATACATGTTTTGAACCATAAGCTAACATGTATGTACTGGTAAATAGTAGCATTCTGAAATGAACTGATAATATCATAGAGCTGTACAGATGACCTCGAAATCCCAAGACTTAATGCAATAACATGAAAAAATTATATAGCACGACGACAGGGCAGTTAACACACTTTCTAAGCAGTGAAGACATAGTGAAAATGACACTGTGCCACGATTCTCGTCGGTAAGTACTATTTCAGTATCCACAGTCCAGTTCACTTCAGGATACAGAGACCAAGACCATGGGAGAAGAATAACTGATAAATCATATGTAATTACTTGATGAAATTATGACATACACCTCAGCATCCAGAAGACAGCCCCTGGGTAATTACATATCCTGATGATTAAGCATGCACATAATCGAATCAGCACGTGTGAGGATAAAGAGATCTCTGGAATTAGCATTAGATTTGATCATCATGTGATGTCACAGCAGCGGGCAGGACATGCAGCTGCCTCAAGCGTGCTGCAACATGTGACCCTGTTTCTGTTATCATAATACTGAGGCCGTTTAAACTGGAATATTTAGAAAGCGACATTGAATTGTCTGTAAATAGAACACTCACCCCATGCTTGAGATAAGCACATCAGCCTTCTCCACTGCTAATCCATTTCAAGATCCTCTACTGACGTCTGGGGAGATCGAATCCTGTCTGCATGAATGGGTCCTTGACTAGATGCTTGTTGACTATTGATGACGGATTCCACTGAATTTTCCGTAAATGGTTGACAATCAAAGAGGACACAACGAGGTTTTCTGCTGTGCATGATGAGGGTTTCCTTGATTTCAAGTGTTGATGTTCTGCCTGTGGAGCATCTCGATGACTGGCCAGCTGAGGATTCTTCAGAATGTTCTTCCAGACCTTTAGGAGAGCTGATTTCTTAGAGCTGGGGGTAGGATGATGCTGAGAACAGGAAGTCTTAGAGCGATTGTACTCTGAATACATTCCATAATACCTGATTCAGTTGGACAGCTATCTTCTTAGTATGAGCACTATTGATCCTGGTCGAACAGTAATCTTCAGCAACAGAGCACCTATGATAGGGTTAGAGCTATGGATCTCAAAACACGAGCATTAGCTCCCCATAAGATACCACCAAATTTTTGAAGACTGTTCTTTCTCGTTTTGACTTTAGGTGCTACTTGTAAGTCACGAGTTCTATCTAGCGCTGTTTCTATGTATTATGGTGTAATGCAGTACAATGAGACCTGGTCTTTGAATCTGTCTTCTGGCGTGCACTCTGACTGTCTTCTGCATAGATGTAATGTAGATACAATTATTTTCTGTGGATTTAGGTGGAGCCGCTATTTCTTGATGTATACATCTAAGACTTCCATATCAGTGGATAAAGAGGTTTCAGCATCATAAACGTTGAGGCTCTGGGCCACCAAGCAAATGTCATCAGTATAAATCAATTTTTTTGAAGACTTTTGGTAAGCTGTGCATGTACGGACCAAAGTGGTAGTGGACTCAGAATAGACATTTGAAGTAAACTATCATTTGGTTTAATTACCCTGCATCTGTCGTTGTGAGAATGGATATGAAATGCTCTATTGTTTAGCATGTTGTTAAGTAAGTCCTTAAATTTACGACACAATCGTGAATTTCTAAAGAAGTGCTTCTCACCAAGCAGTGTCGAGAACAGCTGATAGGGCCAAAAAGGCAGCTACACTTACTAATTTCTGCTCATACTCATTTCCGATATAAGTAACTAGAGAGAGTGTCTCTTCCTTAAATTACTTTCGCTTCTTAAGCTGGGCTAGCGCCTTTATTCTTAACGAAAGAGTGTGTTTCGATTGTTACTATATGTTGAGAGTTGCACTCTGTATCTTCGTTGGTGTAACCAATAATCTATGGAAAATGTGGTTCATTAGTCAGCATGGTATGTTTTCATTATTTCTGTTTGCTTAATTCTTTAATATCTGAAAACAGTTTACTATTCACATTCACCCAATAGGTACTTTCCAATTACTTACACAGTTCCAAGATATGCTATTAGATGATGGCGTTCAAGCCTACAGAATTCATAGCCACATTGCATTTACCGTGATTGGCATATCATTACGCAATTCTACGTAACTTCCTTAAATTTGGTTAAATCTAAGGCAATTCCCTGTTTATTGTTTCTTTTACAAGCTAACAATGGTTGATTGGCAACCAAAACGTGTAATGAATGGTAAAGCAATGTGTTTTAGCGATCAAGAAAATTAAAAGGTTTCGTAATTAAGTTTTAATGTTTTAGAAATACATAAGATCACTTAATGCAGCTCCTGATAAGTCAGGTCTTAATAAAATGTGATTAATGTCAAGATCATTCGTCGACTACTTCAGACTGACTTTGTTAAAGAATGTCTGTTTCTGAGTTGCTGATCCAAATTACAGTCACTGTTGACAGGGGAGAGGTGAAAATGAAAATATTTAAGTTTAGTACAAGCAGCAATGTGCCCTAGCAAACGTGTTACTCTTTGAACGGAAATGTGCTTAATGATGTGGTGACAGTGTTCATCTTTAATCTGAGGCTCTTATTTGGTTTGGACGCAGCGTGTAATCCTGGTGGATTGGAGGACGATGTTATTCTTACAGCTGAGTCCTGGCATTCGCCTTATGAGTGGGTTAAAACCTTCCTTTAAAAAAGCATCACCTGCGATTGTTTGTCGATCGTTATGGCATTTTGTGTCCTGTTACATTGTACTAGTAGTCTTTAAGACTAATGCTTAGGAACTAATCTCTAGTATGATACGAAGGGATTTGTAACATAACCGTGTAAGTCAGAGGTAAGTGCCATGTTATATAGAAGAAACTGGAGTCATTCTGAATAGTGTAGTGGTCTAAGTCTTTGTATAGTCAATAGCACAGCTACATCATATTTAGAATTTCTGCTGTCATGACATCACATAGGTTTTGTCTTTTGCTAATGTAGTTATGTCAGATATATATCTTACTGAAGGTAATATTACAGATAGGGAATTGGTCATGGATGTAAATGAGGTGGGAGATGTAACAGTACGAGATCAAATTTGACAGTGTTCTGAAATACCTAAGTCGAAACGAGGCCCAGGGAGTAAACAGTCTTCTGGCAGCATTACAGGCATCCTCGGGAGAGACGGCCACGGCGGTGCTCTCCCACCTGTTGTGCCAGGCGTATGAGACAGGTGAAGAATGTAATGTTATCAATTCCAAAGAAAGCAGTTGCTGGTAGGTGTGAAAATTACTGAACTATCGGTTTAATAACTCGTCGTTGTAAAATACTAACTCAAATTCTTTACAGAAGAATGAAAAAACTGGTAGACGCCGACCTCAGGGAAGATAAGTTTGGATTCCTGAGAAACGTGAGAACATGCGAGGCGCAACCTGACCAAATGGAGGGGCGGTTGGTAGGACAGGCTCTGAGACGTCGACGGGTAACCAATTTAAACCTGAAGGGAAGTGTGGAGGTTAAAAATCGTAAAGACCGGGTGGTGAATACAGTAAGAGGTCGGATGGATGTGGGCTGCAGTATGTACTTGGAGATGAAGAGGCCTGCAAGCTATACAGTAGAATGGAGAGCTGTTTTTAAAACCAGTCCTGACACTGAGGGGCGCAACAACCTCTCTCTGTGTTATAACATCTTATTTTCCAGTTGGCGTATTTCTTCATTGTTTATAACTGACTGTCAGAGTACCTCTGAAGATGACGTGAGGAATACATATTTATTTAAAGTAGGGGTATTTGAAGATCACAGGTTGGTGCTGAAGAATAGATTTCGTGGATCCACTGTATTTTAATCTACTCGACTTGCTTAGCGATGATTCCTGCATGTTTGTGAAGGGGCTGACCTGCTCGTTAATTCTGCCCCATGTCGGGCCCTGACAACAGTAGGCAGTGTCGTCTGTGTACAGGGCTCTTCTTTCGTTCCTCGACCTTTAGCGATGTCAGCCGTGTTGTTGGTGTGTAGCAGTGGAGACGTGACTGTCCCACGTGGCGTCTCTGCGGCTGGCATAATATTTGTCGAATGGTGATCACCAAGCAGCGCTTGTACTTACCTGTTTCCAGCAACGTTTTTAGTAAGCTGCACACTTTGGGGTGGGAAGTTCAAAAGTAACGTTTCAAAGAGCTGCCCAGCATGCCACAACCAATGGAAGGCGCGTTCGCCGTCCACGAGAAAGCGTGCTGGCGTCGCGCCTGCCGTGTTGCGTTCAGCCTGCGTCGCTCTGCTGCTCAGTCCTGGGACCGGGTCACCTGTGCTGTGGTTGCCGCTGAACCCGGCTTGTTCTTGTGCCATTATGTTGCTCTATTCCTTGAATTATTTTGGTCTGTCTCGAAAGCTTTCCCTGTCACTGAGAGCACGGTAACCTATGATTTGGTGTTGTTTTTTGGTCTTTCGGGTTGGGAAATCATCTTGATTTTAGCTTGCTTCTATTTTAGAGAGACTATTTTCAGTTTCATGGCCGCGATGAAGAAACGTCTGATGTGTTTGAGGCAGGTGTCTTGTGAAAGGAGTGATTTATTTTGTTATCTTCCAGTGCTTCCAGTCTCTGAGCTGCTTTCTTTCCATTTCATATTCGTCAATCTTATAAAGTAGTGGATGTTAAGCGGTTGCATTCAGATTTTCGAATATTATTTCCTCGTCGGTTTCATCGAATTTTGGATACCACGGATGACCGTGAATGTTTTTGTAGCACTTTGAGGAACTTTTTTGAGGTCGTCAGTAATCAATGACATTCTCATCTGCTATTAAGGATGGCTGTTCGCAAATGGTGTGCTATGACCTGTTGGAACTTTTTTCGAAAAACTACTTCTATTGTGGGACCTAATTCTTGTGATTACCTCGCACATCATTTGGTGGGTTTCTCTTATTACGTCATTGAAAACGTTCAAGCCAATCGTAGGATATCCATTTGGTTAGTGCCGTATGGTCTACAGAATTTCCCCACTGTTTAATTTTGTTTCTTATGTACGTCAGGAGTCTTAAGGAGTGGATTGAATAGTTGATTGGTTAGGTTTTGTGTTAAAACGTATCAATCTGATTTTTTCGACTATCCGATTTCGTGAGTTTATGATCGTTTTAAGTTTTTTCCTAGTTTTTGTGATTCACAGCATAATAAATGATAGGTATTCGTTAGCTATGCAGTCGCCAAATTCAGTGTAGCTTCAGAATCTGGGCCGCGCGGAATTAGCCGAGCGGCCTAAGGCGCTGCAGCCATAGACTGTGCGGCTGGTCCCGGCGGAGGTTCGAGTCCTCCCTCGGGCATGGGTGTGTTTGTTTGTCCTTAGGATAATTTAGGTTAAGTAGTGCGTAAGCTTAGGGACTGATGACCTTAGCAGTTAAGTCCCATAAGATTTCACACACATTCGAACATTCAGAATCTGGGTAGCTATGTTGTATGTAGTATATGTTCTAAGATAGAAGTGCCATAGTGATTGATAAAAGGCGGCGAGTCATTTCTGAGTCTTGCGTGATTCAAAATGGCTACAACAAGTTTAATATCTTTCTTGTTCAATTTTTCAGCAAATATCGCAGATCTAACACTGAGTCTCCTGTTCCTTTAGCTGGGTACAATGAGGGTATATAATTAACGAGAACAGTTGGCGGTTTCTCGGCAGGATACATCGTTGTGGTGTTTTATATGAAAGACTATGAAGCATCTATCTCAGCTTCTACTACGGTCTGGTTTGCGTGACAGATACAGTTATCTAGATTGATTTCTCTACCTGCTGATGAGGTACGTGCTGCGACTATAATACCAACTTCTTTTTCTCTTACTATGCCTTTAGGGAGTTTGTTTTTAGAGCAGAAACCCAGTGTGTTGACAATGCAGATAGTGGCAATATCTTTCTTAGGCTTGAATGTGAAGGTTAATTCTTGGTTCCTGGTGTCTCAGGCCAGGTTGGGCATTGGCCTCCTTGTCTATCAATATGGCGATATAGACGTGGATCCGTGTTCGCCAAAGAACGTAGTAGGAGGTTTTTAGAAACTGCTGTTATTGTTTCCCTTCTTTCAAATATCATGTTGGGAAGGGCTGTAGTGAAGACTCAGAGTATGTTTCCCATTTGATTGTTTTCGTGACATTCTTGGACGAAGACCATGATAGTTTCATCAATGTGCTTAATGTTTTCAGTTTTGTTTGCTGAGATAGGCTGTTTTGGTCTTTCTTTGCAACTCTCATTACTATTAATGTTATGAGTGTTGCAGCTCCTGCATTTTGGTGCTTCTTGTTTCGGGTCTATTTTGCAATTAAAAATTCGATGTGCTCGACTCCGTTCTTCACATTTCTCTTTATATCGCAGCTTTTCGTGTCTTATTGGAAAGTGTTGCAATATGGACGTAGCTGTTATTGAGGAGGTAGTGTTTAAATAGTCCAACCTTGTGAGGTACACAGTGCATTCTGATATGGTGAACAGGTAGCTTGTTAGTTGGTTCTTTGTAACTATAGATGACTGGAAGGAATAGCGGGGAATTTTGATTTAGTTTCCCGGTACCTTTAGGTCCCCTTCAGTTTTTTCGTTTGTTGTATCACGGTCAAAATTGGTTATCACAAAGGCGAGCGTGAGTCTGCGTGGGTTCTCTTTTGCTTAGTGTTTGGCGTGCGGTGTGATTTCTGTCACTGTTGCTTCAGATCGGTAAGTAACTCAAACTGTTCTCTTGGGTTTCGATATCTGATGGGTGTGTTGTGATGTTGGCAAACTTTTTCGGATTTTTTTTGTGAACGTTTTGGTGGCCCAGGCAACTGTTTTAGTGCAGGTTACAACGATTTGGCGGTTTCTTTGCCACCTTCTTAGTTTATAGTTTATTGTAGGGTTTGCTAATGTGCCATAAGTTGTGTTAGATGTGCTTTAATTCCATCTGCATCCAACCAGTTGTAAACCTGGTTCTTCGTGAGATGTATTTGCATGAGTGTAAACTTTTTGTAATTGGAGTACCGTGTTTGTGGCGGCTTTGCCTGTTTACTTCGGGTTTCTTGTCCGGGTTTTCGGCTAGTTCGCGTAGCGTTGCGTTTCTGGAGATCTGGTGCTGACAGAGTTCCCTGCTTCAGTCTGGTGCGCTGAAAACTGTTGTTGCATATCGGAAACACGACGATCCATAGTCCCCACGCCCTGCTTGAGAACGCTCCCAGTCAGCGTTGATTCCTGTGCCTTTAGCCTCGGCAGATGCGAGTTGGTCGTCCTTGTCTCAAAGTGTGGCAGTTGTGCAGACTGCGGATCCCAAGTCTGAATCGCTCTGACAATGCTGCATTTGACGACAGTGGCGCGAGTTACGCATGATGCACTTTGCAGGGGACATCGTCTGAGTAACACGTGTGCTGTCGAACAACTACGTACATGTAACAACAGTTCAAGCAGTTTCGGCTGCGAGAATGCTTGTCTCCAGATATATCAGAGGAAAGCTCTTAATAGGTATATCGGTTGCAGAAGTTAATGCTTGATACCCCACGAGTGAAAGGGTTGTAACAGGTGATTCCCTGACCACCCATATCTGCTCGCTGGTTCGCCTTTTTGAAGACCAGAACGTGACAGCAGCGGCTGTAAGCAGCAGCAGGGAGTGGCCAGTGGTGGGGCTTGCGGTCCTCTGCTGCTCCTGATTGGCTGAAAGGCCCACGTGTAGAAGGATTTCGTGGAGAGGCTCGGAGCTCGGGGAATCGAGAGCTGGCCGACGTGGCGGGTCGCGGGCGCTCTGGAGCGGAGTTCTGTGTCGCGACGCACAGTGTTCTCGAGTTTCCAAACGCGTTCTCGTTTGCGCGCATCCATCACCGCTTAAGAACTTTCCTGTCGTTATCTGCTAATGTTGCATGGTAATTAGTGTGGGCGTTTACGGCGAATTGTAGCTCAGGGAAAACTCGGTGATGTTAGCTAAGTGGCAGTGGTGCTCCGACTCAAATGACTGACGTGGCTGGGGGTAATTAGATAGCGATAATCTCAGTTTGTTATCCAAATCTGGGAGTAATGTTTTTTGAGTGACCGTCTTCCTGTTGAGTTTGAACTGTGTATTTCGTACAGCCAGTCGAAAGTAATTTCCTGGACTTGGCTGTGAATGTTCCCAGAACTGCGGTCGGAACTCGGGATCCTGCCTGGGGGTAAGTAGGTGGCACGAGGGCCGTTAACTACTGGCTTTCGAGCGATGAGGTTCGATACTTTCCAGCGGGTCGAGGCTCGGCTGGCGACCACTGTGTCGGACCGACTTTACGCGTGTACCGGTGGTGCAGGACGCTTGTCTGGGTGGGCCGCTAAGCGCCCCCAGTGCGCCCCGTGTTGGCTCTGGCCGCCACCACCTAAAGAGAAGGCCGTGGCGCGCTCTTGTGACGTCACGCAAAGCGGGCCAGGGTTGGCTTGGCGCTGCGCTGACAGAATCGAGGCGCACGGCCTGCATATCTTCGTCAAACGGGTTTACAGAATGTGTTGAGCTGCCGGCGCCCCCCTGCGGCCAGGCGGGCTGCACCCGGCACCTGCCTCCCTCGTGCCGCTGCGGCCTCTGGTTCCACTGCGTCCAGACGCAAACCGCGGTTAACTCTGCGGGTGCCTGCTAAGTGCGCGATGATGGCTATACTTTCACAATTCACGAAAATCACTCCAAGTAGTACTATTTATCACAGGACTTTCAGTTGGGCTTGAAACTAAATTCACACAGACACTCCTTTACTTTGCTCACTCAGGTTTTATTTGAACAAATGGGAGATCGTCTATTGATTACGAATCACAACAATTTCGGCGTACTGTGTGCTTCTAGTGAAGCTAGTATGGCACATGTTTTCCAGGACTCACAGTACTGGCACAAGTTTATCCTTCCACAGTACTGTTTCTGTGAATACGCCTTTAAGTAATGTTCTTCCTTGCCCAAGAGTGGCACATGGAACATTAACTTTTAACATCTGCCATAGTACCCTTACAAACCTCTAGCTTAACAAATCACCGTCTTGTCTCACAAACCCAATAATGCTAATCTCATATAACTCTGCCATTCGACATTTTGCGTTCACTTCAAGCCACATTTCGCACAACAAGTCATGTGTTACTTTCTTACTATACCTATTTGAGCCACTCTATGTAATCGAACCACTAATAAGCTCAACAAACCCATTTACACTTTCATGCACACACCACTTCAGTCATTCACCCCTCTCTTTTGATTTTATAAGTATCTGAACGTCTCTTGTCATGGTACTTGAATTACAAATCATGTAAAAGTACATCTTTCACACACACACATGGAAAATTTCTTTCTTTCAGACATAATATGATATATACTAATATCATACATTATACATTAATAAAATCGACATACTGCAAAGAGAGATCCTCGACGGAAAACGGAGAAAAAACGTCCTACGAACATGTGTCCAGAAATTCACCATCGCCACGGTAGATGACCCTGACGAACGGGAATTCCTCCGACAACGTGCTGCGTTTTCCTTGTATATAACAGGCCGTGTGATTAACGCAGCCTGTTGTATACACGAAGCATTTCCCAACAATTTTAGTAAGTAGTCTCAGTGCATTAGAATAGGTAGACAGAGGCTACCACTCACAAATAAGCACACAGTTATAAATGAAGGAGACGTTAGGAAAGAGAAGTACTGGCTGTACCATATCAGATTTAATGACATTTAACATTGTCATACCAGGTAGAGTCCATTTTTATTGCTGGGCGTAATGCAGTGTAGTGTGGAGACAGTTATTTGCGAAAAATACTGAAGGAGGCTACACCGAGGATTCTGAAAAGGGAGACTGTTCATTGTTTCTCCTGGCCAGATTCCTCTCGGCTGCCGAACACAGCTCTAGACCTGCAGGGATGGTGGTTGGGTCCCACCAAAGAAGTATCCTGTTCTTGAGTATGGGGAGCGTCGTTCCATTGCAAACGAAACAGACGAAGAGCACTGGTCCTTGCACCATCGTAACTAGATGCATATAGTACACTAACTGCGCTATTCCCTGAGCCTGGTGGAACCCAATTCTAATAATAATTCCTATTCCACTTAATATAACGGCCTTAACTGACATAAAAAGACATTGCTTCTTCGAGGCAAATTTCTTGTTATCAACAATTTCGAGTTGCCGCATGGAGCACCGAGTACGTAGGTACATGTATCCAAGCAGTCCGAGACAAACCAAATTGAATGTCACAGACACTGAAATCCCTGCAAGGACTACTATGCGACTGTGGATCAGGTAATATTTACTCGTCTTTTCCAAAGCAACAGCTGCCACACATACTATACTCCACGGTATAAGCACACACAGCACCTCACGACGGAATAACTGGCTTACTTCAGCAGGTAGTAGCTGGTTAGGAAGCCTGAGATGGCGAACACAAGAATACATGTGGTAGCAGAATGAGTTCAGCCAGATACAGCTGAGAAGTGTGAGGGCGCTGTCTATCAGCACTGCTGTAGGTAAGTCAGGGACGCCTGCCATACGATACACGACCTCAGAACACAGGATCTGGACTATGCACGTGATCTGAAAGGACAAGAGTATCTTTCCAGGCAAGTTGCGTAACTGGGGAAGGTACATGTATACTCCGGCAGTCGAAAAACGGAAAATGATATTTATCAGTATAAATGAGATTTCTAAAGGCTTCAAGCTGTCAATTTTGAAATCCTTGTATTTCAAGGTGGCGTTGTTTAAACTGTTTTTGTAGTTCAGTGTTTCTTCTGTTAGCTTTTGATAGAGCATCCTGTTAGTACTATGGAATATTCCAAATCCGATACTAGTGAACGTACAATTATGGGAAGTCCAAACGACGGAAAAGTCGCGACACTTTAGCAACAGAATAGCTCTGGAAACAGAGCAGATGGCGTCTGTAGCGTTCGACTGCAGACATGACTGATCGTCAGGACTATCGAAATAGCAGCGAGCATCGTGCACGGATTGTATCATACTAAACGGGACGTCCTGACAAATGCCGTACGAGTTGACCGCCATCCAGGCCAGCAGACAGAGGTTGACGTTTATCCTCTGCGTGTAGGCCAGGTAGCTGGTGACGGGTATGTGGGGCGACCTCTGCACCACGTCGTCCCACAGCTGCTCGCGGCACTGCTCGCGCTGCTTCACGGCTTCCAGTGGCAGGTCTTCCAGCGGACACGTGGGGTGGTCCAGGGCGTTCACCAACAGCTGCACGCAGTCAGTGTTCACGGAGAGCGTATCGTGGCTTCTGTCCTCCAGCTGCCACTCCTCGTCTGCAAGAAAACGACAGCAAGTAGGTGGTGGCCGTACACTGCAGGCAGCTGAATCCAAAGTCTTCTCTGGATGACGAGCCTGGGCGTCGTTTACCCGCATCATACAGGTTCAGTTACCCAGAAGTATGTAAGGCGGCATGTCAACACAAAGTAAGAGTATTAACAAAGACAGGTATCATTGTTAAAATTCACGTCTATTTCATCATGTCCAAGAAGTCCCTGCATCGCTCTTGACATAGTAAAAATAAGGAAGTAAATAGGTTTTATTGATAGTCCTGCATGGAAAAAAACAATGTTATCAGAATTATATTTTTGTTTCAGCGCTGCAGTCTTTGAGTTCCGAATCCATCTTGTAAAGGAGGGATTAGTGGAGGATTCGTGGGTTCATGAACGTCTGCAGATAGGAAAAACTATGTAACGCATGATGAGACCATTTGCCTCAGTCCCCCTCGTAAAGTAGCCATGCCTGATTGAGATAAATGTCCTGTATTTTCAGGCTGTCTCAAAGACAGGCCACGTATTGGAAGCAATAAAAAGTGACAGGAAACGTGTGTCACCCACACTTAATCAGATGAGCAGTCTCCAATGAAAATCATTTGCAAAAGAGTAGTTGGACTTCAAGCATCTTCTTCAACAATGCACGACCACACTGAAAAAATATGAATACGAAAGGATTTAGGCCCATGTTTGTTACTGAATTATCTGACAATGGTGTGGAGCAACGATTTGTAACCTACCGTACTTTGTTGTGGTGACTTCTGCCATGTCTCGCTCAAGAGTGTTGTTTGCGTATAAATGTGCCATATACCACTGTTTGATCAGGAAAAAATTGTTTTCTTGTCTAAGGAAAGTACCCATATTACCAAGAGTTGGAAAGGAACCTACCTCACCTTATGTGGGCCATTGTGTGATCAGAATACCTGTTAGGACCACATTCTTTTGACGCTTACATGAATGGGAACTTCCATTTCTCTGTACAACAGAAGTTTCCAGTATCTCAGCTCCATGACAAGGCAATCACGGATCTTGTGTGGTTGTAGAAGGAAGGAGCTTGAGTCTCGTTTCGTTGTTCAGATGTGTGGGTTTCTTAATGAACAACTTATTCTCGGATTATTTGGTTCTGCAGCATTTAAAGCCACATTAAAGTGGTTACCACGAAATCCCAACATTACCACCTCAACAACCTTTTGAAATCGTCATGACAAACTTTTGATCTTACCACGCAAATAACTGAATATGAAGAATAATAAAGCCTCATGTGGCTCAACGTTGAAAGATTAATGGAAAATTGACACAAGTGTTGAAGAAGTCTTTCTAAGCAGAATTACTAGAACGATCCGCAATAAAGCAAGGGGGACAGCGAGACACATAGATATCTGAGGAAGGTGTGATCGTCCATACACTGATCCGTTGGATACGTATTTTTTTTATATATATCTAACTACCTCCATATAGAATATACTCTTTTGACATAACTCCATAGGCGTCCTGTACAAAGAAATAGGATGCAGGCTGAATTCTCGTCTTTGTGATATTTCACTTTCCTCCGTGAACTTAGTGACCCCATCACGCAGCGTAAAAAAAAGTGATGGAGCATATTTGTCACCAGTTTGTTTCGTTAGCACGAGATTGTCGAGAAAAAGCACAACAAAATACATTAACTGATGATTTTGGGAGTTCCTTTGCCACAATGAACGATTTACTGTTAATACTCTGTTTGCATACATTCAAAAACACGCAGAAAAATGTAATTACTTCGTCTCACTCGTACCTAGTGTAATGATAATAATGTAGCAATAAATGCAATTGGGACATACATGCCTCAGCTGCTGAGTGGATGAATGTGGGATTACAACTCCAGAGATTTGGGATTCAGGCATTGCTCCCGAGATTCCTTCTTTCACCTCTGACATTGATTTATGGAAATCGAAAATGTTGGAACTGTAGAATTGTTCGGAGACCCAATAATTAACTGTGTCCCACAATTATTAACTGGGTAAGTTAGTTCAGAAGTAGGAAGACGGCGAGTGACGACAACCTGCAGTAGGACAGTGGCTCGCGAAGCACTGTGGTGACCAAACCAGGCTTCAGATTGATGACGGCTTTACCTACTGCATTCTGAGAAGTCCTGATGGTCGTTGTCCTCGAGCACTATTCCTGTTCAGAGTACAAATCAAAGGAGAGTGATACTGATATGCTACACGTCATCCAATGTATACCTCATTGGCGTGTTGAGCGCAAATGTATACCCAGTAAGACGAATACGTTCTGAAAGATTCTTATACACAGGCACAGTCTGTGAAAATCCGAATGCACGACTTTGTCGTAAACACTCCATTTTCTTTGTTATTCATTCCACTCCCACCACATTATCGTGTGGTGCGCAAGGTTCGGACACTTTGCTGCTTTTTGGGGAGAATGAATAAAATGATAGGTTTCAAAAAAATAAAAGCCATAGCGTCTCTACATAAACACATGTACATTGAAGCTGATGATGGTGCTATGGTGAAGATAAGGCTCTTGCTTCTGGCAAGTCACTGGCAGTCAGTTCCCAATAACTACTACGAGGGTAATACAGAATGATGCAGGTGCCGGCCAGAAAGGGTGTATGTATTCAAGGTGTTGGAGTGGGCTGGGAAGTGTGATTGACAAGTTGATGTGGGTAGAGAGAGGTGTGAGGGAGGGATGACAGTGGTCAGGAGGCTGGAAGCGGGATCATCTACATACTGAAGAGGCGTAGACGCTAGGATTATAGCTGGTTGGAGGAGTAAGCGTCTACATACTATTCCGGAACAGGAAGAACCAGCCAGCTGAAGTTCCGCTCGAATAGGATACAGAAGGGTGGCAAGTGGAGGGCGCACCAGAAGCCTAGGTATCCAGAGATTAGGCGAGAAAAATTGCTTTTGTTCGCCACGTTTATGGAACGTTTGCAATTTGTGACAAAGTCTGAGGAACTTCAGAAGAGAGGGCAATGTAATCAGCTGGTAGAGGTTGCGTCTGAGACGGCAAATATGATACAGAGTGCAAGGTGTTCTAAGACTGTAAGGAATGGTAAATTTTTGAGAGTGCTGAGATCCAAGCTATATTGGCAAAAGTAACGCTGGGGGCACTAAGGCTTTTGGAAAGACGAAGGAAGAAACAAGATCAGGGGTTAAAGTCCCGTTGGTGAAACAGCTATTAGAGCATAACCCAGAATTGGGAAGAATGGGGAAGCAGGACAGCTGCGTCCATCAATAGGAACCATCGTGTCATTCACCTTAAGCTGTGTAGGGACATCGCAGAGAAACTAAATATGGTCGAAAATCAAGTTTGGAGCCAACAGCTTACCACAGCATCGCCTCGTTCAGTGGGTTTTACCCAAGTACAGAGGATGGCTGAATGATGGAATCCCCACATTGTCGAGTTTCCTGTCTTCTTAATTTGAGTTGTTGTAAGCTGGGGACGCGTGATTATTCCAAGATATGAGAAAGTGAGAGTCCTCTGCCCATGTCAGCAGAGAGGAATGCAGCAGCAAGTCCACCGCCTTACTGCAAGCGCTTATCTTCCTCCACGTAATTGGGCACTGTCCTTGCATTGTGAGAGAACTGTGACTCGGAGTTATCTGTTGAGTGTACGTGACTGTAATGGATGTGTTAAGAGCTTAACATCTACATCTGACACACATGTTGTTATGTCATGCTTTTAATAAATTTACAAGTAGATAAATGAAACAGTCAATGATCAGAACGCCATATTGTTTGGAACGCAATACACTTATCTTTGGCTCCTCGTGGCTGTGGCTGTGTGAGCATGTGTGGTATTAATTGGGGTCCAACTACACAGGAGCTGCTGAAAACACTGAGCGGCATTACAGTGCAAGTCTGCAGATGATGAGCACTGAACGTTTACTACAACTGTGCCAAATATGTGTCTGTTGTTGGCCCTCGACTCTCTGTACGTGCATGCTTGGCCTAGGCTTGACTGAGTGACGTTACGCCGACACTGCACTCTGAAGGCAGAAATTCGTCGCTTCTCTGCAGTCGTCATGGAACTGTTGATATCCTCGTAGACAGAACAGAACTCAGGCTGGACTCTGGCAGAACTCGTACCAGGCACTGGCAGAGCTGGAAATACTTGTCGTGTGTGGCGCCTCGAAGCTACAGGAGGAGTGGCTTACTACTTCTTTCTCATAGGCGGTGGCGATGCTGCTTAGGTGTACAGCATCTCTCCGGCGGTCGATTGTCGATTTGCTGCAGGCGATTATCGTCGACACCACATGTGTCACCTTCAACAGTGTCACAGGCATCAGTGTATCATGATACATTGAGGAGAGGTAATGTAATGTAGAACACTGACTCGAGGTCTGGTGATGAGCAACTTTATGCTTCAATTCCCCCTCCCATTACTGGGGAAATACCAGCAATGCAAATTTCTTCCATCACCTGGATTCGAATCAGTTTACCTTTGAAGAGAGTACCACCACACAGTCATGTTTATGTGTGCCATGGTGGAAGTTAGGGTGAGAGAAATGATTGGTGGTGTTTATTGTAATAATTTCTTGGGTTTTTAACATAAGTGATTTTGATGTAACAGAGGCTACACCAACAGGTGAAGTTATCGAGGCAGATGGAGATATGCTGTTGAGTAAGATTTACAGTGACAAAAGAAGCATGGTGTGCCAGACAAGGAGCTATACAGGAAACATAATTCATTGGGACACCTGGCACTTGCCAGTTTCCTCCCGGAGATCCGAATGTGTGACTATTGCGGAATATTTCGCCAATGGAGCAGTCATCATACCACTTTTCAATTATAGGCCACATGTCCTGTGGACAGACACCAGTGGTTCCGATTACCTTCTGCATTCTCATGCCTTTGAGCACTGCTGACTCTTCAGGGTTTTAGGAGCAGGGGAAGAAAGTGCCTTGAAGCTCTATCCGCCCATCCATCATTACTGATGATTTTTATTCTAAATTTAAGCAGTAGCGAGGTTTGATTCTGGGTCCCATGACGTTTTGATTAGTATACAAAGACACTACCCTTAAATCATAGGTGAGCCGTGGGATATAAACTTGCATACAGTATGATATCACACAACTTGACTAGAGCTAGTATGAAATAAGATGTTTTTTATTTTATTTTATTTTTTTTTTTTTTATTGAGGTCGAAAGTAATAGAGTCATGAGCAGCCTCTCATAAGAATTTCCTGAAATTGTAAGACGTCGTGGTCTCCTTCATTGCTTACATATTCCGCCCTCACAATCATATTCTGCACATCAAGACGCTTCATTCGAGCCCAAACTCGATAAGATAAAGTCAGTATTGTATGAATTCATGTAGACGATATGCAGATAACTAATAAATCGCAAGTGCGCACCGTGGTTGAAATACTCGAGGCTGGCGTACACACATACGTTCCAGACACGACGGTCACAGGAGCTTTTAGCTCGAGAGAGGCAACTGCACCCCAGGAGGCCGGTCCCAAGCTATCTACGTCGGCCAGTGACCGCCTGTAGAGCAGACAGCGTTAGCCCGAGTGAAAGGACGACCCTGTGTTCGGCTTAAAAGCAAATTCCGCTACATTGTGTGGGAGCGGCCAGCCTACGCATTCTTTACACATAGAATGCAGTTTCAGAGATTTTCACAGGGAGACAGCAGGGGGACAGACCGATACTACAGATTTCCGGATTGGTCACCTTAAACAAAACGTCATTCTCCCGTTTTAGAAGAGCAATGCTGAATGGCAGGCGATATTTCTGACGCCTTGAGCTGAAGGAGTAATGGAAGAGGTCGAAAGATATACCCCTTCACGTCTGGCGTGCAGAGGGGCCGTTCCATTGTCGCTCTTGAAGCGAGAACACGTAACGAGAGCGTGTGCATTCGTACATGTACTCAAAGAGCAAGGAACAAGTCTCTCCTCAGTACTTCACTGGGAGAGCACCTCTGTCGTACGCCAATAGACTAGGGGCGAATAGGAGTCCTTGACTTCATCAAGGTGTAGGGAGAGTTTGATTGGCGAAGGTCAATCCAGATAGAACGAGAGTTATCTTATTTGTCGGCAGCGAGCGGCGCAGACAGCAGTCATCACAGCCACAGCTCTTGCGACCCCCACATTTCCTCCACAACAGTACCCTTCACTGCACATCACACGTGACAGCCTCCACTGTACCTAGCAACATTCTAACCGATAATTATTCAAGTCTAGTAGGTGCAGCTCTCAGCCATTCTGCCAAGTCAGTAACAATCTTAAACTTTGTATAGAAATTTCATTAGCGAATCCTATCCTTAAGAGGTAACTTCACATTCTGAAAAGAACCCGCAAATAACTTGTTCAATTCATAACTAAAAGTGCTATTGTGATTTCTCAGAATTTTTGCAAAATAAATAATAATTTTAGTTACTTTCATGTTTTTCTTACACTAACTAGCACTACTCCAGTACCCAAGTAACCCACTAGTTACGTAATAAATTTTGTGAATTTTTGTGTCATATCCTTACAGTGGACGACTCCAGAAGGTATTTATTGCTGAAAGTTTTTCAGGCATTTCTCTTTAGAACGTTAGGAGTGTCCGTCTGACTCCTGTAGTAGTGTGGGGGTGGAAATTGCATCTTGCAGGGGCCAAAGGGTAAAGGGTACATCTCAGATTAATCTGTTGCGCAGAATGACACAATAGCACCAACCCACACGCTCACAAAATGTGTGGCTTTATAGTCTTGTGTTGTAAATACTATATTTAATTCGTTTTGTGGTGTTATATACAGGTATTTTAAACTGGGCCCAAGAGATATGGTGGTCGTATTTGTGTGAAATTGTATGTACCGAATTGTCGAGCAGTCATTAGATACAGTGAGTATATCTTTAAGATATGAACACTGAGTCTGGCTTGTTGAGGTTGTTTGGTAACGTGTGGTTGTTATGGATGAGTGGAGAATGAATCCTTTTTCAATAGATTGTTCAGTTTATGTAAAATGTGGCAGTGTTTTTGTTCATGTGTATCACCAATCCCAGGGTTTCTGATGTGCAGAATGAGGTGCTGGTATCAGGATATCTCACAAGCACTCATTGGCAATACCATCTGATTCTATGTTGTAGCAATTATCTGTGCCTTGTAGAGTGTAGAGTGACTGGGACTGTGTTACGTGACTGTAACAATTTTCATTAAAGTATAGTTGTAGCATTGAGATAACATGTGAGTGATGAAGATCTCGTTGGAGCTGAGGGAACAGACATATGGATGGAATGCTATGCTGCTGCTTTGTCTTGATGTTTTATGTGGCGAAACAAGGTTAGGTATAGGTTTTAAGCTGATGTTTTGGTGTGGCTGAAGATAAAGTTGGATTGCTTTTTGGAATAGATGACTTGGATGTTAAAATGGAAGGTGGCTGTGGCTGTTATCGTCATCTGTTGGACGATATGTGGACGTTGAAAGAGAGTGAATGTTGTGGAAAACAGTGGTTCTAAACGGGATGTCTTTCATGTTAGGGATGCGACACAAAAAACTGTTGAGATGATGACGGTGAGCTCGACTGACAGTGTAGAAAACTGTGGATCTGAACTCAATATCTTTCATGGTGAGGGTGCAGTGCATGTAGTTGTTGGGGTGCGAAATGTAAGTTTAGTGTCGTGAATAATGCGTTTACTTTATATTTATTAGATCATTCGAGTTGAGGCTGTGTAGATGATGCAATTGTGCAAGGGTTGTACATTTGGCATAGTTAACATGGGTGGTTTTACGAACTTCCAGTATGCTGCAGTAGTTTGGGTCAGCAACATCTGGTAATCAGTGAACGAAAAACCGTTCCAAGGTTTTGTTCATTCGATGAGTTATCTCCATGCACTGTAAATGTTCATTGCACGTTTTTGACATCTTCGGAAATGAAAATTAGTAAATACGAACAGTATCATGCCAGGATCATAGATGAGAAATGTAGAACACTACACGCTACAGTATTGACTAAACATTAGCTTGTCTGAAGCCGTTAAGTTGCAGAAACCATTCGCCATTTTTAAAACAAGCCTTAGACTAGGTCTGAAAAAAAACTACGTGTACAGAAGTTTAGAGCGTTTATAGAAGATAAGAAGGAACACTTTTTTATATGAGGCACGTGTCGCACATATATGAAGGTCTTATCTGCACTGGCGTTCAGAGACGGTGTTCAAAGTGCTGTGGGATGGGCACTGTTTTAGAGGTGTTGCGTGCCTCCTACGGGAGGGAGAGAGGTGTTCAGTGTACAGACACTGGCAGACACCCCAGGTGAGGTGGTTGCCTCTTAGGCTGAGGCTGCAAACATTATTTGTGAGACACCCACTTGTTTCGAGTGTGTTGCACTATCATTAGCAGCCAGCTGGCACTTGAGTAACGTCTCGAAAACATCACACAGCCTCTGTACATCGCTGGCATCGAAACCTTCACGGGCCACGAGCAGGTGGGGGTACACCTTTGACCTTTGTGTCACATAAACTTGTCATAGATCCAGACAGAGAGTTGCCGAGGAATCTAAACACTGACTTTGGAAAGAGCACCAGAGATTACCTTGCGTGGCATGCAAAATCACGCAAGAGCTAAAACTACATATTCAGAAGGATATTTGAATTTCATTCCTCGAACAACTGAACACTTGTCAGCGCATAACCATGAAGTGAAGTGGCCGGGTCTCAGTATTAAACTTACCTACAATCTTGAAATCATCTTCGTAGAATGCATCGGTGTACTCAGCTGTAGTGTACCAGGAGACACGATAGAAGGCGTACAGTTGGTCAGCGAGGCTGAACATTTGCGACGCCTCTGGCTGCCGCTCCTTGCACAGCGCACTGAAGTCGTCGTCAAAGGAGAGGCTCCACGGCTGATAGCGCAGCAGGCGTTCACTCAACAGCGGCCGCCTGTAGCACACAAAGTGCGAGGTTAAAAGTTAAAAACCTAGCATGTATAGTTTATGCAAGAACGTACAAGTATCCAAAAATGTGTGTGAAATTTTATGGGACTTAACTGCTAAGGCCATCAGTCCCTAAGCTTGCACACTACTTAACCTAAATTATCCTAAGGACAAACACACACACCCATGGCCGAGGGAGGACTCGAACCTCCGCCGGGACCAGCCGCACAGCCTGACTGCAGTGCCTCACACCGCTCGGCTAATCCCGTGCGGCTAAAAGTATCCAGAACGGATTTCCACTCAGCAGTGCATAAGATACTTCCTGGTAGATGAGTACTGTGTGCCAGACTGGGACACAAACCTGGAACTTTTTTATTCTTGAAAGGATGCATAGAAACACAGCAAACAAACGCAAACGCATTGGTCTTTTCAGCATTTTCATTCTTTAAAGGATGCATAGAAAAACAGCAAACAAACGCAAACCCATTGGTGCATTTTAGCACATCGAGATTTCATCTTTAGATTTCAGAGCACTTGAGTGAGATACCGATTGTAACTATTTCTTGCAGATCATCCACTCCGTTCTGTGCTACTATACCGTTTTAACTGGTTTCAGACACATCAAACAGCAGAACTGCAGCGCTTGCCGCAGAATACCTCTTTTCTTTAAAGAAGAATTTCGTATTCATTGCAAGAGAGTGAACATGTGATATTTATGTTAAGGATATGAACGAATTGTTCAAATTTGTTATAGATGATTTTAGACGCTGACATGTACACATGTCTGTCATGAGCTGAAGCACACATTACCACTTGAAAATGGCTCAAAAGGCCGAAACTGCAATAGTAAAACAAATAATTTTTAAAGTCAATGGCGAATATGACGCCCTTAAAAAGATAGACATCGAGCTGGGCAGGCAGGAACCGAGAGCCGCCGTCGCAGCTTTACTTCCGCCAGTAGCTCAGCCGCTGCCTTCCAGCCGTCACAGAAGCTCCCCTGCACGGCTGGCGGCACCAGCGGTCCCGGAAGGATGGGCACTGCAGTGACCAGAGGCCTCGGGAGTTGCTTCCTGGGCGAATCCTCACTCTGCAGTGGAGAGTGCAGTCACTTGAAACGTCGGGGATCCGACACACGGCTCTGACCTGCCAGGGAGTTTCCTATCTGCATTAGGTGATGTGACATCTGCGATAATTTTCCGTAAAGACTGTATGACAGCTGAAAGCAGAACTCCCACAGGAAGATGAGTTCAACGGACAATCGTGAATGTACCGTCAAGCAGGTCCAGTTATTCAGTCCCTTTCAGCCAATCCAACGGCCAAGGACAGCGCGATACGATGACTTAAGCTATTTCACAACCGTCTTTGCAAATACCAAACATGTGTTTTTATTTCACAATAGGTCTTTCGTTTTACTCATTATACCCTTATCAGTTGTGGCATTTTTATAATGTTTCCACTTACATCCGGCAGTGTGCATCCCACCATCTCACACTGCTATGCTTGACGTGCAGAAGTACATGTCTGCTGACGTAAAACTTGACAAAATGACGCTTCACTATTGCATAAAAATGTTTGTTTACTTGACTCTGAAGCATTCGCTCCGTCTCGCTTCGTGATTGGTTGGTGCGGGTGTCTAGTTTGGCAGTGAAAATTATCATACAGAAATTGTTGGCCTAAGGTCAGTGTTCCGTACATAGATTCGATGCATATGTGTCAGGTACATATTATGATGAGAATGGAGCCTTCAGAATCGGGTATGAGACAATTTTTTCCTGATTCATCTACGACTACATTCCCTATAGCCCATCAACGATGGAAAGTTTCCATACTGCCAGATACAATGCAGAACAATCAGTACTCCCTGTACTCCTTGTAGTATGGTCCTTGGTTATCACTTTTAATTGACAACGTCATTGCCAATTAAAGCATGAAGCTGCATCATAATGAGTTCCGTGTGGTGTCTGGATCCCCAGTTTGACCGGAAAGCTGTCCCTCCCACAAGACATGTGGTGCCATGGTGCTAAGGCTCGCAAACCATTTCCACGCCACGTACACCAGCACGCTGTTTTGCTTGGAGCTACAGTACCACACCTACTCCACTGACAAGCTGGGACTCAGAATCCGTGCCGTGATGAAAATCATCGTTTCTACGCCCCAGATGCAGGACGTACGTGAATACTGACAATGATCTGAATAAACATTATACGGAGATTTGGTTGTGGAAGAATTTCGGGAAAGGGCTGTTTTTAACATAATGGAGCCGTTCATTCCATAAGGCAACGAAAGAACGGATTGAAATGAAGCGAGGAAGTGAACAAACAATATCCAGTGAAACAAGCTCTAAAGAAAATCTCGAAACTTCTGGACAGTTGGGAATGCACTACACAGCTATAATGATACAACACTGACTGCCATATTCAGTTTAGGAGCAAGTGCGTTGCCACAGAGGACGAAATAAATACTCGCCACATGGAGCTGGAGTGTCGACAAGCGGGGCAGACCGCTGCGACGGAAGTCAATCGTCCAGAATTTGCGTGCAGAGGCAGGGGTCTGTGTGCTATAGGCGGCTTTGGCCTGTAGTGCTGGAGCCATTACTCAACGTACCATGCGAGTCCAGTAACAAAGTGGATTGACGGAATTTAGAAATGACCGACTGTAAATGGGGATACGTGAACTACAGAAGAGACACGAAATGGCGCGCTGCCTGGACTAGGAGGGTGGTACCTAAGCTGCACCACTGCCGCTGTGGCCCCTCATGCGTCTTTGGTTCTCGCCTTTGTACTGACATCCAACAGAAGTTAAACACGCTGGGTCGTATGAATAAACAAGACGACGTTCTCTGGAGAAGATTCTCCATCCAAAGAACATTCTCAGGGAAAGTTCTTACGAGCAAAACATTCGAAGCCATAATCTGTGACGAGAGGATTCCTTTTTCTCACTACCTCTGCTCCCTGCTGAGTTCTCGGTGTGTGTGGTCTGCCGTGTCCGGCACAGAAAGCACGCGCAGTGTCACGTGTCATTCAGCTCGCTCAAACGGGCGACATGTCTGCAACCGGCATCCGTGTGTTCAGGCAGAGTTGCACTGCGTTTCATTTTGTTTATTTTATGTGCGGCAACCAATTAGTAAGACAATTACGTACAGCTTATGAAAATGCATTTTCTTGAGGTTACCGAATTTACAACATGCGGAAAACTTTTCAGTTATAGAAGTTAGGCGAACATTATGCGAACGAAATCTTAAGATTGCATGACTTTTTATCTACTCCAAGCCGGAACTCTGTCAGAGTTCTCTAACACGAGATAATTTTGGTTAAATACGGCCCACAACTGTCTGCTCGCGTGGCAAGCACATAAGCGCCCCACCATGCGTTCGTTACGAGTAACAGGTCGCTAGGTTTGCGATAAACCAGTTATTAATTTTTCTGGTAACCCTACTTATTTCTAACATCACACTATATAAGACTTATGCTGTGAGAAGACATGATGGTGAACGTCTGGAAAAGTCAGCGACACGGTTGTTTGGTGTAGGCCTACAGCTAAATGCTCTCGTACGTCAGTCTGAAAACTTGCGTCTACTAAATAGCAATAAAAATGTTTCAATCTTCACTTCTTTTAAGAGGTCGTCCGCAGATGATGTTCTTATTGTCAAAGCGATATAAACTTCTACAGCTCCTCAATTCAGCACTTCGTTGGGCTATATATTTCTTTTTTTGCCTCCCAAGCAATATGAATTCTGCCATCATTGCCAAAATGTAGATAAAACTTAACAGAACTTACTCAGCCCGAAGAGTGCTACAGATCTCGCTTCAATATTTTCCGGTTGTGAGAAGCTCCTCTAGTTTTGTTAACACGAAATCGGAGAACGTTCTTTGTTTTGAGCAACATCCCTCACCCTTTTACTCGCGATGACCACATTCTCGGCTGGAGTATATTCTCTGACTCGCTTTACTCATGTAAACCTCAAAATGTCCTCCCAAAATTTCCAGTACGAAGTATATCCTCCGTTTTACTGACACGCCCCACTGTACTTCGCCAGCACCTCAGCTCTCACATGGACTCTGCCAGTGGTTCTTCGCCGATCATCTCCCACCCTTCGCCGTCGTCTTCATTGCTTCACCACTCACAGAGAGCCGTAGTCTGGCAGCTCCTTCGCCACTGCCTCCGTCAAATGCTCCACCACCGTCGCCGCCAACTGCGCCACCGTCGACTCCCTCTCCAGCAGCGCCGCTGGCTCTGTCGCCAACACCGTCGCCAGCCCCAAACCGCGGCCCGCCCCAACGCCCGCACCACTGCCGGAGCCAGAAGTTCCAACCACATCCACATTCGTCACCGCCGTCGTAAACTCCTGTCAATGTCCTTATCTACACACAACTGGGGCCACCTATTACACCACAACCCTCATGCATGCAGTCACAAGACCAAACAGATGAAATAGAATAGATAAAACCTCACGATTTCAAATGAAACCAAGCCAAAAATGATTTCACTAAATTTACGGACATGAAACCAATAATTCCTCTCAACTATCGTCCTTTGTATCTACATCTACATACATAATCCGCAAGCCACCGTGCGGTGCGTGGCGGAGGGTACCCTGTTCCACAACTAGTCGTTTCCTTTCCTGTTCCGCTCGCTGACAGAGCGAGGGACAGACGCCTGTCTATATGCCTCCTTAGGAGCCGTAATTCCTCGTATCTTGTCTTCGTGGTCCCTACCAGAAATGTATGCTGGCGTCATTAGGATCGTTCTGCAGCCAGCTTCAAGTGCCGGTTCTCTGCACTTCCTCAGTTGTTTTCTTCGAAATGAGAGTCTTCTTCCCTCCAACAATTCCCTGCTGAGCTCCCGAAGCATATACGTAACACTTGCATGCTGATCGAAACTCCGGTAAGAAATCTACCTGCTCCGCCTGAATTGTTTCGATGCCTTCTTTCAATACGACCTGGTGCAGATCCCAAGCACTCGAGCAATGCTGAACAAGAAGTCGCTCTGGCGTCCTACACGGGGTCTCCCTTACTTACGAACCACACTTTCACAAAACTCTCACAATAAACCCAAGTCGACCGTTCGCCTTTCCTACCAGAATCCTCACACGTTTATTCAATTTCATCTCGCTTCGCAACATTACGTCCAGATATTTCAACGAAGTGACTGTGGTAAGCAGGACACTTGGACTGCCGTATCCGGATATTGCGGGTTCGTTTTTGCTACTCATCCGCTTTCGTCTACAGCAAGAGCCACCTGCCATTCATCACACCAACTAGAAATTTTGTCATCTTGTGTCAACCTGCAGTCACTCAACTTATTCCATATGCTCGTTCTTCTTCTTCAAGTTACTTTTCACCCCGCAATGGGACACCGTGACAAATGCTTTCGAGAAATCTAGAAATATGGGATCTGCCTGTTGCCCTTCATCCATAGATTTCAGTGCATCATGTGAGAAAAGGAAAAGGTGAGTTTCACAGAAGCGATGCTTACCAAAACCGTGTTGATGTGTGCACATAAGCTCCTTAGTCTGAAGAAAGTTGATTATGTTCGAACTGAGAATATGTTCAAGCATTCTGCAGCAAACAAGTGTTAGGGATATTGGTCTGCAATTTTGTGGGTCCGTTCTTTTACCTTTCTTCACTTGCACTTTTTTCCATTCGCTTCGTTCTGAGAGCTGATCGCAAGATTCGCGGTAAATGCAAGCTAAGTAAGGTGCCAGTGCCGTACACAACTCTTTGTAAAACCAAACTGGCATTCCACCTAGGCATTGCCACTTATTTATTTTCAGCTGTTTCTCTACGCCAGGGGTACTCATTACTATGATTTCCAAACGGGACTCTGTGCGACCGTCAAGCGACAGCACGTTTGTACCATTCTCCTGCGTGAACGATTCCTTAAACGAGGAATTTTTAACTTCGGCCTTTTGGAATATTCTAGCGCCAAAGCAGACTGGTCAACGTGTGACTGAATAGAAGCGTTAGATCCGCTTAACGATTTTGCAGAGGACGAAAACTTTTTCCGGTTCTCCGGTGGTAGCTGTTGTATGATTCGCGCACAGATCTTTTCACAGACGCACGAATATCTACAAACCTTGCTGTCCTCATTTGCGCGTTCTCTTTTGAACCGAGAATGTAACAGCCTTTCGTTCCTCAGCATTTTCCGAATTTTGTTATTAAAGCACGATGAGTCTTTTCCGCCCTTCATCCACTTAGTAGGCGCATACTTTTTCGGATCACGATTTACAATCTCTTTAAACTTTAGCCATAATTCCTCTATGACCATAATTATGGAATTAAATGATTGTATTTTATTGTCTAAGTGAGACGCTGACAACTGCATATCAACTCTCCTAGCGTTCTTGACTGATTTACTGACTTTCGTAACCATAGTCGCTATGATGACATCACGATCACTAATCCCCATATCTATGCTGACGCCATCGATAAGGTCGTGCCTGTTTGTGCTGGCTGACGAACTAGCTGCTCAACACAGTTTTCGGAAAACGTGTTCAAAGTCCTTCACAAGACTGTCTGTCTGCACGACCTGCAGTGAATCCATAGACGTCCCAGTCTATACTCGGTAGGTTAAGGTCACCGCCAGCTAGTGTCGTGTGATCTGGATATTTATGCAATGCTGATTCTTTGAATGGCTCCACATCTGTCCCAGCGGAGTCGGGTGGGTGGTAAAAACATCCAACAACTGATATGGTTTCACCTAGTCCTGTTATGTGCGACCACGTAACTTCACTATTGCACTCAAATTCAACCTCAGTAAAGAGAATATTTTTTGTCAACTCCAATAAACACTTCCCCTCCTACGGCGTCGAATATGTCTTTCCGATAAACATTCCAAGACTCGCTAAATATCTCAGAGTTTTTTTTACTTTGGGTCTTAGCCAGCTCTCAATTCAAGAATAATTTGAGGCTGAGAACGTTCATGAAGGAGAGCAAATTTGGGAACTATGTTACAAATACTTCTACAGTTGACTGATAAAAGTTTCAGAGTCGAACTAACTTTACTCTGAAAGCTATCTGATTTCCCTAAATGTGTACCAACTGGCGAGTGTTCATGAGAGTACCTCAAACTACTGGGTAGCCTGAAACCCCCCATGTGCACTCCACAAGTACTCTGCTATCCGATCAGCTGCTTCCTTTGTGTAGTGCACCCCTGTCCTCAAATCTACCCATCTCCGATTTTCAGTTCACCTTCCCAACCACTGTTACCTTCATTCCCACTGCCTGACCGGATGTCGATAGTTTCATCCCGTCACACTATCTGCATGTGTCCGTACACAGTGAACCGGTAACCCACTCACAGTTCTGATGACAGATGTGGAGTAGCAAACCAAAAATCCCCACTCAATAAACATCGTGGAGTAACAATACCGTTCCTCGAAAACAGCTCCAGTTGGCTACAAGTCATGTTCAATCATCCTGCATAATACTTTATCCTGATTGTGTATTTTACCACCCTGGCCGTGATCTGTCCTACTGCCTGTCGCTGTCCGAGAAATCCTATAGCACATAATTTCGTTCCTCACACTAACCACTGCCTCTCCACAGCTGTTTACCCACATCAGTTCCCATGATGAACTTAACTGTAGATGTCGGATGATCACCTTCGTTTCAAAAGACCTAGTCCATTTCCCAGACACACTCATCCCAAAGTAGCTCCCCTACCGACATCTTCAGATATAACTGCAAAAGTCTTTCATCTAATTGATAGCAATCACGACTGAGTCTAATTGTCCATCCTAATCCATGTTCTCCACCTCCATAGCTACCTCACAATAAGCTACCTAAAAGACTCCAACAACACCGCCACAAGACCTGGGGTGCCTGCTGGGAGCTTGCCCATTCCCACACAGGAAGCCACCTGGTCACCCTCCATAGTGCCAACGTATCTCCTACACTACTCCATTCCACGGCCCCATATGTCAAACACTCGAGAGACTATTCCGCTTTCCTCCCGCTCGCAAATCAAAAAATCGAAGGCTAAACGGAGTCAAAAACCTTTGTAAATCACGAGTTTCTGTAACCAAGTCCTTCACTACTGTCTCTTAGTGCTAGTTCTTTACGTCATTGTGAATTAAATGATCCCTGTGTTTTCTATAACTTTAATGAATACTTTAATGGATAAAAGTGAGATATACTCCAATAAACCATAGTGGGTACGACAGACATTTGAGTGTACACTGGTTTATACCTGAGTACCAAGTGCCCTGGCCTGTCCTTGTCTTCTTCCACCTCGTAGTGCTCCACCTGTTTGCTGGCGAATTGCAAGTCCTGTAACCATCCGGCTAATTTCGTACGCAGCATGTCTTTCACACGTTCCATGTCCTTAATCCAACCGTGGAGTTGCTGATCACTTGCGTTGTTACCCTGAGACACACAGAAAATAGTTCAAATTACTTTCATAACATCCACAAGCAGCAACCTTTCTTAGTACACAGTTACATGTAGTACTATTACATGACACTGAAATTACTGCCAGCGCATGAGTGTAGTACATTCAGTTTTGTACAGGCATAAAAACATTAATGCACAGCAGATGCCTAGTGGGGCTTTATTAAATAAATACATTTCTCAAACTGTGACATCAGATTAGAGAGGTGCAGATATTTCTTGGTAGTTGACATTACAGACGTCTGAATGTATGAATTTATACTCCCGTGACGATGTATCCAACTGAAATGTTCTGGAGCTGCCAGCAGCGTCGAGTTCCTACGTGTAAAGCCACATGGCGTGGCTGGAACTCTGACGAGATTCTATTCAAACTTTTGAACGATTTTCGAAAATAGAATGGCCAGACTGTTGACAAATCCGTAAAAAACCTACTCGTTACCAACGCTGTGAGAAACCTGAACACATGTTATGACCGTCTACAAACGCAACGATAGACATCAGCCGCTCCATATCTGAAACATTGTCTGCACACACGAAATGTCAGTTTGACTCAAAATTTTGTAGCGTTTGTCTATTGCCTGGCTGATCGCTTTTGCCGAAAATTTGCGTTTGTTGCTCGTCATCTAACACGATGTCGTCTGTATCTGAACACGTCTCGAATATTGCAGATTTGAAGGAATGTATTGACTGTCCGAGCGTTAAGATCGTTTTTTCTGGACCATTTTCGGGTACGAAGTTCACATTTGTGTCACATATTAAGGTCTATGTTACTTTGGCGTTGTAAAATTCGTAAGCTTCTAAGTCAATGCAATAAAGATACGGCCATTTAAATTATATATTTTGATACTCGAAACATCACTCATAAAATCAATATGGTGCTCCCTGTTGATTTAGAATCATGACATTTTGAAAGAAGCCAGATTTCACAGTGCAAATAAATGAAAAAAATCTTAAAATCCATAATTGGTAACTATATAACTCTAGAAAATACTTTTCGTATTATTTTTTATCAGTCTGCCTATTTGTCTGTCCATCTGTTAGGAATCTTTTTCTCTGGATACGTTCTGGGTATCATGTTCAAATTATGTCACATACAAAGGTATACGGACCCTTGGCGGCGTAAAAACTGTAAGCTTATAACTGACTCCAGTCAACAGATACGGCCGTTTATGTCTCGTGTTTTGATAATCGAAAACTCAGTCATCGAAACCTATAGGGTGCTCTCCATTGACTTGGAATCGTGAGATTTGGCAACAACTAAGTTTTCCGGTACAAGTAAAGCAAAAAATCGGAAACTTGTCAACTTGTAATTATATGACATAAAAATGTCGTTTTCGATTTTGACATACATTGTATTCATCACCTGTTGAAAGTATAACATACGAACATTACTGCATCCAAACATAAAATGTATATTGTATTCATGATTTAGTACGTAAACGGAAATATGTTATTAAATCTTCTCTCCCTACATACATAAACTAAAGTCCTCTGTTTGCTTGTTCTTGTTTGTTTGGGCTGGGCTGAGGAAATAACGAAGAATTTCTGGACCGATCTTGGTATTGCTGGGAGCAGTGTCTTGCCAGTAAAGTTACAGAGTCTCAATAACAGGCAAAAATCATTGGGAATCTCGATTCCCAGGACGGGGAGTTTGTACAGAACCCTTAGTGCGTGAGTCCCTCTCGCACTCTCCCATTCTGTTTTCCTTTTTTCTATCTACCCTAGCATCACCCAGTATGTTGTTCCGGAAGGTGAGTGCTCACCACAGACATGGGTGCCGTCGGGAGAGTCTGAGGGAAGTGGGACAGAACTGCTCTTGTTCTCTGTACGTGGGGTGCCCAATCCTTTTGGGTCACACTGAAACAGGTGACAGTGGTTCCACAATAGATTATATTGAGGTAGGGAACCAATACTCGAAAGTGCATATTTATTGTGTTAAGGAGATACACAGCAATAGATTATATTGAGATAGGGAACCAATACTCGAAAGTTCATATTTATTGTGTTAAGGGCATACACAGCATACACCACCCAACAACAATGTAGCTCACACCAATTCTTCAAAGCAACGACTGTCAGTCTGAATGAATGCATGTATTGCAATGATGCCTGCAGTTCTTCACACCCTTGCAAAGATCTCGGGTGTCCGTTGTGCACTCGAACAGTAGCAGCTGATAAACAGTGTAGACACCTGACCACCAAACGGACCTACTGTGCACAACTAGGCTCGTAGCACTCAAGCATCGCAGTGGAGCATTGAGCCCTATGTCTGCTTGTGTCAATCCAGTATCGTTCACAGAGCTGTACTTTCCAACTTCATACAGTTTGTATTGTTTGTGGATGAGGCCTCATTCATCCGCGATGTTGTTTTCAAAAGCCAAACAGGCAGATCCAGAATGAGGACAACACCCACGCCACCCATATCGGAGGCCAACAGCAAAGATTCTGTCAAGGTATTTTAGGGCATTATCCAAGATCATTCCACTTTGATGTTAATGTTTGCAAGCACCTGAAGAATACTCACACTCATTGTAGGACTGGAAAGGGGGGGGTCCTCTCTGATGGCCATTGCGATCGCTGGATCTTACAACCCTAGACCTCATTCTCTGAGGTTATGTACAAAACACCTGTACATACAGCTGAACACCTGCTTGCCAGGGTCCAAGCTGCCTGCCTCCTGGTACAACATTGTTGCTCACGGGCGAGGCCTCCACGACGAGTGCGGCCGCTTCATGTTTAAAGATGATTAAAGGTGTAGCTGTTGTCACATGCATCGACTCAGTCTGTGTCTCGACAAGTTTCTACACAGTTGTCACTTCCGCCCAGCTGCTCAGAACAATAAAGTGTGACATGTCTTGGAAGACAGTAGCGTGATTCACTCGATTCCACTATCGCAGTAGCCGCCACGATACAGGAATGACCTGTGGGGATATGCTGACATCACTCCGAAACTGTGATCACAGAGAGAGCGTCATGCACGTCAAAGGTCGTGAGGTGGTGCAAGAATGTGGGATATTTTCAAGAACACTGCCATCCTGAATTTGGAATCATTCAACTGTATGTCAGTCAGACACCTTAGGCAATTGCACGGTGGTGGAGAGAAAAACGGATTTACTTGTGTTGCAGATATGTGCAAATATTATTTTCTTAATAAAATTTTTGTATTTATTTAGATACTCCCGAGCTCATTTTTTACAGTTCTTTTGTCAGCTACGTTTATTTACCAAGTGACATCTACACTCTTTTTGGAGAACTGTCGAGATGATTTCCCAAGTTTCTGCAATGTGTCACTCAAAACGTAACCGATCAGCAGCTACTTGTAGCCAGCATATTCCATTTCGTGCATTTCTGTCACAGCACAATCCCACTCGTTTAATATGTGGAATTTCTTCTTCTTACGAGAAATAAACCCGTTTGTGCTGCCTTGCGTCCCCGCTTGGTAAGTAATGAGAGTAGTAGCAAGTTGAGAGAGGCGTGTTCAAATGTGTACCAACACGCTGGGCACTGTCGCAATGCGCTATGTGTGAGTAACGTCAGTGGGGAGAGAAGAAGCGTGATGGATTGCGACTTGAATTGCAGATCAGCGCACGCTGCGTGGCTGAAGGGGTTTGTAAACAGCCCTGCGGAGGGCGACCCGAGTCTTTCTCTCTCTCCGACTGCCAGCCAGCCCTGATATCGGAGTCAAGCGCTCGTGCGGTATGCGTGACGACGATGGTGACTGCAGTCATGGCCACGCACGTTGGACAACAATGATGACGCCGCACTGTTGTCACTGTTTACCGACGACGGTGTGATGTCACTCATCATGGTCACCTTGGCTGAGGATGAAAGCAAGTATACATATTTTCTACATTGTTTTTGTTTATACACTACTGGCCATTAAAATTGCTACACCACGAAGATGACGTGCTACAGACGCGAAATTTAACCGACTCGAAGAAGATGCTGTGATATGCATGATTAGCTTTTCAGAGCATTCACAGAATGTTGGCGCCGGTGGTGACACCCACAACGTGCTGACATGAGGAAAGTTTCCAACCGATTTCTCACACACAAACAGCAGTTGACCGGCGGTGCCTGGTGAAAAGTTGTTATGATGCCTCGTGTAAGGAGGAGAAATGCACACCATCACGTTTCCGACTTTGATAAAGGTCCGATTGTAGCCTATCGCGATTGCGGTTTATGGTATCGCGACATTGCTGCTCGCGTTGGTCGAGATACAATGACAGTTAGCAGAATATTTTATTTATTTTATTTATTTATTGATTTATTTAACCTGGCAAGATTAGGGCCATGAGGCCCTCTTTTACTTCTAACCAGGCATTCTACTTATTTTACATTCATATGTTTTAGTAGGTATGTTAAACTACATCTAGTACAAAAAGTGAAATAAACAATTAGAAAGGTACACCTGGAAAAATACATACATATAGGGTTTATATTCGTAGATCATAAGTACTGTTATAATTAGACATTATCGAAGAGACAGACTTTATATAGGAGTGCTGGCAGCAGGGAGTACCGACGACAAATACATGCCGCTTCAAAGAGGATCACACCACTTCCTGGATTCACAACGCTTCATGCTCACGTCTCTTTAGAAATTTGCCGAACCAACGCGTCCTGGAGATATTCTTAGCAAAGGGAGCCACATATCTCGATGATGTAGAGTTTGAAGAGTTTCAACTTGTGACGGAGAAGGGGTCTTTCCATACGAATATCTGGATTCTCTAGTAAACTAAGAGGCATTTCCATAATGAATGCAAAGAACGGGCAATTGGTGAATAAACGGCAGGACTTCGGCATCTCTGATTTATCAGAACATGTAAAATGATGAACACGAATGTACATCTGACCGGCAGCATCTTCGAGAAGTTCTGTAGCATATGGCTGAGATTTCGTGGGATGCCATGTTAAGAAAGACACAAGCCAGCAGCGAGTTCTTGACCAACTTTGAGATGCATGTCTTCCTGGAACATGCGGTCCACAAGTGACTTTGCCAATGTGTGCGCAGGTATGCCAAGGCAAATAGCTTGCAAATAATCGAGGGGGAGTACAGGTTGTCTGACGATTTCAGTTTCATCCTTTACCTGGATGTAAACTGTCTCTCAAAGCAAACCATGCAACAAAGTCTCCCTTTTCAAGGGCTCTCATGGATGTCCAAAGCGGAAATCACCAGACTGAGGAAAGAGATCAAATATGTGGCTGCTGGTGCTGGTGAGGGATATGTCCTAGAGGTAGAGCTGGACTATCCCACAAGTCTGCATGACAAACACGGTGATTTGCACAGCCTGAAAGACTTTCACGTTCAGGGACTTCAGCAGGTGCCTCCTCTAGGACATTGGCGCTGCACCACAAATGCTTATCAGGAGACCTTTCGATTGAGGTTATATACTGAGGTATATACTGCAATTCCAGCTGGAAGCAGGGGTGTCCTATCACGATCACAAGTGGTTCATCGGGGGGCATAGGTGTGGAAATCTGCTGCACCCAGACTATTTACTGATGTGTCTGGGTGGGTTTATTTGTTAGTAAAAAGGTAAAAAGGTGTTCCATTTGACTGGGTGTGTGTGGAATACTTTGAAGAGCTGTTTCTCACAGTTCTGAGTGTATGTTTGAGATTATGAATGTTTCATTGCACATTGCGTGCGTCCGTGTGTGTGTGTGTGTGTGTGTGTGTGTGAGAGAGAGAGAGAGAGAGAGAGAGAGAGAGAGAGAGACAGAGACAGAGTATATATTTCGTGTGGAACATGTACAATATGTTTATGGTGCGTGCGTGCGTGTGTGTGTGTGTGTGTGTGTGTGTGTGTGTGTGTGTATTGTTTTTGAGCTGCCATTGCTGTTGCTGTTGCTGTTCTAAGTACAGGGTGTTTCAAAAATGACCGGTATATTTGAAACGGCAATAAAAACTAAACGAGCAGCGATAGAAATACACCGTTTGTTGCAATATGCTTGGGACAACAGTACATTTTCAGGCAGACAAACTTTCGAAATTACAGTAGTTACAATTTTCAACAACAGATGGCGCTGCGGTCTGGGAAACTCTATAGTACGATATTTTCCACATATCCACCGTGCGTAGCAATAATATGGCGTAGTCTCTGAATGAAATTACCCGAAACCTTTGACAACGTGTCTGGTGGAATGGCTTCACATGCAGATGAGATGTACCTCTTCAGCTGTTCAATTGTTTCTGGATTCTGGCGGTACACCTGGTCTTTCAAGTGTCCCCACAGAAAGAAGTCACAGGGGTTCATGTCTGGCGAATAGGGAGGCCAATCCACGCCGCCTCCTGTATGTTTTGGATAGCCCAAAGCAATCACACGATCATCGAAATATTCATTCAGGAAATTAAAGACGTCGGCCGTGCGATGTGGCCGGGCACCATCTTGCATAAACCACGAGGTGTTCGCAGTGTCGTCTAAGGCAGTTTGTACCGCCACAAATTCACGAAGAATGTCCAGACAGCGTGATGCAGTACTCGTTTCAGATCTGAAAAATGGGCCAATGATTCCTTTGGAAGAAATGGCGGCCCAGACCAGTACTTTTTGAGGATGCAGGGACGATGGGACTGCAGCATGGGGCTTTTCAGTTCCCCATATGCGCCAGATCTGTTTATTAACGAAGCCGTCCAGGTAAAAATAAGCTTCGTCAGTAAACCAAATGCTGCCCACATGCATATCGCCGTCATCAATCCTGTGCACTATATCGTTAGCGAATGTCTCTCGTGCAGCAATGGTAGCGGCGCTGAGGGGTTGCCGCGTTTGAATTTTGTAGGGATAGAGGTGTAAACTCTGGCGCATGAGACGATACGTGGACGTTGGCGTCATTTGGACTGCAGCTGCAACACGGCGAACGGAAACCCGAGGCCGCTGTTGGATCACCTGCTGCACTAGCTGCGCGTTGCCCTCTCTGGTTGCCGTACGCGGTCACCCTACCTTTCCAGCACGTTCATCCGTCACGTTCCCAGTCCGTTGAAATTTTTCAAACATCCTTTATTGTATCGCTTTTCGGTCCTTTGGTTACATTAAACCTCCGTTGAAAACTTCGTCTTGTTGCAACAACACTGTGTTCTAGGTGGTGGAATTCCAACACCAGAAAAATCCTCTGTTCTAAGGAATAAACCATGTTGTCTACAGCACACTTGCACGTTGTGAACAGCGCACGCTTACAGCAGAAAGACGACGTACAGAATGGCGCACCCACAGACTGCGTTGTCTTCTATATCTTTCACATCACTTGCAGCGCCATCTGTTGTTGAAAATCGTAACCACTGTAATTTCGAAAGTTTGTCCGCCTGAAAATGTACTGTTGTCCCAAGCATATTGCAACAAACGGTGTATTTCTATCGCTGCTCGTTTAGTTTTTATTGCCGTTTCAAATATACCGGTCATTTTTGAAACACCCTGTATGTACACACTGAAAACTTCTCTCTCTCTCTCTCTCTCTCTCTCTCTCTCTCTCTATGAGTTACTAATAAGTGTTTAATAGACATTGGAAATTAAAAAATTACCTTATTCACAAAAGAATGTGTATGTTGTAATGAATCAATTACGAAATAACAAAACTGTTACGTATATAACAAATACGAGAAAAAATGGAAATTAAAAAGCTTTCAGTTGTTTTCACAATACAGTTGTTCTTCTTTTTCATATTTTTTGAATGAAATACCTCCTTTATCAGTTTTATATTGATGGCAGGAGCCAGAGAAAAATAAATCCTTTTCGAATACAATATTTTTTAAATTTACACACATACATACATGGCCGACCGGTTCTAGACGGGATCGCGATTTACCGCCTCCAATTCGTATTTGCGTAAGTAGAGCTTTGCGGATGTGCAGCAGGAATACTGCACGCGTTTACGTGTGTGTGTGTGTGTGTGTGTGTGTGGGACGTGCGTCACGTCCTCGCTGTGACAGCGTGCGGGTATCGATCAGCGGGCAGCTAACATCCCGTTTGCGGTCTGAGCCGCTTCGCGCTTCCGACAGCCCGGCTGTGGGCGTCACAACAACACAGGGCGAGGGAGGCCAGCGAGCGACACGGGCCGAGTCCACACAGTAGGGGGCCCGGCGCACGGTCAAACCCAAAATCACTGTAGTGGTGACACGTGGCTGCAGTCGACTCTTACCGGTACGTCGATAAGCAGTATAGAAAACGAAAAATAAAATGCAGAATTTCCCTCGTTGTGCAGGAGCAGTGAACTGGAAGGTGCTGCACACTTTTGTATCGGCACCTTCCAAAACGTTGAATCCGTCGTCCTTGCTATAGCGCCACTGCGCTTTCTGCCATCTAGACCTAATCTATGCCGGCCAGTGTGGCCGAGCGGTTCTAAACGCTTCAGTCTGGAACCGCGCGACTGCTACGGTCGCAGGTTCGAATCCTGCCTCTGGCATGGATGTGTGTCATGTCCTTAGGTTAGTTAGGTTTAAGTAGTTCTAAGTTCTAGGGGACTGATGTCCTCAGAAGTTAAGTCCCATAGTGCTCAGAGACATTTGAACTATTCTGACCATACATACATACATATTTGTTCACAGTATTATGTGAGAGCCCAGTTACCGGGGGCACAGGGTCAAAATCGTAAGCTGCGTCATTACCTGGGCCACAGCACGCTTTGCCGTACTACTCTGCAGGGCTGTAGTGAAGAACCACGAGAGGAATTATCTCGAATACGAATACCTCAAGACTGCTGCAGCTGTCTGGAGACTCAAGTTTCACTCAGAAAGCAAAGTGTGTCTTTAAATTGAAACTATCTGTACAACATCGGTTTCACGGAATAACTTTTCGCAATTACACTTTTCCTAAGCAGGTGCAGTGTATGATCAACGAAGCGTAGCTACACCGCAAATGTAATAAAGAAGAAGTCCTTTAAACATTCTCGCAAGCTGTGAGGTACTAACTCTACAAAATATTGGATACGTATCAGGTAAATTGCCTTTGCTGCAGTGAAATGCTTGGATGATGGTAACGAAAACAAGATGCAATGACAGGACATGACACGATGTCGGCAGAAACCATCCTTAAATGCGGAACCCGCAACTATCAATCTTTGAAATTACCATCCAGCAAACATCCGTAATATTTATAGGAAAAGGATTTAATCTACTCAGAACCTTTTCAGTTGACTAAAACAGGTATCGCCTAATTCTCTTCTCAAACGATCGAAATTGAGACTCACACGATACTTTAGGGACTGGCACGTTGCTACATACGCCACAAAAAGTTACACAAAGACACAGATCATACTGCGTCCTTTTGCTTTCCATGTATACTACTTTCAGAATCCAAACAGTCATAGTGTGCAGTGGCCATTCTATGTGTTAAGGTTGGGTTGTTTGGGGAAGGAGACCAGACAGCGAGGTCATCGGCCTCATCGGATTAGGGAAAGATGGGGAAGGAAGTCGGCCGTGCCCTAAATCAGAATGGCCGGACACGGGATTGAACCGTCGTCCTCACGAAATGCGAGTCCAGTGTATGTGTTCACATAGCTTTTATTCTCGGTAGTGGGAAAATCACTGGTGGTAGTGTTCATAAGTCATAGACAGAGAATTCAGACTCGATAATGATTCGAGTTAGGCCACGAGACACTTGCAGAAAGGCTAACGACTAAGATGAATGCTCTCAGAAAGCAGCATCCGGTTTCAGGTTAGTCTGACAGAGATATTCATTGGGCTTGACGCATTCACTAGATATTCCGCTTGTGACTGTAGTAGCACAGTGCCTTTAACAAAGCCACTCGCAGACGCAACACGCGCTAACTGATGGACCTTCATTATAGTTGCGCGTCCTCTGTGGCTGCGGCGGCTGGGGCATTGCCGTGTCACACGGACAGTGGTGGCTGGCAGTGGTGAGCACAGGGGGCCGCCAATTGCGTCGAGCCACAAGTGTCAGCTGCGCTATCGTCTGGCCATGGAGTCGTGGGAAATGCTCACGTGAATGTTAAGGCGGGAAGACGTTGAACAGTTGTGTCGAAATGTATGAATTATGTGGTATGTATACAGGTTCATTACGAGATTTGAAGTTGACGAACCTCCATGTTGAGCATAAGTAATTTTATAGGCCTTCCATATGGAGTAGAAATTCTTAGGAAGAGAAGACGCCGATGGAGACTTGAAATGCCACACTGAGACTCTAGACCACTCTCCACTAAATATGAAGCTAACATGCTTCAGCTTGTAAAGCAGGATTGGGTGCAAAGTTATCTGGATCTGTTAAAGAAGTAGCTAGCGCATACGAGAAAAGAAAGATACAGACGATTTTCTTCGATCTCTAACCATTCCGAGCTTAGCCTCCCTGTATCATAGCCCCAAAAGGCTCACAGAAGTAGAGGTTGGTTCAGAATTCTTCCTGAAGGTTAGTATTAGAACTGTAGAGCCAAAGATAGCTACAGTGTGAAGAAGGTAATCTGGGAAACAGTCTCCAAGAACTGGCCAGATGGTGTGTGTCATTTTCTCACCCCCTGTACGTAGTTTATAAGAGGAGGAAAAAACCCCACTTACCATTCGTTCGAATGCGAGGGGAACCAACAGCTGCGAGGTGTGCGTCGCACCGAGTGAGAGCAGCTGCGCCAAGTCCCGCCAGTAGCTGGAGAGTCGTTCCCGGAAAACAGCCGCCTGGGCCTGCAGATCTGCACAAGACGGGAGACGACGGACTGGTGAACAAGCCAGTGGATCAGACTTCTGTAGAAGCACAGCTTTCACTTTCTGCCCCCACAAAGTGTAAGCAGGTAGCATTTACCTTTTGAAACTAGATGAATATACAATGTCAGTAATAGTATGAGTTACAGCATGGACACCTTGACCGGACGTTACAAAGCTCATATTCCAGCGACAAATTTAAAGAGCACTTCAAGCAAAGAGAGAGGAGTACCATCACCTAACGTAGATCCAGTAATAAAAATTAACCTAAGGGTAGAAGTATCAAAATACCTGAAGAAGTGGAAATATACAACTATTTCAAAAATCACCCACACAGCTTGCCCAACAATAAGACAGATTTAAGAAATAAGAGACCTCGAGATAAATTCCAGTCAGTTTTACGTGCTAATAATAGAAAGTAACATAAATGAGAATGCTTAGTTTGGCTATTTGACTTTGACTTACTGACAAGCATAGGACGTAACGATTTGCACAGAATCGTGTCTATGCTGGTTTTATAATATGAGTAGTCTTTACTATGTTTCCCGTGAGTTGTATGATATGTATGGAAATGAGGAAGAATTATGTCCACTCATAAACGTTTTTATATTTAGGATGTATTTATTTTAATATAAGTAATATATTTTAGTAATTCAGTAAAAAATTGAATAAGGTGTTTTGCAAGTGTAGCTGAAAAAGCCATTCTCGGCCTAAACTTTCTAAGGAGCATGGAAATGTATGATTACATTTGTACTGGTACAGTACGTTACATATTAACAGTACATTTTACAATTACATGATGATACACATAATGTTCTGTAATGTGTGACATGTATCCCATCACATGTTTTTATCTATTTTTTTGTACTCCTTTTTCTTTTTATTTGTCCACCGGATCAATTCATGTACGAAAGTTGTTCTGAATGCGATTTATGCCTTTGTGATGTTAATATGGTACAAAGAATACATATGTAAAATGATATATATATATGATTATTACTGGCATGGTTTCATGAGCAGCCAAGCTACTGTAAGCCTTTGACAGTGGATACCATACGTACTATTACGCCCTATCATGATAAAGAAATGTCTTATCTTATTTCTTTACATCAAATGATTGTATCGCAAACAGAATGGCAAATTCCGTTAACGAATGTACACACGATATTAAGATACTCTGGTATATATAGTGTAGGGCGTTCTGTGGTGTTCACTGCTAAGAGCAAAGAAGAAACGACTTGTGAATATGTTCCCCACCAACCGCCTCAGTTGTCGTACAAACATCATGAACAGTGATTTGAGGAGATTCATGTTAGTGATGTTAACATCAGTAACAATAAATTTACCTTATGCCATTGCTATGATCCTTACGCTCATCTAAAGTTGATGAACAGTCGCTGTTAGGAGACTCAACATACAGACACAACAGTGAGATATACACACGTCAGAAGATTTGTAAATTTTGACACCTCCAGTGGGCCGATGCAAGTGATGTGCTGTTTTTAGCATTTTTTGTAATATAACTGCCTCATGTATAGGATGATAGTGGCGTTCTATACATGCCATCTGCACTTCACGTTTCGGTTATTGCTGTATACCTGTATAAAGGGCACAGGACCGAAAATGTAGTCGTGAAAACAAATAATGTTACAGTTAATGGCAGACACAACGTCTTTAAGAAAAATACTGCATTATTTTTATGCCCGTGCCAGATTTTTGGCATTTCGTTCTTATGCGAGCCTATTTTCAGTACAGAAAAGACATTGCTAAAGATGGAGAATGATGTGTGTACACAATGTTTATTGCGTTCCTAATGCTATTGGAATTACTCAGCGGCAAATCGCAAAAGAGAAAGTCCAAGGAACGTGCATCCTAATGACTTTGTAAAAAAAAAAACGAATCATCGGCATGAGGGACTTGAGAGCGTCGTACCGACACATTACACTGGCATGTGGCTGTAGGGCAACGACTGCAGAATGTGTAGCCACGGGTTGGGAGAAGTTCACCAGCCATCACAGACAGACCGATGTAACCTGGGTTGAGATCTGTGGCTACCACTGATACCACACCACAAGCAGCATAGTGTAGGGCGTTCTGTGGTGTTCAGCGGCGGGAGTCGCTTTTGCCTGTGGCGGTCAGGTCGACGCTGCTCTGTCCTCAGGTGGCCTCGTGAGACGTCACGGGAAGCAGCGGTCGTCGAGGGGCCTACCTCCCCAGCCCACAGAAACAAACGGGGGTTAGGAAGGCTCGCCATCAAATCATGTGGAAGGCATGTGGAAGAGCTCTTAGGAATTTCGAAAATTGTTCAGAAATTTGGAAGCCAAATTATTATTCAAACTGGTTCTCCAGATAAACAATCAGTATCTCTTGAAAATATCATTCACATAGTTCTTTATGTTCAAGGACACATAGGTGCTAGGACATCCGCACAATTACCTAAAGAGCTCTCACACTCAAGTTGCTCACAAGAATATGTATATAAGAGGCAAAAGTAGATTGAGAAAGTGCTAGATGACGATCAATTTGGTTTTAGAAAAGATAAAGGCATCAGCGAAGGACTTCTCAGTTGGCGATTGATGATTAAAGCGAGGCTTAAGGAAAATCTAGGCATGTCCGTAGGATTTGTAGTTAGATAAAAATCGTACGATAATTTAAAATGTTGCAGGATTTCCGAAACTCTAAGGAAAATGGGTGTAACCTCTAGGGAAAGAAGGGTTACGTGCAATTTGTACATCAAACAAGAGGATAAAGTAGGAAGACCAATAACAAACAGATTAGGTTAGGAAAGGTAAAAGACATACATCTAATCGCCCCTACGATTCAATCTGTACATCGAAGAAGCAATGACGGAATTAAAAATGGGGTTCAGAAATGGAATTAAAATTCATGTTGAAAGGTTATCAGTGACAGGAATAGCTGATGTCATTGCTGTTCTCAATCGAAGTCAGAGGTAACAGTAGGAGATGTTCAGTAGAATGAACAATCTAATGGATAGACTCTATGAATTAAGGCTAAACCAAAAAAAGATTAAATTAATGAAGTCTAGCAGAAATTAGATCAGTGTTCAACTTGTCAGAATTGTAGACGAGGATCAAGACGAACTGAAAGAATTCTACTACCTTGAGGACAAAGTAGCCAGCTGAAGTGGCCGTGCGGTTCTAGGCAGTGCAGTCTGGAACCGCGAGACTGCTACGGTCGCAGGTTCGAATCCTGCCTTGGGCATGGATGTGTGTGATGTCCTTAGGTTAGTTAGGTTTAACTAGTTCTAATTTCTAGGGGACTAATGACCTCAGAAGTTGAGTCCCATAGTGCTCAGAGCCATTTTAACCAAGGACAAACCAACTCATAATGGAAAAATGAAAGAGAACATGAAGAGTAGAGAAGAACATTCAAAGAGGATGTTCACGGGCAAACGAAGTCAACTAACATCAACTGTCAGTTTTGTCACAACGAAATCAATCAATCATTGATAAAATTATTTAATAGGATAGATAAAAGAATCGACTCACGAAGCAGCGGCAGAACACACATAGAAACTGTTGTGATTGGCAAGCTTTCGGAGCCAGTGGCTCCTTCTGCAGGTAAAAGGGTTGAAACGGAAGGAAGAAGGGTTAAGGAAAAGGACTGGCCAGGTCTAGGAAAAGGGGGAAAAGGGGTAGATTTTGGGAAAGTCACCCAGAACCGCGGGTATGAGGAGACTTACCGTACAAGATGAGAAGGAATGTTGGGGACCGCATCCAGGGAGCTTAAAGGTGGAAGATAGGTTAATATACAAGACAGAGGTTACTGCTAAAACATTGATCTCGAGTTAACAAGAGTGTGTCCTCCTATAATAGCCCTGTAACTGGCAAAACATATTCTATCAAAGGGAGAGCCAGCTGCGAAAAGATACAAGTCATATTCCAGCTACTGCGTAAACACTGTTTAGCCTTCTACATAGGCATGACTACCATCACATTATCAATTAGGATGAATGGGCATAGGCTGAGGGTATATACTGGTAACTCACAATATCCTGTTGCAGAGCATGGTCTACGACGTGACATTCGTGACACCAGCGCCTGTTTCACCACCTGGATTCCTCCCCCAGGCACCAGTATCTCAGGACTCCGTAGGTGAGAACTAACTCTACAACGTGTCCTTGGTTCTCGCCATCCAGCTTTTTATTACTGTAACTACTCTTTGCTTCACTCCGTTTCAGTTTCCTGCATCTTTCAATGTCATTCCCATCTATTTTTCACCGCCCCATCCCACCTCTGTTATGTACAATGTGTTTACCTTCTCACTCTTAATAACTTGTGATCAATGTTTTAGCAGTAACCTCTGTCGTGCATATCACCTTGTCTTAAGCCCTTAGGTTTTCAAATCTCGTCCGATGCAGTCCTCAACAATTAGTCTTCCCTTCTCATCTCGTACAGTAAGTTTCCCCTGACCCACAGTTCTGGGTGACTTTCCCAAAATCTACCCCTTAAGTTTTGAGCACAGTATTCTGTGAAAGTGAAACATGGACAGTGGGAAAACCGGGACGGAAGAGAATCGAAGCGTTTGAGATGTGGTGCTAGAGAAGAATGTCGAAAATTAGATGGACTCATAAAAGAAAAAATGATGAGGTTCTCAGCAGAATCGGTGAAGAATGGAACATACCAAATGCTTTGGTAGGAAGATGGGACAGTATTTTGTTCTTGGTCATGCAACCTTATTGTTTCCTCTTGGTTCTTGTACGTATTACCCGTCTTTCTTTGCAACTTACTCTTATTTTTCTCAATATTCCGAACATTTTGCAGAATTTTACATTTCCGGATGCTTTTCCTTTCAGGGCCTATGAATGTGTCCATTTTATTTTCCAAGTTTTGCTTCCCGCATCAGTTACAATGTCAGACGTGCCGCCCTCTTGTGCTATTAGCCTTCTGACAGTCAAAATGATCGTCATCTATCATATCCTCTATTATCTTTTCCATTCCTCTGTATATATTATTCCTGTCGACAAATTCCATACATGAGGTGTTACGCTCATTGTGCGGTAGGCCTCGCAAGTATCTGCTTATATCTTCAGGGTTGTATCTAATGCTATAGCGCCATTCTCGTATATTCTAGACGCCAACTTCAATAATTCTTGGTTGACACTTTCGCCAATGATTTGCTGATCAATTGCTGTGTTTTTTTCTGTTTCCCAAGGTTTCTTTTCCGTTAGCTCCTTATATCTATCTTTGTTTGTCCAATTTCTACGATGCCCTTTTCACAGGTGTCCATTTCTGTTCAAATGAACTGCCTGTGTGGTATTCATCAACGTAATATCTACAGCCCAAGAGAAATTCAAATGAATTTCGTGATTGCTTTGCACTTTAGTGTTCCACTCCTTTCCGCATTTTGTTCTTCCAGACCATTCTCTTAAACTTCAATCCACTCTTCATCGCAATTCAACTGACATCTGAGCTTATGTCTGGCCCTAGGTGTGCCACACAATCGAAGAGCAGGATTTAGAAAACGATAGATTTCGACTTCTAGACATAGATAATCGGACAATTCTTCCCATAAATACAGATGTACGAGTATTAAGAAGAGTCTCGCCAGGACGTAACCTCACATGGAACTTTCCTGTTCCTCCATCCTTTTCGAAGCATACCTCCCGTGGGGAAGCGAGAGTTTTCTGTAGCTACCGACGGTTGCGAGTTAAAACAAAGAGCGACAGAGGGAGAGAGAAAGCGACTCCCCTCTCTTCCACTCCGCTCCAAGGCCAAACCTCGTGTGCAATCATGACTGTTTGTACTGAAGCCGTAATGTTGTGTAATTGCAGTATGTGAAGTTTTGATATTTTTATCATTATGTAATTTGTTAAAAGAAAGGCGAACAAACATGTAAAAGTAATGAATCCACAGTTTGAAACAGTTACACTGTTTTACATCTAAGTCAACTTAAAGATGTAGAGCTACAATTTTTGTAGTATGTGTATTCTGATATAAAGCATAACATGCTACAGTTGCAAAATTGTACATCAGCAGTTGATTTTATCACTGGGATGTGTATCAACAGTTGTGCATGTCCCATCAAGAGAAACGTGTGTTCTTATGTGTCTCCATTGTTGTTGTTGTTGTTGTTATTAGCAGAAGTAGTATAATTATCACTACCGTAAGCTGCTCGTGTACTTCGCATGTCGTAATGTTGACCCATTGAGATGTCAGGTTATATATAAGAGAGTGCACTAATGCCTTAATTTTATCAGGTGGAATAGACGCATTAAGAAGTAAATAAATGTACACAATGTGCCAAATTCCGCTACTTCTTATAACGCACATTACATTATTTCTAAGGACACGGGCTCTGTCGTTTCTTGCGACTCTTAGTGTCTGTTCTGCTGGGGTTGGCATCGTGTAGTGGATCCCCGTACGCTCTGTAGCGTATGGCATTAAAGGTCTAAAAATTTCGGAAAAGTTACTGTACCTTCCTGCATTGTCACTTTTATCGCAACGACAATGAACGAGAGTCTTAAAACGTCACGTGTCAGAGATCTGTGCTGAAGTTTAGTGAGCGAGCAGTCTATATCGCATCACATCGCATAGTGATTTTTTAATCCGGACCTGTGCGCTACCTTCATGCTGAGTGCCCTGGGGACGCTCCCAAGACAGCAGCTGTGTTCACAGACTGCGTGGACACGCTCCTGGCTGGACGGCCGAACACTCAGCCGTCCTGCCGCATCCCGACATGCCCGCTAAGCCATCCGGTCTCAGCCTCACAGCAGATGTCTGGCTCCAGCGTGTGGGCAGCGGCGGTCTCAACATCGCTGCGATCTGGCGGCTCTACGGGACCTGTTGAGTGACGTCAGCTGAACACGATACAACTGGAGAGACTCGTGGACTCTCTTTGTCGGCCAACTCAGGCCCTTGTCGAGGCTAGAGGCGGTGTGCTCTACTCCTGTGTCAGCATGATCTCTCTTTATCTGACATCGAATGAAATCTGTCCTCAGCCTTCATGTTTATTACTTGTAACCTTCCACATAAACATAACTAACTCGACCTTCTTTCGTAAGGAGAAAAACGTACACTTGCGAGATCTCAACCTTGCATACCAAACACCCGCCCTGTCTTAAAATAAATGGCCATGCTTATGATGATAATTTTAGACGTTTTCAATGCAGAGTTTTTAAAGTTCTGTAGGTGCAGGTTGCCTGCCACTGGCTCCGCCCCACTGCAGCTGCCTGATCTACATCTACATCTACATTCATACTCCGCAATCCACCTGACGGTGTGTGGCGGAGGGTACCGTGAGTACCTCTATCGGTTCTCCCTTCTATTCCAGTCTCGTATTGTTCGTGGAAAGAAGGATTGTCGGTATGCGTCTGTGTGGGCTGTAATCTCTCTGATTTTATCCTCACGATCTCTTCGCGAGATATACATAGGAGGGAGCAATATACTGCTCGACTCTTCAGTGAAGGTATGTTCTCGAAACTTCGACAAAAGCCCGTACCGAGCTACTGAGCGTCTCTCCTGCAGAGTCTTCCACTGGAGTTTATCTATCATCTCCGTAACCCTTTCGCGATTACCAAATGATCCTGTAACGAAGCGCGCTGCCCTCCGTTGGATCTTCTCTTTCTCTTCCATCAACCCTATCTGAGCAGAGTAGGCCTACTGTGCAGCGGGGTGACGTCCAGAGCCCTCAGACCCGCTTCATGTCGCAAGTGTGGGAAGACGTGCGTGGAGCCGGTTACGTCTGCCCCATGTGCTTCGAAACTTTGTTCTTCAACTAGAACACATGTTATTTAACATGAAAAACGGGTAAGCAATATGAGCAGATAGTATTTCAATGCCATGCGCATATATGGTCAACACTGTTTAGCAATATTTTAGGACATATTCTGCAGCAGTTTTTTATAAAACACACGCGCACACACACACACACACACACACACACACACACACACACACACACACACAGATCTCTGTTACAAAGGCAAGGTGAAATCTGACAATATTACTTCTTCAAAGCAAGCTTCCTAAACAGTCAGTTGGGGATTTTACGTCTCCGTCGCGTTGTGCCAATGAAGTTGTTTGACGAAAATGATCGTGGTGAAAGGGTATCGTCATCATTGTCACCACCATCCTCTCATAAAGAATAGTCTAACGTCAATCAACTATTCTCTCCATTTAACGGGTCTTCTGTATGACTGCCGCAACTAAATCGCAAGGTACAAATAGTAGCACAAAGAAACGCTCATAGAGTTTCTTTTGCCTCGTGTAAGAGTTAGTCGAATGGCCACATATAACGACGCTTACCGGTCACAACTGTCGCGAGCTTTGACGTTTAAACGTGGCAATTTGACCGTCACTGTATACTGCTCCTGGAGCTGCCACACTGTCGCTTGTCGGTTCACCGGCACTATAAACGCGAACCTCTTACTCACCGTACCGTACAGCAGTTCGAGCTCCGACAATGGGCGAACGCAGTGGAGCGTGCCAGAAACAAGTGGTACACGAGCGTTGAAAAGCTATGTGTTCAGAAGGTTTTAACTGCGTACAGTCATAATCGTGGCGCAAATCTCCGCGCGACATAGACAGCTGGGGCTCACACCTGGCAAGTGTGCGTTTTGTATATCAGACCAGGTTGGTGATCTTCTCTTGTTAGATGCAATCGGTTGTGATTAGATAACTGTTTCTTTTCTTCAGTGTGATTATTATTTAGTTCTGATGTTTTTATTTCTGTGCACTTTAATTAGGACAGAATTTTCAAATGTGGTGCAGCTCCATCACCATGCGTTGATTAACTCCGACGAGAGTTTTTATAGAAAACCTAAATGAGCACATTACGCTTTATTTAACAATAACGAACTTCCAAATAATATACTCACCAGGTTTATCCAACCACACTAACTGAACACGACGCCGCCCCTCACAATTCATCCTGCTGACCGTGGCTCTTGTGATGCGCCGAACAGCACGCACTGACTGGGACAGGATATGATGCCTCAGATCAGCCGCTTGCAGCGCTGTCACGTTCCATTCCATGTTGTTCAACCTTTCAAAATAAAATGGAGTCAGCTTATGTGACAGATGATACTCTGAAACTTGACTGTATTTTGTAGACTAGAATAGTGAAAACTAAACTGAACTTGCCCTTCTCCAGGTTTTACGTTTCCCATTGATAGAGGTCGCCAGCCCCTTAGAGACGAATCGAGGTGTCAGACAGGAATTCTGGCGTAAATTACGGCTGGTATGCGAGTCTGCTAACATATTCTGGCGAACTGATCATTTCTGATGAAATACAAGAATTCGCATACAAACATGCAGCTAGAACTATGATTGGACAAGCACGGCAGACCGCCTTCAAAGGCATGGAGTGGGCGCTCCCCCACAACATGGCTCACCGTCTGCTCCTGGGCGCCATAATCACGAGCAGCACTTCCACTATAATACCACGTTTTCAAGACGTTGCCATGTCTCTCCTGTGCCATTTGGATGAGGTTGAATCTTGATCTTTCTTGACAAGAAAGACCATACTGCGCTACCTTACTCAGTTGGACTGAATTCTTATAGCACTCTGTCTTAGGAATTAGCACCTTGGCATCCTTGATTGTGAGATTAGCAGGGACAAAATTGGACAGAACATGCAACCCCTAAGTGGGAGCTGTTGTAGCAATGTCATTAATAGTCAACATGGCTCCTTACGTCTTAACTGTGTGAGTGCCATTCTCCCACGCTTTAGCACAATATGCGACAGCTCAATAACCAACAGAAATTGCAGCGTTGTTTTGTTTGTCTACATTTGCTCCCCAGCTTTTTTGCAGGAATTAGAATAGAACCAAACGACTTTCACAGGTCCGCGCAGTGCTGCATAAATAACAGTGACAGGAAGAGGGAGACACCAAGGTAATTAAGGAAGTAGCTGCAGGAAATTTTGGTCCTATCCGGGGGCACATATGACTTCCTGTGTGCCTCTGTATCATGGAGGTAGAACTCTGTGGGTTCAGTTCCGCTTGTGTTTTGCTGGAGTCTCTATCTGTAAAAGTACTCCATCTGTTTGGTGTCAACTCGGAGGCTCGTCGACACAGTCAGTAAGTAGCCAGTTCCACTAGATGAATGTGGTCACTAGGCGACCACTACGAACAACAATAAAAAACTACCAGGGACCTTGGAGTGCGAAGAAATTGCCTAAGGGGACACGTGAAACGGAACCTGGATCAGTGGAGTGGGCTTGTGTTCACCGGCGAGTACAGGTTTCGAACGTCGACTGGGGATCGTCGTACAAGGCTGTGTAGGTGACCAGGCACCGGTGCAGGTCTCTATCCATGGGTTCTGCTGCGGGGCGGGACTGTCGTATTTTGGGTTGCCATTATGGTTATATCAACAGTAGCAGGAAACAGTATAACGGGAGTCGGATTCTTTAGGAAGGTAGAGCAGAGAGTGTGTTACAGTGAGCAGTTCAGTGATACAGTTAAGCTTATCACAATCAACAGCAAACCAATACCCACAACGATAGTTCAGATAGTACATGCCGACGTCTGAAGCTTAAGATGACCGAAAAAGTATATGAAGGTATTGAAAGGGTAATACAGTACGTAAAGGGAGATGAAACTCCATTACTCGTGGGAGACTGGAATGCAGTTGTAGGAGAAAACGTGGAAGAAATGGTTACTGGAGAATATGGGGTTGGGATAGGGAATGAGAGAGAAGAAAGACTAACTCAGTCCTGTAATAAATTTCGGCAAGTAATAGCGAATACTCTTAATCACAAGAGGAGGATGTATAATTGGAAAAGGCTGGGTGATATAGGGAACAACAGTTAGATTACATCATGGTCCGAAGGAGATTCTGAAATGATATAGTGGATTGTAAGGCATACGCAGGAGCAGATATAGACTCATATCACAATGTAGTAATGATAAACAGTACGTTGAAGGTTAAGAGATAAGTCAGAAAGAATCGATACGCTAATGTGTCAGATACAGAAGTACTAAGGAATGACGAGATACTCTTGAAGATCTGCAAGGCCATGGATACAGCAACAAGGAATAATCCAGTAGGCAGTCCACTTCAAGAGGAATGGATATCTCTGAAACGGACAATAATAGAAGTTGGAAAGAAAAATATAGATACAAAGAAAGTAACTGCAAAGAAACCATGGGAATTAAAATAAATAACTGAAGTATTTCTTTTATTACCCATGATGAAAGAAAGAAGTTCAAAAATGTTCAGGGAAATTCAGGAATACAGAAATGCTAGTCACTGAGGGATGAAGTAGACAGAATGTGTAGGAAAGCTAAGACGAAATAGCTGCCTGAAAAATGTGAAGAAATCGAAAAAGAAATTATTGTTGGAAGGACTGAGTCAACGCATAAGAAAGTCAAAGCAACCTACAGTGAAATTGTTAGCAAAGGGTGGTAGTATTAAGAGTGCAGTGGGAATTTCACCGTCAAAAAAGGAGGAGGAAGTGGATATATGGAATGAGTACATTGAAGGCCTCCATGAGGAGGGAAGATTTGTCTGATGTGATAGAAGAAGAAAGAAAAGTCGATTTGGAAGAGATAGGAGATCCAGTAATAGAATTTAAAAGAGCTTTGGAGGACTTAAGATCAAATAAGGCAGAAGGGGTAGATAACTTTCCATCAGGATGTCTAAAACCATTGGGGGGAACTGGCGACAAAGCGACTATTCATGTTGGTGTGTAAAATATATGAGTCCGCCGACATACCATCTAGCTTTCGAAAAAATATCATCCACACAATTCCTAAGACTGCAAGAACTGACAAGTGCGACAATTATCGAACAGTCTGCTTAACATCTCATGCATCCAAATTGCTGACAAGAATAACATATTGGAGAATGGAAAAGAAAACTGAGGATGAGTTAGATGACTATCAATTTGGCCTTAGGAAAGGTAGATGCAACAGAGAGGCAATTCCGACGTTGCTGTCCGTGATAGAAGCAAGACTAAAGAACAATAAAGTTCCGTTTATAGGATTTGTCGACCTGGACAAGATGTTGAGCAATGTAAAATGGCGCAAAGTGTTAGAAATTCTGAGACAAACAGGGGTAAGCTGTAGAAAGAGACAGGTAATACACAATATGTACAAAAGCCAAGAGGGAAACAATAAGAGTGGATGACCAAGAATGAAGTGCTCGGATTAAAAAGGATGTGGGCAGGGATGTAGTGTTTCGCCCGTATTTTCAGTATGTACATCGATGAAGCAATGATGGAAATACAAGAAAGGTTCAGGAGTGGGATTACAATTGAAGGTGAAAGGGCATGAATGATGCGATTCGCTGATGACATTGCTATCCTGAAGGTGAAAGTGAAGAAGAATTACATGATGGGCTGAATGGAATGGACAGTCTAATGAGTACAAAATATGGGTTGAGAATAAATCGAAGAAAGACGAAAGGAATTGGAAGTAGGAGAAATGAGAACAGAGATAAACATAACATCAGGATTAATTGTCACGAAGTATATCAAATTAAGGAATTCTACTGCCTAGGCATCAAAATAACCAGTGACAGATGGAGCAAGGAGGACATCGAAAGCAGATTTGCACCGGCAAAAAAGGCATTCCTGACCAAGAGAAGTCCATTAGTATCAAAGATAGGCCTTAATTTTAGGAAGAATGTTCTGAGAATGTACGTTTGGAGCAGAACCTAGAATGGTAGTGAAACATGGATTGTGGGAAAACCGGAAAAGGAGAGAATCAACGCATTTGAGATGATGTACTACAGACGAATGCTGAAAATTAGGTCAACTTACAAAGTAAGGAATGAGGAGGTTCTGCGCAGAATGGAAGAGGAAAGGAATATGTGGAAGGGACACGATGATAGGACATCTGCTAAGACTTCAGGGAATGACTTCCATGGTACGAAATTGGAGAATACATCCAGCAAATAATTGAGGACGTAGGTCGCAAGTGCTGCTCTGAGGTGAAGAGGTTGGCATAGGAGAGGAATTTGTAGTGGACCACATCAAACGAATGAGAAGACAGATGACTCAAAAAAAAAAAAAGAAACACATGGAAAGGTCTCTACCGTTTCGTCTCCAAATGCTGGAGACATCTTCAGAGGCTAAAAAGGCTCAGGCAGCAGTTTGAAACTTCTATAAACTGTACAAGCTGAACTGTTTGTTCGGATCCCTATGATGTCATCAGACGGCTGCGTAAGAGTGCAGAGTCACGAGTGCGTGTGTTGTCGAGCTTCTGCCGGGGAACACTTGGCGCTGGTTTCAGTATTCAGCACTGAGGTCAGCAACTAGTCTAATTTCTCTCATTCTTCTTTCCGTTAAAGTTGCTTTCGTGCTTTGGAATTTGAATGCCCTCTCTGTAAATTCAAGCACAGTAATATTGGTTCCGTATTGCAGAGACGAATTTTTAGTTTCCCTGGTCCCAGTGGATGTTGTGCAACTGCCGATTTATTGCTATTTCGCAAATGACAACTGCTCTTCTGTTCCTTAAGCAAGAAATGAGTACTACACATGTGTGCTTCACTGTGTGTGCAAGACAATTTATATATTCCTCCTGTGGCAAGTGCTGGCCGTACATTCTTTACAGTGTTCGAAACATTCACGCTCCTTCATAATTGGTATAAACACTGCATCAATACTATGTATTCCTCGTACTCTGATCATGTGAACCATGACTGCTTTTACGAATGGGAGTAAATCTTTGTTTCTTCTTCATGAGAAGCTCCATACCTTTATGGACTTATTGCCCTATTAAACTCTTTCTCAGATTAATCATTTCTTCTGAATGTAGTGTTTAAATGGTCGGAGCGTTCCTCCAACTCCTCTGGTGCACATTATTTAAGCCAAGCCCACCAATATTCTCATTACCGCTCTTTTCAGTTTGTGACAATGACTGGAATTTTTGTGAATGTATCCACATGTGTGAGTGAGTTTTTTGCAGACCTTCTGTGCCTAACATCTGTGGATTTTCTAAGTAGCCGTACATTTTAAAATATTTCAACTTCTTTCTCTTTTTCTATACTGGATTTTATATTATAACTAATATCATCCGGAAAGTTTAGAAAGTCTGAGTTCTTTTTGTCCATGAGGCTATATAACGAAGTATGAGTGTCATCAATATAACAAAACCAACGATAGTAATTTTTCTTGCTGGGCTGATGAGCTGTTCCTTCCAGTTTTACATATAGAACTCCGTTGTAACTGTGCTGAGTGTGTTTCCTGTAATGAATACAGTTTCAGAAAACTGGATGATTTATTCCAGAGCCTCACAAACTGAGCGAAGTCAGTAACACTTTGGTCCGCCTCAGTTATTCGGCTTCGCATTTACTGGCAGAGCTGTTGAATGTCCTCCTGAGGGACATCGTCCGAAATCATGTCCAGCTGGCAGCTTAAGTCATGAAAACCCCGAGATGGTTCGAGTGCCCTGCCCGGTATGTCCCAAACGTTGTCAGCTGGGGAGAGGTTTGGCGCCCTTCCTAGTCAAGGTATGTTTGGCGAGCAATAGAAACACTCGTTGTGTGTGTGGGCGGGCATTACCTTGCTGATATGTAATGTCAATATGGCTTGCCATGAAGGACAACAAAACTGGACGTGGAACATCGAATATCGTCGACGTACCGCTCTGCTGTGTGGGTGACTACTAAAGTGGTCCTGCTATAAAAGTGAACGGCACCCCAGACCATCACTCTCGGTTGTTGGGCTTCATGGCGGGCGACAGTCAGGTTGGAAACCCCCCCCCCCCCAAGTCTCCAAGGCGTTTCCAGACACATCTTTGCTGGACATTGGGGCTCAATTAGAAGCGAGGCTCATCATAGAAGACTGTTCCAGTCAATGAGATTCCTGGCCGAAGTCGCATCTGGAGATGCCCCAGATGGTTGTGGTATACCAATCTTACTATCGTCCGCCATATGGTATGACAACCTCGAGTGATGGTGTGGGGTGTCATTTTTTTTCACAGCATGCCCTCTTGCATATGGGGAGAGTTTTTACTATTTGTTTTTAGACTTGCCAAACCCTACCTTGGCCAGCAAGGTTGTCAGACTTCTTCCCAATTGAGAATAATTGGAGCGATATAGGCAGGGACGTCCTACCAGCTCGGGATTTTGACGATCTACCGCAGCATTTGGACAAAATATGGCATGATGTTCCTCAGGGAGACATCCAACAACTCTGTCAATCAATGTCAAGATGAAAAATTGCTTACATAAGGACGCATTATTGACTTACTTAACTTGTTAAGCTTCCCTCTTGAAGAAGTCATCCACTTGTTTGTTTGCTCATGTACAGCACAACTACTACTTGCTGTATCTTCCGGATATTTCCTTCACGGAGTGTTCCTTTTTTTGTCTAAGAGTGTAAATTCCATATGTGACATCGTTTTATCAAGAGCTACTATAGTAAGCAGTAATAGAACGTCTAAATGGGCTAATATCTGATGGACATGAAGGATTCTATTTTTTGTTTAATGAACTGAACCTTTTATACGTCTTTTTTTGCTACAGAGGTCTGTTGAAGACTGGCCAGGTATTTGGCAGTCACGCTTGTCGAGCAGTCCATAGCGCTAACAACTGGTCTTAATGGAATGACAGGTTTGTGAATTTTTGGTATACCACACAATCTTGATGGGACCAGTTCTGATGTAGTAAGACATTTCTAGTTGGTGAGAGAAATCGAAGAGGCTTTTACTAGCTGATGCGTTACCCTAAGTACTGATCTTGAGAGATTGCTTTTAATCTCACTGTACCTTCGTGGTTGTAATACAACGCAAGTTTTTCTGCAGTAGGTTCATTATTTCATGAGCATTGTAGCGTTGTCCTTATCTGCTGGAAGCTCTAGAATACATCAGAATTGAAATCTCGGATAGGTCTCTCTCCACAAGTTAAGTGTTGTGTCATTGTTTATTGACTCTTGTGGTGCCTCCACATTTAGGAGACGAAGTCTTAGGCACACAAATATGCCATGGACAGTGGCCGAATACCTATTAAGCAAAATTCACCAGTAGGTTGTACTTAAATTAGTTATCAGTACGAATACAGGTGTTAGTGTTTGCTGGAATTACAAAAGAAACGAGGAGTGTAGAAATGGGGTGGCCAAGACATCAGCTCACGGGCCATGCCCGGGCACAAGTGCATTTGGCTCGTTATACACATCTCACATTTCTTAAATTTTCTCTGAAGTGCTCAATAAACACTGGGCTGAGCAACCTTACAGTTTTATTTCATGGATTCTGAACTGTACACCTTGCTGTGTTTTCTAATTTAATCAATTGTACATCATGGGCTGATAATCCATTTATCAATGGGAAAGCATGTGTTAGTTTTACACCCTCTTGCTGTACAAATACATTATCTATTAGAGCGCTACTGCCTTGAGCTATACGTGTAGGGAAATTGATAGCTGATTCTATGTTATATAAATTAATAACACTTACACTTTTCCGATCTGAACTGGTTAAAAAGTTTACTTAGAAATCATCACAGATTAACAACTTCCTGTTTTTGGCTGACAGACAGCGTAATAGGTAGTCAAACTTTTTTACTAGCTCCCAATCTCCTAATGGGGACCTGTACACTGTTGCTAGCATCAACACTACATTATCTAGCTGTAGTTTATATGCACAAACTTCAAAGTGCTGATCAATGCAGAATTTGCGTACTTCTACAGTTTTGTACTTATATCCTTTTTTTTTTTTTGTTTTGTAAACGGCAACCCCTCCTTTATCCATGCTATATCTGGAAGTGTAAGAGGCTAAATTATACTAATTTATACTGACATTATCCATCACCACAGTTACATGGTGTTCAGACAAAGTATATCAATCCCACTGTTATTTGTGAGGTCATCTACAAAGAGAGCTTCACTCCAAGGTTAAACGCAGCGAAAACCTCTCAGACAAACAGAACCTAAACGATGTCAAACTCAGCGTAAGGAGGGCTATGCGTGAAGCGTTCAGTGAATTCGAAAGTAAAATTCTATGTACCGACTTGACAGAAAATCCTAGGAAGTTCTGGTCTTACGTTAAATCAGTAAGTGGCTCGAAACAGCATATCCAGACACTCCGGGGTGATGATGGCATTGAAACAGAGGATGACACACGTAAAGCTGAAATACTAAACACCTTTTTCCAAAGCTGTTTCACAGAGGAAGACCGCATTGCAGTTCGTTCTCTAAATCCTCGCACAAACGAAAAAATGGCTGGCATCGAAATAAGTGTCCAAGGAATAGAAAAGCAACTGGAATCACTCAACAGAGGAAAGTCCACTGGACCTGACGGGATACCAGTTCGTTTCTACACACAGTACGCGAAAGAACTTGCCCCCCCTGACAGCCGTGTACCGCAAGTCTCTAGAGGAACGGAAGGTTCCAAATGATTGGAAAAGAGCACAGGTAGTCCCTGTTTTCACGAAGGGTCGTCGAGCAGATGCGCAAAACTGTAGACCTATATCTCTGACGTCGATCTGTTGTAGAATTTTAGAACATGTTTTTTGCTCGCGTGTCATGTCGTTTTTGGAAACCCAGAATGTAATCTGTAGGAATTAACATGGATTCCGGAAACAGCGATCGTGTTAGACCCAACTCGCTTTATTTGTTCGTGAGATCCAGAAAATATTAGATACAGGCTCCCAGGTAGATGCTGTTTTCCTTGACTTCCGGAAGGCGTTCGATACAGTTCCGCACTGTCGCCTGATAAACGAAGTAAGAGCCTACGGAAAATCAGACCAGCTGTGTCGCTGGATTGAAGAGTTTTTAGCACACAGAACACAGCATGTTGTTATCAATGGAGAGACGTCTGCAGACGTTCAAGTAACCTCTGGCGTGCCACAGGGGAGTGTTATGGGACCATTGCTTTTCACAATATATATAAATGACCTAGTAGATAGTGTAGGAAGTTCCATGCGGCTTTTCGCGGTTGATGCTGTAGTATACAGAGAAGTTGTAGCATTAGAAAATTGTAGCGAAATGCAGGAAGATCTGCAGCGGATAGGCACTTGGTGCTGGGAGTGGCAACTGACCCTTAACACAGACAAATGTAATGTATTGCGAATACATAGAAAGAAGGATCCTTTATTGTAGGATTATATGACAGCGGAACAAACAGTGGTAGCAGTTACTTCTGTAAAATATCTCGGAGTATGCGTGCGGAACGATTTGAAGTGGAATGATCATATAAAGTTAATTGTTGGTAAGGCGGGTGCCAGGTTGAGATTCATTGGGAGAGTCCTTACAAAATGTAGTCCATGAACAAAGGAGGTGGCTTACAAAACACTCGTTCGAACTATACTTGAGTATTGCTCAACAGTGTGGGATCCGTACCAGGTCGGGTTGACGGAGGAGATAGAGAAGATCCAAAGAAGAGCGGCGCGTTTCGTCACAGGGTTATTTGGTAACCGTGATAGCGTTACGGAGATGTTTAGCAAACTCAAGTGGCAGACTCTGCAAGAGAGGCGCTCTGCATCGCGGTGTAGCTTGCTCGCCAGGTTTCGAGAGGGTGCGTTTCTGGATGAGGTATCGAATATGTTGGTTCCCCCTACTTATACCTCCCGAGGAGATCACGAATGTAAAATTAGAGAGATTAGAGCGCGCACGGAGGCTTTCAGACAGTCGTTCTTCCCGCGAACCATAAGCGACTGGAACAGAAAAGGGAGGTAATGACAGTGGCACGTAAAGTGCCCTCCGCCACACACCGTTGGGTGGCTTGCGGAGTATAAATGTAGATGCTAACAGATCATCTACTTTATTTTTTATTCACCTGATATTCTGCTGAAGTGAGTTGATACTACCCGTAGCTTCATCCCTATTTACTGTACATGAAGCTTCTGTTATTCTGTTTTTCTTGAGTGTTGCCTGTTTGGACTTTGACCTTGACATAAAAAACGTGTCTGCCTGGTGCCATTAACCACAGGGGTCACCCTCGTGTGACTGAGGCTCCCCCTTACAGTGTCAGCTGACTTATCTTTCCCCTTCCTATTTAGGTGCAGGCCATGCGTAGTGTATCCTCACCTACCAGTAGTGTCAACAGGAACATCGCGTGTGTGAGGTTTTGGGGGTATCTGGAACATCCCGTTCCTCCACTACTTCAGATAGCAAACCAGAGTGTTAACACGCCTTGCAGCAGTGTTTACGCAGGACCGAACATGGCGCTGAAAGACCTCCACAGACACCACATTTGTGTGGTTTGTGTGGCCAGTTCATGTTCCTATTTCATCCAAGTCTCTCGCAATAGTACAGCTTGGATTCATACCGCAGGCTGTTTCCTGCTGCCCCAACTGTAATTTCCTGGTCTCCTTAGCATTTGTTTTCACAAAACTTGTGAGCTGGTGTGCTGCACCTAATTCCTGCTGACGCTCCTGGCCTTGACTGTTAACTAGAAGCAATATTCTTCTTTTCCTATTCTGATTTGATCCCTACGTGTCTTTTTTTCTTGAAGCTAATATTCTGCTTCAAAATACATTCAACTACATCTGGATGAGGGCCTTCCTCCACTACTTCAGATAGCAAGCCAAACTGATATACTAACTGAATTTCTAAGTTTTTCAAGTTTCTCGTTTTGCTTCTACCTTTCCTGTCCCTGTTTCTTCCCTTAGCCTACATAATTCCAAGTCCTCATTTTCTAATTCAGCCTCAATGGCACAAATTTTTACCTCCTTTTCAGCGACTTTTCTGTCCTTTCTACATAACGTACGTTGCCATGGAGAGCGTCTTATCTACCCAGTTTCCTCGCCGCTACATTCGCCCCACTAAACCATAACCTACACAGTCTTCGCACCCCCGCCTTCAGATTTCTACAGTAAACATCACATTTGCTAGACATGTTTTGACAGAAAAATTTACACAAAGGAAGAGGATAACTTGGCACAAGAGCACTGATGTTACGTAACCTGTATTAATACGCAATGAAGCGCTAATGCAAACAAACTTTTAAAAATCTCAAAAACTTCATAAAACTACCCTTGTAATTCTTTCTAGGCCACAACGTATTCTTCAAACTTCGTATTTTGTTTAACACCAGTGATTTTAGGGAACTTCACTGTCTTTGTCAGAATGTGTGCGTTCCATAAACGCGATTTTCCTTTTAAATGCATCCCCATCAAATGAGGAAAAAGTTACCTTGCAGTGCATTACTGTGGGCAGTGTACAGTCAAGTCCAGTTAAAATGTGAAATCTGCACTAGATTACACATGTTTTCATTTTTGTTCCTGCATTGCTTTTTTTGTCAAAAAATTAAACGGTAGCAAGTTTTAAGTCGTTCCAGGTATGTGTTTCGACATAACCTACGTACTTTGCAGTACGATATGAAGTCTCCATAGGAATCGTTCAGTTTCACTGAAAACCGTTGCAGCTGAAAACGGAAGATGCGTGTGACTTCAGCAATTATACTATGCTTTCTTCCAATTTCGCCATGTGCCAAAGGCCTGCAAGTTTAGCACAAAGTGCTTTTTGATGTACAAAACAAGGAATCTCGTCCGTCGACATTCGTGATTTAATCCTGTTTCATTGTCAATCAAATCTTTAAACTCTTTCTGCATATTCCAGAATCCGAATCAAGAACAGTTCTCCACATGAGTAACCTAGAGGCAGGTATCCTCCGATTTGTGAGGCAACTTAAATCACTTAATAACAGCAAGTCTTCCGGTCCGTACTGCATACCAATTACGTTTCCTTGAGAGTATGCTGATGCAACAGCTCCATGCATAACAACCTCACACAACCGTCCGCTGGACGAAAGATCCGTATGAAAAGATTGGAAAGCTGGACAGGTTACACCAATATTCAAGAACGGTGGAAGGAGTAATCCAGTAAATTACAGGTCCATATTATTAACGTCGATATCCAGTAGGATTTTGGAACATACATTGCGTGTGAGGACTATGAATTACCTCGAAGAAAACGGTCTATTGACACACAGTAAAGACGGATTCAGAAAACATCATTCTTGTGAAGCACGAAGTGTTGAGTGCTATTGACCAGATCGGGTTAATGGAATACATTGAGAAAGTTCAAAGAAGAGCTACACGTTCTGTGTTACCCCGAAATAGGGGAAACAGTGTTACTGACATGATACAGAATTTGGGGTGGACATCAAAAAGGCGTTTTTCATTGTGGCAGAATCATCTCACGAAATTTCAGTCACCAACTTTCTCCATCGAATGCGAAAATATTTTGCTAACGCAGACATACTTAGGGAGAAACGATCGTCGTGATAAAATAAAGAAAACGGGAGCTATCAGGGAAAGGTATAGCCATTCGTTTTTTCCTCGCACTGTTCGATATTGGAATAATCGAGAATCGTTGTGAAGGTCATTCGATGAACCCTCCGCCAGGCACTTAAGTGTGATCTGCAGAGCATCCGTGTACATGTACATCTAATGTCGTTTCACAGTTGGTATGCACTACCTGTAACGTATATTAATTGAGAAACCTCTTTGCTCTCTTCTGTCACTGCCACTCATTTTAAAGAATCGCGACGGTAGACCGCTCGACTGCCTCCTTCGTGCAAACAGCCACTGGCCCAGTGAACCTCCATCATACCGAGATCACACAGCGAAGGGTAAACAGCGCTGACAGCGCGAGTCTGCCGAACTCGACAGACTCCTGCCGGCCGGAAGACGCCGCACCGCGACGCCGGGTGAAGCGCCGCGCTCTTCCGGGCGCCTCCGAGAAGGACCGAGCGGAGCCGAGCGGCAGGCAGGCCGGGCCCGTGGCCCAGACACGCTGCACGCGTGACTTGTGGCACGGCGCGGCCGGCCGTCATTATGAGCCCCTACCCAGCTGCGGCGAAGTCACTCAGTCAACTCCTGAGGCGTCACCGGTGGCCACAGGTTGGATGTAAGATCACATATGTTCGTTTCATATTTTACAGGAAAAAGATGTCCATTTTTAAAAGTGACAAACAGCAAGCGTGTAAAACACAACGCATCAGAATAACACATATTAAAAGCATAATATTACCAAGGAATACAGCAGTATCAAGAGCCATCAACTAGAGATAATTACAGAGAACACTGCAATATTTTGAGAAATGTCATTAGACCAGCTGATAGTATCAGCTTCGTGAGTAGTATGTACAGATCTGAGAATAACATCAAATTACGCTGGTATACAACGAGTACAATGCCAGGCGAGCAGCGGAAATCTTCGGTTATCTGTTTACTGAATGTCGTAGTGTGAAGACGTTACTAACGTTAACGGGATTTGCAAACGTTTAAATAATAAAGTCTTGTACATCGAAAAAAGGTCAAACTCCTGCGCCTCACTCACTCAAATTGCTTGTAACACCATTTTTAATGTGGGCAATTAAAGGTAAAGCTGAAGGATGCAAACTGTAAGGAAATGGAAGCAGTAATTACAGAATAAATAAGAGTGCATGTGGTTGAGATCATATATTATTTGGGACAGTATATTTTTCTATATCATGCACTACCGCTTTTGCGTCAGTCACCTAGCTCATGAAATTAATTTTTTCCTGTACGAAAGTAAATATTCAGTCATAAGGCTGTAAAAATAACATGTTGGTAATATCTAAATCAACTTCCACTTCCATACTGTACAAACCCCTGCGAAGTGCGTGGTAGAGGGTTTTTCCTGCAGTAGTACATGCTGGACTGTCTCCCCGGCCACTTCGCTCCTGTGCGCCCTGTAATTAGTGTGACCTCGTCTTTGCCGGCCCTACGAGAGTGACAGCCAGGCGTCCGTCTTGTATCCTCAGGTTCTTCGCTTCATACAGCTTCTTGGAATGTTGTGAGTAGGTATTCATCTGGCAGATTAAAACTGTGTGCCGCACCGAGACTCGAACTCAAGACTTTTTCCTTTTGCGGGCAAGTGCTCTACCAACATTTTTTATTTTCTTTTTTTATGAAGAGGAAAAGAAAATTTTTCGCATCCACCCACGCGTGAACCCATGAGCTTCCGTATCCTATTCCCGCGCGCTAACTACATTTTTTTTTTTTTTAAGGAAGGCCACAGGGCGTGGTACACGCCGCACTAGCAGTGGGGTCTCTTCACGGCACTGCCGTTGCGTCGAGGCCCAAACCCCTCCCACCCCTTTTCTCATGTCCCCAGTGGGGTCATAGCACTAAGTGTGCAGAAATCTTAACACAAAATTCCCATTCTCCGATGTAAGAAACACAAAGAAACCTTTTCTCTGAGTAGAAACTGAACACATAAAAACTTAACAATTCTTCTTGAATCACACAAATACTTTGGAAGTCGAACACGAGTAATTCTGAACAAAATGTTTTGAGAAAACTCTTCGTGTAACATAGAAGATTCGGAAGCAAGGTAATAGTAAATAATAATAACACAACTGACTTTTAATTTTCTTCTGTTCGTTCTCGTCCAAGGTGTTGTAGTGGTTCCACATATTTAACCGACACCCATTCTTTCAAAAATGATCTCCAGCATGTTGCCGTAGTGCTTCTTGTGGTTGCGATACGTGGTGATTTTTGCGTATTCACACTTCATGTAAACGCGGAATTCTATCTCGTTGTCCGACCCAAGTTTGCTGATGACATAACTAACATATTTTCCCGGTAAGCAGCTAATGGCATTGGTTTTTAATTTCGGAAAGTATGTCATGTCTGGTCTCAGGAGGAGCGATTGCGTTATATATTCGGCCGAGGATCTGGCGACAAAGGCGATTTGTTGCCTGATCCAATTCCAGTTATTCACACTGCCGCCACAGGTGAATCTGTGGATGAGTGTATCCACCAGACTGCATTTTCCACAAAGGTGTGTCTGGTTTAAACCGATCCCATACAGTGTCTCGTTGGTGCTGATGACATTGTTAACTGTTTTGTACCATGCGGAAATAGCGTCTGCAGAGAGCCCGGCATAGTTGATGTTCCGCCATACAGCTTTCCAGTCACAATTAGGGAATTTCTTTTCAGTTTTGTTTCTGCTCTCATTTAACTTCCTTTCATGTATGATGTCGAGCGTTGTGATACACGTGTTGCTTCTGATTTCGTCACTAAGATAACTTGCTTCGAGGAAAAAGTTCCTCACATACTGCAGACGGGCATTAATCCTTCGCACATCAATCGGTGCTTGCAGGCTATGGGGTGTCACAGCCTCAATGAGCTTAGAGATTATACATTGTGTAAGTTCTCGGAGTACATGGAAAGTCCGTTTGAGGAACAGAGCAGACGCTTTATTTCGAATGTCCACCAAACCGAGGCCCCCGTTTCTGACATCCAGTATAACGGTAGTCGCACCGAGCCTGAATATATCTCCTCGTCATAAATAATTGGTAACAGTGGACATGATCCCTTTCGATACTAGTTTGGGGATTGGAAATACCTGTGCAGTGAAATACGCTTTAGACAAAATGCAGGAGTTCATGAATCTGACTTTTCGCACCTGGTCCACAGTTCGATGGATGTTCTCCATTACAGCACCATGAACTTTCCTCCTAGCTTCCGTCCAGTTAAAAGCAGCCATCCTCATCGGACATGTCATTAAGGTTATTCCCAAAGTTTTGTGTTTGTTGTCTTGTTTTGCCCATGACAGTCAGAGGTGATCTAGGCCCCGCAGATTCAATATTTTACTTTTGTTTTCATTGGTTGTCGCTCCCGACGCTAGAAAATACTTTTGGATTTCTCTTTCCAGTGTAACTGTCTCCTCCTTATTCCTTATTACAACACCCACGTCATCGGCATAAGCTCGTATGACGGTTTTCTCACCACTCAATGTTATGCCTGTTAGTCTTGCGTGGACACTGCGGAGAAAGGGCTATAAAGGTACGGAAAATAAAAACGTAGATAAGGGACTGCCCTGTGGAACCCCTCGCCTTATCTGTATGGGTTTAGATGTTTGGCCATTGATTGCTATTTTCGCATTTATACCTGTTGCAATATTTCTTAGCATGTTGACAATCTGAGGGTGGAAAGCCATTCTTGACAGCGTCGCAAAGAGGTATCTATGACTAACGCGGTGAAAAGCTTTGTTGAAATCTATAAAGATTAAAGCACATTTTATACTTGCCACTGACGTAATTGCAATGACGTCTCTGTATGCAGATAGACTTTCGAATATCGTTCTGGTTGGAGAACAAGATTAATGATGACTCAATATTTTGTTGGAAAAGGCAGGGAATCTTTTGTTGATAATACGCGAAATTATTTTGTAATTAGAATTTAGTAGCGAAAGAGGCCGAAAATTGTTTAAGTTGGTTTTGCCTTTACTCTTAGGAATCAGTACTATTTTACTTTCCTTAAACTCTGCAGGGACCGCTTTTCCGGTCAGGACCACGTTCGCCATGGAAGTGATCTTGTCCCCAATTACAGACCAGTAGCGGGCATAAAAATCCACAGGGAGGTCACCAAGTCCCGGAGATTTTTTGAGAGGTGAGTTACGCACTGCCTCATGCACTTCATCTTTAGTAATAGGTGACAGGATGTCAGCGTTTTCTGTTCCCGACAACTGTGGACCTAAAATAGTGAGAAAGTCCTCGAGAGCTGCATCGTCCACTGTGGTAGGGGCATATAAGTTGTCATAGTACCTGTGGACTTGGTCCAGTATTTCTTTCTGGTATGTGAACCTCGTACCAGTGTGCGTCTGGACTTCATCAATAAATGTTTGACGTCTGTTTTCAGCATGCCGCACCAAGTGATACAGAGAAGCAGTTTCACCAGCTGCTACTGATGTGGCTTTCTATTTAATTTTTAGTCCCTCCATCTGCTGCTGTTTAATGCTTAATAACTTGGCTTTTGTTTTTTGATATCATTCAGACGAATTACGTCATCATTTGCCTCTTGATAAAAGTCTCTTAAAACTGTATAATAAAACTCCATTGTATTCCTCAACTCCATGCGCCTCGCTACACTATACTGCATGACAACTTTCAGCAGCCTTGGTTCAGCCCTCCTAGTCCACCAGTCAGTGACTGTTGTGTGCTTGTCTGCTGTGCGGAGGCACATAGTCCACGCTACTCTTATTTTCTGTTCCAGTTCTTCGTCAGTTAAAACAGACATATTCAAATTCCATTGCCCTCTGAATCGACGGGTTGGCTGTACACTTAAATTAAAGCAAGTTAAAAGTGTACTGTGATCGCTAAAATACACGGGAACAGTTTCAACGTTTAATAAAAAATTTTGCAAATTTGGTGACCCGTAAATTCTATCTAGTCTGCTGCGGGAGTGGCTGGTTATACACGTGGAGTCGACTGATGTCGGGTGCTGAAGTTCCTATACATCTTTGAGTTGTAGATCACTTACTAACTTTTTTAACTGTGGCGAGTAGTTGAAATTGGGTTGTTGATCTTTTTGGTTTAAAACACAGTTAATATGTCCACCTAATATAAGAGAACACGGATTTTTCCTCAATAAATAAATTAGTTTATCTTGAAAAAACATCGCACCATCCAATTTATGGGAATTTCCTGATTGGGCGTAAAGGTTAAGCACGGTCATATCGAAAATTTTTATGCCTACGGCTCTTCCTGATTCTAGTCGTTCGATTTCAGTCACCGGAATGCCTTCCCTTATAAGAATGGCTGTACCGATATGGCTTCTGTAGAAACACTAACAATTCCAAAAGAGCCTGGGATCCGAAATGCCGTCATCGCAACTTCTTGTAGCAACGCGATATCTGTCCCAGACTAGTACAAGAATTCTTCTGATCCTGCCAATTTGAAGGGTGACTGTATTTTATTAATGTTAATAGTAGTAGTGCTATAAACTTGCATCACAGACATACCAGAAGAAGCTATTTGGGATGAGGATCGGTATGGTTATAGCAGCAACGACCTTCTCTCCAAGTCACGATACTTACAAGCTGTGTGCCCATTACATCTACATCTACATCTACATCTATACTCCGCGAGCCACCTTACGGTGTGTGGCGGAGGGTGCTTATTGTACCACTATCTGATCCCCCCCTTCCCTGTTCCATTCACGAATTGTGCGTGGGAAGAACGACTGCTTGTAAGTCTCCGTATTTGCTCTAATTTCTCGGATCTTTTCGTTGTGATCATTACGCGAGATATATGTGGGCGGTAGTAATATGTTGCCCATCTCTTCCCGGAATGTGCTCTCTCGTAATTTCGATAATAAACCTCTCCGTATTGCGTAACGCCTTTCTTGAAGTGTCCGCCACTGGAGCTTGTTCAGCATCTCCGTAACGCTCTCGCGCTGACTAAATGTCCCCATGACGAATCGCGCTGCTTTTCGCTGGATCATGTCTATCTCTTCTATTAATCCAACCTGGTAAGGGTCCCATACTGATGAGCAATACTCAAGAATCTGACGAACAAGCGTTTTGTAAGCTACTTCTTTCGTCGATGAGTCACATTTTCTTAGAATTCTTCCTATGAATCTCAACCTGGCGCCTGCTTTTCCCACTATTTGTTTTATGTGATCATTCCACTTCAGATCGCTCCGGATAGTAACTCCTAAGTATTTTACGGTCGTTACCGCTTCCAATGATTTACCACCTATGGCATAATCGTACTGGAATGGATTTCTGTCCCTATGTATGCGCATTATATTACATTTATCTACGTTTAGGGAAAGCTGCCAGCTGTCGCACCATGCATTAATCCTCTGCAGGTCCTCCTGGAGTACGTACGAGTCTTCTGATGTTGCTACTTTCTTGTAGACAACCGTGTCATCTGCAAATAGCCTCACGGAGCTACCGATGTTGTCAACTAAGTCATTTATGTATATTGTAAACAATAAAGGTCCTATCACGCTTCCCTGCGGTACTCCCGAAATTACCTCTACATCTGCAGATTTTGAACCGTTAAGAATGACATGTTGTGTTCTTTCTTCTAGGAAATCCTGAATCCAATCACAAACCTGGTCCGATATTCCGTAAGCTCGTATTTTTTTCACTAAACGTAAGTGCGGAACCGTATCAAATGCCTTCCTGAAGTCCAGGAATACGGCATCAATCTGCTCGCCAGTGTCTACGGCACTGTGAATTTCTTGGGCAAATAGGGCGAGCTGAGTTTCACATGATCTCTGTTTGCGGAATCCATGTTGGTTATGATGAAGGAGATTTGTATTATCTAAGAACGTCATAATACGAGAACACAAAACATGTTCCATTATTCTACAACAGATTGACGTAAGCGAAATAGGCCTATAATTATTCGCATCTGATTTATGACCCTTCTTGAAAATGGGAACGACCTGCGCTTTCTTCCAGTCGCTAGGTACTTTACGTTCTTCCAGCGATCTACGATAAATTGCTGATAGAAAGGGGGCAAGTTCTTTAGCATAATCACTGTAGAATCTTCATAGAAATCTTCATAGAAAAAATTTTACTGCTTTTAAACAAAGTGCTTGAAAAGAAAATTATCCTGAAATCCTGACAATGCATTGCTATAAGTCACTGTGGTCTTTCTCTTTCTCCTCGTCAGTGTAGGCTCTGATGACTTCATATTTAATATTCTTTTTCTTGACGTCTTTCTTCTGTGGTGTGGTTTTCGCTCGATGACGCGTGACAGCAAGACCTTGTTTCCGTCGCAGCCTCCGACGGTGGCCGTCTTGCGCAACGGCTGTGGCTTGCGAGTCGTCAATATTTGGCTCCGGGGTGTTGTCAGTTGCGTTGTCTTGCTGGCGAGGCGGTGATGCTTGTTTATTTCCTCCTTCGGCGCGGTGTTGCGCTTCGGAGCCAGCAGGTTGTTTGCTTGGTACTTCCTCGTACTGTTCGCACTGTATGGGCTGTGCACTCGATGCGGTTATTGCAGCTGTGACCTCAGGCTCAGGGTCACATTCCTGTGAAAGGTCACTACGAGCTGCGTCACTATCTGTTCGTGGCGGTATAATTCCTTGTGCGGGAGTGGGAGCCACATCGACCTGCATTTCATCTCCTTTTACCACTTACAACAGGACTTGGCTTCGGCTTCCTGGCAACGGGTGTTTCACAGGAAGAGTCCTCATCAACATTTTTTTCAGTGTCCTCTAGAGGACGCTTTTTAGTGGGAGTCTCGCTGTCACGGGACGGAATTTCAGCAGATAATGCAGGTTTTAAAGACGGAAAGTCATTAATATTAAGTGCAACATTTTCAGAGGTAGTAACAGGATCCACGACAGCCGCCGCTTCTGTTGTATTACTGGCTGGCAACAAATCGTTGAGTGTTAATTTCCGGCGTTGCGTAAGGTTATTTGTTAGCACAAAAACACGGCGAGGGCAGTCCTGACTCGTTACATACATGACATGTAGGGGTTTGCCCTGAGTACATAACATGCGCCTTGTGCCCGTCAACAAAGATGTGGGAGGGAATGTTTGCCTTCACTTCCATCTCCACGGAGCGAATGCCGTTAAAGCACTGCAGCTTGAAATGCGAAGCCCACCTTTCGTTGACTATTTGCCTGACAACCCCACACTTTGAAAGGTCATCTTTAATTTTCGAGTTGTCTACTTCTATCGGAATATTCAAAACCCTAACATTTCTAATTACAAACTCGGAATTCCTGAGTTTTACAGTATTTGTAGTACCATCACGGTGTATAAATTCCGTTTCATAACCAAATTTTTCCAGAAAGTGGTCTACACTCACGGAATCGTTAAACTTTACAAACATGCAGTATTCATCAGAGTCTAGCTGCATGGTATGAGCAGATTCAGGATGAAGCCCAAATACCTCGGTAGTCTAGTCGTGTATTTCCAGTGCAGAGGGCTGTACTCGACGGGTGTACTTGTCGAAGGTGAAAATCACGGTGTTTTTTCTCACGGAGTTTGCCATGGTGTTCTGCAGCGAAGAAATTTCGGACAACGCCGAAATCCCAACAGCACTACGTAGAAAGACAACATGAACGAAGACCAATAGCCAATAAACAGTCACGAAACACGAAAACACTGGCGTAAACACTGAACGTTCACGGAGAAAATTTGAGGAGCGTGCGACCGCGGCGACAGCTGAAGCCAGACTGCTGGCTTACACGATCTCTTGGTCTATCAATGTGGACTGTCCAAGTATCTGCAACGAATGGTGAACCACTCGCAGTGATGTGAGGCAGTGGCGTAAAAAGATTCTAGCTGACAGGGCTGTTGACGAGTGTCACTCCAAGTGACTGGCGATCGCTTTCAAACCAGACGAAAATTGCCAATGCCTGGCAAAGCAGCTCCATCTGAACCAGCTGCCTAGCAATCGTTCGGAAGGCAGCTGCACAGACTCGACATTTGGAGTCGGCGGCCGTCGCTCACACAGACACACACACAGCTGCGCGTCTTGAGTGGGCCAAACCACGCAGAGACGGACAGTGGCTGGGTGGAGGTGCGTCACACGAGTCGCGCGATTTCGCCTCTTCTGAAATTATGGAGGTGGCGATTGGACTGACGGCCTATTGGGGATGCAGTTCAAGCCACTGGTGGTTCCATGGTGTCATAGGGGTGTTTCTATCACCACGACTTGCATTCAGACACTACAGTCAGTGTGAACCTGAACCAGCACGTTTATTTCAACATTGTCGGTGACGAAGTGTTGCTCCATTCTCTGGACACTTGCGTTGTAGAAGATGACACACACAGTCGTGTTCCCAGGGCTGCGTGCATACACTCCCGGTTTCACGAACACTCGGGCGCCCTACAGCACTTCGAGGCGAACAGTAGACAACCCGGTCTCAGAGCCGCAGACGTTGGACGGTACTGTCTGGAACAGCGGCTGAGACGTGGCAGCCGACATCCCCACACACTGGTAGCTCTGCGGGATCTGATGCGTCAGTGGGAGGCCTCGGGCAGATGCTGCGTATCTGAAGAAACTTCCGGAACTCTCTTCCCCGCCGACTTGACGAAGTCTTCGAGGCTAGAGGCGGTAATACCGTGATGCCATTTCATGATCCTTGAAGCAAAAGTTGGCTTGAATGTGACTGTCTTACTATGAGTTAATGATGTACGGAAAGAATGGGAATCATGCACCAGCTAGTTGTACTTCACAAGTTTATTCTAATCCTTACCTAGGTTTAAACAGATGTAAACCTTTCTTCCTTGGAAGAAGTAGTAACGTGTGTAAACTTATTGTGTGAAAAGAGAACACAGGTCATAAAGCTCAGTCAACACTAAAATGACCCATATAAATGCTAAGGTATAGCCACGTAGCTCAATGAACGGTGAAGCAAGGTAAAAGTGTGAATAAACATCTGACGTGCCACTGGTTGGCTGTTCGATTCCTATGGCTTCCATAATTTTACTGTTGCTGACTGCTGCCTTGTTAGAGATTTTAATTACGTATATACAGCAAATGTTGTGGAGTATTACTGTAATCTGGTGGTGCAGGGTGTCGGCTCTATAATTGCTTCTTTCGAAAAGTAATTAATTTAGCCACTTGCAGTGTTTATTGTTCACTTTTGAACTAATTTACAACTAACAACGATATCGAGCTACAGCTGTTGTCATCTCAAACGACACTGTACTTTCATTGATTTTTGATAATACGGTTGGGAAATAGGGATATAAATTCAATTTTAGTAAGGCTAGCAGTCTCGATGAAAGGCTCTTTTTGTTCGTTACCGCTTTCAGTCTCTGACTGTCATCATCAGATCATTTACTGTCTGCTGTAGCGACATGCGGAGACAGAGAGCGGAGAGAGACGTGTGCCACGAGGCACATTCCATTGACTGCTCGGTGGAAAGTGTCAACAGAAGAGGCGGCGGCAGAAGGTATTAGCGCGCTTCCTCTTTGTGTCACAAATGTGCCCTTATTGACAGATAGTTAGTATCGCAAAATAGGAAAAGTAGGTGACAGCATTGAGAATAAATTTATGGAAAGAATTAGTTGTACGGTTAGTAGTAATGGCATCGAGTGGTCTACATACCTCGGTACACAGCGGGAGTCGTTACAGTCGTCAGCGATTTGGCAGTCGAGCTCCTCGACGAGTTGCAAGGATTCGGCCAACGTGAGGCGGTGGAACTGCGCCAGGGCGCCGGCGCACCCCCCTCCCACCGCCGCTCCACCTGCCGGCGGCGGCGGCAGTCCGGAGACCCAGAGGCGGACTGCCAGGTGCAGCGCAGCTGAGACCGCGGGGGGCAGCTCCCAGCTGTCGCACGTTGAGAACCACGGTGCCCAATCTGCAAAACGCTCTTCAGTCACCTCGACGTCTGGACTCTGACTCACGAACTTCCATGGGCTACTCATATGCACATCACTACTAGCAGCTACTGAAAGTGAAACACTAAGAGAGCTGCAGCCAACGATAATGGACACGGCGTGAGGTGTGCTGCACACTTCTACAAGCAAAACGTCAACAAGTCAGCTGACTGTCAGCACGGCGGCCACTGCTGCGGCTCCCCTTGACGAGGAAGCGGGAAGAGCTGCGCCGACAGTACAACACTGTGCCGTCATTCCGTATGAGCCAAGTTCTGACTGCAGCAACGGTGTGGGCGGTCCGGGCATCGAGGCCCTGAGCAGAGCGGAGAATGCCAGCTTGCACTCTCGCCCATCTCACGGGGAGCCACTCGGTATACAATACGTAACAGGTTACACTGATCGCAGCTGTTACATTTCTGAGTCCTTGAGGCAGTTCGCTTGCGATATTTTCGACACCCTTTCAACAAAATAATTTAATGTCGCATGTCAGCCATGCTGTTCTGCCCCAGCTTGACAGAGTTAGCACCGCTACCACAGGAACGTGCGATGTACCTGGCTAGGCGCAGACAGTAATATTTAAGTCAAAATCACACTTATCGTTAACTGGTTTGATTGGCGAGATTGGGAATAAGACATATGGACCCGTGCTCATAGATCTTTGCAGAACGTTGGTGTGAGAGCTGGCAGTGCGGGGCTGGAGAGGAGACTCCAGGCTGGCCGAGAGGCAGCTGGGCTGCGGGCGGCAGGGCGCTCCAGACTGGAGCGGCAGCCGGTGGGAGCCTTTCCTGGTGACTCCAGATCTCCAGTCCAGGCATTCTGTACTCTCACCTCCTGGAGCGCCGCACACTTAGCCTGTCTCATCATAGTCTACCTGCCAAGTACTGCGTCACAGTCAAGTAACTGCAGCCAGAAGATCTGGAATTCCCAATGATGTAGTCGGCATACCACTCTCCTCTCGCTTTAATCTCTGGGATCCGCCTCTGAGCTGTATTTTCCTCTTAGCTGTAGCAGTGTCTATCCCGGGTATCTCGGTAGGTAACTAGCAGAGGCGCTGCCATTCGTTGTTCTGTACACTTCCGAGGCCGTAGCAGCAGTTCTGTCCCTTTGTCTTGTGTAGGAACGTTCAGCGCTTACGGAGCAGGGAGAAAACAAATGTAATACCTAAATACTCATCAAATGTTCAGATCATTTTAGAAATAATCGAACTTAAATTGTCGACCAATATGCAAGTGCCGTTGACATACGGTTCCTCGCCGCAAATGAAGCAGCAATGAAGGCACAGAGTGGCAGAGAGTGGCTTTGCACTAAAAGGTGCTGATCTGTTCTCACCTGCCAGAAAGTTTATGGCAGAGTGCCTGTACACACAAAAGGTATTCTGCCTGCTCATTCCCTCACGAGGGACTCACGTCTTTTTGAGCAAATGCGTGATAAAACCCTCAGTGAGTTCAAAATGAAGCAAAAGGAAAGAAGAAAGCGTAATGTCTCTGTGAAGGAACAGACGGTTAGCCCGCGCAGCTACACTCGTCAGATCCGCTTCGCTAAGGCAGCCCAGCTGAGGCTACCTCGGCGGTGAGCTGACCTAGCCGGTAAACATTCTGAAAGTTCCCTACCTGCCCAGTGAGACTGCTAATTCTGATGACGTCTCTCGCCGTAGGTGTGGCTACCGGGCTGTAAACATAGAAACAGTGGCTTCTGATGGGACTGCGGGCAGCTGCTACTGTTAACCGAAAAATCGGGATGCCATTGCGGTATGTCTATTGTAATTAACCACTGCGAACGTTCGAGTAATGCACACCTGATATCAATGAACGTAATTGACTCGTACAGAGGGAAGTCCACGCTCCTGACCCAACACGGAGACCTCCGCCTCGTCGTGTCTGAGGGCCGACTGACGCACTTGGCGCTCTCCGTAACCTGCGATGTATTCTCGCGAGAGCCTGTCCCCGTCAACTGTGCAGCGATACTTGAAGCTTCCCGTACTGGAATAATGCCTCAGTTACGGCAATGACTGAGAGATTTTCCCTGACAAATTCTGTAACGAAAGGAAACTACCCCTGCTACCATTAAGTGTGTTTACGGCCGACTGGCGCGCCTCCTCCACGTACTCCCCGGCCTGCGCGTCTGGCTGCAGGCAGGCCGGCCTCCGACGCTGCGGGCCACGGCCCCCACCCCCGCACTGGGCGACTCGCGCCGCGGGCCGCTCGCGTTCTCCGGCCGTGGGAACACACTCCAGCCACAGCCTGGAACCTCTAAAGTCTGGAAACTCTACAAGCCCCAGAAAACAGCTGGTTGTATCTAATGAAACTATCGACTTTCGATTCTGCCTCGTATGAGATCATTTTTTCTGTATCTTTAGTTTTTATCGTGTGATATTTTAACTCGTTCAAATAGCAAGTGTATGTCTGAAAGCATTACCAGGGGACTGATAAGGTTCACTTTCTCTTCTGAACCTCCGTCAGGAAGTTGATGATCGTTCCTTCAGCAGAGAGGAGCGGGGGCAAAGGTGCTACAGATACACTGGCGGAAAAGAAAATCTCAGCACAAAATAAAAATTACTGTAGAGGAATGAGATTGCGGGCGTACATCGCTCTGGATGACACACCTTATAGCTTCGAAGGGAACTATCAAGTACAAAAGCCGCTGCCTCAGCTCGAGGTAAAGCAAAGGTGAAAAAGCCGAAGTAAGGCATCCTGCAGCTCTTTTAATGTAAATGTTTGTAAAAGTAACATTTGGATTTCCTGGTCAACTCCTACCAATAACCCATTTTATTTTCCGTGTTTGCTGTAAGCTACGGGTAAAGACACAAGCTGGACATGCACTTGCGTGTCAGATGTGACAGCGTTCGGCGCCCCACATGTTGCCCACGATGCTAACACAACACTGGCTGATGATGGCAACAGGGGGCGGGACTGGAGCTGTCAGATGATGTCGACAGCACGAGGCTACGGAGCGTGGCTGAACTGCTTAGTTGACGACTAACTCACGACAGTGCTACAGTGCTAGTGCTGTTGATACAAAGCAGAGCAATGGCGCCGATAAACAAAGCAAACATTGCGTTATATCTTCAGAAACAGTAGCCAAAGTCGAGATTTGATCAGAAAGGAACTCAAGAAATTTCGCTGAGTGTGAAAGAAGTGGCGCATGAGTCAGTGGAATGCGTGGTGTCGTGCGAACAATGTACAAGAGGAGTGCAGTGATGGCGGTACTTGCACGGCACTAGAAAGTTGTACTGAAACAGGTGTGCTGTACTTCATCGTCGCTGTCGCACAGAGGGCCGCAGCTCCCGTTTCCAGTCAAACGTAGTGAAGGACAGTCGTTGTCCAAGGAGCGGATACTAAACATCATTACGTACTTGGAAAATTGCAGACAGCATAGCAAAAGAACAATTACGAACATATTTTGAACAAGTCTGCAGAAATATGACCGTTAGTGTGTAAGGAAAACTACAGACATTCAACGGAGGACAAGGCTCAGTTGCGCGTTTCAAGGATGCTCGACATCCATTACAGAGATTTCAAAAGAAGCAGTGGATGCTTGCATGACGTCAAACAGTGCTACAGAAGTGTGAGACGTGAGATGATGAAATTTCGAAGAAAGCGTCAACTGAACGATGCGCAGCGAACTACAGGATCGACCGAAATATTTGTAGATGAGATAAGTAAATTTACCCCATCGTTGAGTAAGGAATTTGTTTTCAACTGCAGCCAATCGGCATATGAAGAGGAAACGTAGATGAAAGGGACCATGGAAATTAGAGGTACCAAGAGAGATCAGTCAAGATCATCTATTATCAATTCGCATTCGTATACAGTTATGCCGACTGATTAACCAGACGGTAAATTGGCTGCAACGCTATTTATTGCTCTGCGCCCTTTGATTCTTTCTCGTGTGTGTAATTTTGGCAGGGGCCGTAGGGAATATTTACGTCACAGCAAACAAGAGTGGGAGAACAGACGTAAGAGAACTACAGCTATTGTATGATCACTGCTTTTGGCCAATAGCTCTTCAAAATAGGTGTTTTTTCTTGATTCCTAGGCCGCGCATAGAAATCATACTCCTAAAGAACAAGCTACCGCTCCTGGAAAGTGTGTGACATAGCAGTTCGTACCACCTGGAACCACCAGATGAATAGTACCTGCAGATGTCTGTCTTTTCTGTGCGTATGAAACATTTTATAACACTACCTGCAGCAACCCCTTAGAGGACAGCCAGTTTTACGATAAGCTCCACGACAGGCTGTTTCGCATTCGGTTGCACGCCATCACTTTCCTTCAGTTCTCGTCACCCTGTTACACCAATGTCATTTCTATACGTATTCCTTAAGAGTGGATACCTAGCTGAGCGTCCTCATAATAAACGTAGTCCTTCACGGTCAGGCAGAAAACGTGTAATTTTTAATAACAGCATATGTAAGCCAAGCCGCCTGTGAGTGTTTGATAAGTGGACTGTGCATAACGTCTTATGAATCCGTACAGCACGAAAGAGCACTTACCGGAACGGTCACAGTACTGCGACCATAGCAGAAGTTCACCGGCAGTGAACGCCGGGCGTTTGTCCACGTGCCAGCATAAGCAATCCAGCACCGAGGAGGTCCCGTTTGCTGCAAGCAGAGCTGCCACTGTGGCAATTACGCCCGCCGGCTGCATTGTCCGCTGTCGACACTGGGGAGCAAACAGAAGCAGTGCGCGCCGCAGGGAGCGCGCGCTCAATATGACGGCGGGCGCAGCGGAAGTCTGCCGCAGGACGGCCAAACCACGGGAAGCGTGGCGTGACGCCTCTCATCCGGATGACCGCCGTATTCCTGTCTGCCTGGTGAGAGTTCGCGAAAGTCGTCGAGTAAAACAAAAGTGGTATCTGCCCTTCCCCAAGGAAGTGTTGTAGTCATTGTGCTGTTCCTAATCTATAAAAACAATTTAGGAGGCAATCTGAGCAGCCATTGTTTGCAGATGATGCTGTCTTTTACCATCTAGTAAAGTCATCAGAAGATCAAAGCAATAGCAAAATGATTTAGAGAGTGTACCGGTGCGGTGCGTAAAGTGGCACTTCATTCTAAATAATGAAAAGTGTTACGTCATCCACAGGAGAACTAGAAGGAACCCGTTAAATTTCTTTTACTCGATGAGTCACACAAATCGAAAGGGTGCCGTTTCAGCTAAATGCCAAGGTATTACAATTAGGGCCAACTTAAATAGGAACGATCTAATCGAAAATCTTGTAGGGAATACTGTGTTTCGTTTGCAGAACACCTAGACAAAGCGACAAGCCCACTAAAGAGACTTTCACTTAGTGATGCTAGAAGAACCCTCCGCCACACACCGCCGGGTGTCACGCAGAGTACTGGTGTAGATGCAGATGTACATCTACAACTCCACACATACTCCGTAAGTCGCAATATGGTGCATGGTGGAAGTTGCCTAGCACCATCACTAGTCATTTTCTTCCCTGTTACGCTCGTAAATACAGAGAGGGAAAAGCGACTCTCTTTATGCCTCCATCATCATCAGTTTTTTGCTATATTAGCAGGTCCTTTGCCTCTCCATTTTCTGCGATCCATTGCCTCCTCCTTACGGCTGCTGTATGTTGTACCGTCCATTACGTCATCCAGTATCTGAAATCTCCTTCTTCCTCGCTTCCTTTTCCCTTCTACATAACCTTCTGCACATATTTTTATCAGTCCATCATTCTTTTTTAATATATGCCCAATCTAATTTCTTTTTCTTCTCTTTATTACATCTACCAACTGTCTTTTGTCTCCCACTCATCTCAATACCTCTTCATTTATTACTCTGTCCATCCAACTTATTCTTTCCATACTCCGCCATGTCCACATCTCAGAAGCCTCCAGCCTTTCTCGGTCTTTATTCCTCAAAACCCATGTTTCAGGCCATACAGAAGAACACTCCATACAAAACATTTTATCTTTTCCTCAGTTCTATGTCCACACTGCTGCAGAAAACTCTCCTTTTCTTATAAAATGCCTCTTTTACCATTGCTATCCTTGTTTTCATTTCTGTGGTGCACTTCCAGTCGGTGTCTATCCTTCTTCCAAGATACTTAAAATTTAGCACCTGTTCTAATATTTCTCCATTCAGCACAATTTTTATTTCTTTATTTTCTCCTAGTGCCAATACTTTTATTTTCTTTGTGTTAATTTTCATTCCATAATGGCGTCAATTGTGTCCACTAAATCCTGTAATTCTCTTTCCCCTGTGACTAGAAGGACCATGTCATCAGCAAACCTCAAACACCCTACTCTTCTTCAATTTCTACTCCTTTGTCATCTAATGTGCATTGGGCAATCATATTTTCCAAGTAGAGATTGAAAAAGTTAGGTGATAGACAGCATCCTTGTCTTACTCCTTTTCCTAGTCCGATCCAGTTTGTACTTTCTCCTCTCACTTTAACTGAGGCTTCTTGATTAAGATATAATGAGTCTTCTGGTTTTCCAGACCACTCTCTTTTCTCTCATTACAGTCGCCAGCTTGTCCCAAACCACATTGTCAAATGTCTTTTCTAGATCGGCGAAGCACATTTAGAGGTCTCTTCCTTTTTCAATAAACCTTTCTCCCAAGAGTCGTAGGAGCCCCACTGCATCTCTGGTGTCCGTATTCCGTCTAAAGCCAAACTGCTCCTTGCCAAGGTTCTCCTCCATTAATTTTTAAAGTCTCTTATTAAATATTCTTAACATCATTTTGGCTGCATGTGAAATGAGGCTGATTGTCCTGTGCTCACTGCATTTCTTGATTCCTTGTTTTGTTTCGGTAATGGAATCATTAGTTTTGTCAGAAAGTCCTCAGGCCATTCACCATTGTCACATATTTTATTCATAACCTCAATATTTCCCTTATTTCATCTTGTTTCTAGCATTTTAATATTTCTCCCGGCATCTGTACCTACTGCTTTACCATTTTTCATTGCAGTTATGCCAGACATTACTTCTTCCATTATGATGGTTGGGCCTTCCTTTCTGGTCATCATTTACACTGTTGAGTAATTCAAGTTCTACAGTTTCTGATTTGCGATCTGTGTCATATAGCTCTTTTAGATATTCTTCCCATCGCTGGAGGACATCGTCACGATCTTTGTTCACTACCTCTTCGTCTTTACTCAAACTTTCCATAGTAGCACTTCCTGTTCTTTTTTAATCCCATATCATAGTCTTTACTCTGTTGTACAGTAAGTCGTATCTTCCCTTCCTGTCCAGTTCTTCGATTGCATTACATTCCTCTTAGCCATTTTTTCCTAGCCTGCTCTGTTTCTCTTTGCAGTTCATTATTTAACCTTCGGTCCATCATTCTTGCATCTTCAGTGTTCTTGTTTTTAAATTTTTTTCTCTCCTCCACACACGAAATCATTTCCTGTGTGACCTAACGTTTCTTTCCCCTTTTCCGTTTTACATATCCTATGTTTTGCTGTCCTGCTTTAATGATTTCTTCTTTCAGCATATTCTAGTACTCGTTGACGTTATCAGGTAGTTCTTTTGTTTCTTAATGTGTTTAGAAACTCAAGTGACAGCATTTGTTCTTTGTTGGATCTTATCTTCTCTAGATCCCACTTCTTCACCATGACTCCACAGACACCCTAATTTCTCTGTTAGTGCTCCTTAAGCGAAATGGACGTTGACGTCAGTGAAATCGTTCTGCAGTCAGCTCCTAATGTCGGTTCTCTAAATTTCCTCTATAATTTTCCTAGAAGTAATATCGTGTTCGCTACAGGGGTTCCTGTTTTCGTTCACAAACCATCTTCATAATACTAGCATGTTGTGCGATCCTGGAGGTAACAACTCTGGCTGCACAGTTAAATTGCTTCGACGTCTTTCCTTTATAAGACCTTGTGCGGATCCAAAACACTCAAACAGTGCTCAAGGACAGATTCTACTAGTGTCCCATATTCTGTCTTCTACAAATGAACCGTTCTTTCCTAAAATTCTCCTACTCGAAGTCGAGCATTCACCTTCTCCGCTGCACCCTTACATGCTCATTTCATTTCACATTGCTTTGCAACGTCACACCTAGATATTTCATCGACGTGAATGTCAAGCAGCGCGCTGCTAATTCTGTATTCGAATATTTCTACATTTAGATCTAACTATAATTCATCTTACCAACTAGAAACTTTGCTTAAGTCATCTTGTACCCTCCTACAGTCACTCAACACTTAGACGTTCCTGTACACCACAGCATCATCAGCTCATCCTGTCTGTCAGATTATGTTCTGCCGCACTCCTGGCGATACCTTTGTCTCTCATGAGCACTCGCTGTCGAGTGCAACGTAAGGGGTTCTGCTATTATGAAATTTGCGTTCCACTCCCATATCTAGAAACCTTATCTGCGTTCATCCGTTAAGAGACTGCAGTGAGGCACTGTATCACAGGACCACAGTGGACTGCGAGCGAAATCGCTGCCTCAGGATCTGTCAGTACTTTTCTTCGGGTGTCATATTACAGCAGACACATATCCATATATCGTCTTCCCATCCACTCACCCTTCCCTCCCCACTCCAATCCCCCTACATTCCCCTCCCCGACACTGTTCTCGCCCAATAAAGATCATTTCAGGTCTGTATAAAGTAGTGAAAAGAACATCACAAAGTGCAGTCAGCAGGGATGGGCCGAAAAACCAAACGTACTCGGCAATACTTATGTATTACACCAGGCCAGTGAACTCCAGCTGGAATGCAGCAACAAGCCACAGAGTATCTTCCAGATTTATCAGACCTGCAGTCTTTCAACTATTTCACACAGAGGTCAGAAGTTCCTCAAGTCGGCAAGTCTTAGTTAAGTTGCAGAAGTGTACTGCTTTTCACCAACACATATACTGTGACTGTTAGCCTATCTAAAAGCGTCAGTGTAGGTCCAGAACCCGACAGTGACTTTGGGATGGCTGTAGAAATAGAAAACTTTTGACGTGTTTTTGGCATTACAGGACTATCTGTGCAGCATGAGGGAGTATACAAAGAAGTAGATGACAACAGAGTGTGGTGCATTACAATCACCAACTGACTTTAAAATGTATGGGAGGAGGGTTTCAACAGTGCATATCTACAGGGAAGCTATGACTGAATCAACTTCAGGGGATATGCGCATTTAAATAAAACATTCGAGTGTGGGGAATTTGGATGATTTATACTGCACCTTAGCGACTGCTACAGACAGACTGAGGTGCTGGTATCTGAATGTAAGAGGAGCAGTGTATAAATGCATTTATTCTCGCTGTACCAAGACAGCCAATTACTATCGAGTTCAGTGAAGTAGAATGCAGGGGTGGTATGTCTACTAATACATATGTTGAGGCACTTGCTCGACAGAACACTATACAAGCTGAATTTCTTAGACTCATATGAAGCAACGTCTGGGAAAACATTGCTCTACACAATGAGTATAAAACGTAGATATGTAAGTAAAGAAAATACAGAATAGATTGTTCTTCCTGCCTCACTGCGTACCAATCCTCACCATTGTACTGCACATAAACATGCGATGAGCCAGTGCTTACTCGGAAGTCTCCAGCACTGTGCGCGAGACGTCTCTGTGGCGCACGTGTCGGCCGGGCAGTGCTGTGGCGAGCTGCCGCCGCGGGCCCCACGTGGCAATTGGCTGGGTGGGGAGCCGCCTGCCCGCCTCCACAGGAGACCTGCAGAGGCGGGGCCGCAGCCAGCAGCCAGCAGCCAGCTCCCCACCCAGCCAGCCAGCCACGGCCTCCACAGCTGGTGAGGGCAGCCAGAGGGGTGGCACGCCACAGCGTGTGGCCCGCAGCAGTCAGCACTTTGATGTTCATGATGAATTACATACAGTTACTCTAACTCAGGGGTAATGTTTTGCGAAGCTGCTGTGACTGTACATAATTTTTTTAGTTCCTATTGTTTTACCTTGAAGTTTACTTTGTGCTGATATGTAAGGTGTCTATTTTTGAAGAAAAGACATGTGTAATGCAGCACACTGTAATTAACAAGCCACATGTTACAGTACTGATTTAAGGAAATCCTCCTTTTTCATCATTTACATCTGGCTAGTCATTTGTAGTGATTAGGTTCTTTTCTATGAAATAACAACGATATTGTTAAGAATCTTTTTTTGTAAAAAAAATGATCGATGTGTATTTTTTAATATATTCATATTCTATACCATTTAAGCCAGCCGGTGTGGCCGAGCGGTTCTGGCGCTTCAGTCTGAAACCGCGCAACCGCTATGGTCGCAGGTTCGAATCCTGCCTCGGGCATGGATGTGTGTAATGTCCTTAGGTTAGTTAGGTTTAGGTAGTTCTAAGTTCTAGGGGACTGACGTCCTCAGATGTTAAGTCCCACAGTGCTCAGAGTGATTTGAACCATTTATACCATTTAATCACATAGATAATTTCACATTTAATTCCATATACATTTTTAAATTAATAAACTATCTGCTTTTTCCGTTTAATTATGTGCCATATTTACATTTAATTCCATGTAGAAATTAAAAACTAATAATAAGCTCTCTGTTTTCCCAGTCAACCACTTTTTCTTTTCTAATTTGTTTTTGCCTGTACATAATATGCGTAGGTGAAAAAAGAACCACACATATACACGTGCACACATGTAGGCACTGAAGAGTAAAAGAAATTGGTTTATGTGGCACAGACCTGACTAATGTCTGAAGTAGTGCTGGAGGGAGCTGACACCTTCAATCCTGCAGGACTGTCCATAAATCCGTAAGAGAACCAGAGGGTGGACATCTCTTCTGAACAGCACGTTGCAAGGCATCCAAGATATGCTCAATAATGCTCACGTCTGGGGAGTTTGGTGGCTAGCGGCAGTTTTTAAATTCAGAAGAATGTTTCTGGAGTCACTCTGTAATAATTCTGGACATGTGGGTTGCCGCATTGCCCCGCTGGAATTGCCCGAATCAGTCGGACTTTACAATGGACATGAATGGATGCAGATGATGAAACAGGATGCTTATGTACGTGTCAACTATCAGAATTGTATATAGACATATCAGGAGTCCCATGTCACTGCAACCGAAAACGCTCCACACCATTCCCGAGCCTCCAGCCCCTCGAACGGTCGGTCCCCTGCTGACATGTATTCATGAGGTTGTCTCCATACCCTTAAATAGTCTTGTTTGAGGCACAGGTCAATGTCCTAACGGATTATCAGAAGAAATTATATAACTTTTGGCGCCAAAGGTAACTCCATGTTTATGTCTCGTTTATAATCGATGTCTATAAAGTGGCCACGGAAAATCGCGGAGGTAGTTATAATCAAGGAAGTCCGATAGATCTAGTTGGTTGCTGGCTGTTCTGTAAAAAGCATCTGAAAAGCGGGGTGGCGCCAGAAGTCGACTCACCGGCTTCTGAGCGGTACGAGCTACTGGCAGCTTGCTTTCGGTGCAGGGAAGGCCACTAAGAATGCCGCAAATGCAGTACAACAACTTGTCTGTGCAGCCGCGTGAAAACACGTAGTGGGCGGCCGAGTGGGTGCCTCGGAGGCTGACGGCAGCTGACGGTGGCGGCCGGCGCTGTCCTCTCAGGCAGTGGGGGCTGAGCGCTCACTGCCGAGGTAGCCGCCACGGCTGCGGCATCGTGCTAAGCGTCCTGGAAAACCGGCACGAGTGACTCCAGCAAAGGCTGCACTTTCTTTCTTTTCCGAGCCCGCATTTGCACATCCAGGGTCCGCCGTCTGATAACTTTCTGCGGACCTCGGTGCTCCACTCACAAGGGGAGGCCACCAATTGTGAAATTCAGATTCGATTCATACTGCGCATAATAAAAGCTCATGGCCAGAGGTGTATTGTGGCAAAGCACCAAGATGCACTTCTCAGGCGTTGTCGAGAAAATAGACAGTTAAAAGAAGCCGTTGCGGTGAAATACTCTCTACGATTAGTAATGTTCTAGAGCGTCGTGGCGCAGCGGTAAGTGCTGGGGTTCGTAATCCGAAGGTCGCCGGATCGAATCTCGCGCTATGCAAATTTTTTTTATTATTAGTTTTTTGTAATTCAAATATACACACACACACACACACACACACATATATATATATATATATATATATATATATATATATATATATATATATATAAACACACACACATAAACTATTAATGAATTGCTTATGCATGTTGGTGAAGGCGGATTGCTCTCCAATTGTACCGCCTCCATTTTTCCGTTTGTTTAACAGGATGTACCAAAGCTCTCACGTCCGCACTGATTTTCGACGATGTTATAAGTTGCGCTAGGGACCGCATCTACCTTCTTTCGAAGTTAGCAGGCAACTACGCTGTTATGCGGCGGCTCGTTTCGGCCCATTCAACATCTGTCCTTCAAGTGTAACGAGCGAGTAACGGAGTTTATATTTCATACCTGCCACAGCAAGTTTGTGTTCGTGGTGTCTCTATTCTAATTTGAACGTTTGACTTACGCTATACGTATTCGTTTCGGAATATCGTTTCTACGTCTTCCGTTAACTATACGTGGTTAACATTATGAAACAATTAATAACGTTTGTGAAATACAACTTTGTTTTTCCACGACAAACGACTTTCAACAACTTATTATATGCACAATTGTTGCAACTGAGTGTGTGTGTGTGTGTGTGTGTGTGTGTGTGTATACACACATTTGAATTACAAAAAACAAATACTAAAAAAAAGGTTGCATGGCTCGAGATTCGATACCGCGACCTTCGGATTACGAACCCGAGCGCTTACCGCTGTGCCACAACGCTGTAGAACATTATTAATCGTAGAGTGTCTTTGACCGCAACGGTTCCTTTTAACTGTCGATTTTCTCGACAACGGCTGAGAAGTGCATCTTGGTGCTTTGCCACATTACACCTCTGGCCATGAGCTTTTATTATGCGCAGTATGAATCGAATCTGAATTTCACAATTGGCGGCCTCCCCTTGTCAGTGCTCTCGGCCCCCGCCTCACCGCGGTGTCTGGCTGCGCAGCTGACGTCACGGGCAGCGCTGCCCGTGCACTGCCGCGTGGAGGTCTTTTGTCATTTTTTGTGTAAGATACAGCTGTAATCACTTCTCGAAATTATAATACATGGAATTTACAGATCGAAAATTATAAAATTTTTGAGTTTTGAGAAGAGAGAAAATGCAAAGTGGGAATGATTGGTAGTTGTGGCCTCAACAGCGCTGGTGAGGAACGCGGTCTCAGATCGTGTCCTCGAGCCCGACCTCCCTGGGCGGCGCCTCCCATTATTAGTTTACCACATGAGATATTTCACGCCTCGAATGTCACGAGACCAGTCACCCCTCGCATAACTGTTCTAATCTCTAAATGTAGTCCAGGGAAGGACAGAAAAGACGATAGAAAGAAGCACAGAATGTGGCAAGGTATCCAGAATTACTTACCCTCCAAGGTAAGCTTGATGTTATTACTTGCGGTAATTAACATCCACCAGTTTACCCATTGCTCACAAGCCACACTGGAGAACGTAGTTCATGTTCTCCAGTTGGGCTGATCACACAGCAATACACAAACTTTGGCACAGCCAACAACTCCCACTTGTTCTCCAGGGTGTAAATAAACCAAAGAGTGTGGCTGAGGCTAAGGTTCAAAGATGTTGCATTTGGAGGGAGCTTATCTTTGGTCAACAGTAGCATTCTAGAAAATTGCTAAAAAGAAAGAGTGTGTCAAAAAGGACTTTGTAGCTTTGGAATGATACAGAAATATATTGAAATATCTTACAGAGTCGGTTGATGTGTTATTTTGTAGCTAAGAACCTCAAGTTTCACCTAAAAGTGTCATTTCGTTTCGATGTGAATACCATCTATGATGTGGGACACATGCCACTGGTAGTCGACTTCCCCTTCCCACATTCCTTGCGGAAAATCGGCTGAAAGTTGAGCAACGGCAGCGCAGATTAAATTTTTCAGGTCGGCCGAATTTGTTGCTACGGGAGGAACATACGCGCGGCCTTTAATGAAACCACCGAACAGTTATTGCAGAGTTCGTTTCATGGTACCAGGACACACAGCGGGCACGCTCCACACCAGTGAAAGCAGCCATCTTAACTGTGCGCAACGGTGCCGTTGCTGCTGGCGGAATGGGGCACTGATGGACTGAAGTACATGCAGGTTGTTTGCTGCATAATCATACACCTACCGATTCTATAAGTTATCTCAATACATCTCTATATCATTCTAAAGTAGCAAATTCCTTTTTGATTCGCCCTGTACATCTCTATTTGGATTACATTCATTATAATTAAAGTCACATCTATTGGACTACATGGCACAGAGAGAGTCTTGTAGCTTTAAATGATGAAGTGTTCCGATTCGAAAACTATATTTGCCGAAATCGCAATTGAACGTACAGTGATGACTAGTTTCGGCAAATTTGAACTGCCATTTTTTAAATATTTTTCCTTAATACATATTAATTATAACCTAGACGTCTCAGCTTGTAACCCCACACCCTGTATGAGTTGCAAACCATTGTCGCCACATCAGTAGTAGAGCTAGCGCAAGCCTACAGGGCTTCCACGGACACTTCTGTGTGAAGTTGTCTATTTTAACTACAAGTTACTCGTGATTTAATGTGTATGGCGAGCGTGGACTAGAGGTGGAAGATGGACGCTGATGATCTCATAGTATAGGATTATTGTCTGCAAATGTTGCCGCTCTTGGTTGCTAATACACTGCCAGAAAAAATATGGTGCTTTTGGAGGTTAATAGGTCACTCAAGATTTATTGTTGCAATGGTGCATATGCAGTACGTGAAGTGGTAACACATACGGACGAATAGCACACACGGTTGGACGAACCAGGCATCGACCCAACCTGAGACATCCATATTAGCAAGTAGCGTAGCCACTACGGGCGGCAACACAGGCGCTGACTCTCTCATAGTGTCGATAGTATGGGTGGCGAATACAGCCCTGGGATACGTGATGTCACGCAGTTGTGTAAGAGTCCTCGCTTCACACGTCGCACCTGTCACTTGTCGTCCCATCATAGCCCACACCTGCTGCACTGGAGAGGAGTCCAGAGATCTTGCCAGCCAGGGAAGTTGCCACACGTCTTACAGGGCACATTGAGTTTGATGAGCAGTATATGAACGAGCATTATCCTCTTGGAACAACGCGCCATCTTTCTGTTACAAGAAAAGCAAAAGAGCAGGTTTAACAACATTCTGCATGTCCTCTCCAGGAACGGCACGGTAAGGCCAGTGTGTACACTCTTTGAGGTAGCACTCACCAGCTCTTCGCCGTATGCACAAACGACCGTCACTTGGATGCAGGCAGTATCTGCTGGCGTCGCTGAAGACCAGGGCGCGCCATTCCTTCTTCCAGGTGAACGAAGCCCTGGCGGCACCAGTCGAGCTCTCCACGTCGATGCTGTGGTGTGTGTGTGTGTGTGTGTGTGTGTGTGTGTGTGTGTGTGTGTGTGTGTGGGAGGGGGGGGGGGGGAGGGGAGAGGAGCTAGAAGTGTGGGTGCCCACAGTCTCACTGCTAATAGGTGATCCGCAACAGTTTGTGTTGAGGTGTCTGGTCTCACGAGCTGTGTTACCTGTGCTGTGGTAGCTGTACGCCCTGTCGCCGCTGCCCCTGGACTAAGACGATTCTGGCGGGCGTCAGGGCGTCTGCGAGTGCGAGAGTGATCACGTGACCACTGACAGCATCACGGAGTGGCGCAGCACGTGCAGCTTATGCGGCAGTTCTGCAAAAGGACGACAATTTGACCCCTTCCAGGTGTACGAATATATGAAATGGTTATGAATATGATCAGGGATAAATTGAGTTTTGTGAAAAGAATATAAGATGTTTGGTTGGTTATTATTACGAAACATCCTGGTCTGGTAAAAAAAAGCAAGAGATAGTCAACAGACAGTCGGGCAGAAATTATCTAGCTGACTAGTTAGATTCAAGGCTGACTGTAGAGGAAATATTTGGACTCCACAACGAAAATATTTGACCTTGATTTGTCCTATGAACATTGTAATGAAAATATTCGTTTTGATTACTTGAAGAGCATTAGTCTGTCCTTTCTTTCATAGGTACTGAATTCGGTGTTGAGTAAGTTTCATCAAGTGAACAGCGTCGATACAATCTTGCAAAGTTTAAAAGTACGCGACGGAAGAGCATTTATGTCTGACTGATACTATGTTCCAAAAGGAAAGAAATTATAGCTGTTCAGATATTTAGTCCCAATACGGGGTTGATGCCTCAATTCAGTATTATTTTCACCTTATTTCCTTACTGTATTAGTGAAGGAAGCAGTACAGAAAACGAAAAATGGAGTTCAGAATTTCCATCGTTGTGTAGGAGCAGTGAATTGGAAGGTGCTCCACACTTTTGAATCGGCGCCTTCCAAAACGCGGAATCCGTCGTCCTTGCCATGGCGCCACTGCGCTCTCTGCCATCTAGACCCAAATCTATGGCCGGCCGGTGTCGCCGAGCGGCTCTAGGCGCTTCAGTCTGGAACTGCGCCACTGCTGCGGTTGCAGGTTCGAATCCTGTCTCGGGCACGGATGTGTGTGATGTCCTTAGGTTAGTTAGGTTTAAGTATTTCTAAGTTCTAGGGCACTGATGACCTCAGATGATAAGTGCCATAGTGCTCAGAGCGATTTTGAACCTAAATGTATGGCGTGACAAGCTTTGTCACTTACATGACGTGAGTCTCACCATGGGCTTCATGCCAAACACCAACAAATAATCTAAAATAAATTTCGTCTGTTCCGAATAGCTACACCCATTGGTAACCGCTTCATTAGGTTTTAACTGTATATCTACACATATAAATAACTGATTTATAAATTTCATATAAGAATGTAAGGAGAAGATTAAATCGATTAAGTAGACATATAGATATAAGAGTAGCAAATTTTACCTGTTGATTATCAGTACAACGGAGAATACAGAGAATCTGTGGTACCCTCATGTCGTTTATGTACGAAGTAAAATATTCGACAATGTACACTAAGTTACTCCAATGCCTCCTCCGCCTACACTGTTTGGCGGAAGGACCCTCGCCGCCGTGGGGTGGCGTGCGTGCCTCAGTGATGCACACAGCCGTACTGCAGATCCAACAACGTGGAAGGGGCGTCTGTGCAGGAGCCAGACCAACATATGGTTCCCGTAGAGGGGCAGCTGCCTACACAGAATAATGCTGAAGGTAAGATGGGTAACCTTCCCCATGAACCATGGGCCTTGCCGTTGGTGGGGAGGCTTGCGTGCCTCAGCGATACAGATGGCCGTACCGTAGGTGCAACCACAACGGAGGGGTATCTGTTGAGAGGCCAGACAAACGTGTGGTTCCTGAACAGGGGCAGCAGCCTTTTCAGTAGTTGCAAGGGCAACAGTCTGGATGATTGACTGATCTGGCCTTGTAACAATAACCAAAACGGCCTTGCTGTGCTGGTACTGCAAACGGCTGAAAGCAATGGGAAACTACAGCCGTAATTTTTCTTGAGGGCATGCAGCTTTACTTTATGGACAAATGATGATGGCGTACTCTCGGGTAAAATATTCTGGAGGTAAAATAGTCCCCCATTCGGATCTCCGGGCGGGGACTACTCAAGAGGACGTCGTTATCAGGAAAAAGAAAACTGGCGTTCTACGGATCGGAGCGTGGAATGTTAGATCCCTTAACCGGGCAGGTAGATTAGAAAATTTAAAAAGGGAAATGCATAAGTTAAAGTTAGATATAGTGGGAATTAGTAAAGTTCGGTGGCAGGAGGAACAAGACTTTTGGTCAGGTGAATACAGGGTTATAAACACAAAATCAAATAGGGGTACTGCAGGAGTAGGTTTAATAATGAATAAAAAAATAGGAGTGTGGGTAAGCTACCACAAACAGCATAGTGAACGCATTATTGTGGCCACGATAGACACGAAGCCCATGCCTACAACAGTAGTACAAGTTTATATGCCTACTAGCTCTGCGGATGATGAAGAAATTGATGACATGTATGATGAGTTAAAAGAAATTATTCAGGTTCTGAAGGGAGATGAAAATTTAATAGTCATGGGTGACTGGAATTCGAGAGTAGGAAAAGGGAGAGAAGGAAACATAGTAGGTGAATATGGACTGGAAGAAATGAAAGAGGAAGCCGCCTGGTAGAGTTTTGCACAGAGCATAAGTTAATCATAGCTAACACTTGGTTCAAGAATCATGAAAGAAGGTTGTATACATGGAAGAATCCTGGAGATACTAGAAGGTATCAGATAGATTATATAATGGTAAGAGAGAGATTTAGGTACCAGGTTTTAAATTGTAAGACATTTCCAGGGGGAGATGTGGACTCTGACCACAATCTATTGGTTATGAACTGTAGATTAAAACTGAAGAAACTGCAAAAAGGTGGGAATTTAAGGAGATGGGACCTGGATAAACTGAAAGAACCAGAGGTTGTACAGAGTTTCAGGCAGAGCATAAGGGAACAACTGACAGAAATGGGGGAAAGAAATACAGTAGAAGAAGAATGGGTAGCTTTGAGGGATGAAATAGTGAAGGCAGCAGAGGATCAAGTAGGTAAAAAGACGAGGGCTAATAGAAATCCTTGGGTAACAGAAGAAATATTGAACTTAAGTGACGAAAGGAGAAAATATAAAAATGCAGTAAATGAAGCAGGCAAAAAGGAATACAGACGTCTCAAAAATGAGATGGACAGGAAGTGCAAAATGGCTAAGCAGGGATGGCTAGAGGACAAATGTAAGGATGTAGAGGCTTATCTCACTAGGGGTAAGATAGATACCGCCTACAGGAAAATTAAAGAGACCTTTGGAGAAAAGAGAACCACTTGTATGAATATCAAGAGCTCAGATGGAAACCCAGTTCTAAGCAAAGAAGGGAAAGCAGAAAGGTGGAAGGAGTATATAGAGGGTCTATACAAGGGCGATGTACTTGAGGACAATATTATGGAAATGGAAGAGGACGTAGATGAAGATGAAATGGGAGATACGATACTGCGTGAAGAGTTTGACAGAGTACTGAAAGACCTGAGTCGAAACAAGGCCCCGGGAGTAGACAACATTCCATTAGAACTACTGATGGCCTTGGGAGAGCCAGTCCTGACAAAACTCTACTATCGGGTCAGCAAGATGTATGAGACAGGCGAAATACCCTCAGACTTCAAGTAGAATATAATAATTCCAATCCCAAAGAAAGCAGGTGTTGACAGATGTGAAAATTACCGAACTATCAGTTTAATAAGTCGCAGCTGCAAAATACTAACCCGAATTCTTTACAGACGAATGGAGAAACAGGTGGAAGCTGACCTCGGGGAAGATCAGTTTGGATTCCGTAGAAATATTGGAACACATGAGGCAATACTGACCTTACGACGTATCTTAGAAGAAAGATTAAGGAAAGGCAAACCTACGTTTCTAGCATTTGTAGACTTAGAGAAAGCTTTTGACAATGTTAACTGCCATACTCTCTTTCAAAATCTGAAGGTGGCAGGGGTAAAATACAGGGAGCGAAAGGCTATTTACAATTTGTACAGAAACCAGATGGCAGTTGTAAGAGTCGAGGGGCATGAAATGGAAGCAGTGGTTGGGAAGGGAGTGAGACAGGGTTGTAGCCTATCCCCGATGTTATTCACTCTGTATATTGAGCAAGCAGCAAAGGAAACAAAAGAAAAATTCGGAGTAGGTATTAAAATCCGTGGAGAAGAAACAAAAACTTTGAGGTTCGCCGATGACATTATAATTCTATCAGAGACAGCAAAGGACTTGGAAGAGCAGTTGAACGGAATGGACAGTGTCTTTAAAGGAGGATATAAGATGAACATCAACAAAAGCAAAACGACGATAGTGGAATGTAGTGAATTAAGTCGGGTGATGCTGAGGGAATTAGATTAGGAAATGAGACACTTAAAGTAGTAAAGAAGTTTTGCTATTTGGGGAGCAAAATAACTGATGATGGTCGAAGTAGAGAAGATATAAAATGTAGACTGGCAATAGCAAGGAAAGCGCTTCTGAAGAAGAGAAATTTGTTAACATCGAGTATAGATTTAAGTGCCAGGAAGTCGTTTCTGGAAGAATTTGTATTGAGTGTAGCCATGTATGGAAGTGAAACATGGACGATAAATAGTTTGGGCAAGAAGAGAATAGAAGCTTTTGAAATGTGGTGCTACAGAAGAATGCTGAAGATTAGATGGTTAGATCACATAACTAATGAAGAAGTATTGAATAGAAATGGGGAGAAGAGGAGTATGTGGCACAACGTGTCAAAAAGAAGGGACCGGTTAGTAGGACATGTTCTGAGGCATCAAGGGATCACCAATTTAGTATTGGAGGGCAGCGTGGAACGTAAGAATCGTAGAGGGAGACCAAGAGAAGAATACACTAAGCAGATTCAGAAGGATGTGGGTTGCAGTAAGTACTGGGAGATCAAGAAGCTTGCACAGGATAGAGTAGAATGGAGAGCTGCATCAAACCAGTCTCAGGACTGAAGACCACAACAACAACAACAAGATGGGTAAATTCAGTTCTTAACGAAAAGTTACATAATCGAATGGATGAAACATATAGAAGAAAGCAACTGACAGCAAACGTCTTCAAGTATGAAGGCATCGTTAATCAAGTAATGGAACAAAGTGTGTGGTAGTACAGAAAACGTGAAGAAGCAGAACAGTGAATGGTTGGAGCTATCAGGAATTCATTACGTGATTAGCTACAATTGAAAACATTACTAACAGATATTAGCATCCATAGGTTTAATACTGATTCGCAGGGCAATTTGAGACACATTGCCCATGATATCCACTCCTTTAGATTACGAACGACTGTGCAAAGAGTGTTACTAAAATAATGGTCAACATTTTGCTTCGAGATAGAGATTTTCTTCGGTCAGTCCCAAACTATTCTATCTGTGTTCTTCAGAAGTACAGTGCAATGTTCTTTCGGACATGTATGCATATACGCACGCTTGCATGTCCGAAGAAACAACGCATCGTATTTCTGAACAACACAGGCACTGCAGCATCGCATTTATCCGCCGATACCGGGCAAGCGACTGTCAGTTAACATGTCTCCCCTGTACGGGAATATACACAACGTATGTACGAGTGCAGGGATAGCAGACACACGGTTGAAGACATAGCCAAGTCAGGGTCCAGTGATGAAGAAAAGCAAGTGAATTTACGCTAATGGGCATGGTTTTATGCGCCATTTCGTCACATAAGTGTTTGAATGTCAATTAAATAGGTGGTAGAACACTGGTATTTTTTCCTGTATTGGTTGATGAGTCAAACTTTACATTTTCTTTTCATTTCTATCCCTGTTCCACTTTCTCCTCAGCGTGAATGTGGCGTTCCACGTTCGTTCGTTCAGATGACAACAGCAGACAGTAGAGCGGTGTACAGTCTGCATTTCGATAGAAGCACAAAAAAAATGGCTCTGAGCACTATGGGACTCAACTTCTGAGGTCATTAGTCCCCTAAGAACTAGTTAAACCTAACTAACCTAAGAACATCACACGCATCCATGCCCGAGACAGGATTCGAACCTGCGACCGTAGCGGTCTCGCGGTCCCAGACTGTAGCGCCTAGAACCGCACGGCCACTTTGGCTGGCGATAGAAGCACAACACAGCGACAAAGAAAAGAAGAAGGAATTATCTTCTCACTGCGTAATAACACAATGACTACTGCAGCGTTGAAAATTAATACGTCGCATAGGGTGAGAACAGTAACAAGCGCTAGTGTTCTGTATATTTTATATGTTCATATTGTAACGATTGTTATCGGGTCTGTCTTTGTGACCGCCATTTGTGTTGTGTGTACATGTGTGGCCGGTGGTAACATTTATGCTTCAGGTTTCACCATGCAAATTTAATGTTTGTAATGTATCGTCAAGAAATGTAAGTAGGACGTAAGTGTGTAATAAAATTTGATAGCAAGCTTTCTACAGCATAAACACAGTATGGTAGCAGTGAATGGATTATAATATTTCGGATCAATCTTTGAGATAAATTATCTTCTAATGTAATTCAAGAGTTCAGGACTCCTCATTCGGCGTTCATCTGAATGCGCTATTAGCCTAAAAATGTTGGCCGGGGAGTCTAGGTATGCCTGTAGATGTTGGTCTATTGAATTTCCTGTTAAAACGTGTCCGTTGAATTTTATATTGCTGTTAGACATTTCGGGGCTCAGATTCTACAGAAGCAGCGTCGCACTACCACATTTTTGTTAATGTGACGTGGAGGACTGACTTTATGGCAGCTGGTGAGCAGTCATCGCAGCAGTCTTCTTGAAAGACGGTGTTGCTTCGCCTGAGCCTTCCAGTTCTACAGTGGCGGTGGCGTCCTTGTGGTAGCACGCTGTGCATGGCCTTCTGTTCGCCGATGAGCGTCAATTCCGTAATGGATTTAGAGTCACTGACCAGGGCAGTCGCTTTCCTGCAGTAGACACGCTACAAGAAAGATTTACCTGCTATGGTCACGAATCGAACTGGCTTGAAAAACTATAAGCATCCCCAACCTTATCTGGTGAGACTGCCTTTTGGGGTGATATTCCCTTGCATTCAGCCTCCTCCTACTTGCCAAGGGCAAAGTCAAACACACTATGGTCAGCACAGTGTAGATGAAGAGTCCGTGTGGAACCACTTGCGTTCTACCATTTCATGAGTACTGCATACTGGAAGTGTCTGCGCCTGCGCGGTATAGCGACATACTTGCCAATATGTTGAGCCTTGCATTTTGTCGTCAAGGCATCGGTTGAGTTAGCCAGTCCTTGTTGTATTCTCGTCATGGCCCGTTTTCAGGTATATTAATTCACAGTTTATCAAATCTTTTGACATTCTTGGTCTCGTTTTAATTTTAAAAAATAAGAAAAACATCTGGAAACGGAGAATGACAGTACCATTTCCAGCTAACTACGATATTGTGTAATGAAATTTAAAAAAAAGTAAAAGTGGTAGACCGTTTAGCTACGAATCGTAGGATCACACGATCTAATCCTGCCTGTATAATTTTTTTCCAGTCTGTTAAAAAAAGAAAAATAAGCAGTAGGTGCTCGATCCCTTAGTTTACTAAGCACTTTAAAACCTCCCGTAAGAAGATTACAAAAAAGTGGGTTAGGGTCTTCTATTAGTAATAAAAACGTCCTGTGTCGCTGGTTCTGACCTCGGCTCTGCTTAATTTTTGAATAAAAATCAACAGCAATTGCAGCTGAAGACTTCTGGCATAAGAAGTCAAGTCAGCATCGTTTCTCCAATGGCCTTGTCAAAGACGGAAGACGGTGGACAGCCGATGGTGGTTCAGGACCCTCTCTTAGCCTAGGGGTGGGAAAGTGCCCCTATAAGACGGAAGAATCAGTAGTTATCAACAGTATGAGGAAGCAGAAGGTAATGAGAACCACTGCATTAAAGATACATAAAGTGTATCAACAGGAAATGTGGCATGTAACTGAAAAAGTGTCATAACTGTCTCTGCATTGGCAAAATATTTCAAACTAATCCACCAAACTAAGAGACTGATTATCCAGTGAAAGGGTAATGTTCTAGGAGTCGGTGCGTTGAACGTTAGAAGACCCAAAAATGAAATCCTAAGGCTCAGTACAGATATAGTGCGGGCGAGTGAAGTGACTTAGAGCCTGGGCATCTGACACTCAGCCAGCACCGTCTCTCTTCAAGCCCAGAAAAAGTTTTGTAAGGGTTTATGTAAACAACAACAACAAAAACCAAAGGCTAGACGCGTGGAGAAAGAGAACAGAGACTGCTCCTCTGGACTGCAGACAACCTAAAGAAGAATTACCTCCCGGCGATAATGAGAGCTGGTGTACCTGGAAGTCCCTCAACAGATTACGAGCTGGTGTTGGGCGGCGTAAAGAAACTCTTGAAAAATGGGGATACGCTAGAGGACCCTCACCTTGTGAGTGTGGAGAGGAGGAGATGTCTGCGAAACTGACGTCTGTACCCGTCGTCATGCACTGAAAAAGATTTTATGCTGGCCAGTTCTAACGCTTTGGGCGAAGATAATTTAATTCATTTCTGTTATTCCATACTTAAGTATATTTATGAATTTTCATTTATGTACAATTACTTCTAACAGTATGCTAACTGTAATGCTTTGAACGTAGCTGACTTTTGGGCAAAAGCAAGTTAAATATGTGGTGTCACCGCCAGACACCACACTTGCTAGGTGGTAGATTAAATCGGCCGCGGTCCATTTAGTACATGTCGGACCCGCGTGTCGCCACTGTGTAATCGCAGACCTAGCGCCACCACAAGGCAGGTCTCGTGATACGAACAAGCACTCGCCCCAGTTGTACGGACGACCTAGCTAGCGACTAGATGTACAAAGCCTTTCTCTCTCATTAGCCGAGAGACAAAATAGCCTTCAGCTAAGTTAATGGCTACCAACTAGCAAGGCGCCATTAGCCTTACAGTGATTGTAATTAAAGTCTCCTGTGATTGTAATTAAAGTCTCCTGTGTATAATCAAGAGCGATGTACCACAATGATTGATTAAAGATAAGTATTAACCCAGCTACGTACTTTTCTTCATAGCATTAATTACGTAGCCTGTTCCAGTACTTCACGCCCGTCTGCGTTAGTCTAGCGTGCATTTTCAGCCATCTCTAGCTACAAGGTGTTGGCCCAGCTGCCGACACATCACATGGCGACGAGTCTACAAAGGATCTTGTGTTTTGCTTTGCCCTAATTTATTTGTGTCATGGCTTCGCCACATTCTCCAGATGTACTGTCCGAGTTTTATCGCTTGCAGAATCAGCAGACGCAGGCGTTATTGGATGCCCTTGGACAGCTCGTCCAGGGTCAACGTGCCATTCAAACCGATGCGGCCGCCGCCGCTTCACCGCTACCGCAGCCACAACCTGCCGTTGCACCATCATTTCGAAGTTTTGATGAAACCCACGAGACTTGGCGGGAATGGTCCCGCCAGATTGCCTTCCTCCTCGCCGCCTACAGAATTCAAGGTAATGAGCGGTAGCCGTTTTTGCTTTCTTGTGTCGGTGTGTCCACCTACCGTGTGATAGTGAAATTGTTTCCCCGACGCGACGTAGCAACTCTGTCTTACGAGGAAATTTTGTCTGCTTTAGATGCCTATTTCAAAGAAACAGTTAATGTGGTTGCAAAACGGTATACGTTCTTTCGTACAAAACGTACGGCCGATCAAACTAAAAGGGAGTGGGTAGCAACATTGCAAGGACTTACTAGGGACTGTGCCTTTGACTGTGACTGTGGTCTTTCTTATTCAGATACAATGGTACGTGATGCTATTGCACAGAACGTTTCTGATGTTCGCATACGGGAGCAAATTTTGAAACTAGTTAATCCCTCCCTTCAACAAGTGATCGACATATTAGATAGGCAAGACACACTTGACTGTGCTCAGGAATCTTTTGAAACTTCGCCAGCAGTGTGTAACATTAACCGGCCCGCCGGGCGAGCTGCGCGGCCCGGTCAACTGCCCTCGCGCAAACAAACGCAGCTGCCGCCGCGTTATAAACCAGGTGTGCCGCGCCAGCCCACAAATGCAGTGAAATCGTGCCTGCGGTGTGCTACTAGACATTCGCGTGAACATTGCCCGTCACGCCAAGCTATTTGCTTTTTCTGTAATAGGAAAGGACATGTTCAAAGTGTTTGCCAGAAAAAGCTCAGATCAGACAATACCAATCATTCCAGGCCCTTTGCTTCGCGCCGGAATCGAACCAAGGACACTCAGGCTCGTGGACCTTCGCCCATGGACATTCATGTCGTTAATTCCAATTCGTCCAGTGCCACTTTCTCTAACAGTGACTGTGTTCGTCCCACAAAAACTGTGCGTCGACGTCGCCGGAAATCACGTCAATTAGCAAGTGATTCTGTACCAGTGTCTGTTCCTATTGCACAAAACAGTCGCTCTTGTCGTCAGCAGGACAATAAACTTTTTGTGGACTTAGACTTTGAAGGCAAAGTGATACCATTCCAGCTCGATACCGGAGCTGCAGTTTCATTGCTCAATCACGACACATACAAACAACTGGGCGCACCTCCGTTGCGTGCCGCAAATGTTCAGTTAAAAAGTTCTTCCGGACAGACAATTCCTGTGTTAGGACAGTGCACTCTTCTTGCCACATACAAGGGACAAACAAAACTTGTGTCATTTTACGTTCTTCGTTCTTCTACTGCAGTGAACTTGTTTGGCTTAGATTTATTTCAGTTGTTTAACATGTCTATTGTAAATCAGGTACTATCAGTGATTCAAACTGTGCCTACAGACAGTGGTTCTAGTGTATGTGAAGAATTTGCAGACATTATTGCACCGGGTTTAGGTTGCGCTAAAAACTGTGAAGCACATTTGGAACTGAAAGTCAACGCGCAACTGAAATTTTTCAGAGCGCGCAATGTTCCCCACGCATTGCGTGATGCGGTCGCACGACCGTTAAAGGATATAGCATCACAAGGTGTAAGTGAATGTGCGCAATGCCTCTTCCCTTTCAGCTCCGCTCAATCGCTTGCGCCGTACAGGTGTTCCGTTTCTCTGGACGACGGAATGCGTACGCGCCTTTCGCCAGTTGAAATCGGCGTTGCTTACAAATACTAGCCTCACGCCTTTCGAACCCCAGAAACCCCTTTTGTTGATGGTAGACGCATCGGATTTCGGGATCGGTGCTGTGCTTGCGCACAAAGTTGGCTCCCATGATCGCCCTATTGCCTTTGCGTCCAAATTGCTCTCGTCTGCGCAAAGAAATTACTCGCAGATAGAGAAAGAAGCTTTGGCTCTCGTGTTTGGTGTTACTAAGTTCCATGATTTCTTGTATGGTCGTCACTTCACCATCATCACAGACCACAAACCTTTGACATCGCTTTCTCATCCGAACAAGCCTGTACCTCCGCGTACAGCGCAGAAATTCATTCGCTGGTCTATTTTCCTCTCGCAGTACCGCTACGATATCTTGTATCGGTCCACTGCTAAGCACGGAAACGCCGATGCGTTGTCCCGTTTGCCGGTTGCTGAGGATAAAGCATTCGATTCTTCCGAACTTGCTTGCCTGTTCATTGATTCGGAAACCGATGAAGTGGTCGATCGTTTCCGATTGATTTTCGTCGTGTAGCTACAGCCACCGCTGCTGACCCTGTCCTTGCTACTGTTTTGCGTTTTGTTGCTACGCAATGGCCTTTGTCAAAGTCTCGGATCGAGGATCCGTTGGTTCGCAGATTTTTTGCTCACAGGGAGAGACTTTTTGTTCGACGTGGTATTTTGTTGTTGCGTTCTGATAATCAGTCAAGAGTCGTGGTCCCACGTTCGTTACAGTCCTCTGTCTTACGGCTTCTTCACCAAGGACATTGGGGTATAGTGCGAACGAAACAACTAGCTCGTCAGCACTGCACTTGGTTCGGAATCGATGCTGCGATTACGAATATGTGTTCTTCTTGCATGGCGTGTGCCGAACAACACTCCGCACCGCTGCGGAAGGTCTTTGCATGGCCGAAAGCCACTTCCCCTTGGCAACGCTTGCACATTGATTTTGCTGGTCCATTCTGGAATGCTCGGTGGTTGGTTCTGGTAGATGCCTTCAGTAATTTTCCTTTTGTTGTCCGGATGTCTTCCACGACATCCTCTGCCACCATCCAAGCGTTGTCTGCTATCTTTTGGATTGAAGGTCTTCCGCAGACTATTGTTTCCGACAATGGCCCACAATTCATGTCCGCAGAATTTGTCATTCTGCCAGGCCAATGGTATTCAACATCTGACATCCGCGCCGTTTTCGCCTCAGTCAAACGGTGCCGCTGAACGATTGGTCCGGACTTTCAAGTCACAGATGTTGAAGTTGAAAGAGTCGCATTCTCTGGAGGACGCGTTGTTGCTCTTTTTGTCTTCGTATCGCTCTCAGCCCCGAGATGGTCGCTCGCCGGCTGAGTTGCTCTATGGTCGTCCTCATCGCACCTTGATGTCTTTGCTGCATCCGCCGCATCAGGTTCCTGTGCAGCGGCAGACTCCTGCTTTTGCTCCAGGCGACGTTGTATTCTATCGCAACTATCGCGGTTCACGGCGTTGGCTCGCAGGGCGCATTCTTCGCTGCCTCGGCCGCGCGATGTACTTGGTTTTGGGGGCCTCTGGTGAGGTGCGTCGGCATCTCAATCAGCTGCGCCTCTGTCGTCGCACGGGTTCTGCCGCTCCCCGTCTGCTTTCAGCGACGGTGCCGTCCGGTCAGCGCCCTGGGGACCCATCTACTGGCTCGCCTCATCCCCAGGTGGTACCGACGATGCCTTCCATTTTGCCCCATGGCGACGCGCCGCCGCAGCCGCAGCCGCCGCCGCCGCCGCAGCCGCCGGTCCTCCCGCCGGCGCCGCCCGCATTCGACGCTTCGCTGCAGCCGCCACGCGCCTCCCAGGGTCACGCGCCGCCGATCGCTTCCCGTGACCAGCTGTCCTCCGCCATGGAACTCCCGCCCGCTCCGGACCACATGACGTCATCGCGCGTCGGCTACCCCGACGCAATGGAGGTCGACCCTTCGGCCCCTCCTGTCTCTTTACGGGCGCATACACCGCATGTTGACGTGCACCCTGGACTAGGTTTTCAGGCGTTTCCTAGCTCCCCTCGGACCGAATGGCCGGGTGCGGGTGGCACAGCCTCGCCTGTTGTTAGGCTCCCCACCTCATCGCATACGTCAACATGGGGTCCTCCCCACGGCGGGCGGAAGCCTTATCTCACGACCGTTCGCCGATTTGCGGGGGAGGAATGTGGTGTCACCGCCAGACACCACACTTGCTAGGTGGTAGATTAAATCGGCCGCGGTCCATTTAGTGCATGTCGGACCCGCGTGTCGCCACTGTGTAATCGCAGACCTAGCGCCACCACAAGGCAGGTCTCGTGATACGAACAAGCACTCGCCCCAGTTGGACGGACGACATAGCTAGCGACTAGATGTACGAAGCCTTTCTCTCTCATTAGCCGAGAGACAGAATAGCCTTCAGCTAAGTTAATGGCTACCAACTAGCAAGGCGCCATTAGCCTTACAGTGATTGTAATTAGTCTCCCGTGATTGTAATTAAAGTCTCCTGTGTATAATCAAGAGTGATGTACCACAATGATTGATTAAAGATAAGTATTAACCCAGCTACGTACTTTTCTTCATAGCATTAATTACGTAGCCTGTTCCAGTACTTCACGCCCGTCTGCGTTAGTCTAGCGTGCATTTTCAGCCATCTCTAGCTACAAGGTGTTGGCCCAGCTGCCGACACATCAAAATATACATCTCTTTGTCCTTTTCATGTTTACATGTTAATGTCCATGGTCTACTTACATGTTTTATAACTATTAATTTCTGTTAATTCCCTTGTAATTCGTGCCCTTAACACGAACAAAAAAGTGAAGTGAAATGGAAGTAAGACAAGGGTTTATGGTCTGGCGAGTGTAGCAGTAGAGAAGGTGTATAACAGGTTATGAATAGGAAGACAGGCCACGGAGTGAGCTAGTGTGAATAGTCATTGATATGGTTTTCCTCGTCAGAATCGGCAGCAAACCGATACCTACGACGACAGTTCAGGTATACTCGCCGATGTCGCAAGCAGAAGACGAAGATATAGAGCAAGTATGTGAGTGTATTGAACGGGTAATTAAGTATGGAAGGGAGGTAAAAATCTAATAGTCATGAGGAACAGGAATGTGTTTTAGGGGAAGGAGTAGAAGATAATCTTACGGGACAATATGGGCTTGGCAGTAATAATGAGACAGGAGAAAGACTAATTGTGTTCTTCAATAGCTTGCAGGTAGTAATTGCGAGTGCTCTGTTCAGTATTTACGAGTGGTAGAGGTAGGCACGTATTTGGAAAAGTTTGGGTGATGTGGGGTGCGTCCAGTTAGATGACATCATGGCCAGGCAGAGATTCCGAAATCAGAGGAGACATGGGATCCAGTACTGGAATCAAGTACATGCAGAAGCTGATGTAGACTCATATCACAATTTAGTAACGACGAAGACTAGACTGAAGTTGAACAGTTGGTCAGGAAGAAATAATGCGCTAAGAACTGGGATACACAAATACTAAGAAATAAAGATTCAATTGAAGAGGAATGGACATTAATAGAAAGAGGAACTACACAATTTGGAAAGAGAAACATAGCTAAAAGGTAACAGCTTCAGCTGATTGGCGAAAGGAGGAAGTACAAAAACGTGCAGTGAAATTCAGGAATAAAGATATAGAAGTTATTTAGGAATGAAGTAAACGGGAAAAGCATGAAAACTAAGGCAGAATGGCTGCATTAAATGTGAATAAATCGAAAAAGTGATATATAAATGTCAGAAGGACTTACTCAGCAAATAGAAAAGTCAAGACAACCTTCGGTTATATTAAAAGGAAGGGTGGTAAAATTACTAGTGCACTGGGGATTGCAGTGTTAAATGCAGAGGAGTGGGCTGAATACAGTATCAGAATCACAAACAGTTATGAAAATGTAAGTTGGCGTTTCTACTTTCGCCAAATGAACATTTCAGAATTGTGCTATCAGAATGAAGAATGTCGTCTGAGATTGGTGTTTGGCACAGCACAAAAGAGGATGTAGACAGACCGAATTATAGTACATGTAATTTGCATATCGCGGTTCGGTAGTCATTCTATGGTGTATGATTGGTTTGGAAAAACACAAAATTTTTTTTTAACGTTTGCAGGAGCCGCACATGTAATCAATAAGAAAGAACATTTTAAATTAGCAATAAAATCACGCCAGTGACGGATCAGTAACACATAGAAATGTTGCGACTTCCCTGCTAGATACCCTGAAAATTAAAGTTGTTACACAGTGAATGATGAAATTAAACACGTGAACTGGATTATTTATAATAAAACAGCACTTACGTAACTCAAGACAAGCTAGTATGTAGAAATATTACTACAATTACAGTCCTTGTTGCTCACATTATGGAAGCTGGACAGCAGAGAGACACGTGCGAATACTCTGGCTTCTCCTAGCTGGTCTCAAAAAATTTGAAGGCCGCGCCGTCTTTTATTACACAGATAATACAAAGAAAAACTTCGACTCTATGGTCACAATCTTAATACAAAGGTTCTAAAAAAAAACCAGTTACTTTGAGTGTGGGATATTACAATGCCCCCTGAATAACTACGATACAATGCTTAGCTCCGTTGTGAGTAGTCATTCAGCCTTTACACACCGGTAAGAGATGTTGACAGGTACATTCCTCTTTCTTATTCGACAAAAACACTTGCATTAAATGTGCAGTTAATCACAGTGAAGTCTTTGGCACGGGCTTGTCCCTCATCAACATGACGTGAGTGACACAAAGTTCACCAGCTAATAAGATTTCCTTGGGACACTCGCAGAGCCCACACATTGTGTTGTCTTCGTGGTCTCACCCCACAACCATTCATCACTCTGTCGTATTTTATCAAGGGAAAGGCTTGGAAATTGTTCATAGCGTAGGAATAATTTGACTTAATACACATTCGGACAAAGTTGAATGTTTGTTCCCTGTTTGCAGAATAATTTGCTTATCTGCAAGACTTAAGAGTTTTTGAGTTTACACGAATATCAGGCGGCCGGATCTCTTGTTTCGTCGTAAGCTTATCAGCGTGTACATTTTATATTATCAATAATGTACATTGAACACAAGTGCGGCCGGCCACGGTGGCCGAGCGGTTCTAGGCGTTTCAGTCTGGAACTGCGCGATCGCTACAGTCGCAGGTTCGAATCCTGCCTCGGGCATGGATGTGTGTGATGTCCTTAGGTTAGTTACGTTTAAGTAGCTCTAAGCTCTAGGGGACTGATGACCTCAGATGTTCAGTCCCATAGTGCTCAGAGCCATTTGAACTATTTTTTAACAAAAGTCCGGCGGCAATTGGAAATTTCGGCTGGCGCGCAATTTTTCGAGCCGTACCATCTGGATCGCGCATGTACGATACTTTACGATGGCGCACGGACATTACGACCCACCCTTCGGATCATGCTCTTTAAACGCTTACTTTTGATAAGATTTCATCTTTATTATTATTTTAGTTTTTACGATTTCTTTAATTTATGGCAGTTTATTTCACAAATACGATTCTGAGCAACCTACATGTCAGTCTGTCTGGTCGTGGGATTACCCAATTTCCTTATGCTGCAGCTGCGTAAGTAAATTTAGGTCATTCCCCGTGGTGAATCCGCTGGGGAACTGAATGCACTGACTGCCTCGCAATGTGCGCAGTGGCTCGCTCTTACGGGAGTGAAATCGATTACAGTTAAGTCACTGGTTCAGGTGACAGCAGTGAGCGATTTATAAGGTGTTAAGTAGTGCAAAACGATCTCAGTGGAAATAGAAGACAGTGATAGAGGTTCTAGTACTCCCAAGGAATGTACAGCGGCGTTGTTTAAATGTAAGATTGGAAAACAAAAATACGTCACTAGGTACACCTGAAAGCATTACTTACAGATATTAGCATCCATAGGTTACATACTGGTGTGCAAGTCAATTTGCAAGACATTGCTCATAATTTCCAGTCCTGTTGATGTTTTCCTCAGACCACAACTGAGCTGGCCGCTGTGGACGAGTGGTTCTAGGCTCTTCAGTCCGGAACCGCGCGACTGCTACGGTCGCAGGTTCGAATCCTGCCTCAGGCATAGATGTGTGTATTGTCCTTAGGCTAGTTAGGTTTAAGTAGTTGTAAGTTCTAGGGGACTGATGACCTCAGATGTTAAGTCCCATAGTGCTTAGTGCAATTTGAACGATTTCAACCACAACTGAAACGTGTCCTATGCACGTAAACAAACGAAAGCAATGTGACTAAAATAATGGTCAAAATTTTTTCGTTGGACGAGAGCTTTTCTTCGATCAGTACTGTACTGCTCTACCTCTATTCTTCAGAAATACAGTGCAATGTTCTTTCGGACACGCATGCATTTATGCATGCATGCATGTCCGAAGAAACATTCCATCATATTTCTGAACAACAAAGGAACTGCAGCATTGTATTTATGCGCCGGCATGGCGCAAGCGACTGTCAGTTAACATCACTAGTGGGGCAAACTATGTGCTACGACACGCTGTATTGTTGCAAATTTAATCAAGATGGCGGCGATGACATCATCCAAGATGGCGGCATGTAGACTTGGCAACAGCGCATGACGTCATCCAAGATGGCCGATTTTGGCGGGAAAATAGGCCAACTGTGCTATGTCCACTAACCTAACCACCAGAAAAAATGGCGGGAATTTTAAATTTTGGCGGGAAAATAGACCAATTGGGCTATGTCCACTAACCTAAGCCTCTAGAAAAAATAGGCGCGAAATTCAAATTCCAACAGGATAATGCATGCTAAACTGTACTGGCCTTTATAATTATTTATCATTTATTATTATTATTATTATTATTTGCCTGCGTCCACTATCATAGAATCAAGATGTCCAATATCTGCAGTCAGAAAATCATTTCCTTTACACTCACAACAAAAATCTGTCCCAACTTCAAATTCCAACACCATAATCTATCACATGTACGAAATACCCCACATTCCCACTCACTTATATTTTTTTTTCATGCTTACCTATCCTAACCATGTCAAATAATAATAATAATAATAATAATAAATGGCACTTGTACTAACATAAGTCACCTCCTGTGAATTGGCAGGAAAGGATGATGCAAGTCTTTATTTCAATAAGTACGGTCATCACTTGTTCTCCATCTCACTTAGTACACACATCTTGGAGATGGCAGCTGCACCCAGTGCGCTCACCACGATATTCACACAAGAACTGGTTTAGTTGAAATCGTCGCCAGCAGAGGGTCCTACTCCTACCTGCCACGGTCGCCACAGGTAAGGGAGCGACCGTATACCCCCACGTTACGGCCGGTCCAGCGTTCTCGTCAACAACAACAACATATTATCCCAGACAGGAGAGTCTACGCCCTGCCCAAAGCAGCATGTTGAAACCTGCACATCTCTAGGAAAGAAAGAAAGCCATGCCACCCTTTTCCCGCCAATTATCTTTCTGCAGGACTCGTTGCACCCTGTCCATACCTACCTCACGACTGCCCTTGTAAAAACTTGTTTTACTCACACTTGCTGACGTTCCAACTGTCCGTTGCCTACACGTTTCCCGCCAAAATTGTTTTTCCCGAACAAGTTAGTACCTGCCAAGACCAACCGTTCACCATCTAGCACGTGCATTTCTCGGACAAAGAATGCCCTGTCACGCTTTTTGCGCCAAAAGCTATTTCCTTAAGACTAGAAACTTCCACAACAGCATGTGTGTTCGGCCCTAACTTAACCAATCACCCTATTCTCATTATCCAAACAATATCCTTTCATTAGCAACACACTCCTGTATACAAGAGTGATTGCATGTCCCTAGTCGTGTGCACAATCAATTTAATATAACATAAAGTGCCCATCACTATTTAATTGAATCGACCACTTAATTAACGTCTCTCGTCCGAAAATGCAAAGTCCACCTCGACCACAAATCAATTTCCGTCCACCTGGACGAATGAAATAGTTAAACTCTCCGCTGACCACTACGACCCTTTACCGATCCATGTTTATTCGCTAACATGTACTAATGTGTACTTCACTTCTAGCAAACAAAGCCGCTAACCTAAGTCACCTTTGCTTCTCTCTCTCGTGCCACAAGCGCGAGGTCGCCCACGTCACAGTCGCCACCTTTGTACTCTTGTCTGACATACTCCTCCGTAAATATTCTAACTATGAACTGAATACTGTTGTTAAATCCACGCGATCTAGAACATGGCCAGAGCACGCCCTCCAGTACCTAAGCCGAGAACATCGCTCGCTAGTTTACCGCGAAATACTGCAGTCCATCGCGCGCTCGTAGCTAATCCCCTCCGCAAGTCGATCTAACGCGAAGTTCACATCTCAAATCCACATCTACACAAAATAAAAACTCAACAAAATTTTATATAAATACTTAACCTTCCCTTTACCAGGAAAAAGGTAGCTAAAGATAATCATCTCCATACTTTTTAAATCATGTCCTTCAGCCTTACTAACGCCATTCTTAATACCGTGAACATCCAGTTACACCTATATAACATACTTTTAATAATAAATCACCCATCCCAACACACTTTATGATCTCAAGTCCTCAATTCACTCTCCATTCTAAATACGATCAATTACTTTTCTATAATTTTATAAAATGCTCAGCCCTCTCCCATGTGCTGGAAGCATCTGCGTAGTTCAGCTTTCAGCCACCAGAATTGTTAGTGAACTCATTCACGTAAGGAGCCACCCCCTGCTCATCTTTCTCACTCGTCCATCGTCGGCCGCATCGTTCGCTTTTTGTTCTAAGTGACTGTAAGTCCTTATTGGATGATGGACTCGATGAATTTTTTGAGGGGGCAATAGACTGCCCAGATCAATTATTCGTGCCCTGGAGTCAGTGCCAGAAAGGTAATTACTCACTCTCATTACAACCATGTTTGTGTTCGTTAGAATTAATCGCCATAGACAGTGTACTCATTTAATTTTATCTCTACAGCGGTCGACTCGCAGCTGGGCACTCGCGCGCGTGCCTGTCGTGGCCAAACTGGACCGTCAGCAACGCCCGCGGGGACGTACCTCTCCGGCTAGAACGACCCTCGCCACTGCGCGCAGAGCTGCATCTGCCGTCGCCGAGGTCACGCAGCCTGGCGCCTGCCGGCCGCCACGTGCATCACCTGCGCCTCCAGCCGCTACCAAGGTCACAGAGCACGTCCCCGCCTGCTCAGACTGGGGCCCGTCCGCTGGTCCCTCACAGCAGCCAGCACGTGCACCACCACCATCCACCACCATCGTGTGAGGTACAGCACGCCTCACCTGGTTATAGCTCCAGTATTAGTGATCCTGTCGCTAGTGGCAGTTCTCTCTACCGCCCTTTTAGAGAAGTAGGTCAGGTCGGCGACACCATACCTCAGTTGCAGTACTCTGCGATTGCGGACTCCTTTGAGGAGCGAATCTCGATCACTAGGATCGAAAACCGGGCAGGGGGGTACGGCGATCCTGTTGGACTCTGAAAACCTGTGCCTCCCTGTCCTAGAAACTGAGCTTCTCAAGGTCGTCCAAAATCAGCGTTATCCCGCTGTTAAGTGCAGTGCAGTGCTCTGCATTGAGTTATCACCCCCCCCCCCCCCTTAAAGTTCAGTCTGCTGATGGAGAGACCAGCATCCATCATCTTTGGGGGGATAATGACGTGATAACGTGGAGCACATCAGTCGCCGAGTGGTTTCATAAATTCACATTGAGTGTCATATTGGGCCGGTTTTCCGAGATGGAAGTCAATGGCTCAGCTAAGGCACTCAGCAGAATTCTACACAAGGACATCCATATACGTGTCCATGATCCGCTAAATGGAGGGTGTAGCTATATCAAGCTCCCTAAACATATACCAAATAAACATGCGTGCATTTATGTCCAAACTAAAGATCAGGCTTGTTTTGCATGGTCAATCTTGGCTTGTGAAAGAAAGTATAATTATAGAGATTGCCCTCATCATCGAGGTACATACAAAGTCAGCGATATTAACACATATTATAACTTTGATGATATTGAGTTCCCTGTCAAGGTCCAGGACATACCTAAATTCGAGGCACAAAATCCTGGAATATGGGTACACGCTTATGGCCTGGAGAAGGAAAGCAAGTCAGATGAGCCAGACAAGCATATCGCAGTCGGCCCCCTCCATTTCTCAAAATTTGCCAGTGAGCATGTAAATATGCTTCTCTTTTCTTAAGGTGACAATTATCACTATGTCTGGATCAAGGACATGTCCCAGGTCCTTTCCTCCCAACTATCACCTGATTGTTATGTAAAACATATTTGTTTCAGGGGCCTTAATTATTTCTCATCTGAACAGTTATTAGCTACGCATCTAGTAGACTGTACCTCCAAGGATGCGGTACGGGTTATCATGCCTAGCCAGGAAAACAAACCACCATGAGCGGTGTCTATTTGTTGTGTACGCCTCCTCACTCCTGTGACCCGATGTGAAGGCGATACTACGACCTCACACACCACCTTTACAGAGAAACACGTACCATATACTGCAGCGAACCAAATTGTATCGTCATATGACACCAACCTTAACCGATACAAATCTTACGTCGAGGATAATCCATCGATCTGGTTGCTCTCTCAGCTCGAAAAATTTTTACTGGAAGTTGATACACTGTACAGCGGCAACGTTCCCATTACCAAATCGAAGGAGAATGAAGATTTGTATAATAACGGCACCGAGTGTCATATTTGTGGGCTGCCGTTAGACAGAAAAGCGGAAACTCCTCGTAGGGATCACTGTCATCTTACAGGGGAATTTCGCAGTGCAGCTCACAATGCATGCAATTTGAAGTACCGATTACCTAGGCCCATACCAGTTTTCTTCCATAATTTAAGTGGGTATGACACTCACTTTCTAGTTGAGCACTTGGACGATTTCGGTTTGGAGAAAGATCAGGTCAGTGTCCTACCTGAGAGCGTTGAGAAGTGTATTTCATTCTCCAAACGAATGACGCCGAGAATTACGCTGTGCTTCCTCAATACACTACGTTTTATGCAGGCACCACTATAGAAACTTGTTGAGACTCTAGCTCATGGAGAAATGCATATCACTCGAGCTGCGTTTCCCGATGAGGAAAAGTTTCAACTTGTGACTAGGAAAGGGGTTTTCCCATATGAGTATGTGGATAGCACGGCCAAACTCGACGAAACCAGGCTACCGACATAACTGCATTCTCCAGCAACCTCACAGGCGACACCGTAACGAATGCAGAGTACGAACATGCCGTGAATGTCTGGCGGGAATTCAATATTCCTAATTTAGAAGAGTACACAGACATGCACTTGCTTGCGGACGTTTTCGAGAAGTTGCGGAGTCTATGTTTGACCACATATTCTCTGGACCCCGCATTTTATTACATGGCACCTGGGTTGTCTTGGGATGCGATGCTCAAGAAAACGAAGTGCAACATCGAATTATTGACCGATTCTGACATGCTTCTTTTCTTCGAGCAGGGGATCGTGGGGGGCTTTGCCAATGTCTTCATAGACACGCGAATGCAAATAACCGATGGATGGATGACAGGTTCAAAGCATCCCTTGATTCAAGTTACATAATGTATCTAGACATCAATAATTTATACGGGCACGCTATGATGCAATCGCTGCCGATTGACGAGTTTACATGGCTGTCCGAAGACGAATGCACGGGATTTAGTGGAAAAATCAGGGGGGGGGGGGGTATGGCCGCCGATTCTCATGTAGGGTATGTTGTGGAGGCAGAACTCACATACCCTATTAGTTGGCATGACGCGCATGCTGATTTGTCGCTGTGTTCAGAGCAACTAGTTCCACTAGGAGGTTCCACACCGAAACTGATGACGCAACTGGGGGACAAGCAGAGGTATATTACTCATCATCGCAACCCCCAGCAATGCCTCAGCTTGGGTACGGAGCTCATTAAAATCGCCTGGGCCATCTCCTCCAAGCAGTCCCCCTGGCTGAAGGAGTATATTGATCTGAATGCGAGACAGAGAACTTCCATGTCATGTGACTTTGAGAAAGATTTTTATAAATTAATGAATAATTCAAATTTCGGTAGAACTATGGAGAATTTGATGGAACGACGTGAAATTTTTATTAAAACGCAATGGGATGGGCGTTATGGCGTAAGAAAATGCATTGCCAGACCAAATTTTAAATGGGTCACCATTTTCAATAAGAACTTTGTTGCTGTGAAGATGGCTAAAACTGCAGAAGAGTTTACTATGTAGGGATGTGCATACTAGACCTATCCAAACTCCACATGTACCGCTTTCATTATGGGTTCGCGAAAACTCATTTCGCAGATCCTAAATTACTTTATATGGATACAGATAGTTTCATCTGTTGGGTGAACTGCGATCCATATGAAGTAAT